>NW_024429192.1:2168307-2815182 GCF_017639785.1 Mesocricetus auratus | reverse complement strand
TGTGTGCGCGTGCGTGCGTGTGTGTGCGCGCGCGCGCGTGTGTGTGCGCGTGTGTGTGTGAGTGTGCGTGTGTGTGCGTGTGTGCGTGTGTGTGCGTGTGTGAGTGTGTGTGAGTGAGTGTGTGTGTGAGTGTGAGTGTGAGTGTGTGTGCGCGCGCACGTGTGTGTGTGTGTGTGCGCGTGTGGTGTGTTCCAAACCTTTACCTATTTGTGCTTTTCCTTATCTTTTGCTTCCAAACATGTTCGAAATGGAGTAGAAGAGGACATGCCCATACAAAGTGTGAGCTGTGCATAATATATGTGTAGGGGACCTCAATAACTCTCACCAGGTGAGATGGAGATCCCATGTCCTCCCTGCTTATTTATTCATTTACTGCTTCTTGTGCCTGGCTTCATTCTCTGGTCGCATAAATCTGGCTTATTAAATCCAAGTGAAAACTGCACGCTAATGTTACAAAAGACACGCCATGAGGCGTCGGCAGGGCCAGGGTATCTCTCTTGCTGTCCCTCCTGCCCACCGGGAGCATGGTATCCACGCAGAATGTGCACAGCTGTGGACTTCTGTCTTTCCCCCTTTAATTGTCTTTGTTTTCTGTGTATGGGTGTTTCACCTGTGATTGCGTCTGTTTGCTGCGTGTCTGGTGTCTGCAGGAGAGGTTATCAGATCCCTGGAACTGGAGTTACAGACCATTGTGAGCTGCCGTGTGGGTTTGGGAATCGAACCCGGGTCTCCTGGAATAGCAGCCAGTGCTCTTAGCCACTGAGCCGTCTCTCCCCACTCGGCTACCTTCTGCCTTCTGAACAAACGCGCTGTTGGAAAGTCGCACCAAGGAACTAAGGCTTTCTAAACACAACAGGAGCCATGCACACATGAACTCATAGAGACTGAGGCATCACGCAAGGACTTGCATAGGTCTGGACCAGATGGGGTCCCTGAGCTGAGAACAGAAATGGACACAAGTCTACATTCCTAACCCAGAAGCTATCTCCAGATAATAACCCTTCCCAAATGAAAACTTAGTTTTCATTCATTTGTGTGTCTGGGTTTGTTGTTTTTATTTTATCTTATCTTATTATTATAATTATTATTATTACATGTGGTTTGTCTTCTAATGAGAGAGAGCAAGCAAGGATGTGGATTTGGGTGGTTGGGGAGGAGGGGAGGATCTAGGAGGAGTTGTGGGGACAGGAACCAATGTAAGAATATACTGATGGAAAAAAACCTAGTTTCAATGAAAAAATAAAAGAGAAAAATCAGCCAGCCTCGTGGACACACACTTGTAATCACAATACCCAGGAAACTGAAGCAGGAGGATTTCCACACGTTCCAGGCCAGCCTGGGCTGCATCGATCTTGTCTCTAAAAATAAACAAATAAATAAGATTAAAAAATTAGAAGTCAGGATGCCTTTATTCTAACTTCATGCCAAGAGCTGAGCCCGGCGTGAAAGTAAAAGGACAGCCAGTGTCCCCTCTGAGAGTTGAGCCCTTCACAGCTTTCCTCTGGCTCTCACCCCGAGGAAAGGGAGCGTGTGTGCCAGCCTTCAGAGGAGGGAACTCAGGGAAGACGCATCTTCATTGTATCCCTCTTCAGTTGATTGGCACGGGGTAAGACAGGCTTTGCATTCCTCACTCAAGGGCTGGTCCCTCAGCCATGTAGAGCTATCAAGGCCACGCCCTAAAGATGAGGATGCTGTAGGCACAAGCTCTGGTTAATCATTTTTGTGAATCAGCCTCACCCATGCGTGCAAGCTGCATGCCTCTCTGGAGGAAAAGTGGTCCTAAGACTGTACTTTATGCGGGCTCACATCTCTCCACGGGGAGGCTGGGAGAGTGGTCAGGTAGACAGGCGTGTTCCCGGCTTGTTGGGATAACTAAGAGCCATAAAGCACCTTCCAGCCCCTCTGGGGCTTTGGGGGATGTTATTGCTTCTCTTTATAGCATTTCTGCACATGTGGAGACAGGCTAAGTGGAGATGTGTAGGTTATTAAAGACGGGGCATCATAAAAAGACAAGAGTATAACCAATGGTTGAATGTGGTTCCTTTCAGATTAATCTCTCTCTGGACTGGAAGAAGGAAGAGGCCCCGAATATACAAGTATGGCCCGACATAAGAAACAGGCATGAAAAGAGGCGGGTGGGATTTCCCCAGATAGCTGACTCTTGGAGAGGTTCAAGTCCTTGCAAATACTTGTCTAGACTTGTTAGCGAGTGCAAGTCCCCCTGCATGAACCAAGTTCCCCTATGCTCCAGGTGTTGAGAAATTGTATCTGGCGGGGAGTGGGGGTGGTGCTGTAAAACATAAAGGAGCAGGAATCCGGTGATAAATGCCTGGTCCTGCTCTCGGGATGCTGATGGGGGGAAGGGGAAGATTCTAAGAATTGTTAAGTGTCTTGATCAAAGCAGGAGTCACAGGGACCCAGCAGAGCTGGGGAGGCCCCTTAGGTGCTGGGGAGACCCCGCAGGAGCATTTGAGCTTCAGGAGGGTCTTGAAGAATGGATAGAAGTTCTACATGAGGAGAAGTGGGAATAAAAAAAAACCGACAGGACATCCTTGGCATGGATGCTGTGGGTGCACGGAACGGTTGGCCTGTGCAAAGGTTGTGGAGGGAGCGGTGTTCAAGTTATGTAAGTGGGAGTGAAGGGAGGCAGTGTCTAGAATCAGGAAGCCAGATGTGTGGCTGCATGCCTGTAATCCCAGCCACCTGGAAGCCAGTCAGGAGGACTACAAGGCTTGAGGCCAGCCTGGGAAACTTAGAGAAGCTCTACCAAACTTCAGTTCACATTCTTGTATTCTCCGTGCCTGTGGCAGGCTAACAGACCCTCCTGTACTCTTATCTGTTTATTTTGCTTTTCATCATTTTATTTTTTATTGAAAATAGTTTTTTTCCACGCAATATACTCTGACTAGTGTTTCCTCTCCCCTGTTCCTCCAAGACCCTCCCCTCTTTCGCACCCACCCTAATCCATACCCATTCTCTCTCTCTCTCTCTCTCTCTCTCTCTCTCTCTCTCATTAGAATACAAACAGACATCTAATAATAATAATAATAATAATAATATAAATCAAAACAAAACCATAACAGGACACAACAAGCAAACAGAAGAAGAGCCTAAGAAAAAGCTTAAGAAACACGTATAGACACCATGACACACATGTTCTCACACTCAGAAATCACATAAAAATACAAAACTGGAAACCATGATATATATACACATATATACACAATGGTTCTGTAAGGGAAGGAAGGAAGGAAGAAAGGGAAGGAGGAAGGAAGGAAGGACACACTCTGACAGCATTAGGAGACAAAGATTCTTTAAAAATGCCATTGAATTTGTTCTGCCTTGGCTGTCTGCTTCTGGGCATGGGGTCTGGCCTTAAGGGAGGTTTCTATACCCAGTGAGACTCCGTCGCAGAAAACTAAGCTTTCATTTGCAAGCTGTTACCAACTGAAGGTAGCTTCTGGGTTAGAGATGGGGGACTTGTGTCTGTTTCTCCTTTTAGTGCTGGGACTCTGGCCCAGGCGTGTGGGCTCTGCATGCTGCCGCAGTCTCTGTCCTGCCGTGTTTAGAAGGCCTTGTGGGTGTTGAACCCACCTCATTTTGTTATAGATGAGACAAGAACCCCACAGTGTTGGAAAACTGACCTTGGATTTCTAGTCTCCAGAACTATGGGAAATAGACTTCTGTTTATAAGGCGCCCAGTGTCTGGAACACTTTTTTTTCCTATCAGCCGAGGATGACTAAGACAACTGTGAGTCAGAATTTGTTGACTCTGTGAATGTAGCCCTGCTAGTCAGTGCTGTGTTTGTGGGTGCTCCCAGGGATGGCTATGGATTCCTCACCTGAGGGCATGAGGCAGCGTCCTACCTGCTTTGCTCAAAACCATTCTGGCAATAGTGACATTTGTCCAGTTTTTAATCCTGAAAAAACATCTAATGTCTATATAGATTTTTCTCCGATTATTGACCCTAATGTCAATATATACATTCATATACATACACACACATATATACATACATACACATATATATACATACATACACAAATATATACATACATACACATATACATACACACACCCACATATATATATATGTACATATATACTGTTTGGTGAGGAGTTTAAAAGGAAAGAGCAGAGAGGATAATTATTCGACCATAATTACAGCAAGCAACTCAGGAAAGTCTCTTCTTAGAGAGGAAGCATCCTTGGTTAGGAAACCAAAGGTGTCCATGGGGGTGAGATCGGCTTGTCACCGGCCTCGCTCAACGCGAACGCCCTTCCCTGCTTTGGTTTCCTCTCTTACTTGCTCTCTCCTTCTCTCCTTGCTTCCAGTAGACACATGCTCTGCTCTAGTGACTAAAACAAAGCAAAACAGGATGCATTGCTCCTGCTTTCGGGTGCCCCCCTGGGAGATCTTCTGACTGCGGAGACCTGTGCTCCCTGCCTGCCCCCACGCACACCCACTGGCCGGTTCCTCTCCCATCCCTTCATCTCAGGGACTTGCCTCTCAGACTCCTCTCACCATGTGCATTAACCTTGCCTGGGAAGACGGCAGATCCGAGACCATCAGAGCCAAACACAGTATCCAATTCTGCTTCCATTAGGTAATGGCTTGTGATTAAACACACACCTCGGGATGCTCTTTTCTGGGAAAGCTGTCCCCAAGGTCCCCAGAGGAGTTGCGAGTACTGAGGACACAATGCATCAGCGATTGTAACTCATCTGATTTGGGGCCTGTGGCCGTTAGAAAGCGCTTCTCACACAGCGGGGCCTCATTTCATCTCCACTTACGTGAATAAGAGAGGGGATGTCCACAGTGAGATGTTTGGACATCTGTCATCCATTCATCGTTCATGTCAAAGCTAGTGGAGGTAAAGTCAAGCGTTCTTTGGCAAGGAACTCAGAGCTTTGCTTCATTTCTGCCTAAAGGCAAGTCATTTTCTTTCAAGGCTTCCTCTTTACCTTTGGTTCGTCAGATGGGAGCTTGATGTGTGTGTGTGTGTGTGTGTGTGTATGAGTGTGTGCGTACGTGTGTATGTGTGTGAGTGTGTGCCTGTGTGTATGTGTGTATTCGTGCATGTGTGTGAGTATGAGTGTGTGCGTGCATGTGTATGAGCGTGTGTGTGTGTGCGCGTGCGCACGCACGCGCGCGCGTGTGTGTGTGTGTGTGTGTGTGTGTGTGTTTGGGCTGTGCTTCATCCAGCTTTGTGTTTCCTGGGCTTTCCAGATCCGTGGGTCATGCACCTTCCATTAAAAACCTGTTGACTTTGGCGTGCTCCTGCCATTGTTCCTTCCAGCATTTCATCCACTTACTCCTCCAGGCAGGAGCTGAGCTAAAACATCTGTCCTGGCTTTGGAGCTGACTAGCTGCCGTTTTGAATGTTCATTTTTTTAATTTTTTGTTTGTTTGTTTATTTTTTTAATCAGTTTGTTTTTGTTTACCTGATTCTTAGTCTGGACCGTTTCCTCTGCCCCCTTAGAACTGCGTGATTCTCTTTTCCGATGGGTCCGTCTGTTAATGAGCTCAGCAAGGACTTCCTTCTCTCCTGTTAGCGCCCCTGGATTTCCAGCGCTTCTCTCGTCCCTTCCGCTGGGTCCCCTCTCGAGGGGCCCTGCTTGTCTGTTCTTTCATGCCGTCCCCTGTTGGTGAGGGCAAGGAGCTCAGCGATTGAGGTGGGGAGGCAGTTTTGCAAGCAGTTTAGAACTTCCAAATGTTGTTTTTATTCCACTTGAGCAACGGAAGAATCCCCCAAACTGATTGCTACACGTCGGAAAGAGCTTCCACTTCACTGCTAGATGAAAATCACAGGAGCACGGGGCAGCTACTGTGAACAAAACAGGAGAAACATTTCTTCCTTAGCTGGCCCAAGAGAGGGCAGAGTACTGCCTTCACTGCTATGGCGCTTGGCCCTGGGAAGGGCGCGAGCTTCCACTCTCCCACAAAGACTGCAGCTGACTGAGGCCTGGAGTGAAGGCCTCTTTATTGTTTTCCTGGCTGGCCTGTCTTGTCCCCTTCCCTCCGTCGGATGTGCTGTCTAAGCCAGAGATATGACTGTCAGTCCGAGGTCACTCTGGGCTGTCTAATGAATTCTAAGCTGACCTGGGCCACATAGTGAGATCTTTGTCTCAAATGGTGACAACGAAAACAGGACAAAGCAAATCATTCAAGTAAAACTGTATCAGGCAGCAAGTCCCAGACAAAGCAAATCATTCAAGTAAAAACTGTAACAGGCAGCAAGTCCCAGACCCCTCTGGTAGTGCTGGCATGCATTGCCTCTTGCGTCTCTGCAGCAGCCTGGACTCTGAACATACATGCGTGTGATATGCACTGAGCGTGACTTCATGCCACACAGTGCTAATGGATCCTGGAACAGCTCAGCTCAGATTCGAGACTGCTGTGTGTTATGAATGGCAGCTTTTACTCACAAACTTTGTGCTCTTATAGAAGCAAATTTTAATCATAAAGACCCAATATTTTCCTGCTGCCATCCCTCTCTACATATACCAAATTAATTCCTCTTTGGATTATATTGTGTTATTGTGTTATTGATTTTTTAAAGTTGCTGATTGACTTACAGACTTGAGTTTCATAAAAATTAGTCAAATGAAGTTTGCTTTAGTCTGAGGGCAGAATTTCCAAAATTCCCCTACACACACTGCTGCAGTGGTATGCTAATACCTACTTACATCAAACCTTCTCAACATCAATGGTTGTAAAACCAATGTATCAGTCAACTCTGATAAAGGTTGAGAACACCGTCCGTCCCTCAAGTATCAGCCAGGAGTGAATTCTTTCTGTAAAGGTGAGAGAGCATATGACTTTCAACGGCACGAAGATTTCTTTCATCTTTAACAAATGATAAAGTTATACACAGACTGAAATTTCATTGTGACCCATTATGCTTGATTTGTGTGTGTGTTTTACACATCTAGGGTTGCGTGCAAATTTCTCAGAGGAGAAGGGGCTATGAGCCAAGAAAGTCTAAGAAGCCCCATGCTGAGCTGGGGGGGATGTTCATAACATTGGAGCATACCCCCAAGTACCAGGACACTTCTCCAGTACTCCAGGAACACTGCATTGCCCAGGACTGCACTTAACACAGTGATCAGGAGCGTTTAAAATTCCCCGCTGGCTCCAGTATCGCCCTCATATCCGAGCCTGCTTCTAATGCTTAGAATTTTTCTCTACAGACTGTTGAGTTTTTTCTCAGCTTCTGGAGTGAATTTTAATATTCAATTGAAAGTCAGACGTGTGACACTGTGTTGGGTAACAAGAATGAAGGCAGATGGGTCTTTGGCCTTCCGGGGCTGTGTCTGCACTTAGGGTTTTCTGACGCCGCCGGTGTCAGAGACTCCTTGACTGCGCTTTGGGTCCCACCGCTCAGCTCTGGGCCTGGGCAGTTATTTCGGATGCACTGTTGGTTCCACACTGGACGCTAGCTGATGTGAGGGTGAAGTACAGGGAGGAGGGACACCTGCCAGCCCGAGGTTAGAGCTCAGTGCTTGAGGGCTCTGGGTCCTGGGTTGATTTCCGCAAGCGTCTCCATTGTACACACACACACACACACACACACACACACGCACGCACGCACGCACGCACGCACGCGCACACACACACACACACACACACACGCACACACACTTCTCTAGAGTATCTGCCCATCTGCCCCTCAACACCTCCTGCTTCCCAGGCTGTAGCCTCCCCAGTCTGTCTTGGTGAAGCCACGTTCCATGTTGATGGTGTTTTTGTCTGGGGTTAGACAGAAAGTTTGAAAGGAGCCTCTGCCCCAGATATGTTTCCCAAAGAGAATTCATCTCCCCTCCATGTCACAGGCTGGGGACATCTGCAGTGCCTCCTTCTGGAAACTGTAAGAGCCCTGGAGGTGAAGCCAGTGGCCGCATCAGGTTGCCTTGGGACCACACACTCTACAACTCTTGGTCCCTGTGCTGGCCTGTGCTCGATGCTGACTAAAGTCGCCAGCCGGGGCACGTTTATCTGTCTGTGGTCCCGCAGCCGCTGCCCCAGATGAACAGATCTTGGCTGTGCCCTTAATATAGGGTTGTGGTAGTTTGCCTTGAAAATTCAGGGTTTTTTTCTTGTTGTTTTGTTTTGATATGTCCAACAAATGTCCATAGTTTTCAGAGGAAAGGTCTTCTTCTCGATGTTATAACCAGAGGATACTTATTTCTAAATTCTTTGCATGCTGGATCTGAGAGCAGAAGGCCCAAATTTGCCCTGTGCCTATGGAGCCTTCCCTGAGTTCCATGGCAGAGGAAGCAAGGGGCCTGTGTACCTGCGTTTTATGGAGGAAAAGATGTCAGCCAGACAGCTGTGAGCAGAAGAGTTCAGGCTTTTCACTCTGTCCGCAGACACACGTCATCTCTCTCTGTTGCCGTCTCTCACCTGGATATCGTGAGGATTTCTGAGGAAGGTGGCTGGGAAGGACCTGCCAAGGCTGTAGCAGCCAGCTTTTCCCTGTGCTCTGGCCAGTCACAGATCTCCTGCCCCCAAATCCATGAAATTACCAAGCTAGATAGGATGTCCTTCCTGTCTTGGGGGCAGGGTCCGTGTAGCATAGGTTAGCTTTGGAAAGCTCTTCCGAAGCTGAGGCTGACCTTGAACTCTTGGTCCCTCTGCCTCTATTCTCAAGTGCTGGAACCACAGACATGCACCACCATGCCTGGCTCTCCTGAGGCCCTTTTAAAGAAATGCAGAAGCTAAGCCATGTGCCAGAGAACCTGTCTCAAAGTCACAGCTAGCTCTTGGCTGGAGTGGGGTATGTTCTGCTTCTATCAAGGTCTTTTGCTTCTAAGTTTATTGTCCTTGGAGATTAAGTCTTCTCTATGTGTGTGTGTGTGTGTGTGTGTGTGTATACATATAAATGTGTGTGTGCATATGTGTATGCGTATGTACATATGTTATTTACTCTTGAGGAGTGTAGAAACTGGCCCTTTTATGTTGTCATTTAACTCATGTGAAAGAGAAAAATAAGTGTGGAAAGAGAGGAAGGGGAAAGGGAGGAAACGAAAGTATGTAAAAGAGAAAGCAACGTGACGATGAGACCGTAGGCAGCCAGCCTCCATTTGCCTCCTTCTTACCTTGTCACCTGGCGTTCTGTAAACTCGTCACGACATTGGGTGTTTCATAGATCCGCCACCACCTCCCTCACGTCGGCACTCTGTTTGAGGCCGTGTCGGGAAGAGAAACGAGGAAGGCATTTATGCTTCCCCTGTTCCCTGGTAAAGGATGAAGAAGATGTGGGACAGACAGACAGACAGACAGACAGACAAATGAAGGACCACTAACCTTTTGTCATAGGCAAGACTGGCTCAGGATGAGATGCCTCCGAGTGAGTCACATGAGGATGCCTTCACAAGTGATGTTTTTGTTTTGTTTGCCTAAAATATTACACAGCTTTCGTCACATGCTTGGCTATCCTGGGTCTTAGCTTTCCAAGTGGGAAGGGACCTGAGGATCTGCTACATTCTTCATGCTGAACTGATCCTGAGGATCTGCTACATTCTTCATGCTGTACTGATCCTTTGGGTCCCCGGGGTCCAGCTGACCTCTCCTGATTTTCTGAGCTTAGGGGAAACTTGTTAAAGCCAAACCTTTTTTTCTTTTCTTCTTTTTTTTTTAAGTTTTTCGAGACAGAGTTTCTCTGTATTGCTTTGGAGATTGTGCTGGAACATGCTCTGTAGACCAGGCTGGCCTGGAACTCACAGAGATCTTCCTGCCTCCTGAGTACTGGGATTAAAGGTGTGTACCACCAACGCCCGGCAAAGCCAGTCCTATTTTACAGTGGACCAGAACTTGGACTCTCTTGTCAAACTGAGTGCTGGCCCTTTAATTCCATGAATTACTTTCTTACTGCACAAAATAACATACATACATACATACACCATACATACATGTACCATACATAACATAGATATATACATACATAGATTCATACACACATAGATACATACATACACACAAACACACATATGTTCATACTTGACAACTGAGATACTAATTTTGTACCAGTTTGATAGTTTTTATGGAGAGAGACATTAGAATTCTGGCAATACGCTCTTTTATTTCCATGACTCTGAAAATATGAGTCAAAGTGTCCAAAATCAGTGTTTGAGCTTAGGAAAGCTGGCTATAAATAAAGCTGATGTGACGGATGCTTGGAATACAGAAATGTCTGTTTCCACCCCAAAGCATGAATGAAAAATGGTCCCTCTGGGGAGGGAGGATCATTTTCTCATCTGCGGTGGTGATGGGATCTTCGCTGGAGAGAGTCATGAATTACATTAGAGGCAGCGTTTCCAGAGCCAACTATTACACATATAGGAAAGAGGCTGCTGTGAGCTCAGTGGCCCCAGACCCAAGGCGGGTACATTTGGAGAGGGCCCTGGGGTTCCCAAGACTACAGGTGGCACCAAACCACATATACTGTATGTATCAGTGTGTGTGTGCGTGTGCGCACGTGTGTGTGTGTGTGTGTGTACACACTATGTTTCTCCCCATCAGTGTATCAGTGTGTGTGTGTGTACACACTGTTTCTCCCCATTAGTGTATCAGTGTGTGTGTGTATATACACACTATGTTTCTCCCCATCAGTGTATCAGTGTGTGTGTGTCTACACTGTTTCTCCCCATCAGTGTATCAGTGTGTGTGTGTGTGTGTGTGTGTACACACTGTTTCTCCCCATTAGTGTATCAGTGTGTGTATATATACACACTATGTTTCTCCCCATTAGTGTATCAGTGTGTGTGTGTATACATACTATGTTTCTCCCCATCAGTGTATCAGTGTGTGTGTGTGTGTGTGTCTACACTGTGTTCCTCCCCATATGATAAAAACACAATGGACAATGAAGTAGAAAGTCCTGTGAATGTGAGCCCCCCTCTCCGTCCCTCACACATAATTGTGCTGTACTCGCTACCCCTCCTGTGATGGTGTGAGGTGGTGTTTAAACACTACGGATTCTCTGTGTCAGCCCGGGAGTCCCCAGCGTGTCTGAGGATGTGGAACTATTGAGCAACATATTTAGAGAAACTTGGGGTACAGATACTGCCACTTCAGGAAACTGGTCTGAAATCCAAGATAGGGCGACAAGCCGGGTGACTTAAGCACCGTGGATATTCCAGACAAAGAAATGCGGCGTTTAGAAAGAAAACGACCCTCAAAGGGAGTGACTCTGTTAAGAGGTATGGCCTTGTTGGAGGAAGTGTGTCACCGCGGGGGCGGGGCTTAAGGTCTCTTTGGTTCAAGCTTCCCTCAGTGTGACAGTCTGTTGGTTTCCTGTTGCCTGCAAGATGTAAGGACTCTCAGCTCCTGCACGCCGCCATGTCTGCCTGCCATGATGATAACGGACTGAATCTCTAAACTGTAAGCCCGCCCCCAGTTAAATGTTTTCCTTATAGGAGCTGCTGTGGTCCTGGTGTCTCCTCACAGCAATAGAAACCCTGACTAAGACAGAAGTTGGTACCAGGGACTAGGGTATTGCTGTGTAGGCCTGACCTTGTGTTTGTTTGGTATAATGTGGACTTTGGATCAGGGAAGCAGTGGATGCTTTAAGCGTTGCCTAATGAGCTACACTAGTAGGAGCATGGAAGACAGTGGTGCTGAGGGTTGTTTGAACTCACTAAAGAGGCTGCCGAGGAGAAGAGTTTTAGTATGCTGCCTAGAAATCGTTCTTGTGATATTCTGGAGCTGGGGGGTGGCTGCCTCTTGTCCTTGTCCAAAAAGTCTGGCTGAAGCTAAACTGAAGAACTTCGGATTAACTCTGTTGGCAGAAGAAATCTCAAAATACCCCAATACAGACTCTGTCTTATGGTGACTAGTGTTTCGTGCATATAAAGATTTATAATGAAAAGGAGCAAGCTGAGCAGGGTAAATTGCCAGACATAAATTTTGAGGGGGAAAAATAAAAACAGCTCCGGGAAGTAGAATGGGGCTAAGTCCTGTGTTTAAGGAGATAAATGGATTAAGAAATGGAATAAAGGGAGTGGTGACCTCAGGGCAAGCTCCCTCCTAGCTAAACTTCCAGCTTGTGAAAAGGAACTAAAGAAAAGCTCAGAGCCTGGGATGTGTGTAGGGTACAACTTTTAATCTCAGCCCCAGGGACTCAGAGGCTGGCATATCTCTGAATTTGAGGTCAGTCTGGTTTATGGATCCAGTTTCAGGACAACAAGCTTAGGCAGCAAAAGATATATGTCTAGTTTAATATACGTGTGTGTGTGTGTGTGTGTGTGTGTGTGTGTGTGTGTGTGTGTGATTTTTTTAATGTTGGCATGGAACAAGATTTTTTTTTCCTATCCTTGGCCAAATTCTGGCGCCACCAGAGAGGGAGATGTGTAGAAGAGGGTAAGATGGGGAAGAAAAGAGTCAGTTGGAAATGGTCCTGGGAAGCCAGGCAGAGGCTCCTGACCAGTCTGAAATAGGACCAGAGTGACGCACGGGGCAGCAGCAGTGACAAGGCTCTGGTAGGCAGTATGGAACACATGGGGGAGTGTTGTGTTTATATAGCAGCGCCTCGCCCTGTGTCTGCCTAGAAAACAAACGCAAAACAAGTGTGAGAGCTTGCACAGCCATACATCTGCGGGGAAGGGAAGAGAGGCCTCGTTTGTGTTCTACATGGTAAGAAACGCAGGCAGAGTGGGAGGAAACGCCCCCAGGTGCT
The DNA here is from genome assembly GCF_017639785.1 of Mesocricetus auratus. Lineage (NCBI taxonomy): Eukaryota > Metazoa > Chordata > Mammalia > Rodentia > Cricetidae > Mesocricetus > Mesocricetus auratus. The sequence continues at coordinate 2,802,501 of NW_024429192.1, read as the reverse complement.
GCTCAGAATCTCTGAGTTTATTTATTTTTAAAATGAAAATATTGAGTCAAATTCGTTAAACTATTAACTACAGTATGGATAATAATTTTCTAATGATGATTCACGCTGAAAGTGCAGTTTGTCAAAAAAGATGTCTAGGAGAGTCATACTTGAGAAAAATAATGATTATATAACTGAGGGTAGTAATTACCATCAGAGATTTAAAAAAACGGGTTCCGCCCACCTACCGTAGCTATCTCCATAGAGACCTGTCTCTCAGAAGCCTGATTTACTCCCTTGAACTCATCTTTGATTGGAGAAAGTAAAAGCTGCCATTCTTTAGAGGGATATTTGCTTAGTAAACCGGTGCTGGAACAGTCAGGGGCATCACAACAAAATCTAACCAAATTCAATTGAGCCGTTTTTATCTTTTGTGTTTTTCTTACTGTAGGGATTTAAGGTATATGACTTGCCTTTGAATATATATACACACAGTAAAATTTTTACTATGGGTGAGATTTACACATCCACCATTTCATGGTTATTGGTGGAAAGAGATCATAAAACCTCTCTCGGAGCCGTGCATTATGGCTGACTATGTATGTGTATAGTTTAGTCATCACTAAAATAACCCCAAAGCCCAGCATTCTCATCGTCTCTAAGATCTCCCTAACACCCTCTTCGACATTCCCTTAGCTGGAGAATTCCAAGACCACCTGTCACTTGCTTGGATTGACCAGAGATGGGCCTTTGCGATCCTGCCCACCAATCGGTAAGAATAGTTTCGTTGCCTAATTGTTTTGTAGTTCGTGTTTCCTGGTCCGCAGCAGCTGCAGCAGAAACCACAGGATGATGCCTCCTTCTGCATCATTAATCCGGGATGTCTCTGGTCCCCGTCCCCCACAATGCAGATCACTTCCGCTGCAGTTGCTCGCACACCAGAACCCCTGGCTTGGGAAACCCACAGGCCTTCAGGAGGCCATTCTGACACAGCAGGCTGTCAGTCCCAAGTCGGGGAAATCAGTCACACCTCTATCCGATTCCTTCCAAGGCCCAGGAAGCACTGTGGGGAAAGGAGCCAGAACCAGACGAAAGACCGGGGCTGAAGAGCTCCAGGTGAGGTACCACTGGGCAGCTGCGATTGCCTGCACATGAGCCTGCAAGACTGGGTCAGCTCAGACGCCTCCTGGTGCAGGAGGAGACGGTTCACAGGGTTCACAGGGTCCTGCTCAAGGATGTGGAGGCGGCTAACAGTTGCCGAGAAGAGGGGTGGGGTTGTTCAATGCTGAGGCCCCTGCAGTTTGCACATGTTCCTTTCAGTGGCTCCCTACACGCGTTCCTACAGTAATCCCAGTTAAAGTAACTGGTGCCATGAAGTTAGGTCTGAGTGACCTTGTTTCTTTAGTCTGTATCTGGGATGTCTGCTTATGCACCACCGCCCAGCAAAGGTACCCAGCAGCATGTTAATTCTGTTTAAGTATTCTGAGCGATCTCCATACTGCTTTAATTTAGAGTTCCACCATCATAAAACGGTTGTCCCCCAAACCCTGTCCCCGATGACATTTTTTTTTTTTTGGTGACAGCCATTTTAAGCTCTTAACATAGGCATGATATCTCAATGTGGTTTTGTTGATATTTCTCTGGTGGCCGTTTTGATATCTTCAGTGGAGAAATATTTGCTTAGGTAAATTGCCCCATGTTATTTAAGCTATCTATTTTTTTTTTTTTTGCTATTGTGTTGTATGTATATGTTTAAATGCCTTGCCAGACACACGGCACAGATCTATAATTTGCAAATATTTCCCCCAAACTGCAGGCCACACACCTTTTTAAATGTAATGTTTTCTCACCTTGCTGTGCATAAGCTTTCAGTGTGGTGCAGTCTCGCTGGCTGATTTTCACTTTTGTTGCGTATGTAAATGGCTTTGGGTTGAGATTTCTCCTCAGGGGTTCCAAAGGGAGCTTACTGCTTTCAGAGGCACATGGACAAGACAGATCTCGGTAGTGTCCTCTGAATGAACACTTCTTGATTTGAAACAGGACTAAGGGAGAGCGTCCCGTGGACGTTCTGTTTTACACTGCTCTGTTTGTGACGTCACAGCTACAGTCGTGCGTGGTGGGTGATCTGGTGACATCTCGTCATTCGCTAACTTCAGGGAGAACTCCCCAATTGGGCTACTCGGCTCCCACAGACTCTAATGGGTGCGTCCTCCCTCAGTCCAGCTCCTGGGAAAGCAGAAAGGTTGGCACTAACCAGCTTGGAGATGCCTCCGGCTGGGAAGGTAGAAACAAAACACCACTCCTACTTCTCACAGGGAAATGTGGAATGAAGAGAGAAGACTTCAGTGGGAATACAGAACAGGGACCCCCACCCCGGGATCAGAGGTGCCAACCCTGGGGGCTGGGATGCTTCCTACAGGCTGAGGACTTAGGGACCTGAGAACTAGGGACTAAGGAACTGGAAGGTGGAGATTTGGTGTTTGTCGGGATAGAGAGGATGATCTCCCAGGGAAGAGGAAAGTGACGGGAAGGGTTGACAGTAAAGGGGGAAAGGCAACAGTGCCCGGAAGTTACAGGGAAACTATTACACGTCACAAGGCTCTTTCACCGCCCTGCATATTAGAAGACATCGGAAAAGCGGGTTTTATTTACAAGGGCAGCAGAGAATGACAAAGCAATTAGAAGCTGTGTTGTAAGAAATGGGCAGAGGGACAGCTCAGTGGTTTAATAGCACTTACTTCTCCTGCAGAGGACCAGAGTTTGGTTCCCGGAACCCACATCCGGCAGGTCACAACCACCCATAGCTGGCTCCAGGGCACCTAACGTTCACTTCTGGTCTCCACTGCCATTGGTGTTTACATGTACATATTAACACACAGATGCACATACAAGGAAAACCAAGCCTTAAAAATGGGCAACAAGTAAATGAAGATTTTACAATGTGTCTACAGCACTTGACTTAAGATCACAGCTATGCATCAGCGTTAGGGTGTGGACATCGATTCCACTGGAAATCCAAGAATAGCAAGGTTGGCTGCTAGCCACTGATTGTTCTCTTAAAGGCAGGTTAAGCAAAGCAGGGTTGTGGTCTTAAGACTAAGTGACCACAGGTGTATTGTTAACCTGGCCATGCGATCCAACAAAAGACCTAGTTTCTTAGAATCTAAGAGACACTTTTCATAATAACACATTCTCACAATACACAGACTTCCGTTTGGGAGTTGAGGAGATTCGGGACAAGTACTGCGGAAACCATGACTTGCCCCGAGTCACTGGGGACATTATGAACTTTCTTGTAAATGGTGTTGGAGAGACTTGATTCATCTGTGTGGGGGATAAAATGGATTCACACTTCACGCTGTGCTTAGGAAGAAACCCTGAAAGACCTGATCTCTAAATGTAAAACCGAAGCCAGGTAAGTATTTAAATAGAACGTAACCTTCACAGAGAAACAACGCTGAGACTAAAGACAACAAACATGGCAGACCGAGGGCCTGGGAAGGAAGTTCCGTTCTGTGCATGCATTTTAATACAACAAACAGAATGGAAACATAATCTAAAGTGAAAGAGCACACTTACCCCCCTCAAACAAATTTAAATTAAAGTGCTTTATTTTCAGCCAAGTAAAAGCATAGATTCCCAACTATGTATAGCCTTGAGGGATTTGTAAATCTCAAGACAAATGCCTACTCCCCAAGGGTGGGGGCAGAAAAGTGAATTTATTTACAATTTAAGAAAAATAATCCTCATTTCAAACTTGTCCATCATAATTCATATCAGACTTAAAACCAAAGTAGCATTTGCAAAGACTTAAAGGAGGAAAGGTTAGACCTAGGAATCAACATAAAATCTCATTTGTTTAAAAAAAGGTAATGGTAAATAGTTAAGACCTTAGAAAACACTGATTTCTATGCCAGTGCAGAGAAAAAAAATTGAATATACACTGAATATGTATGAAAACAAAATAAAAAATAGAATGCACAACTGTGGAAGATTAGGTAAAATAATTAGGTATACTTTAAAAGTAATAGCGATTATTGAAAACCCTGTCGAAGCCATAGGGTATCTGTATTCAGATGTTCCGAAGGTGAAAGGCATTCTCCCTCCCTCTGCCTCCCACTTGCCCCCATCGCCCCCGCCCCCACCCTCACACCAAAGCCTGATGGAAAAGACGGGCAAAGAAATGCCAAGCTGCCAGTGTTCTGGCAAGGTCATCAGAAACTGCAAATATTTTGGAAATAGTAACTACAGGGTCACGGGCTTATTTAGGATTTAAAGAAAATGATGACAACCAGAAACAAAATATATGACCCCCTTTTTTTTTATTAAAAAGACAATAAAACCAGTCAAAACGAGAAAACAACCAGCAAAAGCAGGCAAACTGGAAATGTCATCTACAAATGTCATCTCCGCAAAGCCTATTGACTTCCTCACCTCTGAGACAGTGGTTGTGATGAATCCAACTCAGGCACCAGTTTAAGGACTCATAACAGAATGTTCCCGAGCATTTGTCATTTTAGGTATTCCTATATCACAAAGCTTAAATGTTTATCATTATTGATTAAACTACAGCATTATAGATTTAAATGACTGTGGTGTGAATAAAACATTTAAGCCTTCTTATTTAAAAGAAATGTGCAGCTGGGTCTCGTGTTGGGTCTCGTGTTGCACGCCTTTGATCCCAGAACTCAGGAGGCTGAGGCAGGTGGGTCTCTGTGTTTGAGGCCAGCCTGGTCTACAGACTGAGTTCCAGGAAAGCCAGGGCTACAAAGGAAAACCCTGTCTGGGAAAAAGAAAAAAAAAATGTGTAATTGAAAATGAACTTAAGAAATTACCAAACGAAAACAAAGGAAACACTGTGCATTTCAAAGATGGTCATTCAGATCCAAACCACAGCACTGCCAAGCTGTCTTTCAAAGCGGCTGTCCTGTTTTTTTGTTTTTTGTTTTTTTTTGTTGTTTTTTTTTTTGCATTCTCACCAGCAAGGGTATCCGCTAATCCACGTGCTGGCCAGCATTTGTCCTTGCCAGTGTTTGGGACTTGGGTCATTTCAGTGGGTAGGCAGGGATGCCTGGTAGTTTTAATTTTCAGATCCTTTAATGACATGATGCTGAGTGTCTTTTGTGTGTTTTCTCTATCAGAAGACTTCTCTGGTGATGGGGGATGTCCTTCGGCGTATGTGTTTGTCTTATTGGTGGATGAATAAAGCACTGTTGGCCAATAGGAAAGCAAGATAGGTGGGACTAGAAGTCGAGGAGGACTCTGGGAGAGAGAGGCACAGTCAGTCAGTCACGATGTTGGATGTGGGAGAAGAGTCTGGACCATTTCTCTGGTAAGAGAAGGCGACATGGAAATACTCAGATTAGCAGTTACGGGTTAATAATTGTGTCAGAGATAGCCAACAAGAAATCAAGCAAACGGCCAACAGCGTCATAATTAATACAGTGTCTCGTGTGTTCTTTGGGGGCTAAAGCAGCAACAGAACCCAGGCAGGAATCCCACAACAAATGGCGGCAGCTGGTAGGAAGCTTACACGTTACACTCTGGTAAGGAATCTGTTCCTGTGCTTGGTACGTTTTTTTAAAGTGAGCTGTGTTACTGTTGAGTTTTCAGAGTTCTTAATACTTTGGACACCAGTCGATGGTATCCGATTTGCTTTTTGGAGCATGTCTCCCGTTTGAGGGTCCATCTTCCCTTCCCCTGTGCAGTGAAACTTGAGGACTATAAGGGTTTGCAATTTTAACAAAGTCCCTCTTATCAATACTTTTTCTTTGTGGCTCTACAATGTCACCGCCAGCGCTTCAGTAAGAGAAGTTTTTTTTTGTTTGTTTGTTTAATGTTATCTTCTCAGAGTTTTAAAACATATACCTTTTTAAATAAAAAAAGAAATGGGTCTGCATGAGCATGAGTAACGGTTAGGTCACCCACACACACCAAAGTCAGGAAAGCTGGAGGGCGACTTGCTGAGAAGAGTTCCAGCAGAGAGGAGCAGGGAATGGGATGGGCGCTTAGCGGGAAAAGGAGACTGACATTGACTGTGTACGTGTATGAAACGTCAGAAAGTAAAAATGAATTTAAAAAACGAAAACCAAATTAAACTGGTGCCTGTATTGGCCATGGTCTCTGTGAGGTTTTTCCCCGAAATAGAGACTTCAGGAAATGAGTCACTCATAAGCGGCTTGGCGAGGCTCAGGGGATATATGAGGCGACTGCAGTGGGCCAGCCATGGTAGTCACCGTCATCGTTCAGTGGCAACACGGACAGGTAAGAGCTGGAGCTCAAACTCAATGCCGAAGCTGTGGTGGAGGAGTTAATGTGGACCCGTTGCCTCCAAAGGTTCATGCATGTCCGGGGAGTCATCATGAGATGAAACACATTTGAGTCTCTCTCTCTCCATCCTCCAACATCAGGTCAGCGACCCAGCTGGTCAAAGTCAATCACAGGCAGACAGAAAGAGCCTTGGACCGCAGCCATGAGAGGGCACAGAGCAGGCTGAGATGGGTGGGAAATCGTGTGTGTGCGTGTGTGTGTGTGTGTGCGTGTGCGTGCGCGTGCGTGTGTGTGTGTGCGCGTGTGGTTCATGAGACACCATCACACTCTTTGTATAAGAACAAACCAGTACAATATACTGCAGAGGATAATATCTATGATCACCTGTAACGTGAAAAGCAAAAGACCCAGAGACAGATACTGGGGTTCAAGCTGAAGATCAGGGAAGCAGAGCAGCCAGCCACTAGCTCTCACCTCAAGCTCAGGCTGAAAGGACCGATCCAAGCATGAGCTCTTCGCCAACTCTCAAACTGCTGCCTCTCCTCAGTGTGGTGGAGAATCAGCGACACATACTGAATGCTTTCTCCTGTCTTTTATACCCCTCTAGTTCTGGGATTAAAGGTGTGAGCTATAATTCTCCATTGAGCTAATTCAGTCTTGTGTAGGCGGGGTGGACCTTGAACTCACAGAGATCCGTCCGCCTCTTAATCCCGAGTCCTACGATGAAAGGGTGTGCACCACCACCTCCTGGCTTCTGGATGCTGGGATTGAAGGTGTGTACCACCACCACAGCCTGATCTCTATAGCTTGAGGCTGACTTTGCTTTTCTGAATCCTCAGTCAAGCTTTAGTAAATCATAGATAATGTGTCACTACAATCACCTGCAAACTTTTATAAATCATAAACAATGCGTCACTACAACCACCTGCGAAGTTCAAAGCTGGACCCTGGAATCCAGCAGCTGTGTGACCAGTGGCTCTTTGTCAGAATACCCCGGTCACTGCTCCCACATGCTTACCTGGAGTAATAAGGGCCTGCATCAGAGAGAGAGAGAGACAGGGTGACAACTGTCCTAAGTTGGGAAAGTCTCCATCAGTACTAGCTTTTATTGCTACTACGGTCATAGTGGTTTGAAAGAAAATGGCCCCACAGGCTCAGGGAGTGGCACATTTGGAGGTGTGGCCTTGTTGAAGGCAGTGGGTAACTGTGGGGGCGGGCTTTGAGGTCTTACATGCTCAAGTTATGATCAGCATGGCACACCGTCTCCTTCTTTTGCCTGAGAACTCTCAGCTCCTTCTCCAGCACCATGTCTGCCCACAAAAATGCCATGTCTCCCACCATGACAATAATGAACCAAACCTCTAAAACCGTAATCTAGCCCCTATGAAATACGATGTGGACACCGGTCGATGGTATCTGATTTGCTTTTCGGAGCATAAGCAAAGATGTGGTATAAGATGTGGTAGTTTGTCTGCAGCTGGCCCCATAATCTCATAGGAGGTGTGGATGGTTGAGGTGGTTATGGCCTTGTAGGAGAACTTGTGTCACTTGTGGGGGTGGGCTTTGAGGTTTCCTGTGCTCAGGATACAGCCCAGTGTCTCAGTTGACTTGTTGTTGCCTGCAAGCTGTAGGACTCTCAGCTACTCCTGCAGTACCGTGTCTGACTGCACTCTGCCATTTTCCCCCACCATGACGATAATGGACTGAACCCCTGAACTGTAAATGAGCCCCAGTTAAGTGCTTGCCTTCAGAAGCGTGGTCATGGTCATGGTTTCTCTTCCCAGCAATAGAAACCATAACGAGGACAACTGTAGTTTTAGCCACTGTTGTTGAAAAGTTCAGAGAACCAGGTCTCTTCAACAGGGAAGGTAGCTTTGTTTCTCAGTGTGGGACCGGAAATCTACGCCAAAGAGCCAGAGCCACATGGTCATGAAATGCCGAAGTGTTCCCACTGAAACCGAGAATCAGAGCAGGAGAGAGATGCATGTTGCTAACAATGTCATTTAGTGTCCTGCAAGGTTCAGACACCATATTAAGATATGTACCAGAGAGAGAAAGAGAGAGACAGAGACAGAGACAGACAGACAGAGAGAGAGAGAGAGAGAGAGAGAGAGAGAGAGAGAGAGAGAGAGAGAGAACTTACCTTTTTTAACTAGGAGATTATAAAGTCATTTACTGCCCCAAAAGCTACATCCTCAACTTACAAGTTGTTTAGTTCTAGATACAAAAGGAATATATAAAAACCAACCACCCTTCTGAGAGCCAGAGTAAAAGCAGTCACAGTGTTTGATGTGAACGATCCCCTGCTTGCCTTAGCACCACACATCACTAACAGCTCGCATAGCCAGTTAGTGTAGAGGATGAAAATCGAAAACGGAGGCCTGACAGCTACATGAGGAAAATGTCTTAAATGAAAACTGCCTTAATTTTGAACGACAGAAAGATGCAAGGTTTTCTCAAACCAGTTTCTAGGATTAGAAAATTCCACATAAATTCTCGGTGGGTTTATGATGAGGTACACTCAACCTAAACTAAACCTCAAAGAGGATAATCTGTTTGTAAGTAAAGCTGAAAAAATTTGAGACAACAGCACCGAAAAGCAAAGGCTTCCTCCTGTCCAGTCTGTATCCCCTTGATCCCCTTGTGTTGTCTTACTGCTCTGGCTAGAATCCCAAGCACTATATTGGGTAGGTATGGAAAGAGTGGGCAGCCTTGCCTTGTTCATGAATTTAGTGGAGCTGCTTTGAGTTTCTCTCCATTTAGTTTGATGTTTATGTTGCAGCGAGACCTTTTCAAATCTCAGGACAGAAGAGGGATTTATAAAGGGCACACACAGTGGAGGAAAACATTCTGTTTTTTATACTAACCCCTTTTCAGAGGTTAGCTATGGTGTCTACACTTTCAGACTGAACTGGGACCAGGAAGGAGGGTGTGTCAGACCACACAGTGACCATCAGGCAGGTGCCTCCAGAACGGTTTATTCTTTAACAAGTGATAGGTTATCTTAGCTCCACTTTGTGGTGCACTGACGTCCAACATCAGTGACAGCACCTCCCAGGCCCCAAGCCAGACAGGCCTCTGTGTCATGAGCCTGCTGCCCTTGGAATTAGGGAGACCCACGTTCCAGAAAGGGTGGGAGAGGCATGGGCCAGAATCTGGTTAGAGTCATTTGTATGGTTTCCTTTGTATAGAGGAGGAATGCTGTGCTTATGTCTAAACCAACATTTACTTTCTCCGAATGACTTTTTTTTTGCTTCTTACTCATAGAATTAAACAATTATCTGGGCAAAGTTTTCCTAATGGTTTCCAAAGATCCGTAATTATATACAAAACAACCATATTATGTTTCATTAAGGATATTGGTGATTGATGTCTAAAAGTTAAAATCCGAGACAGTGGATCATGTTGTTTCCATTCAAAGGCTTTTGCTCAACCTCTGCATCCATTAACTGTCCGCTTCCTGGGTCCTCTGCAAAGTTCAGGCAGAGAAAACCATAGATCCCAGTCCCTCAGCAACTGAGATATTTCTGGGATGGCTAAATGGCAGAACAGGAAAGCCACGTTTTTGACCTTTAGAGACGAAATGCCATCTGTTCTACCTCACACCCGCGTGGACCTGAGCAAACAGTCCACACAAGGCTGTTGGGTTGTGCACTCCAGCATGGTTGTCAGGATTTTTTTTTACACAAGGCTGTTGGGTTGTACACTCCAGCACAGTTGTCAGGATTTTTTTTTTTTTACGCAAGGCTGTTGGGTTGTACACTCCAGCACAGTTGTCAGGATTTTTTTGAGAGAATACCAAGACAGTCATGTCCAGAGTTCAATGCCTCAAGTTAGTCCTCTTCCAGTGTTTGCAAACTTGGGGACTCTCTTGGGAGAAGCAACAATGGCAAGCAAGAGTCAGATGGTACAGAGGCGGGCTGCTAAGTGCTCGCTTCCAGGTGTCTCAGCCATGACAGTCATGACTCAAGACAGCATCTACCATGAGCGGGTGCCCTTCCGCCTCTCAGAGACAGTCAACCAAATCCTCAGAACATTGCTTCCCATCCCCTGCCTTCCTGGAAAGTGACTGTGGAAGGTATCACCTACCTCAGACATTTTCCTGGACAGGAGTTTGGCTTCCAGAAAGGGCGTGGCCGTAACAATTCCTGTTACGTTCTGCTTAAGTTTCTACGACCAGAAATATACCATGTAGCCTTCTTTTTCCACGAAAGTGTCCCTTGTGACATGTGATGGGTGACTCTGCTGTGATGATTCTGTGTCTCAAGTCTCTCCCATTTAGTGATTTGATGTCTCCTGCGTGAATACAGAGATGACTGTGTTAGGCAGGACTCTCCAGAAACTGGGATCCCATCAGAGCACACATCATTATATGGCTAGGTTATGCAGTAATGGAAATCGAAGAAACCCATGGTACTGGAGACCTAGGAAAGTCGGGATGGAGGTTGGCTTTTAGGGCCTGGGACCTGGAAGATCAATACCACACAGTCCAATCTGAGCCAGAAGGTCTGATCCCAGGTGGGAGCCATAACCCAGCTCAGTCACAATCTCTACCTTCTTGCTCTTGTCCATCTTCAGCATACTAGTCATGCCTGTCCACGTCACTGAGAGCAGCTCTTCATCGGGGCATTCACCGATCCAGTGCTTATTTCTTCTGGAAATAACCACAGACGCAGACAGAACCCCGTTTTTACCTTCCGTGCTCATGCTGCAGCCTACGTTATCACAGGACTAATCATGGTGGTCTAGGGAGAGGATTCAGTCTGTAAAGTGACTGCCATGGAAACATGGGGACTTGGGTAACACACTTCCAACGACCACGCAAAATCAAGGCCTGGTGGTACGTGTCATAGCAAAGGGACAGAAACTGGTCGACCCCTGGGGTTCACTTTCCGGAAAGTCTAGCCATTCGGTGAGTGCCAGGCTTCTTCACTGTCCTCCTCCCTCTTTTCCTCTCTTCCTCCCCTCCCTCCTCCTCCTCCTCCTCTCCATCTTACATCATCTTTTCTTTTCATTAGACTTGATTTTTTATATGTGGCTACAGATACATCATGGCTGTCTCTGTTGAATTAGGAAGAGACAGCTGGCTGCTTCTTCTAGGGATATAGAGAATAGCAAACTCAGTTAACTCTGGTAAAGCAGTTCAGTCTGAGAGGAGAGGGGTAACTGGGTTATTCACGAATTCTTCATACTTCACCGAGCAATTTAAAGCTCAATTTATTTGAACTAATGTTTTCAGAGAGCCACTGCGCAATGTCCAGTTGTGCTTGAATGGGGGACATTGGCGAACACCATATGAAGTCATTATGAACTGCTTGGAAGCCCACTGTGTCTATTTATAGGGATGAGATTGATGATCCGTGTTTCCTGGGAAAGGAGGCCAAGTTCTTGTTAGTCTTGTGTCCCCTTGGCACGGCTGGAGTCCTTCGGGAAGAAGAAACCTCAATTGAGAAAATGTCCCCACCAGACTGACCTATGGGCAAGGACGCTGGGCCTTTTTTCAGTTAGTGATTGATGGGCAAGGGCTCATTGCGGGCAGTGTCACCCCTGGATGGTTTAATAAAGCAGGGTAGAAAATCCACAAGGACCAAGCCAGTAAGCGGTGTCCCTCCATGGATTCTATTTCAGTTCTTGCCTCTGGGTTTCTGCCCGGAGTCCTGACCTACCTTTCTTCAATGATAGACGGTGATGTGGAAGTGTAAGATGAAATAAACCCTCTCCTCCCTAAGTTCCTTTGGGTCATGGTGTCTTATTACAGCATTAAAAATCCCTAACTAAGGCAGGCCATTTCTAAATTTTGTGTTGTGTCTCAGCCTGTGCGTTCATGGTCCAGGAAAGACAGGAGACAGGCACTAAGTTCTTCAACAAGCCTTCACCATGCTCATCAGCGGCGCTTACCACCACTCAACTGATTGTCTGTTTTGTACATGTTTTATTACAGCTCCAGACTGTGGGTGCTGGAAGGAGCTGTATTTGACTTTTCACAGTCGTCTGTGGTGTTTTGTACATGAGGGTTCAAAAGATGCTGTCTTCATGTGTTCCACACACACAGCTGGGTGTTTTAGTGGTGTGTGTGTGTGTGTGTGTGTGTGTGCAGGTGTGTGTATGTGTGCGTGCATGTGTGTGCAGATGTGCATGGGTGTATATGTATGCTTACACAGGTGTATGTGTGTGAATGTGTGCATGTATGTGCAGATGTGTGTGTGTGTGTGTGTGTGTGTGTGTTTGCACGTGAGGTTCTGGGAGAGTCACAAGAGGTGACACAATAGAGGCTCGGGAAACAAACTTACTGTACTAATCAGAGTTGGGAACAGAAGAGACGGTGCCTCATGTGGGGATGTGGGAAAGCCCAAAGGTCTTCAGGCAGCAGGAGGCAGGAGAAAGCACAAACTTTTCCTTTGGAGATGCAGAAGAATATCTTAGGGTTGGCTATAGGACTCAGTTGTTGTTCTGAGAGGTGGGATGAACCCACTATGCCCTGTAGAAGCTTGGTTCTAGGAGTTATACTGTCTTAGTTAGGGATGCTGTTGCTGCAATGAAACACCATGACTAAAGCAACTAGGTAGAGAGTTGTTTGAATCACACTTCCACATCACTGTTCATCATGGAAGGAAGTCAGGACAGGAACTCAGGGCAGGAGCCTGGAGGCAGGAGCTGCTACAGGGGCCATGGAGGGGAGCTGCTTACTGGCTTGCTCCCCATGGCTTGCTCAGCCTGCTGTCTTATAGCACTTAGGACCCCCTGCCCAGGGAGGGAACTGCTGAAATGGGCTGGGCTCTTCCCCATCAATTACTAATTAAGAAAATGCCTTACAGGCTTGCCTACACCCGATCTTGTGGAGGCGTTTTCCCAATTGAGGCTCCCTCTTCAGTAACTCTAGCCTATGTCAAGTAGACATAAAGCTATCCAGCACACTCATGATTACCAGAAATACATGAATGTTCAGGTCTAGCATGGGAAGCAGCGTAGCATTTGCATATGACGCATGTGCACCCTCCCACGTACTTCATCCCATCTCTACATTGTTCATAACATTTAATACGATGTAAATAGGGATTGTTTGGTGTGGTTTAGGAGTCGGGGTGAGAAGTCAACTGTACTTGCTCACTACAGGTGCAGCTCCCCTCACATAGTTTCCAGCTACATTTTGTTGGCCCTATGATACAGACAGCTGATGACACTGTCTCCTGGGGTGTGTCGACCAGATGGAGAAAGATGGGTCTGGGCAGGTGAGTTTGCTCATCAAAGTCGTGCTGTTTGATTGAGTCTTTGCTGCCCCTGGACAGACCAAGACGGAGCCAGAAGGCTTCTTTATGATGTCAAAACATGATATCTATGGGAAACACACACAAACACACATACACAGCATGATAGAAAGAGGGCAGGGTAGAGAGAGGGAGAGGGATGGAGGCAGAGAGAGAGAGAGAGAGACAGAGAGAGAGAGACACAGACAGAGAGAGAGAGAAAGAGAGAGAGAGAGAGAGAGAGAGAGAGAGAGAGAGAGAGAGAGAGAGAGAGAGAGAGAGTAAACTTCCACAATCCCTTCATCATCTGAGATTTGAGAGGTGGCAGCCGCCAGGCTGGAGGTGACATGAGCAGCCCAGCATGGTGGTGATAATGGTCACTGGAGATACCTTCCTGCAGACCCTTGTGAGTGGGGTCATCGATCTACACCGTAGTATCCTCCAGATGAGACCACTGCGCAAAGGTATTCTTGTCTAACAGATGCTGTTTGTAGATTTTAGAGAAAGAAAACGAACAGAGTCAACCCCGACTTTGACCCCCGGGAGCTGGAGGAGAAGATACTGACTCTGCTATGGTGGTTGGTTGTGGCGCCTCAAAACCCGCACGCCTGTCTCGACCTGGCAAGGTGTGGACCTGGCTAGCTGATGCAGAGCATAGACGCGCTGATGAATTCACTTCTGTGGCTCATCTCCACCTTTCTCTAATTTGAACTTGGGTGTTGTTTTGCTGTTTTATGAGTCTGAGTGTAATTAGTCACAATTAAAAATCCGAAATCTCTAAGCATGTTTGCAGTCCAATTTCATCTGAGGCAATAAAAACAAATAACTCACAGTGGCTTCATTACTTATGTTTCCCCGTATCTGGGAGGCAACATTCTGAAGAGAGTCTCCTTATGACATCTACGGGACAAGAGGATCTGCAGGGGTTCGGCGGTCCCACAACTCTAATTTATTGTACCTGAACTGTGAGCGGCGTCGACAGGCAGGAGATGGGGTAGGGAGGTACAACATAGGTACACCCCAGGAATCTTTGTGTGCAGGGATCCTATTATATTCTCCTTTCACAGAGAAAGAAAGGGCTGAAGGGGCCACCACGACTTCCTAATCCATCGTTACCCCCCAGCCTCAACTTCCGAGGTTCATCTCGGTTCCTACCATCTGCTCACAAATTCCAAATGGATATGCGATAACTTCTCAAGAAGTGGTAATGCATCTCCAGACAATTCTTGGGAATTAATGTGCGTGAAACTTTGTTGTCAACAAAGTCTTTATTTTCCTTACAAATGATAGATAATAAATAATTAAAAAAACTTTTTTCTCACGTGAAGATGCCACCAATAAGAAGACAACATGGGTGAAGCATGTCCCGTTAGAACCATGACTGGACAGTGCATTGACACTGGCCTGCTCTGTGCTCTGGAAAGATGAGAAAGAAAATGCTGCTCTTCAGGACTTAACAGTGTGAAAAGACCAAGAGAAGACAGAGTTGGCTCGTGTTACGGGGACCGAGACTCCTTCCATCTGCTATCTGTCAACTTGAGACCCAAGAAATCTGGTGTGTAATTAAATCTGAGCCCAGAGGCTCATGAACCAAGGAGCAATTGGTTTAAGTCCTTCAGTCAGAAGGTGCAAGAACCAGGAGACCTGGAGTCTCAGTCCAGATGTTAGCAATGGGGAGGGAATTACTCCTGCATAGCCTCTTGTTCAGTTGAGGCCCTGGATGGATCCGATGATGTCAGTTGAGGCTGGGTTTCCCCACTGATTCAAATGCTCGTCTTTTCTAGACATTCTAGGGATGCTCGACCAGCTATGGTCAATCTCAGGGGACGCCTAGAATTAGATGTAGTCATTTTTAAACCCGTACTTTCTGTCCTTCCCTTCTCCTCCCCCTCTACCTCCTTCCTCATCTCCCGCCTTCTCTCCCATGTGAATTTCCTGGAACACCTACATCCTGAGGGTAGATTTGAGGTAGTCCGGTGTCCTCCTCTGAAGTAGCCGACGGACAGCTCCGAGGATGCCGTGAGAATGTTGACAAGTGGGATGTGCGATTCTCTCGTTTATAAATACAATCATCTTGGAACCCACAGACATCATTCCCTTTTCCTATCGTTCAGCATTTTATCAAGTCTGCCTTCAGAACAGCTTGTCACACCCTCCCATCTCCCCTTCCTCACTGATGCCCTTACTTAGGTCACATATCCAGTGCTGTGCGTTGAATCTCATCCACTCCCCATAAAGGGGGTTACCCTCTGTGGTTGCGAATGGTCCCTTATTTGGAAATGGGGCCTTCGAAGGCACAGTTACGTGAGGATAAGGTATTTTCAGATTCACTCCTTCCGGCTGCAATGCTAGTGCCTTTATCTAAGAGAGGGGTTTAGAGTCAGATCGGAAGGGGCGGGGGTTGGACGCTACAGCTGGCTGAAGTGCAGGACCAAGCAGTATCTCTGTGTGCCAAGGAATGGGAGTGTTACTGGCAAACGCCATAGTCTAGGAGGGACAGAAACGGGTTCTCCTCCACGGCCTCCAGAAGAAGCCAAGGCCATGAGCGTCTCCACCTAGACCTCTCTCTAAGCCACCCAGCTGGTGGCGGCTTCTGACCCTCGCTCTGGGAAGCTCCTGCACCCAGTGGCCACAGTGGCTTTAAGAACACTTCCTGCCTCCAGACACTCTCTCACCACCGATCACCGTGGCATATCCTGCACCCTGCATTCGGAGCCGGCGTGATGCTGAGGAAAGGGTTCTCAGACACAGGAGGGGAGGCCAAGAATTTGGAGATATTTTGAGCCCAGGAAGTGGCATTGATCTTTAAATCCATCGCATACTTGCTGAAAACATGGGGGTGTTCTTTTAAAAATATCTTCTATTCTCTTGAAATTATCCAGTACCTGCTATTCTGCCAAGGCGACATGGGGAGACCCAGGAGACCAAGACACTCTGCTCGTCCATAAACAGACAGGGCTATTGTCTCTCCTGGTGGCAGAGCCAGGAGGGAAATAGACAGGGCAGGTAAGTCTCCTCCTCACTGGACACTGTTTAAATGTGGCAATATATTGTTTGTGTTCTAACAAATCTTGCCTGGATATCAGAATGCTAGTCACAGCCACAGAGGCCAGGCAGTGGTGGTGCACACCTTTAATCCCAGTAGCCATACTAGCCGTAGCCAAAGAAGCTGGGTGATGGTGGTGCATGCCTTTAATCTCAGCACTAGAGAGGTATGTAAGACTGGAGCAGGGGCTCAGAGTGGGCATTCAGTCTCAGGGAATTAGTCTGCAGCCATGATGAGGACAGGATTACCCCAGCCTCAGTAGA
Source organism: Mesocricetus auratus (assembly GCF_017639785.1). Classification (NCBI taxonomy): domain Eukaryota; kingdom Metazoa; phylum Chordata; class Mammalia; order Rodentia; family Cricetidae; genus Mesocricetus; species Mesocricetus auratus. Next base: position 2,785,699 of record NW_024429192.1, on the reverse strand, counting down.
GGAGCTGTCTGGTGGCTGCCTGTTTTGCTTCTCTGATCTTCAGCTTGAATCCCAATACCCGTCTCTGGGTTTTTAATTATTCTTTTCGCATTTAAATCTCAGATTCTTCCTGAATAGGAGCCTGGAATGAGAGCCTCATCCTGAAAGATACTTGAACTAACTTCAGCAAACAGAACTAAATGCCCCGTGTCCCTCCTCACCTTGGCGGGCCCAGTGCTTTCTGACGATGCGTGAAAATTGTCACCTTGGTATCCTTGCATACATTTTCCTAATTATCATGTCCAGAACCATAAACTACACAGGCAGAAGCCATAATTTAAATGTTCGTGGTCCGGACAGATTATAGCACAAAGAAGATGGTCAATGAACTCGAATGGCTAACCCCTTTATAGAAAGGGCAGGGAGGGACTGCAGGTTTCGTTTCTTCCAGCTCTGTAGGTGGGGCGCTGCGGCCTGAGCTTAGAGCTATACCAGGAAGATGGGATGGTGCCCTTCTGGCCCAGTTTCTAGTCACCTGGAGTCCCAGGAAGCTTTCTTTGCCAGATTCACCAGATGGTAAGTCTGTAGTCATGACCTTCGTGCTCCTTGCTCGAAATGAAGGCCATGTGTGCCACCAGCAGTGTCTCCGTGTGGCTTAAGTGTCTCCCTGGCAGTCTGTCTGGAGAACATGTCTAGATATGCCAGATGTCAGTAGGACTGATTCGTGGTCCTGCGTATACCCGGAAGGGTTTCGGCTCCATCAGTCTCTCTGTAGCTGTGGTCCACAAGGTCAGGAGGAGATGGGTTACATGGTGACAATGAGACTTAAAGTGTCTTTGATGGCACACCTTCCCGGGAGTTAGGTAAAACCCTGTGTGTGTGTGTGTGTGTGTGTGTGTGTGTGTGTGTCTGTGTGTATGTGTGGGTGACGTATGTGTGTGTGGTGTGTCTGTGTGTGTGTGGTTTGTGTGTGTGTCTCTGTGTGCGTCTTTTGCATCTTGTGTGTGGTGTGTGTGTGTGTGTGTGTGTGTGTGTGTGTGTGTATAATATGTACTTGATGCTATACTTTATCCTGTTCTTTTTGTTCTTTGAGATAGGGAGATAGCTTCACTATCAAGATAACCTAGGTTGACCTTGAGCTCAGACTCACAATAAACCCCGTGTCTGTTTCCCAGGTGCTATAATCATGGACATGAGCCGTGTCTTCCTAGCATGTCCTAGAACTTTGAGTCCTCCTGCCTCCAGCTCCCAAATGCCAAGATTCCAGACACACACTACCAAGACTGGAGACCAAACCCAGGGTCTTGTCCAGATAGGTGAGCAGTCTGCCAAGTGAGCTACATCCCACAGTCAAGCCTCTCCACTTTTAAGACTCTCCCGTTGCAGAATATTATTTTAAGGTGTGTGACTTTTGTCTGTGCTGCATTTGTTTAATGCTTTGAAACTGTCTAAAATGCCTGATGGTCTAATAAAGAGCTGGACGGACAATAGGGAGACAGGAGCAAGGATGGGTGGGGCAGGCAGAGAGAATAAGTAGAAGAAATGAGGAGAAAGAGGAAAGAGCAATGGAAGCCACCCAGCCGGCTGTGGAGTAAGAGGGAAAGTAAGATAGACAGAGGTAAGAAAAGGAAAAAGCCCAGACAGAAAAGATAGACAGGATAATTTATATTAAGAAAAGCTGGCAAGAAATAAGGCAAGCTAAGGCCGGGCATTCATTGCTAAGAATAAGACCCTGTGTATGATTTATTTGGGAGCTGGGTGGAGGGTCCCCCAAAAGCCAGAAGAGTAAAAAACAACCACACTCTCTCTTCCTAGCACCAGGTATACTTATAAGCAGGCCAGCGGCCTAGGCAACTGAGTTTTTAAGGAGTCTTAAGTTCTGTGATGGCTAAAGATATGGCAGGGCTTCGCTGACAGGTGTGACATCACCCTTTGCTGAGCTCCAACAAATAGCCACCAACCGCAAAGCCCAGAGAAGCCCATTTTAGCCAGTGAAAGAGGAGAGTTCTCAGTTCTGCCTGCAGGTAGCAACATCTGTCACCACACACGCTATTACAGAAAAAAAATTGGCACAGAGGAAGAACGGAGATTACTTTTGCTAAAACTGGGATCCATTAATTTGTAATCATGCCCATCCCTAGGTATAATCACATTTAAGAAACAGACACTATTAGACAGTTCATTTATTTTTATGGCAAACCAATTATATTTGATGCTCATTTTACTGAGGCCAATCGCTCATCCTCCCAAGAAGTCAGTGTGAGCACACTCATCCCGTGTGCTCTTTGCAAAGGGAATCTGGGCACCACAGGCTCATGCTAGAGGCGAGAACCACCGATGTCACTTCAGAATGGCGATCGTGAGTAGACATACTCTCATGCACCTAGCTCTCAGAGGGGGGAAACAGGTGCATTTGGAGACTTGAACAGTACACTCCCAGCTTCCATTGCATGCAGTAATTAACTCCCCACGTGTGACTTCTGATATGAGACTTTCATGCATGATCAAGTTGAGGTCGTGTGGCTTTAGATTATCCATTCCAATCCAGGAATGACTTTTTATGCAACCTGACCCCAGTCTTCAGTGTCGGGGACATTTTTCATTGTCACCAATGGGGAGTATCCTACTGGCATCTTGAACATAAAGACCAAGCCTGCTGCTAAACTCCCTACCACACGCAAGGAGAGAGTCTCCACAGCAGAAAGTAATGCAGCTAGACATGCGCAGAGTCCTAGCCTTGCTCTAAGGGAAAGTAAATTTTATTTTATTTTCCTTGTGACAAAAGCCCTTGAGTATCTTCCTCCCTCATTTTACCTGGAACAGCCAAAATGTCACAACGTGATAGTTTATCTCAGAAGGATTTTCTCATTATTTCTGCAGAACAGAGAAACTGTGTCCATCCTGGGACTGCTACTTTGGTAATCTGTGACAGGTGGTTTGACAGTCTGTATTTCATTAGTACTAATCTCTAAATAACAACACTCACTTACAGGGTGGCCAGGTTTCCCTTAACAGATACTACCGTTTGGAAGAAGAAAAGGAGGGAAAAGCAACTAAGAAAAGGAGAAAAAAAAGAGTGCGTTCATCTTAAACCACATTGACATGTTTCCGTAAACAAAGCACCGTTAATTAGCTCGGAGGCTGAGAAGACAGGTGTTTAAAAACAGCAATGAAACATTGCAGCATCTGAGAGCCCTCAAGCCTGATTATTGGAAATTATTTTTCAGAATAATTCTATCGCATCAATGCAGCAAGTCGGAATGGCACCAGCGAGTGTCACAAACACTCCCCTCCAACCCCACCTACTTCATTAAAGAATAAACTCTGATCTAGAAGACAATTCCCAAATGATTTGTTCCTAATTGGACAGGGCGTTGCTGGGCATTGGGCATGACTGTCCCGGCTTGTCTAATGTCAACTTGACACCAAGCCTGAGTCATCTGAAAGGAGGGACTCTCAACTGAAGAAATGCCCCCATAAGACCCAGCTGTAAGGCATTTTCTTAATTAGAGATTGATGGGCGAGGGCCTAGTCCATGGTGGGTGGTGCCATCCCTGGGTTGACAGTCCTGGATTCTATAAGGAAGCAGGCTGAGCAAGCGATGGTGAGCAAGCCTGTAAGCAGCTCCCCTCCCTGACCTCTGCATCAGCTCCTGCCTCCAGGATCCTGCCCCGGCTTCCTTCATTAATGAACAGTGCTGTGGAAATGTGGGCCAAATAAACCCTTTCCTCCCCAGCTTGCCTTTTTTGGGTCATGGTGTTTCATCACGGAAACTGTAACCCTAAGACAATGGCTATCTATTACATTGTTCTATATCTGTTTTAAAAGAGTCTTTCATAGCCCAGGCTGGCTTCCAATGCTCTGTGTAGCCAAAGATGATTTTGAACTGCTGACCCTCCTACACCCATCTCCCAAGTCCCGGGACTACAGGCACATGTCCACTTCCTGTGGTGTCTGGGATGGAACTCACAGCTTCATGCAAGCTAGGCAGCGCCCTGCAGACAGAGTTACAGCCCCAGCCCGACTATGGTTATCCAGAGACCTCGACAGTGATCTTTTAAAGCATTTCTCCTGCTGTGTGGGGAAGGTAAAACACACGGGATGATTGAGATAGAACAGAAAGCAGATAGCATTGACAGTTGAGCTCCAGGGAGAGCGTGCCAGAAGGGAAGCAATCCTTCACTCACAGGACAGAGAAGAGGCGCCCCTTCTCCACCGGGATCTCGGTTGCCTAACGGTGTGAGGTTATAGAACCTCCCTTGTTTTGCCAGGGTGAGTAAGCAGCAAGAAGGAAAATTTATCTGAGAAAGCCAGGCATAGGGGCTTTCAAGGCTACTGTGACAGAAAAAAAAGAAAAGAAAGAAGGGAGGAAGGAAGGAAGGAAGCAAGGAAGGAAGGAAGGAGGGAGGGAAGGAGCCCCAAAGCCAGGGTGTTGTTCTCTAGTTTCCAGTCTGACTGCAAGTCCTCAATCACAGAAATCAGGAGTAAATTAAAATTTGATTAATTAAGTATGGGAGTGAACTGGTGTTCCCAACCAGACATGCCCAGGTTTTGTGGTTTTTGAGTTGGTAATTACCAGCACCATCATTTATTCATTTTTTTGTAATGAACTTCTCTTTAATTAAAATTGAACCGCTTTGCGTCCCTTGCCTTCTCTTAAGAAAATCATTCAAGTGTTGGAGTCCCAGATATTGGAAAGTTTAATTACAGCACGGGCAGAGGTGAGTAGAAAGAGCTAGAAGGGAGAGTGTACCTCCTCATTTTCCAGGGACAATCGCTCCAAGAGCTCAGGCTGGCTGTGCACACTTGCCGGGCTGCCAGAAGTTATGTTCATTAGATGCTGTAAAGCCATCCTGAGGGAAGCCTCATGCAGGCTCATTTCCAACCCTTTTACCTGCTCAGTCTCATTTCAGAGCCTGGGCAGATAGATCATCACAAAATCTCCCACACGGTCATGAAAGTGTGCATAAAATTCAGTCACAGTAGATACCGGCCTGTGCCAGAAACTTAACAGCTGTTGGAAACACATTCATATTGAAATAAGGCCCAGCAGCAGCCAGAAATCTCCAGAAGAATTAAAAAAAGAGCCACTGTGGATGGGTGGGTAGATGACAGATATAACTGGCGTATGTAAAACAGATAGAGGTTGACGATACATAGACATATGATAAGTGATCCAGATGATGGTTAGAGATTAGACAGGAAGCTGTAGGTTCGAAGGGTAGAGAGACAGATACTTCTCATTTTATTTTAACATATACAGACACTGACTTTGTGGACCGGCTCCTCTGAGTGGGGACATTAGCAAGTTCACAATCAGGAAGGGGGCTGACGGGCTGGAACTAACGCGCCTGCCTGAGACACACTTTGTACCTCTTCAAGCTTTTGATCTTTAGACAGGAGGCTCACACACATTATCCCATTGCCAGGTACAATCTCTTATATTTAAAGTCAGCTGATGGTGGGTGGTTGGAAAAATATCTTCAAGGTTGCGCCTAAGCGAGTGTATCATGAGATAACTGGGCATCACTGACTAGCCAAATTAACACAACACAAAACTACTATTCAGGTTTGAGGGTTAGGTGCCACTGAGGACCCACACATTCAGGAGGTCCAATGTCTCCGACTTCCCCACCTGCTGGGCCAGCATACTCTGACTTTGATCTTGTTTATAGTTTATTTGCTATGATTCTGATCAACTCTGTTTTTCTCTTATGCTTTTAAAAGACAAGAGAATGAGCTGTTTTTGTAGAATCAGACGTGACATCTCTTCATTCCTAAGATGCCTACAGCCTTTGGAGACTGAGGATCATCAAATGTTCCCTTCGTTTCCATTGTTTCCTTTAGTATGTGTGATCTGGCTCAACTCGTTGTTTGGGATGCTGGACGTCTTCATCTTTGCTTAACGTACTGCCGATCATCATGATGCTATTGGATGTGAACAAAACCCAGAAAGGCAACGGTAAAGGCAAAGATTTGTTAAAAGGGAAAGCAAAATGCTTACTCCACAGAGCAGGAGTTTGAGTAAGCAGGTGGCATAAGAACTCCTCATTTCAGGCCCAGGGGCTTTTAACTGCGCTGGGAAGGGAGGAGTTCCTGGAACGTGTAGACTGACTTTTGACTGACTTAGATGACTGACACCTCCAGGTCTTATGTTTACTTCCCAGAAGCGGTCTCCCAACAATACTCTCTAATAATCGCTGGCCTCCCTTCTCAGATAACTGTAGCTTGTGTTAAGTTGAAAAAAAAAACTGTCAAACACACTCCCCAACTTGCTTTTGGTCACAACATTCCATCACAGCAATAGTAACCCTAACTAGGAACAGACATTAGTATAAGGATTGTGGAGCTATTTAGGTGATGGACATGACCATGTTTTGGGGAGGATTGTGGAAGTGACTTTGGAACTTTGAGCTAGAAAGGCCATTGAGTGTCAAGAGCTCTGTGGGCTGTTATGTAGGAACTTGGGAGATGAGAATGTTGGGGGCAGTGCAGAAGTTGGAGGCTGGGCTTGTGTGGTCTCAGAGGGACGTTTGAAGACTCTGTAAGGGTCATTTCTTATTGTGAATTAACAGTCTGTGGTTCTGATCAGCTGGGGCTGAAGAATCAGCTGTGATTAACAAGATGCCAGAACCGTTAAGGTGCAACCCTTGCTTTGCTGGATACTCAATGCTGGTCAGCTGAGAAATTAACGGTGATTTAAGAAGGTCTTTTAATCACCAAGGTAAAATCTGGGAACTGATTCCTTAGGGTCAGCACACACCGCTGTGGTCCCGAGGTCATCATCATTGCACCTTGTTCTGGTGGCTGATCTTGGTCACGTGTAAGAGTCACCCAGGTGGTGCTGGTTTTGAAGGCATGAGGGAGTCTCAGAGAGCAGCCGAGGCTTGGCACTGGAGTGATCTACACAGTTGGAATCTTGTTTTGCTTTGATCAGATTGTGACTGTGTCTTGGTTCTCCCTTCTTGAAGAAAGTATTTAACTTAAATTTTGTTTGACAGAGGCCCACAGTTGAGAAACTTTGAACTTTTAAAAGGTGTTTAAAGAGCCCGGGCTTTCAATATGCTTGAATTTGTAAAGTCTGTGGACTTTTAAAGTCAACTTACATTTTGTGTTGTCATTTTAATGTTTATATGCCATCCTGGGGATCAGTTCTAACTGAGAAGTGATGTGCCTGGGTGTCGGCAAGGGATCAGGTGCGCTGGTTACCTTCATGACAAGCTGACTCATCGTAAAGTCATCTGAGAGGAGGGAACCTCAATTAAGAAAATTCCTCCATAAGATCAGGGTTTAGACAGGTCCGTAGGGCGTTTCATTAGTTATGGGGGGGCAGCCCATGGTGGCTGGTGCCATCCCTAGGCTGGCGCCTCCTGAGTTCTATAAGAAAGCAATCTGAGCAAGCCTTGGGGAGCAGGGTTCTTCTATGACCTCTGCACCAGCCGCCGTCTCCAGGCCCCTTCCCTGTTTGAGTTCCTGTCCTGGCGTCCATCAAGGATGGACGACGAATGTGGCAGCGTGAGCCAAGCGAACCCTTTCCTCCTAACTTGCTGTCTGTTGGTCCTGGTGTCTCATCACAGCAGTAGTGACCCTGACGAGGACGCCGTTCACGTTTAGTCCGTTTCTTCTTCGTCTTCTCTTGCTTAGGTGCCTGGGAGGGTGAATTCCTCTTGTGCTCTGCACTCGGTGTTGTCGATGGAACTTGGTAACGCTAATGAAAATGCATGATTCCAGGAAACATGTCTCCTGGTTTTACATTTAATAAGGATGTGAGTTTGGACTTCCTGCTTCCAGGTAGGGCTGGGATTACAAAGAAGTAAGGGCTGGCCATCTGGGACTGGGTCATTTGCAGCCAACACAATAAAAGTAATATGTGAGTCATCCTGGAGAGTGATTGGCACCTGAGTGAATAATTTCATGAGCCATTCAGGTCATTTTAGAAAGTCTTATTTCCTTAGTTCTCTGACCAACCCTATTTTTCATTTGCAATTGTGCTTTGTCAATGAAGGCTTGGCTTACAATCCCTGTGGAAAATAGAGAATGCAGACAAGAAAACATTTTCAAAAGTTCAAAGTAGTATACATTTTTTGTAATATCTCATGAGCACCTACATTAGCTATCCAGTGCCTCTACAACCTCCAGAAAATAACTTCTTTTTTGACAGAATTCAAGGGAGTAAAGAAAATTTGGGGGTAAGAACGGAAGGTTTAATTAGGGTACATCTATGCTGGGCTGATGACAGTGATGTCTTCAGGAGTAGAGAGCACTGTAGCTTTTATCCAGCACTGTCTAAGATGGCAACGGAGCAACCAAACATCAGTCAATGTATGGTGCTCTCTGACAGAGAATATATTCCAGAATTTATCATTTCTCTTTGGAGATGTTACAAGGGTCTCCTCTTGCTTTTCAGAAAGAAATTTCACCAGAAAAGAACCTATCTTAAAATAAATCTGAACTGAAAGGATAGGGAAGGTCATGGAGAATTACATGAGGTGTTCATCTTCTGATGTCAGCTCAACACAGAGCAGTCAGTCCCCCTCCATAACTGTGGGTTGGCAACCTTGCCTATGTAGCTACTTTATGAGCTTCTACAGCCGAAGCTGTAGAATGAATGGCTGTTACGGATTCAGTTGGGTTGACACAGTAAATAATCTGGCAAACGGCAACTTGTGGGAGAAAGTAGGCTATTTCAGCCTACAAACCCTGGTCACCATCCGTCCTTGTGGGGAAACCAAGGCAGGAGCCTCACAGTCACATCATGTCCCCAGTCAAGAGCGGGGAGAGATGAGTGCACCCATGCTCACTTGCTCGATCCCTCACTCAGTTTCCCACATAGGAGGGGATTCCTTACCTAGGTAACAGTGCACATGAATCGACTACCACATTCCCCCACAGACACGCCCACCATAGCCAATCCCCAATCGAGAATCTCTTCTCAACTGCTTCTGAGTTATGTCAACTTGACGGCAATCTTCTCATGGCTACACAGCTGGGGAGGCTACAGGGGTCCCTTGGAGGACATATTCATTGCACCGGAAGAAAAAGAGTAGGAACCTGGTGAGCAGGAATATCACAGGAATCATGTCGCCAGCTGTTTCTGTGGTTTTCCTTTTAACTCAGGAATTCGGGAAAAGCTCCATCACGTTTCCTAAAGTGGTAAAACCATCCATCCTTTAGCGAAGATGTCTGTCTTCCTTTCTTAAAAATCAACATACATGAAATTTTAATTTTTATTCCAATTGCCTTTTCTGACTTTGTTACATTTTGCAATCTAAATACAAAATATACTATATTTTATTGCTATAAAACCCCATAAAACTTATGAAGGTAGGTGTATTAGTTACTTGTCTGTTGCTGGGGTAGAATACCATGACCAAGGCCACTTATAGAATAAAGTTTGGGGCTTACGGTTCCGGAGGGCTAGCGTCCATCATGGCAGGCAGTGTGGCACCAGGAAGACAGGCATGGCACTGGTACAGCAGGAGTCAGAGAGGGATACAGGGAATGGAGCAAGACTTCTAAAACCTCAAAGCCCATTCCCAGTGACACGCCTCCTCCAACAAGGCCACACCTCCTCATCCCTCCCAGACAGCCACCAACTGGGGACCCACTGCTCAGATGTCTGAGATTCATGGGGGACATCTCATTCAAACCACAACCAGATGTCCATCAACACAAAGAAAGAGTCTAAAATGACGGAGCCACTATCTTTCAACCCCCTACATGCGTTTTCTTTACATCCCGTATCTCCCTCAGAAATCATGTGACTTTTTAATTTCCTATTTATCTCCTCTTCTAAAATGCAAGGTTAAGGAGAGCAGAGACTGTCTGACTTGTTCACCAGTGAGCCTGGAAATACTGAATAAATACTAAGATGAATATTCAACAAATGAATTCAGAAAATGGGCATTTTCAGCACTTGGCTAAATATGTGTGCTCACAGCCTCAAGGCACGCCCTCCTGCCTTTATTATTTATCTTGTCAGATGTGACATTTCCAGTGTAATCTATGCCCTATTTGGACCATCACTTGGTGAATATGTAATTTTCGTCAAATTGTGCTTTAATGCTAATCAGAATGAAAAGACCCCTTTTCCGAATGTTCATCGACCTTGAACCGTGTCTGGTGTTTGCATATTGAGGGTGAGAAGAATACATTTGAAGCAGACCAGGGCTCTTGTATTCTATGTCACAGGCATAGATGGGGGGATCAAATCGATTCTAATCAATGGAGAAAACTGAACAAGTGAAAAGTCAACGCTAGCCCTTGAAGGATTCATAAGATGTGCAAGCCTTTGGTGGGGTTATTTGGGGGAGGGGGAAATGAGTAGAACATAAAGAACACAGGGAATAATGAAGGCTATATTAAGTGCAAGATGTGGTGGCTGCCTACGGCCACAGGGCAATGTGATTCCCATAGGTTCAAGTTCCAGGCTGGACAGTTTTACAGCAATTATAACTTTGCAAGACTAACTCAAGAAGAAATAAAAGCTCAAAACAAACCACTAATGGTTAAAATATTATGTATGAACTCATTCTAAGGTGAGAGGAGATGGGAAGTAATTCGTACCTCATTTTATCGCAACACAAAACTTGACAGCAGAATACATAAACCTATCCTAAAAGACACTGAGCAGACAGCAGGACCCTGCACTCACTGTTTACAAAAAACTGGAAGCAAAAGGAAAACAGATGGAAACTCTTTAATCTGATTAAAAAAAATAAAACCAAAAAGCCAAACAAAGATTAGCATGAAAGAAGTAAATGCAGAATGCCGATCCTCTTGGATAAAGCTGAGCAGGTGTGTAAGGCTTTGCTAGTCTACAGGTCGGCAGAAGGTCTTGGCCTTTAGCAGGACGTTGATCTTCGGGCGCAAGTCTCTGAACAGGTTAGAGCAAATGAGTCTGCTCCAGCTTTACAGGAGCCGGATTCAATCACAGCAAGGGCAGCTTCCTGTGCAGGCACCCTGAGAGAGAAGGGGACGGGGGAGGGAGAGAGAGAAGGAGAGAGATAGAGACAGAGACAAACACAGAGACACAGAGAAATACAAAGATACAGAGACACAGAGAGGGACAGGCAGAGACAGAGAGATGAGACAGAGAGACAGAGACAAATGATTTAGATCACTAAGGAGGCAACTATGATGATGCCTTAATCAGATCAAATAATTCCATGAACAAAAATCAAAACTCAGGAGGCAGAGGCAGGTACATATGTGTAAGTCTGAAGTTAGCCTGATCTGCACACAAAGTTCTAGAACACCCAGGGCTACATAGTGAGGCCTTGTCTAAAAATAGATGGCTTACTTGTTCAATTAATTAATCAAAATTAAAAGCAAGATGGCTTCATATTCCCAGGGTAACAATCAAGGACACATCTGAGAACAGTGTATTTACATTTGGAAGATAAGGTGATGGGGACGTCCTTCTGTATATATGTCTCTCTTATTGGTTGATGAATAAAACATTGTTTGGCCAATAGAATCAGGAAGAAAGGCGGGGCTCGGAGACGAGGAGAATTCTGGGAAAGGTAGGCAGAGAGAGACCACGAGGAGACACCATGTAGCCACCAAAAGGAGTAACATGTCCAGGCATTCACCAGTAAGCCAAGACCACATGGAAATACATAGATTTATAGAAATGGGTTAATAATTAAGACAGAGCTAGCCAATAAGAAGCCCTAGCCATTGGTCAACAGTTTAATAAGTCAATATAAGTCTTTGTGTATTTATTTGGGGCCGAATCGGCAGCAGGACCTGGAGGGACAAGAAAACCCCAGCAACAATACTCTAGAAGCTCACCAAGGACCACAATTCATGGGGCCCCTCCAGAAGGCTATAAGAGGTGCTGGAGAGATAAGATTCACCACTGGAGCTGCCTGAAAGTTGGGGGGAGGGGGAGCTCCTGAGATACACTTTTGTGAGTTCTCACTTTTCAATGATGCAACTGCCATGTAGCCACCCATATGCCTGTAGTAACCACAGGAAACTTACAGATTCTCCATATGGGACATGGGTGGGACATGTCTTTCATCATGGAATGGATAGATAATCTGTTTGAATCAACCTCGAAACACGAATAGCCCAAACAGTATTAACTTATACCCTATTCCCAACTCATTTCCTTGTTTCCTGTTTGTACCCAGATGTCCTTTCTGGCTAGGGTGTGTGTGCGGGGGTGTGTCTCAGAGTTTATGAAAGGCAGGTGTTTCTTGTGTACTCTCCCAATACCCTCAGCGGTGACATTTGCCTAGAAGTTTCGCAGGGATGAGTGGTTTAGTTAAAGCCTCGAGGAGGATACGGACGCGGGGTTTGACAAGCAAGAGACTGGAAGGCAATGAGCTATGCTGCTGAGGAAAGAGGTGTCAGAGAGCCAAGGGCACTATCTGAGGAGATGGGGGGACAGGCATTAGAGGCAACCACCCGAAAACAGGGACCCCCAGGGGAAAGGAGTCAGTCGCTGGTTGAGTGTCAAGGAGAAGACTCCCCTCTGTGTCAGCGCTTAGCTCGCTGGCCGCTACCTGGGTGTGCCTACGCTGACTTTCAGAAGCTGAGGGCAAGAGGGAAGATTTGGGGCCAGAACTCACCTGTGGGGCTCTTTCAGATGAAAGGCATTAGCTCCTCCAGGTCATTGAGATTGTGCCCAGTGGGCAGAACCTCAGCCTGCCCTGGGCTCCTGTGCAGGGATGCTGTGGGCAGCTGAGAACAGGCCCCTTGCAATAAAGTCAGCCCTGCAAGCCATTCCAAAGGCTCAGATAGGGATCACTGCCCAAATTAATTTGCTAGCAATAAAGAACGGGACGCCAAAGTCAACAAGAGAGGGCCGCCAGCGGGTAGGCTGCAGAAGCTCTCCTTTCCCTTTGTTCCTGAGTTAGAAGGCTTTCTAAATCACAATGACTTGCTTTAAAAACACACACACATTGACTTTGGGGCTTTTAAAATATATTTTTTTATTCTTTAGCTTACGTTCTTACTTTTGAACGATAAGTAATTTTCCATGTTGATGGGTTACAGGGTGATATTCCTGGGTAACCGTGCCCCACGTGATTATGCCAGGGTATTGGCAGAGTATTCACCTCATTTTCAGAGTTAACCACTTTTTTTAAAAATTAACTTTTTAAGTTAATATGGAAAGCGATTGGTTTCGTTATGGTGTTTTCTTTCTAGGTTGTCAGTATTGCATGTCTGTGTGTGTGTGTGTGTGTGTGTGTGTGTGTGTGTGTGTGTGTGTGTGTGTGTGTGGTCAGAGGACAATTTTGTGGAGTCGGTTCTCTCCTTTCTCCTTCACGTGGACTCTGGGGGGTCAAATTTAGGGTTTTGCCTTGTGATAGACGCGTGTGCTGCAGCCCGCCGAGGCATCCTTCCGGTCCGCGCCACGGCGTTTCCACACAAATGCATCACCGTACCTTGTGCCAGCTTGCCTTCTCCCAAGGCTGCCTTCCTCGGTCGCTTCCCGCCACCCTTACTGGTTTTGTCACCCCGCAGAGAGCTTCCTTTCGCGTTTTCATGTCTCCTGTGCCATGTGTGTCCTCCCTGCCTCCCCCAGTGTCTCTTACCCCGTTCTGATGACTCCCTTTCTGGTTTAACTCGCACCCCGCGCAGTGGTTTCAATGCCATTGACCCCCAGAAGCTCACAGGGAGCCGCATTACCGGGAGGTGTGGCTCAGCCCACAGATCAGCAAAGGGAAGGGAACTTGGAGCTCCGGGTGCTCATCAAGTGAAGCTCCGCGTCCTTGGGGGTGCTGAGCTGAGGCCAAGTCTAAACCGAACCCTTAAGTATCAGGAGTTTTGAGGGGGCAGGGGCTATTTCAGACACCCGGAAGCTTCCACCTCCTGAAAGGACCCCAGACAGTGGGGAACAGAGAGGGCGAGGAATTCCAATTAGGACTATAAAAAAAAAAATCGCTGTTTGCGCGGAAGCAATCCGTCAGCCCCGTTTGCCCATTAGTTTGGGCTGGAGCAGAAACAAAAACCAAAGAAAACCAAACCTGCCTCACTCGCACCACCTGAGGTCTCTTTCCACCGCTGGAGGTCTCCTCGTCACCTCTTGGGGTCTCCTGAATCTCTCTCTCATCATGAAGAAGGTCTTATAGCCACAACTGAAGAGACTCACTGCCGGGTCACACTGAAGTTCTGATTTTAGGCGTGTGGGAAACTTCCTACTGACCGAGTCCGTTTGTGTGGACAGGGAAGATTCCCCCCTACCCTCGCCCCTCTCATAACACATTTGTCATTGGTGCATTAAAAAAAGAAATGCCTATTTTTTAAAATGTTCATTTCTTTAGCTCAATAACTTAATAGGAGTGCTAATTGGTTTTAGGAGATTTCCACTGGGGCCTTTAGGGGCTTTTAAATAGAGCGTCATGGTGTCCGAAAAGGGTGATCTGACCTCTCCCCTCCTTAGTCTGGCTAGGGTTTCTGGAGCCGTATGAAAAAGAGTATAGCCAGCGGCCACCCTTGTCTCACTTGGAGTTTAGAAGAAGCTCTTCCCATTTTTTCCCCTACAGTTAGCACAATGATGACTATCTCTTTGTCATACTCATGTCTGTCCTGGACACACATACACACACACACACACACACACACACACACACACACACACACACACACACACACACACGCGCGCGCGCGCGCGCATGTGTCATGTCCACCATGCTGAAGTATGTGTCTTCTGTCCTCTTATACTGAAGGGACATTTACCGTCCTTGAAGTCCTTCTCTGCATCCGCTGAGATAACCATGTGATGCCATCCTCCAGTCTGGTGACTACTGTATCGCACAGCTTCTCCCTGAGTCTGACACCTGGCCACGGTCACAGAGAGTGACGGAACAGGCTGCTCCCTCATTGTCCACCTGCCTATCAGAGGAGCCACTGCCTCATAAGGCTCACAGCTGGTTCTGAGGTTTAGGGGTCTACGAATGTGCCCTGGGGGTAGGACTCCCCCCCTCTTACCCGGCAGCTTCCACTTCCATTCCTCTGGCCAAGAAACTGGGCATCTGAAACATGTTTTGCCCTCAGCACTTTCCAGATACCTTTTTGCTTCCTTGGTGAATTCCCAAGGCTCTTCCTTGCTTCCTGTTTTGGAATTAAAAATTTACTTTTAAAAATTTGACTCCTAGCTGGGCGTTGGTGACACACACCTTTAATCCCAGCCCTCGAGAGGCAGAGGCAGGTGGATCTCTGTGAGTTCCGAGGCCAGCCTGGTCTGCAGAGTGAGTTCTAGGACAGCCAGGACTACGTTGAGAAACCCTGTCTCTAAAAACAAAGAGAAACAAACAAATCTGACTCCTTCACTGGGTCACACAGAGGCAGCCTCTTAATAATCCAGGTTTTGTCCTATGTCTACCAATGAGTCCTCCCTACTTGAGGCATCAGCCTCTTATCAGCACGCCATGATGGCATCGAACAAACTTCCACTAGGGCTCTGTCAGCCTGTCTTGGATCACATAGCCACTCTGCAGTAAATGCCAATCTCCAGAACTGATGGTTAAAGGAAGGAGAAACAGCAAAAAAACGAAAACGGCAGACACCTTGTGAAAATTATTAAAAAGTTTCAAAAGAACAGCACAACGAATCCCTTTGGGTAACAGTGAAGATACCCTGGGTATCTCAGTGGAGACGCAAGCAAACCATTTCCCACCCTTGACTTTAAAATTGGCATGCCAGAGAGACCTGGATTTGGGTGCAGAGCAATTCTGTGTCGATCCGAACCCTGACGTTAGTAGAACGCTGTGCATTCAGGAGGAAGCGATCAGACGGGAGATCCTTCGCCACTACAGATTCTTGGAAATTATGAGATGATCCCACGGCTTCGTGGCTCCATCCTCTGGAATCCCAGGTGACCTGCCTTGAAGAGGGTTTGGCTCTTGCATTTGCCAATGTGGACCCTGTGTTTGCACATCTGACTTTATCATGAATTATCCGGACAAACAGGCCTACACGTTGTCGGGCCATGCCAGGGGCCCATGTTAGGACTTAACACTCTGTCAACATGGAACACTGTCCCAGTGGACAATATTTACTTTTCAGTATGCTATTTCTCAAACCAGGTTCTACACTGGTGTTCTTGGGGTGTCCCAAGTCCCAAGTTAGGGACTTGCTCAGACTCTTACATGAAGGTTTTTTTTTAAAGCCTTGATGATTACTAAAGAGATCTGTTTTTTTTTTTTTTCTCCCTCATGACCGAGTGAAAATCTAAATGCCCCATGCCAGGAAACTTTCTAAATGACTAGCTGAGACTACAAATGGCAGTCTGTTGATTGAAATAGTGCAGCTGATTGGGGGTAGAGCATGGGCAAAGTTAACAGCCGTGGTGGGTTTGAGAGTGCCTCGTCTCAGACGTTCATTCTCAGTCCTTTGATGGGATGAGCAAGAAAAATAGCTGGTGACTGGAAAGTATTTGACAGTGTTTCGTTCTTGCAAGAGGCCCCCCCCCAAAGGGGCTGCCGGCAGCCCACAAGCAGTGTGGAGACGGGAATTACAAGGGTGGAAAATGACTGGCTGTGGGTGAATTCCTCAAACCCACAGTGTCCTGGCTGCGGCCTCTCTGCCGCCTGCACATAACCTGTGCCTGAGGATTGTCCTGTGTCCCTAGCTGTATGTGCGTCTTACCCGAGCAGACAATGAAACGACCTTGACCCCAGAGCAAAGCGGTGATATTCTTCCAAGTAACTTAGCTCGCTCTCCATGATGCCAAGCAGAGTATCTGGACGTACGGCAGGGGGCGGGGGACGAGCCCCAGATGCAGTCAAGGAGCTCCGAAAATGAAGGAGGCAATCAGAACGCAACCCCAGGATGAGCTCAAGCACAGCCTGTCTCCTATTGATGAACTGCTTCTGGAGTCGGGGTTTCGCCACAGAGGGGCTCAAACCACCGTTGAAATAATGAAAATAAAGCACTAGGAAAACTGTGTCCATCAGCTAAGTTTAGGAACTAACACGGCTTCCTGTGTGACCAGCTTCCCATACGGCAAACAATGGAATATTGGTATTTGTTTAAAAGGGCATTTGAAGTATAAGTGTTCAAAAGAGCAGACATAAAAGCGTCTGAGGTCACTTTATGTTTCTGCCAGATGCAGAGCCGGATGTCCTCTCCATTGACGGCGGTGGATGCTTCCCATGGCTTCACAAGGGGCAGCATGTGACTTAGTCATGCTGACTGGGGAGACACCGTGGGTGGCATCTTTGATGTCTAACCCTCAAATTTTTCAATCTAGCTATCTTCTTGGGATAGTAAATTTTATGCGTCAATCCGGAAGTGTTTAGGGTGAGGTTAACTCACATGGTGAAAGGTGAGCATTGTACAGTAAGGTGTAGTTTGGATCCTAAATGCTGCCTATAGGTCCCGTGTTCCCTCTCGGGATGGACCACACCCTCTGAAACCAGGAGACACAGGAACCTTCCCCTGGCATGCATTTTGGTTTGTCGGTTTGTTTTAGGGCAACAAGAAAAGTGGCAAATGTGCTCACACAGCCAACTTGGACTCGTTAACCTCTAACATAGTGTGAGTCAGTCCCATATGTGTGTGTGCGCGTGTGCGTGTGCTCACACACACACCCCTTATTTGTTCTCTTGCTGGAGAATCCTGATCAATAAGATGCCACTCAATAAGACAAAACTTTAATGAAGTCCCTGTCAACTAAATAAAAAAAAAAGTTCTCCTGGCTCCTGAGAACTGAGCAGGAGTCCTTGAGCACTGTGTGTGAGCCTTGCTCAGCGTGGAGAGTTGTTCTCTGCTTCCTTTAGACGCAATGAATCATCCCTCGAGTAGCTGAAATAGAGAAATGCTCAATACAGACAATGAGTTCAAACCTGACTGACCTCTAACTCATGGGCAAAATGCTTAATTATTTTGAGCCTGTTTCCCCACCTATAAAGTCACGATAATAAGAATACCTACCCCACAGGATTGTTGTAAGAATTGGGTCGATGCAGGCCAAGTGCTTTCCTATGTATCTGGTACACAGTAAGTCTTTATCCCAGCTAACCAGACTGGGAATCTGTGTGCTGGAACATGGAAGTGATAAGTCCTTATGGGACAACATTAATAACTACCACAGCTTTGTCATCAATACTGTATGGTGCAGTCAGCCTAACTTCATTTGTTTGCTCAGGGAAAAGAGTTTGTTCAACGCTGGAAATACACTGTCTTCCACCAAGCATCTTAGTCCTCTCACCTAGCAGAGATTATAGGTCCCCCTTCTCCGGTAGTCACAGTGCTGAGACATGGGCCCAGCATCAGGCAAGCAGATAAACAGTGCCTCACATCTTGTACAGATATCAGGGAGTTTCTTGTGGAATTCACCTTTGGTAACAACAAGGAAGGGTTAAAATGCAAATGCACAGTTATTGACTAGCTTTCTGAGGCCATGCCTGGTGTATTTCATTCTGAACTTCTTGCTCAATGCCTTTCAAATCTCTCTTGCTAAATTTGGCTCCTCGGAAATTATTCCTCCAAGGCAGAAAACTGGCAGTCAAGTAAATTTCAGTGGCCTTTAGATCATTGTGTTTTTTAACTTGTAATTTTCCACTGCTCTCTGTTCTCCATTGACTTTCCATTGCGGACTATATTACATCTGGGGTAGCAGCATTGATCTTGACCCATGATACATATCCCCTTGTCAACGGTTGATTCATTAGGTAGTCTTCTTTCAGAAATGAGTTGACTGTGTCTATCAACTGAAGAATGCTATGCATAGACACACAATGACAATCATACGTAACTTAAAAACTGAGGCAGAGACGATGATTCTCAGGTGCACCGAAATGAACTTCCTTTACGTCTAACAACCTAACACGCTTCATGATTAGGTAGTTTGTGAGAAAGCTCTCAGTCTGGCCAATGGCAAAAAGGAAGCAGGGGAGAGAGTGAGAAAGCAAACCGTAAAGGCAAAAAGGTCAGTAACAGAGCTGGAAGGGTATGGCGTGCTTGTTTGGCTGTATCTCAGACACACGAGTGGAGGTGTCAAGACACAAGACGGAAATAGAAGCTTAAAGTTTAGAGAGAGGTTGAGGATGGACATGCACATTTGCAGAGAGTCATCAACATACATGATGGCTGAGAGTCATCAACATACACGATAGTGGAGAGTCATCAATATACAAGATATCAGAGAATCATCAACATACGCAATAGCTGAGAGTCATCAACATACATGATAGTGGAGAGTCATCAACATACATGATAGTGGAGAGTCATCAACATACATGATAGTGGAGAGTCATCAACATACATGATAGTGGAGAGTCATCAACATACATGATAGAGGAGAGTCATCAACATACATGATGGCTGAGAGTCATCAATATACAAGATATCAGAGAATCATCAACATACGCAATAGCTGAGAGTCATCAACATACATGATAGTGAGAGTCATCAACATACATGATAGTGGAGAGTCATCAACATACATGATAGAGGAGAGTCATCAACATACATGATAGAGGAGAGTCATCAACATACATGATAGCAGAGAGTCATCAACATATATGATAGTGGAGAGTCATCAACATACATGATAGCAGAGAGTCATCAACATACATGATAGCTGAGAGTCATCAACATACATAATAATGGAGAGTCATCAACATACAAGATAGAGGAGAGTCATCAACATATATGATAGCAGAGAGTCATCAACATACAAGATAGAGGAGAGTCATCAACATACATGATAGTGGAGAGTCATCAACATACATGATGGCTGAGAGTCATCAATATACAAGATATCAGAGAATCATCAACATACGCAATAGCTGAGAGTCATCAACATACATGATAGTGAGAGTCATCAACATACATGATAGTGGAGAGTCATCAACATACATGATAGAGGAGAGTCATCAACATACATGATAGCAGAGAGTCATCAACATATATGATAGTGGAGAGTCATCAACATACATGATAGTGGAGAGTCATCAACATACATGATAGAGGAGAGTCATCAACATACATGATAGCAGAGAGTCATCAACATATATGATAGTGGAGAGTCATCAACATACATGATAGTGAGAGTCATCAACATACATGATAGTGGAGAGTCATCAACATACATGATAGAGGAGAGTCATCAACATACATGATAGAGGAGAGTCATCAACATACATGATAGCAGAGAGTCATCAACATATATGATAGTGGAGAGTCATCAACATACATGATAGCAGAGAGTCATCAACATACATGATAGCTGAGAGTCATCAACATACATAATAATGGAGAGTCATCAACATACAAGATAGAGGAGAGTCATCAACATATATGATAGCAGAGAGTCATCAACATACAAGATAGAGGAGAGTCATCAACATACATGATAGTGGAGAGTCATCAACATACATGATGGCTGAGAGTCATCAATATACAAGATATCAGAGAATCATCAACATACGCAATAGCTGAGAGTCATCAACATACATGATAGTGAGAGTCATCAACATACATGATAGTGGAGAGTCATCAACATACATGATAGAGGAGAGTCATCAACATACATGATAGCAGAGAGTCATCAACATATATGATAGTGGAGAGTCATCAACATACATGATAGTGGAGAGTCATCAACATACATGATAGAGGAGAGTCATCAACATACATGATAGCAGAGAGTCATCAACATATATGATAGTGGAGAGTCATCAACATACATGATGGCTGAGAGTCATCAATATACAAGATATCAGAGAATCATCAACATACGCAATAGCTGAGAGTCATCAACATACATGATAGTGAGAGTCATCAACATACATGATAGTGGAGAGTCATCAACATACATGATAGAGGAGAGTCATCAACATACATGATAGCAGAGAGTCATCAACATATATGATAGTGGAGAGTCATCAACATACATGATGGCTGAGAGTCATCAATATACAAGATATCAGAGAATCATCAACATACGCAATAGCTGAGAGTCATCAACATACATGATAGTGAGAGTCATCAACATACATGATAGTGGAGAGTCATCAACATACATGATAGAGGAGAGTCATCAACATACATGATAGCAGAGAGTCATCAACATATATGATAGTGGAGAGTCATCAACATACATGATAGCAGAGAGTCATCAACATACATGATAGTGGAGAGTCATCAACATACATGATAGTGGAGAGTCATCAACATACATGATAGAGGAGAGTCATCAACATACATGATAGCTGAGAGTCATCAACATACATAATAATGGAGAGTCATCAACATACATGATAGCAGAGAGTCATCAACATACATGATAGCTGAGAGTCATCAACATACATAATAATGGAGAGTCATCAACATACAAGATAGAGGAGAGTCATCAACATATATGATAGCAGAGAGTCATCAACATACAAGATAGAGGAGAGTCATCAACATACATGATAGTGGAGAGTCATCAACATACATGATAGAGGAGAGTCATCAACATATATGATAGCTGAGAGTCATCAACATACATAATAATGGAGAGTCATCAACATACAAGATAGAGGAGAGTCATCAACATACATGATAGCAGAGAGTCATCAACATACAAGATAGAGGAGAGTCATCAACATACATGATAGTGGAGAGTCATCAACATACATGATAGCAGAGAGTCATCAACATATATGATAGCTGAGAGTCATCAACATACATAATAATGGAGAGTCACCAACATACATGATAGTGGAGAGTCATCAATATACAAGATATCAGAGAATCATCAACATACGCAATAGCTGAGAGTCATCAACATACATGATAGAGGAGAGTCATCAACATACATGATAGCAGAGAGTCATCAACATACAAGATAGAGGAGAGTCATCAACATACATAATAATGGAGAGTCACCAACATACAAGATAGTGGAGAGTCATCAACATACATGATAGTGGAGAGTCATCAACATACATGATAGTGGAGAGTAATCACTAGAGAGTGTTACCCAGGGGATAACTAGGGAAGAGAAGCAGGCAAGAACCGCCCTCTGTATGTTTTGAGTTGTTGGGACCGTGGAGACATGCCCCTTGGGTTGAGACGGTTGAAACTCAGTCTCTTAGGAAGTACAAGGGAGTAACTGATGAATTCCAGTAAAGACATCAAAAAGAGTAGGAGACAGCAGCCCAAACCACTTAGGATGTAGGGTCCCATCCAGCAAATGGCCTTATGAGAATAGTCATCACTGTTATGAAAAACATATGAATGCTTGTGAAAAATAGAAGAACTTTGCTTGGACTATGGAAATTGGAGTTTGATTTCGGTCAAACGGGAGCTATGTAGGTGATAATACAGACAATGAACAGAGATGATGGACAGCCAGAGCAGCAGCTGGAGGTGATACCGACCAGGATCCATGGAGTCACACTTCCAAGGAAGCTGATACGTGTAGAATAGCTCCAGTCTTTCTCTGCCCTGGTCAGTTGAGATGTGAGCAAGTAGCTGCCACGGATGGGATCTGACAGCCGTGGAGCT
The DNA here is from genome assembly GCF_017639785.1 of Mesocricetus auratus. NCBI lineage: Eukaryota > Metazoa > Chordata > Mammalia > Rodentia > Cricetidae > Mesocricetus > Mesocricetus auratus. The sequence continues at coordinate 2,763,262 of NW_024429192.1, read as the reverse complement.
GGTACCGTGCTTGCCCCATGATTGTATTCTCTTGCTTTTTGTCCATGAAGCTGCTTCCTTTCCCAGCAACAAAGAGTGCAAGGAATAAGGAAACTGGAACCAGGAGTGGGGTTGTTGATCTAAATCTGACATAGTCCTTAGGACTTCGGGACTGATTTACAAGAGGAATGAGGAAAGTTTGAGATGACAAAATGGAGAATCCCTTGAATGCCATCAATTGATTATAAACCAAGTTTGTGTGTTAATTAGAAAAAAAAAGGCATAGTCAAGGCAGTTTATTTACCCCTAGAGTAGAACACAAGGATTTTATTTTTATTCAAAGAAACTATCAAACAATCAACATGTCCATGAATCAAAGAATCAAAGAGCAATTTCCAATAAAATCAATCAAGCAAGGGCAACGTTTTATTTTTATAAATGACTAATGTGAGTAAAGGCAGTAAATAAATTATGAAATTATATTAATATTAAATATTGGGGAACATTTTAATAACCATTTAAAATTCAGATTTTTTAAAGTTAAGGTTATAAATTTGTGAAGTGAAAGGTTAATGTGTCCACAAAGGGATAATGGCTTAATAATAATAATGAAGAATAAGGAAGCAGGAAACTGTGTTGACACATTAAAAAACAAACAAACAGTGTATCCCGAACAGAGGTTATATACTTGGGATACTTGAAGGAAGTCTTGATTTATACCCAATGGGCAGTAGAATACTGCCTACCAGAGTGATCCTGGATTCTTAAATGAGGCAATACACTGACTTTTTTCTGCCCAAATCAGTGGATTTATGAATCATTTACTCTAAAACGAATCTGTTTTGTTTTACAGAGAAAACTTGGAAGTCAAGAATGTTTTGGAATGATGAGGCTCTCTTTTCCAAGACCTAAAGCTCAGCCCAGGACTAGTCCATCCAGTTCATGCTATGGCAACTCCCTTGTAGCTCATTTTTTATTGTTAGTTCTCATCTGTTTCCATATTTAGTGAACACATACTTAGCTGCAACGCTGTCGTCAATAAAAGCTCTTACAGTGCCTCATTGTGCAAACATCTTTCCTGTGTTCTAGGCACTTTCAAAAGCTTAATCATCTGCATCTGATTTGCATCATCTTATTTAAACAAAGACGATATTGGCCATACTGCCTACTGGGATCGGCTTTGAAAGACTGCAATAATTTTTGCAGCTATGTAGTAACAATCTGCGTCTTCTGGGTTCCCAGAAACGGTTCTGCTCCGTGGGCTTTTTACAAAAGCAGGCACAGAGAGTGCCTCGATGGTGGCTGGGAAACTCTTCTGGGACTTAAAAAGGTTGAGACCTGAGATGAACTTGAAGAATGACTGGCATATTTCCCTTAAGTCTTCCTCACGTCATGGCAGTGACTGAGCTCTTTGCTGAGCCATTACCAGAGTGGTGGTGAAGTCGTTGGTTCCATTTCTTACTGCTCTGGGAAACTCCACAAAGCTGGTGCTACCGATCCACTGCCAACACCGCGGTCTGTGGAAATGCGACTCTGGAATTGACCCTCAGTCTTGTGTGTTAGCGGTCAGTCATTGCTGCAGACACGGGACTGCGGCACAGCTTAATGAGGCACCCCAAGAGAAGGTGACCTGTGTTCCTCCTTTTCCTGGTTAGTGTAAATCTGAGGATGATGCCTTCACCCAGTGCCATTTTGAACATAAGTTTCTTGAAGGAAGCTAAAACTTCAGTCAGGCGATGAGTGGCTGGACAGTACAGAGAGATACAGATATAAGCTCAAATGGAATGTAAAAAACTGTTCAGAGTGAGGGTAGTCTAATATAGAAATAGCAAGTCATGCATTCACATGTGTATGCACACATACACACATGTACATGCACACATACACACATACATGTGCACACACATATGCATTTGCATGTGTGCATGTGCTCACTCATGCATGTGCATAAACACACACACACACACACACACACACACACACACACGAGTATTGAAAGCATTGCAGCCAATCAGAATCCTTTAATTCCTCGGGGCTCTGAAAGCCTAGGGGAGCAGCTTCACTAACCTGAAGAGAAAGGGCAGGTCCACTCAGCTAAACGTTCTCAAGCTGTCAGTGATTCCTGAACTTGAGTGCCCATTGGTAAACACACAGCCTTCTGCATGTCTGCATCATGCGTGAGGAGCATTGGGAGAGGCGGGCACTGTGTGTACTGAGCACATTCTGGGCATGCTGGGCACTCTGCTCCATGTGAGTTCACGCTACTACCCTCCTCCCAGTCACTCATGTCTCTATGCATGTGTGTCCACTCACGTCTCTACGCACCCCCAATCCAGTGATTAGGCAAAGCGCAGAGTTACTTGTGCCCAACCCCAGAACTTTGACTTCAGAATTCCATGGGATGAAAGGTCTACTCAGCCACTAGGGGGCGCCAATTGCATGGAAAAGAGGGGCGCTTGGGTCTTCCTGGAAGGAACAACCAGGTAACTCACTTTCTTGAAAGGTGGGACTGGCTGAGTGCAGCAGCAATGCTTGCTGGCTCTTCTGGGGGAGCCAGGAGGTCAGGACAGGGGTCATGTGACATGAGAACGTGCTCTCAGATTCCCCTCCAGAGACTCGGCGGCTGTCTACCCTGCAAGGCACCTTGCCTGTATAATTCAACACTGTTTACTTTCTTCCTATTCTCCTCGACCTGCTCTTGTTCTGAAGTCGTCTTGAGACAGACGATCTGCCTGGTGTACAGAAGAGGCCTGTGGGGAAAGAAGGGTCCTCACCTCAAAGCGTTTCATATTTTTCTTCTCTGCATATACATACGGGTGCACACGTGTGTTCACACATGTAGAACTGCACATGTGTGTGCAGGAGGCCTGACTATGGCAAAGGAGTCTTCTGCAATTGCTCTCCACTGTGCACACTGAGGTTCCTGAACCTGGACTTCTTTGAGTTGGAGTTTCCCCTTGCTCTCTGGGGGGGGGGGGTCCTTGTGGGATCACCGGAGACTGGGGTTGAGGAGTGGGAGAGGAAGCTACCGCTCTGACTTGTGGCCATACTACGTGCTCAACATCTCCTGTAGATTATCTCCATTAAGTGCTCAAGTTCTGCCAGAGAATGGCAACTACCCCTTCGTTGACTGTCCAGAGCTGATGTACACTGAGGTTACCTTAGAGGTCTGAAGCCAGGTGCTTAGAGACGTGGACTCCTGAAAGGCTATCCTCCCTTCACCTTGGACTCCTGGAAGGCTATCCTCCCTTCACCTGAAGCCCATGCCTCTTCCCATATGCCATGAAGGTAGTAGCTAGGTGAGCAGGAACAGCGTAGGGACCCAGGACACAGAGCTATGCAGAGAAGGGCACTGGGGATCTGAACTCAGGTCCTCATGCCCACACAGCAAACACTTGAGCCACCGAGTCAAATCTCCATCTTCCCTTCTTCACCTCCCAAACCAGATCCGACATCATGGTTTGGAGTTTTACACTCAGCTCACAGGCAGACACAATGCTAAGTGAGAGCTGGGGTCCATAGGAATCCTTTGGTCGGAATTAGTCCACCATTGCCTTTGAAGGTGACTAGACACCGTGCGCATGAAATGTAATGGGTATCCTCCTCATGCAAATCAGAAGAGACGAAATAGAAAAAATGGTGAATTGACCTGTTTTGTTCAAGGCCAAGGAGGGAGGACTGTTCCCCAGAAGGAAAAATGTCCAGTGTCCAGCAATGATCCCTTCATGAGTCTGAGTCTCAAAATGGGCTCATTTCCTTAGTGAGCGTGGGAATTATCTGTGTGAGAAGAGCCCCCCTGAGGGAACCTTCCAGAAGACAGGTGCTTTAGTGATCATTCACAACTATATCAGATGTATAGGTTCCCTCACACACTGACACATCTTCTGAGACGCCAGGAACTCTCTGCATGTGAATTAGCAGGGATATTTAGCCAAACTGAAGCTTAGCCTGTGAGATTAGACACTCTCTGTGCCTTGACGATGGATTTGCAGCTTATTTTTACATCTTAAAAACCTGTAAGGCCTGTAGATCTAGAAGGCAATTCAACCCCTGCTGCCATTGGAAATGTGCTGACTGTGTGCTCTCTAGGGACAGAGATATCTCTGGGTGGTGTCAATACTATGAAAACCCCAACCTAACAAGCATGACCCCCCCCCAGAATCAACAGTTTTCACGTCCCAGAGTCACGTGGGTGCCGGACACACTCAGCGGAGTGGCTTTCTTTGACTTAAGGTCTTTAGCTTGCTTGTCTGATGGCCCAGAGCTGGGGAAGCAGGGCTGTGGGGGAGACGAGGTGTCTCCATTGCAAGAGGCTTAACTAGTCCACAAACCTAGCGAGAGGGATGTGGGCTGGGAGTGGCAGAGGGCGAGGGGGGAGCCAACGGCGGAGGAGCGCTGTGGAAACTTCTTCCGCAACCGTGAAATGGTCCGAGGCACAAAGGACACGCTAGCCTGTGCCCCGACACCATTCTGACTCACTGACCACCTCGCTGCTATGGAAACTTCTTCCACAACCGTGAAATGGCCCGAGGCACAAAGGACATGCTAGCCTGTGCCACCGACACCATTCTGACTCGGCTGACCACCCCGCTACCCGAAACCTCCACTGGAGCTCGAGGTGAGCTCTACCATAGGAGCAGGATCGCCCCCACTGTTCTCCCAAGGAAACAGGATGGAGGTCTGCAGAGGAAACCACTTTTCAAGCATCCCGCGTCTGTTGCGGCTCCCAGCAAACCCACTCTTCAGATGCGTCTGGACTCTGTTCTTCTTCCTTCTTAGGTTTCCAGGCAGGAGAGCAGCCAGTGGGCACCGCACTGGGCGAGACCCTGACCTGCGGGCAAAAGCAGGAAAGCGAGCTACCCAAACAACACTCAGAACTGGGAAAATCTCCACACTGCGGCGATTTTCTAAGAAGCTGTGCCCTTGAGAGAAGTCCTCTCTTGTGCCTGCATAATGTATAGATGTGACACAATTGTCAACGCCCGCGAAAGCACCTCTTCTGGAAAGTCCTTGGGCGGGGGCTCCTCTCACAGATAATTCACATAGGTACTAAGGAAATGAATCCATTTCGATGCACGGATTACTAGCATAAAGGCCTGTGCCTGGACAATTGCCCAGGGACCTCATGCAGAAGTGTTCAGTTCTTGCTCTCATGTTCCGCCTGGGCTATCTTGAAGCTCTTAATACGGTTTGAACATAGAGACCTGTGTAATACGAACAGTTAAAAACCCAGAGTCAGAAACTGGGTTTCAAGCTGAAGATCAGAGAAGCAAGGCGGCCAGCCACCAGAGCATTCTCACCTCTCTGTCAATGCTCAGACCGAACGGGGGCGGGGGGGGGGGGTGGGGGATCCACCAAACCTCAGATTGCATCTCTAGACTGCGCTGCTCTTCACCAAGCTTCGGAATCCTAGACTGCTGTGCTGTCTTCAGCATGGCTGGAGACTGACTGCCGAACACTGGCTTTGTTTCTTCCTTGTATACCCTGTCTAGTTCTGGCATTAAAGGCCTGGGCTCTGTTAGTCTTTTAGACTGGTTCATTCTGTGTAGCCCCGGGTGGCCTTGAACTCACAGAGATCCATCTGCCTGGCTCCCGAGTCCTGGGATTAGAGGTGTGTGTGCCGCCACTGCCCAGATTCTGTAGCTCTCTGGTGCGCCTGGCTCTGCCCGCTGATCTCCAGTAGCTTTATTAGATCGTGAACAATGCGTCGCCACAGTCCTGTGTTTTCGTTTTTTGCACTGGGGTCCAGGACTTGGTTCTAGTAAGGTGACTAGGGAACCGGGGAGACCCCAGTTAAAGTTGGCTGCCCACTTAGTAATTGCCATCGTGGAGAAGAGGGAATACTCTCTTGACATTAGTGCTCTCGGCTACGAAGTGGAACTGCTGGACACCTTGCACGGCATTGTGGGACTGTTGTGACGTCACCCGGGTTGACCTAGTGAATGCAGGTAGCCTTGGCCTGGGTATCAAGCCAGTAAATGGAAATGATTTGCCTGTAAATTAATTAAATTACACCCAGTTCTTGAAATATATTGTTATGCAACTTAATAAAGTGTGTGTTTCCCGAGCAGCTGCTATAAGGCGGCTACGTGCGTACTCATCATGAGTTACTGCAGGGCCAATTTCAAGCTTGAGGGATTCTTTTTAATTATAGTTTTTATTTGTTCATTAAAAAATGCCACGCGTGCTGCTGCCCCTCCCCAGTTTCTTCTGGCCTTCCCAACACATCTTCCTCCCAATCTCATGACTTTTAAAAAGGCAACCCACTGAGTCTAATAAGAGCATGTGGCCACCGAGCCTTCTGCTGGAGCCTGGGCAACACTAGCCAAATCTCCAGATTAAAGTGACTCCTCCTCTCCCAGCAACCAGGACCTCTAGGAGCTCCCCATATGTACTGGAGTTTTAACTGGCTTGATTGTGTGCAGGTGACCGGAGCTGCTGTCATGAGTTCAGTGGTGGTGTTGCATCCAAAAGACAGCAGTGGTGGTGTTGCATCCAAAAGACAGCATTTCCCAGCTTTCAATCTCACTTCCAGCTCTTACTCCCTTTCCACTTCCTCTTCCTCAGTGTTCCCTCAGCCTTCAGGGGTGGGACACAAAAGACTAAGGGTTTGTTTGTTTGCTTGTGACACACACACACACACACACACACACACACGCGCACACACACACACACACACACACACACACGACCCATGGAAATAAGAACAGGCTGTCATGTGTTCAGCATGGTGTGACCACTGCGGTGGTTATGACTGTAAAGCCAGACTACAGATAAGTAGATTCCTTGAATGGTCAAGCGTTAACGAGCCAGGCATGGTGGCATGGTGGCTCACACCTGTAATTCCAACACCCGAGAGGCAGAGATCTCTACAAGCGTGAGGCCTGCTGGGTCTGCAGAGTGTGAGTGTGTCTCAGAAAAGCAAAACCAAGGCAAGTAACCAGCGGGTATCGGAGCAAGTCCTTCAGGGTTCACGTCCTACGGCACACAACAACCTCCAGACCTCTCGACCTCTAGTCCTGGGCCAGCTCTGTCCTTTCCTTTCTGTCTGGGGGTTCTGTCAATTTCCCCTTCTCCCTTCTTTTCCTTTCTTTCTTTCGTCTTATTCTTACTGGTACCCTCCGATCTGAAATCCTTACTTACCTACGCATTTCTTTATTCTTATCTATGTGTGTGCGTGCCCACAAGTGTGTATGCATGCTCACACACATGGGAGTGCCGGCAGAGTCCAGAAGAGGGCATTGGATTCACAGCAACTGGGAGCCACCCCCTGTGGGTACTGAGAACTGAACACGCATCCTCTGCAAGAGTAATTCATGCCCTTAACCGCTGGGCCATCCCTCCAGCCCTCACATTCCTTGATTCCTGACGGCTTAAAAACATTCTGTGCCCCTCCCAATGACATAAAAAAAGCCCAACAGTTTAACAGGTATGCGGGACCCACTTCTGAGCTGCTAGGCCGGCGTCCAGACCCTGGCATGAGAAGAAAGGAAGCTGGCAGAGCAGGGGGAGCTGGGCGCTTCCAGTTTTTCATTTTGAGAGCAAAATCCAAATATTACCAAGCAGTTGCTAATGGGAGGACAATAAGCAATAGCATCTTGACGATTTTTATCAACAAATTGTCTCTGAGGGAGGCAGCTTCACTATGTACAGATGTCTCCTGGGGGTTTCCTAAGAGCCCTCGTGGTTAGGTGATGACACCAGGAGTATAAATTAAAGTTTGCCTTGCCTTCTGATCACTCAAGAATGTCTATATTTATTCTCAAGGGACTTGTGTACAGCAAAGCAAGAATTCTTTGTAGACGAAGAACTCAGCCCCACTCTGAGCCCTCCCCTCCTGAAGGCGTGTGGCCCCTGTGTATGTAGTGAGGCTGTAGTTAGTTAAGGGGTATGGAAAGAGGGGTGGGGGCGTAGAGCATCCCAAGCAGGCCCCTACCTATCCAGGACTCCAATTCCTTTTACCTACACAACAGGAAAGAAAGCCTAGATGATATAGATGGGAAATAAACCCCAGACCTCCCTGGCCTTACAGACCAAGGTTTTATGGCAAGCGCACCCACTGGAGGCACCGTTACCGGAGGCCTATACCTCCCTTTGCTGCGGTGCCCTCTTACCCTCCGCTCCCAGGTAAGCAAAGGCGGCGTGCACCCTGCTCTTGATGGTGGCGTAGGGACCAAGTGGGGTGCCATCATTTCCGAGACAGTCCTGGTTGACTCTGCTGGGCCTTAGAGCCCGGGAAGGAAAGGCAGGATCAGAGCTGCTGCTCCGCCCTGAAGCCTTTCTTACCCCCCCCCCCAGCCATCTGATTCTCACCTGCTCCACGGCTGCCTCCTGACTTCCATCTGGTCAGCGTCGTCCCCAATACGTGGGGTGCAGAAATATGACAAATGGTGACAAATGGGAAGAAAGGAGTCACAGAAGTTTCAATGCTGATCATCGACAGGTTTACCGACAGTTGTAAAATTTGGCTCCTCTTTCAATTCGTTTTCATCTGCGAGCCAACAGCGGTTGGTCGCATTAAAGGCCAACAAGGCCGCTGCTGCGCTTTTCTTGCCAAGTCAGTTGGGGACCAGATGGCGACACCGACCTTCCCCCCCCCCCCCCCCGCCCCCATGTGCTTCATTCTTCCCCAGGAATGGGACGCTCCAGGAAAAGCCCGACTTCTGGACTTGACTTGGGCTCTTTGGTTCTGTTTGAAGCCCTCACACTCCCATCCCCAAGCCTCCAGCTTCCTGCCTGTTCCTCTCAGGAGGGTGGTGCATACTCGTGCTTGAAACCAAGAGCTCCTGCAGAGGCGGCAATCAGTCCTGCTCCATCCCAGCACCTCCTGAAGGCTAGGTGGCCACCTGGTAGTGCGGCTTCCAGCCGAGTCATCCTCCTCCGCTAATGAGTACCTTCCTCACCTCCCAGAGTTAGTAAAGACCTGTGCTGTTCCCCTGCAAAAACTACAAGGATGCAGAGAGAGAGAGAGAAAACCGTCTTCTGGAAACAAAGCAACCTCCTGATGCTCTCCAGTTTCACAGTGACAATGAACTCCTCAAGACCCTGCCCTCCCAATGCCTGGGCTGGCGTCAGTGTTGTTCAACCGCTTGAATCTGTAGGTTTGGGAGATAACCCAGGCTGAAGACAGTGGGGGTGATCTGGACGAGTCTGGAGAGCTCCGGATCAACCTTAGCTGCTGATTGTAATACACGACTGAAAGATTTGGTGCAGAACGGAGTGTCCTGCTTGCCAAGCACCGCAGGGCATCTATCTTACACCCTGCTAACCACTGTCTTCCTCAGGAGCCACTGTTTTCATAAATCTAACCCCGAGTCAAGAGGACGCCATTTCCTATGAATGCTCTCACATGGCGACCCCCAAGGATGGAGTCTCCGGCTAGTATTCAGAGCACGTGCGGGCGTTTCTTAACTCCCTCTTCCTCTCTCCTTGCTGTTCACGAACGGCTCCTTCACTCTCACCATCTGGTGTGTCTGGGGCTCTGGAGCCACAGGGCTGAAGCCCTGGGTTGCCTCACGTGAACTCACCGAGCAAAGGCACGGTGTGGAGCTACGGCAGCTGCAGGCATCCTGCAGATGAAGACAAGGATGCTTGGAGGGATGAACCTGGCTGAGGCCACAGGCGAGCGCCAAAGCCAAGGCCTTCTGGGTCTACAACCGTGCTGTCCATTAGAAAAGAAAGTGGAGTTCTCGGTTGTGAGCATTTGTACATTTGACAGGGGCCTCTCGGCAGGTCTGGGACTTTTTTTGGTTGCCACTGCTCCTGCTCCCTGCCTGGTAGGGCCAAAGACGCTGCTACAACGAGTAGGACACCTTGCAGCGCAGAAATGTCCTCAGGCGTGTTGAAACACGGTTGAGGAGGAAAAACAGTGAGGAAGCACAGCCCATGCACACATGGACACAGTGAATCCACTACCCGTCTACTCTGCCTGCCCATGAACCTACATCTCTTCCTCATCTACCTGCCATCGTCCATACCTACGAACCTGTCCTATGCATCCGTATATCTAGCTTTATTTACCATTTATCTGCCATCGAGCTATTTACCTATCATCTATAATTATCAGCCTATTCCTGTTTACCTGTGTATCTTTCGTCCATTCAGCTAAAACTTTTAGTCTTTTGATCGGCGGGACCTGGTCCTTCGGGGTTTGGCTTTGAACACAGGACGGTTGGCCCTTTGAAAGAGGCTTTAGAGTGTTTATAATTCTGAAAGCCTTTAAAATATTTTTAAGTTCCTATTTTATTATTTGTTTATTTAGTTATTTAGTTGCGTGTGTGTGTGTGTGTGTGTGTGTGTGTGTGTGTGTGTGTGTAGCATGTGGGCACGCGCATGCCACAGAGAGAGTATGGAAGTCAGAAAACAACTTACCGGGGTCTGTTCTTGTCTTCTAGACCATGTGGATTCTGGGAACCAAACTTGGACTATCAGGTTTGGAGGCACAGGGCTTTACACACTGACCCCCGCCCTTAAAGTAATTCTTACCAGGGATCACAGAGCAAAGTGAGTTCTAAATTACTGTTCCTTAAAGATGCGGTGGGGTGCTTGATTTGCCTATAGCTGTGATTAGGAGTCCTATACGTGGCATGTGTAAGTTTAAGTGTTTGTTTTTTATTTTTTGTGGGTTTTTTGTGTGGGTGTGGGGGGGCATGGCTCCTCGTTGGTTCCTGTGGACTTTCCCTTTGACTATGGAAAGTCCGGGTCTTCCCTGAGACTGAGGACCTGTGTTTTTGTTTGCACACAACCTTGAGAAAGGATCTGTGCCAAGATAGTTTGTTTGAGCAGGGCTTAGGTCAAGGCTGTCCTTGCCATAACTCCTATTCCAAGTATCCGATTTACTTTAATGGTGTACTGATCACACATTGTGTGTGGCTTCAATACACTGCCACACACTATATCAAGACCCATTACACATACTGTTAATGTATCACATACTATATTAATAAACACCACACCAACACATGGACCATTATGTCAGTACACAAGATAAATACTATAGTGACAGTTACACATTGAATCAATGTATATTACATATGACAATAATAATATTGAATACCACACCAAAAATGTATACTGTGTCTTAGTTTCTTTTCCAGTTGCCGTGATAAGTAAATAAAGGCAAAAAAAAAAAAAAAAAAACAAAAGCCTGCGAAAACCAACTTAAGGAAGAAAGTTTTTCTTTGGCTTGCAGCCTGTGATGGCGGGGGAAGTTAGAATGGCAGGAGCCTGAGAACTACTCTAGGATCGTAGGTGGAAACTAGATTCACACTCCTCCTGCTGGACGAGCTCCTGTCTCCTCCCACCAGTAGCAGCAGAGGTTATGGGATCAACTGACCATAAAGAAGGATAAGCACTATTTTCAGAACAGCTTGGTTTGGTCCTGGCTGTGGATAGTTGGGAGCAAGAAGCTGTCACCACACTCCCAGACCAAACCCAGTGGGGAAGAAGGCCATACTGGCTTCCCAGGGTCACCGAGGCCACATTTCTTCTCGCCAGGAAGAGAGCAGGACAGTGGCTGGTGGCTCACAGCCTCTCCTTTCTGGGCAATCCAGGTTTTAACGGACCGGGGAACGGAGGCACTGTCTGAAGCCTTCCAGACTGGTTATATCTCGGACCTCCCCGTTCTAGGTCCTTATCTCCCGGGACAGAACAGGGTTGCTAGATTTCACTGACTCTGTGTGCCTTCTATGACTGTCACCAGCAATCCCAACCCCAAACAACTTCCTCTACACCCGACGGAAGCAGGGGAAGACTTCAAGAAGGAGCTGATATAGCTGACATATAGCACATGGTCCAATGAGAAAGGCCGTAACCCTGTGAATACAATTTCTGGAAAGTCAGCGTAAACAAAGACCTCTCTACTTCACCTTATTGATGGGAATGGCTTAAAAGCACGCGCCACTTAGGAAGTCAAGCCCAGGAAACACAGTGTACTGGTTCTCAATCAGGTGCTGGCTGAAGGCCAGCATTGGGGTTCCAAGTGAGTATCCAATCAGCAAAAACACACCCTTGACTCACCCAGTGCCACGGCTAGGGAGAGACCTCAGAACATATCCAGACACTTGGGCAACTTTATCTGAAGGTCACACACCACTCTGTGCGCCTAATAAATATTTATCCACCCGATTATCACAGAAACCCTGTCTGTAGGCAGTACTATTATCTCCACTTGACAAATAAGGAAACTGAGGCAAAAGCTAAGTCACACACCCAAGGACACAGTACTGATAAGTCATTTCATCTAGTTGAATTGGGTCTAAAGCCCCTAAACTATACCCAAGGTCGTGGAACAAGAAGTACAAGCCCAGTTTCTCTAACCCAGAAATGCGAGGGAAGAGAAACAGTTTAAGTCAATTGGTTTCACCATCCACAACTTCTTCTCCTTCCCAAGAAAAAAGTGAAGTGCTTTGCTCTTTGCTCTCTGCTCTCTCTCTCTCTCTCTCTCTCTCTCTCTCTCTCTCTCTCTCTCTCTCTCTCTCTCTCCCTCTCCCTCTCCCTCTCCCTCTCTCTCTCTCTCTCTCTCTCTCTCTCTCTCTCTGTGTGTGTGTGTGTGTGTGTGTGTGTGTGTGTGCCTGTGTGTGATTTATTTCTTTGGTCTAGAAATAGCTAATAGAAAGACCTTGTTTCTGAGCCAGGTCCAAGCTCCGGGTTTCTGTCTTCGATTGGAAAGACTGGTGGAAATCTAACCACACTGCCTTCCTTCGCACAGGATCACACAGAAAACACAAAGCACTGGCACCCGGCGACGCCTCAGGCTCACCTCTGTGAGGAAGGATTCCGCTTGCAGGGGATGGTGACTAGTTGGGACCCGTAGGGGTCAGCATGGCCAGGGGTCAAGATCAGCTGAGTATCCCCAGAACTCCAGCCCAGCCTGGTGAATTTGTGCAATGAGCAAGACTCCAGGGTCAGCAGGAGTTGCTTGTCCTGGTTTGGGAAGGGTCACAGGGAAGTAGGAGGGCATCCCAATTCAGTAAGTCCTTGTTTACAAGACTAGCTCTGCCTTGGTGGAAGTCACACAGCCTGGGCTGGTCCAAGGGTTTGGTTCAATCCAAGATTTCTCAACTTGAGCTCTATTGTTATTGGACACTGGGATACTTGGTCCTGGAGGCCACAGGGAGCACCTGGAGATGGCGGAGACATCCTAGGCCTCTGCCACTAGATGCCAGCAGTGGCCTCACATTGTGACAATTAAAAAAACAAAATCACTGCTTGATCCGCCCAGACTCAAAAGAACCCTCTGGCTGAGAGCTGCCGACTTGTCCTGGTAACTCCAGAACTGATGAAGATTGCTGAAATTAAATTTAAGTTTAGACCAGACCCAAATCCTCTGGATTAAACCCAACATTTGCCTGAATTTCCCAGATATTTTTGGGAAATAAATGACCTTCCTTCCCTCCTCCCTCTCCTCCCCTCCCCTTCCCCTCTTCCTCTCCCTCCTTCCTCCCCCTCCCCTCCCTCCTTCCCCTCTCTCTCTCCCCTCCCCTTCCTCTCCTCCCCCTCCCCCTCTTCCTTCCCCTCTTCCTCACCTCCCTTCTCCTCCCCCTTCCCTCCTCCCCTTCCCTCCTCCCCTTCTCCCTTCCCCTCCTCCTCTCCCTCCCCTCCCCCATTCCTCTCTCCTCCCCTCCCCCATTCCTCTCTCCTCCCCTCCCCCATTCCTCTCTCCTCCCCTCCCCCATTCCTCCTTCCTCCCCCTCCCCCTCCCCCTCCTTCCACCCCTCCCCCTTCCCCTCCTCCACCCCCTCCCCCTCCCCCTCTCCTGCCTGAATGGCTCTTGTGCTTCTCCATGTGTTTACCCATCGTGTAGGCATCGTCTCCTCTTGGGAATTTTGAGCGACGAACTCTTTTCAGCGACAGTCAACCGTCTACATAGCCCCGTGGCTCCCAAATCAGAATGAGTCTAAAACTCAACCTTGCGCATCAACAGGGAAGGAAGAGAGTCTGAGGGCCCCAGACAAGCACCAGCCTATTCCATAAGCGCGTACGGACTTCACGCATGGTTACGACCAGTCCCTTACAACGGAGGGCCTCGTTTCCCTTATTAACAACAGTGATGCTCACAGCAGCTCTCTGACAGGACAGCTAGAAGCCCGACAAGCAGACAGCACAGGGCAGAGATGTGACAGACGTCACCGAGCGTCATCCGCTAACGCCGTTTTCTCTGATGACGATGCCACTTGCCACTGACGTCTGTGGTTTCACTCCGTCATGGATACAGCTTCGTTTGAGTAGTCTTCTAGAAAAGGGGACCAATCAGTATTTATAAACAAGGAAAATTACTAGCGCTGATGGTTTTTAGGTCTAAATAGCTCAAGACCTTAAAGCAGTGTATGTGAGTGGGTCTATGCCTGCAAAATCCAGAGGAGGGCATCAGGTCCCTGGCAGCCACAGTCGCAGGCAGCAGTGAGTTAACTGAGGTGGGCGCTGGGAACTGAGCTCGGGTCCTCTGGAAGAGTCACAAGCACACTGCAACACCCAGGCCTCTCCCCAGACGCCGGTAAGTTCAAGGGCCTTGTGACCCTTTGTTAAACATTGCAACCCTTTGTCCATGGGGCGTTAAACCAGCCATAGGAAACCACACAGGAAACTTCACTTGGGTTGTGTGGCACCCTTATATTTCTCAATGGCTAAAGAAGTCTTCTTAAATCTGAGCGAGAACAGTTCTCCTGACCCCGAACAACACGGAGACAGTAAAGCAAATAAATAAAAAGTAAATAATAAAGCTCAGACATGGGCAACAGTTCCCTGGCCACTGCCTGAAGGGTATGGATGCTATTTCTCCCTGAAGCACAGTTTTTTATTATTTCTTATACTAAAATTCATCACGGTACTTTAAAGGCGATTTTCTGTAAAAATAGATTAAAATTTGAAAAGTGTTGACAAGAATCGTGCTCTCAGCCAGGAGCTGCCTTTTAGTTTGCCGACAAGAAGGCAGGAGGGCAGAGGGAGGGTGGATGTGGTCTCTGTCACATTTATCGCCTTGCTTCTTGTTCTTGGAGCTTGTTAGCTGTGTAACTACCCAGAGAGCCCAAGCTCAGGCTCTCAGATTGATAGCGCCATTTATAACTGCAAACAATGGAGACAGAGAGTTGTTGTCTCCGAAAGCAGCAGTTCCGATGCCGCTCTCCCCTCAAGGCTGCCACAGGAAGACCAAGGGGGACTTGACGTTACACTGACCTGAATGAGAACACACTTCATCTCTGCGGCAAGGGCTGGGAGGGATAAACGCATCTGCCCTGCTTTAGATATAAGCGAAGGGTCGTCCCTTAATGCAGTCTCGGTGTGACTTTCTATATAGCTCTGCTAAATGGCCAGGTGCGTCTGCAGCTGTGTGTGAACCTCCTGCATTCACCGTTGTGCGTTACAGGATGAATGCCGTTGTGTGAGCACTTCCGCCTCCGCCTCCTTCATCCTGGAGGTGCCATCGGATAATAAGGAGAGCAGCTACACTGTGGTTGGTGGAGGCTCTGTTCCAGGATCCAAGCTGGTCACCTCAACTGTAGGGAATGGAGCATCTGGGGGGGTGAGTCTGCTGGGGGTAAGGCTGTGTGTGCACAGGGAGGGCTGTGTAAGAGCAGGTTGACCTCAGAGGTTGTGAAATTCAAAGGACCCCGTGGTGATGTGCACACTCCTGCCCCTGCTGCTGTGTAGATGCCCCAACAGTCCCTGGGGCTCTCAGCTGAGGGACTGCGTTTGCTCGCTTGCTTGTTTTCTGGGATCAGTTCAGCAAACAACAGCACACAGCGAAATCCTCATGTCTGGAGAGACTGCCAGAGTTTTATTTTCTCCCAGGAGACAAAAAATAAAAATAAGCTTGCTGTTTCATCTTTGGGCTTGTCCTGACAGTCCCTTGGCCAAACCCGAGCACACCTGCAGGCGACCCAGGAAACCCAAGCTGAGGCTCAGCCGCCTACCCACACAGACAAGGAAACGAGTCTGTGTGCTGAGTCACAGTCTCCAGGAACTGTCCCCAACACCGTCCGCAGCTCCATAAGGGAGCTGGGGGACAGCAGAACGTCGCAGACCCTGTGGTCTCTCTGAAAAGTCCAAACACAGGAGGGGAACATTTAAATCCGCTGATGGTCCAGGTAGGCCTTGTGGAGTCAGGAGACTCTGAATGTGTTAGTGTCACAGGGGTGACAAGCCAGGTATGGGACAAAGGCCAGGGAAGCACACCAACAGGGTAGGGCTGGTGAATCCCTTCAGCTCCCGGAAGCTGCCCGTGGGAAGAGCATGAATTCAAACTAGACAAAAAAAAAAAAAAAAAAGTTGAGAGATGAAACTGTAACCTCCACGGTCTCTGAGCGACTCACTGTGCTGAAAATTTCGATCAAACAGAGAAGCAAGTCCCTGCTGGACGTTTCCGGCTCTCCCTTCAAATGGCTAGCTCAATTTAGAATCCTCAATTTAGAGCAGAGGAATGGAGCCACACTTTCCGGTGGGCAGATGCGGTAAACGATCATTCAAGTCAGTGTTGCTGGGGCACTAAAGACGGGTCACTTAAAGGATGGCTTCTTGTCCAGGGCACGTCCTAACCTGTTCAAGAGGAAACAGAAATTGGCGAAGCTCACGCAGACATCCGCAGCCTCGAGGTACATGAAGCCAGGGGATACGGTTCCTAACCAGCAAGCTGCTGGCCTGGGGGAGGAGACAGAGGCAGAGGAGCTGCCAGGATGGGAACAACTGAACCCATGAGAGCAGAGGCTATGGTCCCACTGCCTCGAGAGGGGGAGCATCTCTGAGCAAGGATCCAAAACAAGAGCCCTCAATACCCACGACGATCAGACAGTCGTGGACACTTGTAGAAACAAACCGAGACTCAGAACGTCAAGAGGCCAGTGTTAGAAACGAACCTTGTGGAGTCACGAGGATTGTGAAGCACCCGTGTGTGTGCCCAAGGACTTAAAGGAAAAGATGGTCACAGTGAGAGAGTCCATTGCGAATACTAGCACGTGTGCACGCGCGCACACGCGCGCGCGCGCGCACACACACACAGACACACACACACACATATACACACACACAGAGGCTGATGAAACTATTGCAGATCTGAAGACTACCCGAGAAGAAGACCGACCACAGCGTAACTGCCCTCCTTATTATCCTGTGGCACTTCCGGGAGAAGGAGGCGTACGCGCTCACACAACGACATTCGTCCTATAACGTACGACAGTGAACACAGGTGGGTTCACGCACACAGCTGCAGGCGTGCCCGGCCGTTTAGGTGTGCGTTTTTTAAGGTCTTCGCCTCAAAGGCAGACAGGAGGCAGTAGAATAGAGAAAAATAGAAAACAAACAACAAATGTAAATCTCACCAGATAATTAACCCCCTAAACATAGATGAAGGGAAAAAATCCATCAGCAGGGAACAGGGAGAACAATGGAATATGAAATCAGCCTCCAATTGTCCAAGCTTTGGGCTAATGGTGTTCCAGCAAAGCCTTTGGATCTCTGGGCTCAAGCATCTCCCCTCTTTCAAATGGTCTAAAGGCTGAAAACCCTCTGAGCTTCAGACTGGGTCTAACTGGTTTCTGGGAGGATTTCTATCTAAATTACCACACACCTGATGGCTTAAAACATCTATTCTCCTGTTTCTCCAAAGGTCCAAATAACAAGATGCCGTCAGTACCGCCCAGCCTTTCAAGGTTCCGGGGGACGCTCCTGGTCCCTGCTCACTCCTCGGCCACATCATTCTGGGCTTTGCCTCCAGCTTCACGGGACTGTTTCTCTGAATTCACTGTCCTGTGTTCTTGACTCTTTAAGGGATTCCACGTCTATGGTAACCCAGCATGCTTTCATCTGGCTCCTTGACTAACTACATCGGCAGTCTCATTTCCGAGTGTCACGAAGTCTTCCGAGATTCCAGGTGGGCGTGCCACATCAGCGTTTATTACGCGGTAATTCAGGATATATATGTATATCAGAGAAAAGTATAAAAATAGTGCTGCAACCTTCCGGTGTGCCATGTTAGGAGGGTCCCTCCCGCTTTATGTTAACTTTGCCATTCTGTGCTGACTCCCGTCAGAACTCACCATGTTCTTCCCCACTGACTCGCTGTGCTTCTGCCTGCCTAAAGAAAGGCTTCCTGGTTTGTGGGGTAACAGGAACCCCACAGATCAGACTTGCAAACTTCTCCGAGAAGGAAACCTCCTCATTGGCAGAGAACTGGATACAGCCGCTTCCTTCAACCATGGCCGGCGTGGGATTTCACTGCCTCGGTCCTGCAAGCTCCCTGGCTTATTTGAAAACCTCCAGTTTTGCCTTGACTCTAGATTTAAACACCATCATAGAGCTCATTCTTAGAATTCCTACTTCTTAGAATTCCTTTCTCTGCCTCTTCATTCACTACCATTTTCTTTATTCCACAGACCCGCAGAGATAGTCAAGCTTCTTCCATACCCTATCCTGAGTCCAGAACCCAGACTTGCTAATGATACAGTATGCTACCCTTCAAGGATCCAGGCTTCCTGATGATTCTTTATGCTACCTTTCCAAGACCCAGGCTTGCTAATAAGGCTTTGTGCTACCCTTCCAGGACCCAGGCTTGCTAACAACGCTTTGTGCTACCCTTCCAGGACCCAGGCTTGCTAATGATGCTGTGTGCTTCCAGTGGATTCTCCAAGGTTCTGACAAAATAAATGCTGTGTGTGGCTGTGTGCCGAGGGAAAGGAATGGTCACAAAGGCTGCTGAGGTGTTCACTTGCAGGGCACTGGGGTCTGGAGGACTGTGTTGTCATGTGACTCAGAACCGCTCCACTAACCCTGTTTGTCTTCATTCTGATGCTTTTGGCGCTAAGATAAAGAAAAGTCAATGGGTTGCATATTCCATCAACTGTGAAAAACCCAGACTGTATATTTCGAGTCCTGATCATGCAGAAATCCTTGCCTAAAGGAATCAAATTAATGACTTCCTTCTCTTTTAAGTTGTGAAGAAACTGTGATGTTCTTGGTGCACCATTGTGGTGGCCAGACAGACAGCCTTCCAGGCTTCCTGCCTGGTCTCTGGAGAGCAGTGTAATCTCTGAGGTAGAGTCAGGGGGAGGTTGCCTATGAGGAACTCTAACAGCTCTGATTCTGGGGGTGGGCTACTACTACCAACCTGCTCCTATTCTGGTCCAAGACTCTAGCTTTTGAAAGGGCAGAAAAGGAAACTTCAGGATTTGATCCTTACAGGAAACAAAACCAACTGAAACCTTGCCCAGTGAGGGTTTTTTTTTCTCCCACCTGCTAATCCTTCTCTGTTTCCTTATGTTTCTGTTTAAAAGGCAAGTTATGAAACGCACGGCAGGGAAGCATGTTATATAGATGTCTGGGCATCGGAGAAAGACATCCCCCATTGATTTCCACAGCTACCGGCTAGCATCACGACACTGGGAGCCTCGCCCACCCACAGCCTTTAGTTGTTCACCTGTGATGACAGCTTTGAAATCAAACTGTAGATATGGAAGACATGACATACCCCCGGTCCCCTGGATGCAGCCAGTGCTAATGGTACAGTAACCCTGTAGCGTGCCACCCGACCCAGCCACCTTGGGATGGAGAAAGCCTGACCTAGTACAGCCTGCCAGGCTGGCTCCTGCTCACAGTACCATCTAGAAACTTTGCGCCTTTTTTTTTGGTGTGTGTGTGTGTGCTTGACTGCACTCTTGCTACAAGAGGGGGAGGCTGTGTCATCCCTCCTGTCCCATCATTAGGTGAGAACAAATGTTCTCAGAGACTCTACAGACCTGAAGCAGAGACTGCCATGGGTTACTGAAGAACACCTGTAATGGTGCTCTATATCTGTAGGTCACATCTCCTTTGCAAGCCTCTGTCTCCAAAAATATCTTCATTGTGATTCGTAACAGAAGCAAAATTACGGTTATGGAGCAGCAATGAAAATAATTTTAAGGAATTATATTAAAGAGTTGCAGCATTGGAAAGGTTGAGAATCAGTGATCTATAGGAAACCTGCAGTGATCTGTAGGAAGCCTGTTTCCAGTTAGCAGGATCCTTAATGGGGGTGGGGTAGTGTGAACAGCTCTCAGCCTCGGCAAAGTGCACATTGTACAATTATTTCATCACAAGTTGAGCTCCAGTCGCTCAGTGTCTGGCATGAACCAACACTGAAATCCCTTTTCCTTTAATCCCCTTCATCTGAGAATAACCTCTCTTAATGAAAGTCTCAAGAGGAGGTTACAAACGATTTGTTTTTCCAGTTCCTCTTTTTTTTTTTTTTACAATATTTCCTAAAATAGAGAGCCATTCCTCCTGGCATCTTCCATGCAATACTTTCAGTCAAATATGATGTAGTCAATACGGCCACACACCACTTCTTCCAGAATGTCCCCTGGAGCCAGAGAATGAAGAACATGCATCTGGTATAACAAGTGGGAACCAGATCGTTGGGGTTCAAACTCCCTGGTACTCTTGACTCCTTGAGTAAGATCACGTTTTTGTGCCCTGGCAAGAGAGGCATGTAACCTTGGACTGGGTAGCACAGCCCTACAACAGATTGCTTAAGGAAGGTCAAATACATTCTGCTACTCCCGAAAGGCTAGAGCAAACATTTCCAAGGCTGCAACATTGTGTTCTTCGTGCTTTGAAATCTATAGAGTTTTCCTGTAACACTTACTTGACTTTTGCAACCAGGCTGGGGATGTTGCTGCTCAGTGATAGATTTGCCTACCATCGGTCTGGGTCTTGCCCTCAAGACTTCAAAAGTATGAAAGTCAAAATAGTTTTAACATTCTGCAGTCTACTCCGGAGTATATGCTTAAGTATAAAACGTGGAGCACATGGGGGTTGTAGAGATGGCTTAGCCGATAAAAACACGTGCTACTCTTCCAGAGGACCCAGGTTCACATCCTAGCCTCCCCCCCCCCGGCAGCCCACAATCATATTGTAATTCTAGGGGATCCGACGCCCACTTCTGGCCTCTGTAGGCATTAGGCACGCATGTAATGCACAGATATACAAGCAGGCAAAGCACCCGCACACATAAAATAAAATAAAAAAGAATACATCTTTAACAGTATGTTGCATGTAAATGAAAATATAGGTAGATAAATATAGCACACACGAATACAAAAAGAAATAGTCCATAGAGGACATCAAAAATAGAGTAGACCCATTTCTTCAGAATGAAATCTGGCGCTTCCTGCCCTCTTTGAAGATTTTACTTTCATGCCATTTAAACAGTTCTCTACTGAACACATGTCTAAGAATTCCTGCACCGAATTGGAAATAGCACACTTAAAATACTCGATACGGCTGAAAGAAAATGTGAAGAAAACGTGACATGCCCCACACCCATCATGCACATGCAGCGTGGGGGGGTGGGCGGGGCTGGAACAGAGAGAGGAGCAGCATCTATTTAGGGATTTCTTAGTGGCAATCACAGGAAATGGGAGAAACGTGCCCTTCCAAGACTAGCATTGTTCTGAGGAGACCCCTCTTCATCCCACAAAGCATCGGTTTCCAGGAAAGGAAAAACTCATGGGTCTCCTCGACTCTTCCACTTCAAAATTCCTTCCCTTAAATCTCAAGCACCGCTTGGCATCTTGTTAGCCTGTGGAAACAGGAGTCACGGAGCAGCAACAGGAGGCATGGGCTGCTCCCAATGGTCCCCCTGTACAAAGGGACTTATGGGCTGCTCGAAATAGTCCACCGTGCAAAGGGTGCCATGGGGCTTCTCGCCATAGTCCGCAGGGGACCGGTACATGCATCAGAAAAACCAATGGACTGAGAGTCCAGACAGCTTTCTGACCCACGGGAGTGTGGCCAGCCTAGCTAAGGAGCTATTTAAAGAGACGTCTCTGCCACACTACTCACGGAAGCCCAACACTCAATAATTAGTTCTTCAATACTTTGTCTGTATTCCACAGAGACTGTCGCTGTCCCCAATGCAGACATCATCCAGGTGAGGTCATGAGTTTAAGTTGTCATTTCCTACAGCACCTTGTCAAAGGAGAATGACCAAGCTAACTACGACAGTGCCCTGTAGAAAGGAAAGAGAGCATGCACATGGAGGGCTCATTTGAGACTCCTAAGCGCCCACCTTCAAGAGCCCGAGTCTACAGATCTGAGAAAGCCCTGGAAATCTCTCCTAGGGCTTTCTATGGACATTAGACCATGAGAGCCTGTCACTCCACCATGATGTCAGGCGGGTTCTCACACGAAGCCGACAAGATGCTCACCAATTACTTGGGTAATGGCCGCAAGGAGCGTTCTGTTGGGCAGGGCAGTGGGCACCCCATTCATCCTCAGTGGTCATCTACAGTTGGGGTTGTGGACACTCCATGCATTCTGTGGTGGTCACCTACAGTTGGGGTAGTGGACACTCCATGCATTCTGCAGTGGTCACCTGCAGTTGGGGTAGTGAACACTCCATGCATTCTGCATTGGTCACCTATTGTTGGGGTAGTGTACACTCCATGCATTCTGTGGTGGTCACCTACAGTTGGGGTAGTGTACACTCCATGCATTCTGTGGTGGTCACCTACAGTTGGGGTAGTGTACACTCCATGCATTCTGTGGTGGTCACCTACAGTTGGGGTAGTGGACACTCCATGCATTCTGTGGTGGTCACCTACAGTTGGGGTAGTGGACACTCCATGCATTCTGTGGTGGTCACCTACAGTTGGGGCAGTGGACACTCCATGCATTCTGTGGTGGTCACCTACAGTTGGGGTAGTGGACACTCCATGCATTCTGCGGTGGTCACCTACAGTTGGGGTAGTGGACACTCCATGCATTCTGTGGTGGTCACCTGCAGTTGGGGTAGTGGACACTCCATGCATTCTGTGGTGGTCACCTGCAGTTGGGGTAGTGGACACTCCATGCATTCTGCGGTGGTCACCTACAGTTGGGGTAGTGTACACTCCATGCATTCTGTGGTGGTCACCTACAGTTGGGGTAGTGTACACTCCATGCATTCTGTGGTGGTCACCTACAGTTGGGGTAGTGGACACTCCATGCATTCTGCGGTGGTCACCTACAGTTGGGGTAGTGGACACTCCATGCATTCTGTGGTGGTCACCTACAGTTGGGGTAGTGGACACTCCATGCATTCTGTGGTGGTCACCTACAGTTGGGGTAGTGAACACTCCATGCATTCTGTGGTGGTCACCTACAGTTGGGGTAGTGGACACTCCATGCATTCTGTGGTGGTCACCTACAGTTGGGGTAGTGGACACTCCATGCATTCTGTGGTGGTCACCTACTGTTGGGGTAGTGTACACTCCATGCATTCTGCGGTGGTCACCTACAGTTGGGGTAGTGGACACTCCATGCATTCTGTGGTGGTCACCTACAGTTGGGGTAGTGGACACTCCATGCATTCTGCAGTGGTCACCTACAGTTGGGGTAGTGGACACTCCATGCATTCTGCAGTGGTCACCTACTGTTGGGGTAGTGTACACTCCATGCATTCTGCGGTGGTCACCTGCAGTTGGGGTAGTGGACACTCCATGCATTCTGCAGTGGTCACCTACAGTTGGGGTAGTGAACACTCCATGCATTCTGCGGTGGTCACCTACAGTTGGGGTAGTGGACACTCCATGCATTCTGCGGTGGTCACCTGCAGTTGGGGTAGTGTACACTCCATGCATTCTGTGGTGGTCACCTACAGTTGGGGTAGTGGACACTCCATGCATTCTGCGGTGGTCACCTACAGTTGGGGTAGTGGACACTCCATGCATTCTGCGGTGGTCACCTACAGTTGGGGTAGTGGACACTCCATGCATTCTGCGGTGGTCACCTACAGTTGGGGTAGTGGACACTCCATGCATTCTGCGGTGGTCACCTGCAGTTGGGGTAGTGTACACTCCATGCATTCTGTGGTGGTCACCTACAGTTGGGGTAGTGGACACTCCATGCATTCTGCGGTGGTCACCTACAGTTGGGGTAGTGTACACTCCATGCATTCTGCGGTGGTCACCTACAGTTGGGGTAGTGGACACTCCATGCATTCTGTGGTGGTCACCTACAGTTGGGGTAGTGAACACTCCATGCATTCTGTGGTGGTCACCTACAGTTGGGGTAGTGGACACTCCATGCATTCTGTGGTGGTCACCTACAGTTGGGGTAGTGGACACTCCATGCATTCTGCAGTGGTCACCTACTGTTGGGGTAGTGTACACTCCATGCATTCTGCGGTGGTCACCTACAGTTGGGGTAGTGGACACTCCATGCATTCTGTGGTGGTCACCTACAGTTGGGGTAGTGGACACTCCATGCATTCTGCAGTGGTCACCTACAGTTGGGGTAGTGGACACTCCATGCATTCTGCAGTGGTCACCTACTGTTGGGGTAGTGTACACTCCATGCATTCTGCGGTGGTCACCTGCAGTTGGGGTAGTGGACACTCCATGCATTCTGCAGTGGTCACCTACAGTTGGGGTAGTGAACACTCCATGCATTCTGCGGTGGTCACCTGCAGTTGGGGTAGTGGACACTCCATGCATTCTGCGGTGGTCACCTACAGTTGGGGTAGTGTACACTCCATGCATTCTGCGGTGGTCACCTGCAGTTGGGGTAGTGGACACTCCATGCATTCTGCAGTGGTCACCTACAGTTGGGGTAGTGAACACTCCATGCATTCTGCGGTGGTCACCTACAGTTGGGGTAGTGTACACTCCATGCATTCTGCGGTGGTCACCTGCAGTTGGGGTAGTGGACACTCCATGCATTCTGCAGTGGTCACCTACAGTTGGGGTAGTGAACACTCCATGCATTCTGCGGTGGTCACCTGCAGTTGGGGTAGTGTACACTCCATGCATTCTGTGGTGGTCACCTACAGTTGGGGTAGTGGACACTCCATGCATTCTGCGGTGGTCACCTACAGTTGGGGTAGTGGACACTCCATGCATTCTGCGGTGGTCACCTACAGTTGGGGTAGTGGACACTCCATGCATTCTGTGGTGGTCACCTACAGTTGGGGTAGTGAACACTCCATGCATTCTGTGGTGGTCACCTACAGTTGGGGTAGTGGACACTCCATGCATTCTGTGGTGGTCACCTACAGTTGGGGTAGTGGACACTCCATGCATTCTGTGGTGGTCACCTACAGTTGGGGTAGTGGACACTCCATGCATTCTGCAGTGGTCACCTACAGTTGGGGTAGTGAACACTCCATGCATTCTGCAGTGGTCACCTACTGCTGGGGTAGTGAACACTCCATGCATTCTGCATTGGTCACCTATTGTTGGGCAGTGAGCACTCCATGCATTCTGTGGTGGTCACCTACTGTTGGGGTAGTGGACACTCCATGCATTCTGTGGTGGTCACCTACAGTTGGGGTAGTGGACACTCCATGCATTCTGTGGTGGTCACCTACAGTTGGGGTAGTGGACACTCCATGCATTCTGCAGTGGTCACCTACTGTTGGGGTAGTGGACACTCCATGCATTCTGCATTGGTCACCTATTGTTGGACAGTGAGCACTCCATTTATCCTCAGAGGTCACCCACTGTTGGGCAGTGGACATTCCATTAATCCTGCAGTGTTGGGTATTGGACACTCCATTCACCCTGCAGTGGTCACCTACTAAAGTTTGGCTAAAGCTGGTAATCTTCAGTCTACTTCTTGATAGACGACTTTCATTTCTATGAACTGGAGGTGATGACTTCCCCACCTTTCGGGAGACACAGTTCAGACCATGAGGCCTCCCCAGCCATCCCCCCTAGATGACCACAGCTATGTCACTCTGTGTGCTTGGTTCTAAGCCGCTACTCCTCTTTGATCTCCAGGCACTGACTCCGCTGGAGGTTCTTTCAGACTTGCCTCTAGGTCTTGCTGAGTAGGTGAAAACTCAAACACCGAATGTTCACATCAACCAAGCAGGTGATCTCGGGGTGCTCTTTCCAGACTGTCATCTGCACTGCTGCCTTGATGGACCTCCCTGGACACTTGTAGGCCCTGAGTCTCCTGGTCGCCTGAGGAGCTGGAGTTTCTCACAGTCTCCAGGGACACTTGGGCAGGTTTGGGCATAAAGGGCTGATGTACCAGAGATTAGGTTTAGCAACCTCGTACCCAAGTCTGCATTTCCTGTTGTTGGCCAAACACCGGGAAACCTTGCGCCACATCAGTGGGTTAGGTGTGTGCTCCAGAGGTCACAGTGAAAGCTGATGCTTTCCCTGCTGGAAATACCCAGGCTTTACTGGAAAACTCCATTCGTGGGGAACAACCGAACTATAATAACTCATTTGTTTTAGCTGTTTCTAGTCATAAACAAACATCCTAATCCTTTGGCTCATTTGAGTTTTTTATTCATAACGATTATTCCCGTTCAAGCATCTATTATCTACAGCTGCATGACAAATTACTCAAAACACAGGAGCATAAAACACAAATGTTTGTGATTTTACTGGTGCTCTGGTGAGGAGGCCTGGTGAGGAGCTCATGGGTTTGCTCTATCTCAAACCTTCCAGAGGCTTCAGCTGGACACTGGCCAGGATTACAGACATCTGTCAGCTGGAGGTAGGGAGGAGACTTCAGCTCTTTGGTTCATGGACCTCTCCGTGGGGCTCTTCGGTTGTCCTATGGGTGTCATAGGTGGCTTCCTCCATAGCTACTGATCCGTAGCTAATGTAAAGGATAGCCCCAATGTATTCTCCATCCTAGCTTTGGAAGCCATGCTCTATTATTTCTGTAAATCAGTGGACTCAAAGTAATAGGGAGACACGGGCAGACGGGGTGACTGCCGGAGTGTGAGCTGGGTGATAACCTGGCATGAGAAAAATCAGATGGCTCTCATTTTAAAAAGTTGTCAATTTTTTTCTCCCAAAAATCTGGAAGCTCTATACGGTTTTCCCAGGAAAGGAAGAGAATAGGGATGGCTCCTTACCCCATGAAACTAGAAAGGAACACACCTCACAAACACAAGGGCCATAAATCAGGACCAAGCCTGCAAGACACCTGCCACCCATGCAGCTTCAGAGAGCCCCCCTCCCCCCATCCCCATCACACGTCCTGGAACATGAAGACTCAAAACAGGTGATCAGACGCATCTCAGGATTTGTAAGAAATAGCTCACCAACACCAAACGCATTTCCTGGAGTGGTGAAAAGGGACAGGCCATGCACGGCGTGTTCTGTGCTTTCGGATACTGAGCCCAGCCACGGGATCTACTAATGTCTCAGAGCAGCAAAGGACCGATCCAGCCATTTTTTTTTGAGGTCGCAATGACTCTGTTCTTTCATTGTCCTCCAAACTCAGGAAGGGCATTCTGGTGTGTCTGGCTGGACACAGCCCCTCTGTTAACCAGGCACTTTCATTTCTTACAGGGAGAACAATCTAGTACTCACTCCAACAGGGACTAAGCCTGGCTGTACAGTTACAGAAATTTAAAATGTGTGCTATTTCAGCAGAGACAATTCAGTCAACCGAAAAGCTCATACTGGAGGATCTAGGACTCTGGTCATGTGCTTAGATGTCTGGTGCATTGTAAAGCAAGCGGCATCTTGGATTGGTGGTAAAAGGATAAAATGCTCAATAAATGCTCTAAAAACACTTCGTTTTTTCCAAGTAGGAAAAAAAAACAGTAAAAGTGGAATTCTTGCTATGTGCCATCAAAAATAAATCCCAGATGGATTAGACTTACATGTATAAAACCAATTTTAAAATATCATAGGAACCTGCAGAATAATTTATGTATGAGACTGGGGTAGAAACAAAAGTTTAAGTCTAAATATAAGATTAGAAGTTGTAAGAGAATCCCTGGCAAGGGGGCTTCCACACGGAAGAGTATCCTGTGAAAGAAAAGATGACAAAACAAATTCCAGGAACTACTGCCGATGGCAGGGGTATTCACAGCCTGTAATAGGAATGGCTAAGACATAAAATCATCCCAAGCCACCACCCAGTGACTAAAAGAACACAAAACACCATTTAGACGACTTAGAGAGCAGTTACCAATACATCATAGAAGCAACCTGAAACCAGGCAACAGCAGAACACTGTCTTTACCCCCTACTCTAAAATTTTCCACGTAACAATTTGGTTGAAGTTTCCTTTTTTACCAATTAATTTACCTTTTCCCCAAGTATTCAGTTCTGTATTTGGTACACTTACAGAGATGTGCAAACACCATTGATCAAAAGATACTTTTGTCATCATCCCACCTAACACTCATATGCATTGGCAACCTCTCTTCATCCCTACCTAACCCCCCCAGGGGAAACCCTAATAAACTTCATGTTCCTATCATTGTCCTATTCTGCACATTTCATATAAATGGGATCATAGCATGAGGTCTATTGTGATAGGCTTGTTTCTGTTAACGCAGTGTCTTAGGGTTTGTCCATAGTGTGATGTTCATTCACACTTAGCTGCCTTTTAAGACTGAATGATAATTTATTATTTGGCTATACCTTTATTTATTCACCCAACCATCTGTGAGTATTTGGGTTGTTTTCACCATTGGCCATTAGAAGTAATTCTTCTATGAACGTTCACATAAAACGTTTTTGAAATAACACATTTTATTTCTTTAGACTATACCGCTAAAGTTGACGGTGTTTACCAAAACATTTCGAGCGTTTTACCATCCCACCGGTTTCTCCCCAAATCCACCATCGTTGGTTGTTATCTGCCTGCCTATAGGTAGCAGTCATTCCACAAAGTAAGTGGGCTCATGTCTCAGTTTGAATCTGTTTTCCTAGTCACCAAGGATGTGCTGGGATGAATGGCCGAGTGTGTGTCTTCTTGGGAGAAAAGTCTATTTGGATTCTTCATTCAAAAAGCCAGGCTATATTTGTTGAACAGAAAGAGTTCTTTATATATTATATTATATACTTATATAATCAGCCTCTTTGAGAGGGAAGTGATGAGATAGTTGGGATATTAATGTCTTGTCATACCCACAAGATGAGAGATGTGAAAACTACTTGGGAGGCACAGGGAGAAATGGCTCATTTGAAGTTCCCTCTGCTGTGTGCGAATCATGCCTCATACACAGCAGAGTAACTTGTCAGTATAGCTCAGAGCTACAGGTCACGGTCACAGTTCTCAGTACTTTCCCTTTTTGTTAGTAGCTTGCTTTTTCAGTTTTCTCTTCCTCTCAGTGGCTTGTTTTCGTTTTTTTAAGGCCTTGCCTCCATAAATTTTCTCACAATTGACAGTTTTCATCATCTTGTTTTAAAAAGCAGTTTCTACACTCATGACAAATGGTAGTTATTCTATATGTTGTCCCTACAGCTTCAATTTTTATTTTACACATTGCTTTTTAAAAATATTTTTTTAAAATTTTTATGTGTGTATATTTGTCTATGTGCCTTGTATGCACAGGTATGTGCAGGCACCCACAGAGGCCAGAAGAGGGCATCAGATCCCCTGGAGCTGGAGTTACAGGAAACTGTGGAATATCTGACAGGTGGGTTGGGAACTGCATGCAGGAGTAGTGTTTAGTCTTCATGGCTGAACCATTTCACCAGTGTTTTCATATACATAAGGAGACCACATCAGATAACTTTTACTGCAGCTCTGCCCACCGAAAACTCCGAATTGGAAATAATTCCAGGGCCCCTCCATGGCAGAATGAAATGTTGTGAGCTAAAGCCATGCAACGGACTTTCCACAGGGAGCTGACATGAGTCAAGTTGATCTAAGTGTGCCAGCCTGGGTAAAATGCAGCAAGACCGGTGGATGGCAAAGGCAAAACATGCGGACCACACTCTGGCAGGGTCTGGGCAGTTGCACCCTAACCCACATCTTCCTGACTGACTACGTAGCTCAGCCTCCTTTGCAGACAAGTGTGCCATGTTTTTGACCTATGGATAAGGCAAGATGGATAGACCAATGCGGATAGCCTCAGGTCCTGGCTACAGAGCCTCCCGTGGCACACCCTCTACCTCTTTGTCATAGTTTGACTTCTAGGGGAGCCTTGAGTTCTTCAGCAGCTACAGCTCTGAAGCGACTACAAAGGAAGAGCCCTTGTTTTCCAGCCCAGATGAGCTGCTCTCTCTGACCACTATGAGGTAAACTTCCCCTGAGATTCTTCACTCTCATGCTTCAGAGACACGCGTGAGCTCATGGAAACAACAGCAGTCCACGACTCTCAGCATTTTGGCCGGTTAAAGAGTCTTTAAATTAACTTCTGCCAACTACAGAGACATTGCTTTGGCTAGGAGTGAGAGTAGCACACATCCATGTGTATGAACATAAATACTTAGCAGGTGGTTAGTAAAAATGGTAGTGGCTTTCTACAGAGGGCCTATACCCTCCTTCACCATGGGCTTTTGAGCAGGTTCATAACACCAAACACAAATTCCCCCTTGTGGGTCAGGCCTCAGGTCCAATCAGAACGTGGCTGGTTATCCCACAACAGTCTTCCCACTAATGTGCCAGTAAGCACATCTTGATTGACAGGTCAGTATTGAAACACTCAGGGTCCGGTGCTAGTGAGATTATTGATACCATTTCTCCCCCACCAGCCCGCACAGTGCTTCCGGCACTATGAAGGAAGGAAGTTTTCAGGCCAGTTCTAGCTTAAGTCCTATGTGTTGCGTCTTCAGCAATATGATCTTGTCATTCATTAGGGTTAGGCCATCAAGAACAAAGATAACAACAGTCCTAGCCAATAACCTACTGTCTTAGTTAGGTTTTCTATTGCTGCAACAAAACACCATCACCAAAAGGCAAGTTTGGGGAGGAAAGTTCTGTTTCTGGGGCTTCTTTCCCGCCAGCCTGGTCCCACAACCACTTCAGCCCAAATGAACACACAGAAACTTATATTAATTATAAACTGTTGGCCAACGCCTAGGGCTTCTTATCAGCTACCTCTGTGCTAACTATTAACCCATTTCTAGTCATCTATGTATTTCCACGTGGTCTTATCTTGCTGGAGAAGAATCTGGACCTCTTACTCCTTTGGCGGCTACATGCTGTCTGTTCTTTGCGGGGCTCTCTCTGCCTACTTCTCCCAGAATTCCCCTCCTCCTAGTCCCGCCCATCTTCCTGCCTCATTGACCACAGTGTTTTATTCATCAACCAATAAGAGAAACATACATACAGAAGGACAGCCTCCACCAAAGGTTTATTCAGCTTACACTCCCACATTGTCAGTTGTCATTGAAGGACGTCAGGACAGGAACTCAACAGGGCAGGAACCTGGAGGCAGGAGCTGATGCAGAGGTGATGGAGGGGTGCTGCTTACTGGCTTGCATCCCCTGGTCTCCTCATCCCACCTTTTTTTACAGAACCCAGGACCAGCAGCCCAGGGATGGAACCGCCCACCATGGGCTGGACCCTTCCCCCATTGATCACTAACTGAGAAAATGCCTTACAGCTGGATCTCATGGAGACATTTCCTTAACTGAGGCTCCTTTATCTCTGATGACTCCAGCTTGTTTCATGTTGACCCTCAAAATCACCCAGCACACACACAATGAGGTTTTCCACACATAACACTGAGATTCTCGTGTCTTCTGGGGAAACCATAGTCTACCCAGGAAGGATACCCATGTTTAAACTCCTTCTTTAAAAAAAAGTGGGATTCTATAAGGATATATATATATATATATATATATATATATATATATATACACCCTTAGTTTTGGTTAACCTGTCTTCTCCTCTTTCTCCTGTCTCCTCCCCCATTTTAACTTTTAACCCCTAGTAGCCACCCCCCCCCCACTTTCATAGTGTGGTCTACCATCTCCCCACCCTTAAGGTCTGCCCCGCCCCATAGGCCATGCCTACCTACCTGACTTTTACAGATACCCTAAATTAAGCACACGGATCTAGAAAATTGAAGCAAGGATCTGCAAACGAGGGAACACGTAGTCTGTCTTCCTAGGTCTGAGCCACCTCCTTTAGTCTATTTCTGGTTCCACCCACCTCTCCTGTAATTTTCATTTTTCTTCATAACTGGAGAACATTCCACGGTGTGCGCATCAGGTATTCCTCACCAGAGCACAAAGCTGATGGACCTCTAGGCCGACACCCGTTTCCTAGCTGTTGTCAGTGGAGAAGCCACAGGCACACATGTGCAAGAGTCCCCACATGAGGACGTGGAGCTCTTCGGGTGTGCTCCAGAAGCGGTGCAGCGGGATCCCACGGGAGGCTTATTTCTGGCTTTTGAGAAACCCCCATGTTGATTTCCACGGTGACCGTGCTGGCTCACGTGGCCCTCCCACAACAGCTAAACTTTCCCCTTTCTATACGTCCTCATGGACGTTTGGTGTCATCGTTTTTTCCCTTGACAGCCGCTTTGACTGGGGTGTGGTTACTATCCCAGTGTGGTTGTGACCTGTGCTTCCCTGCTGGCTAAGGATGGTCAAGGCTTTTGTTAGCCATTTGCATTTCTTCTTTTGGGAACTTGGTTTGGTTCCATAGCTCATGTGTACTGGGCTGTTTATTTTCTTGGTGTTTAGTTTTCCGAGTCCTTCTGCAGTCTGACCCATTGTCAGGTACACAGCTGGCAAAGCCCCCTCCCCAAAGGTTGTCTAATCTCTCGATTGGCACTTGCCTTTGCTGCACTAAACTTTGTTGATTTCATGAGACTCTACTTGCTGACTATTGGTCCTATTTCATGAGTGACCAGAGTCTAATTTAGAAAGTTCTTGCCTATGCATGTGTGTTCAAATGCATCCCCTATCTTTTCTGATAGCAGTTTCAGAGTCTTGGGTCTTCCATGGATGTCCTTGGTCCATTTGGAAGCAATTTTTTGGTGGAGGTTGGATGATGAAGATTTATTTTCATTCTTCTCTGTGTAGATGTCTGGCTTTTCCATACCGTTTGCTAAAGATGCTATATTTTGTGCAGTGTGCACTTTTTGTTATCCTCATAAAAAATCAGGTGGTTATAGTTGTGTGTCCTTGTATGTGGGTCCTCTATCCTATTTCATTGACCTACGTATCTGTTTTTGTGCCAGTGTCAACCTGCTGTTATTGTTATTATTATCTCTTGAAAGCAGGTGTTGATACTTCTAACAGTATTCCTTTTGTTCAGGATTACTTTGCCTATCCAATGTCTGCTGTGCCTCCATATAAATACTTGGATTACTATTTTCTAATTCTTTGAAGAATGCTACTATAATCCTGATTGGGATTATACTGAATATGTAGATTTTATTTCAGTTACATGGCCATTTTCACAAAATAAATTATTCCAGTACATGAACCAGCATCCCCCACTCGAGTGTATAACAGTCCAAAACAGGTGGTTCAGTTCCTACCACTACCAAGCAAATTAATTCTGAGACGCATAGTCTCTAAAATACATTGCTTGGGATCTTGGTTTGGGCAAGTCAAGGTTCTCCTCTTAGTTTACATTGTACATGGAACAGCAGAGATACACTCAGGCCTGTGTGCATGCACACACATGTGCACATGTGCATGTACACACACACACATTCAAATGCACTCGGATCTACAAGCTCACATGCATACATGTGTACTCCAGTGTGTACTCATGTGCGCGTGCATGAGCACACACACACACACACACACAGTCTTGTGAGCACAGATGTATACATGCACCAGTAGAGGGTTTTCTCACCATCACTCCCTCAAATCTCCTCAGCCCTGAAATTCTAGATTGATAAAACATGGACCAGTGCAAAAAGAGAGTTAGATTTTTTTTCCAAAGTAGATAGCTCTGCGGCTCGGGGCCTTAATTCTTCCTTACACATCGTTGGACTCATTTGGGACTTTACGACAGAGGCCGAGCCGCAAAATGGGAAAATCCCACGTAGGATTTCATCGACACAAGCGGAGAAAAAAACAAACTGAAAATATTTACGCGAGGCTACAAAGACAGTCTCTCTGAAAGGGAGAGACTCTGAGTGAGGCTCTTAGGGGGCTTAGACACGCTGGGCCATGCTGCTGTCATGTGTGTTGGCCAGAGAAGGCGCATAGGTATAATGCAAAGCCCCCCTCACCTCCTCTACACACACAAAGGTGCTCCTGAGCTCACAGCGGGTGTGCCACTCGAAGTGACATCCAGTGACAGAAAGAGCATCCTGTGCATTTTGTAGAAGGGGGGGAAGTTCTTCGCTGTGAGATATACAGCTATCTTAACATGAAGGGAGTCTGTGACAGCTAGATCTCCCACTCACTGGTGCGTCATGCTGAGCTCAGAGTGTGTGAGTTAAAACCTGAGATTACTGTCAGTTACTTTGGATCAGGCTTTATGGTCCCGCTTTGGGCTGCTGGAGCTCTTTCTGGAAGAAAGTGATGAGCGGCCTCTACCAGCGGCTGACTGGCAGAGCTGTGCCTTCTCGTTTGATTCTGGGATTCTCCCTCCTGACTCAGGTTTCTCCTGGAGCTGCAACATTGGCAAGTGCTTTCCTATGGTCCCCTCCACTCTTTGGGTCAGAGAGTTTTGGATAAACCATGAGCCTTCTGTTGCTCCTGCCAATCAACTTTTGCATCTTCCAATCAGTGGGGTTCAGTAAGCAGCATGAATAACCAAGTTAGCAAAAAACTAA
Organism: Mesocricetus auratus; assembly: GCF_017639785.1. Lineage (NCBI taxonomy): Eukaryota > Metazoa > Chordata > Mammalia > Rodentia > Cricetidae > Mesocricetus > Mesocricetus auratus. The sequence continues at coordinate 2,728,875 of NW_024429192.1, read as the reverse complement.
AATCACTCGAAACACTTTTGTTTCAGTTTCCATGTGTTTTTTTTCCTTTGCAAGAACATTCTTGGTATTTATTTGATCACCAAGCCAACTTACGTTTTAAAAAATGCATTTTAGTATTCTCCTCAAAATGCTTCCTATTTAGAAGGACTGCTGCATTAATTGTATGGAGAGAAGATTTGGTACAGCTGACCCTGTGAAACAACACAGCGGTTGCCTATAACCTGCGGATATCCTCCTACATACTTATCATTCTTGAATTACAGATGCTACTCAGTGCAACGCCTATGATACACAAACGGCAGTTATACTGCATCATTATGGGATAGTCACAAGAAACGTCTCTACACATTTAGATCCCACAGAATTTCTAAGAGAGAGAGCACCTGGATCATGCCTTTGTGGGGGAAGACAAACACTGAGTGGTTCTTTTTACCAGTTTGGTTTTTTTTATTTCTCAGTTTCAAAATTTGCCTAATATCTCAAGTCAAACAAGCCTAAGAATGAAGTAAACACAAAGCTGGTGACAGACGTGTTTTTGTGATTGGCAGATAAGCCACGCAGCCTGCCTGCAACACCTGCCACCTGCCGGGTCACTTTCTCCGTGCCCAGACCACATCGTGACAGGAGCCCTCACCAGGCAAAACCACCCGCCTTATCAGCCAGGACACAGCAAGACAAAGAAGAAGGCTGAACCAACTATCCCACTCAAGGGCATGCCCTTACTCATCCTGCCCCACAAGGCTCCGCCTCTTAAGTGTCCCCACACCTCACGAGCACTGCCACTGGGGAGTGACATTCAACATCCAGATGAGAGCCTCCTTCCCCTACAACGAGTACCTCATAGCTGTGTCCACCCACCCCACCCCTGGGAGCCCAAACCAATGGTTAGTGTGGAAGTTCCAAACAGTGAGCTAAATTGAAGCCCTTTTCTTTCTTTCTTTCTTTCTTTCTTTCTTTCTTTCTTTCTTTTTTTTTTTTTTTTTTGCTCATTATTCTCTGAGGTGATTCGGTATAGTGGCAGAGAGCTGGGTAGTTTGCTGATTTTAAGAACGTGTCCAGTCACAAGACCAAGAATGCCCTGTTTAAGCGGCTTTGTCTGTCCTAAAAGGAGTTCACCACCGAAAACATTCAGTGATTACCTTAATAGCAGAACCTCCACTCAAGTCCATTCCTCAGGTGTGGCAACGCCTTATGAGCATGCCCAGTTCACATCCCAGGAGGAGGTAATGGATTCTACATTTGAAGCTATCTTTGGCTTTGAGCGGTTGAACTAAGTAAGTCCTATAAAGAGGGTAAGGGAGTATCTTAGCTACTGTTCTATTGCTGTGAGAAGACACCACTGGCCAAGGAAACTTATAGAAGAAAACTGTAGGTAGAGATCTCACTTACCCGCAGCACTGACCACGCCTGCTTGGGCGTGGTCACAGGTATGAGGGGAGAGGCAGAGATACAGGTCAAGGAAGGAGGGTGGTCACACCCTCTCTTGGGGTTGCTGACCTCAGTTCTCAGCTTCTCGTGTGATTTCTCTCTCTCTAATGAAGCGTCATACAACTCCCCTTCCCTGAATACTTGGTGTAGCTCTATATCCATCATCAGAAAACATTTAACTGGGGGCTGGCTTACAGTTTCTGAGGGTCAATTCATGACTGTCATGGCAGGGAGAGTGACAGCAGGCGTGGTGCTGGAGCAGTAACTGAAAGCTTACACCACAAGATAGGGATAGGAAGAGGCAAAGACTAGGACCGGTATAAGGTTTTGAAACCTCAAAGCCGACTTCCGGTGACACGGCTCCTCCAACAAGGCCACACCTCCTAATCCTTCCTAAAGGGTCTGCTAATGCAGGACCAAACGTTAAATGTATAAGCCTATGGGGGTCATTCCTACTCAGCCACACTACGGAGAGTAACCCACAGTCTCACTGTGGACCTGACAGCTCTTTCCTGTCCACTCAGTCATCCTTGTCACCATTTTTGTTTGTTGTTGTTGTCCCATGTCATAAGATAATGGCTGGCCATAGTCAAGAAGACACATGACAAGGTCAAGAGCAGAGATGACGTATCCCATTAGCAAACTCATCTAGAGAGGTGGGAGAAACTTCCTCATACATATGTGAATACTCACAGACATATAGGCACACATACACATACAAACATAAATACACACACACACCACACATACCTACTCCTTCATCCACACATAAATATGCACAGACATGTATGCAGCCACACATACGTGTACACACATAGACACATACGCACATGCACATGCGTGCACATACACACACACAGGCAGGCACACAATGCACATAAACATGTACCCCCTCCTCCCACACATGCGAACATGCACAGACATGCACACACGTACACACAAATACATGTACACACTCGTACAAAACGGTCTGGGATCCACGTGGAACTTGAATCTGAAGTGCTCCCCAAATGTTATGGGTAGAAGGCTGCGGGGGTGGGAAGGAGCAGGCGCGTGGGATAATCCTTCACAGGATGCATTTCATCCCAGCTTTCCCTCTTTCTCCTTCCTGTCCACCGGAAGTGAGTAGCCTCTTCTGCTCTCCAGCAAGTACCGGATGTACTGCTCCCCCACAAATCCTGCAATAACAGAGCCAGGTAACCGTGGCTAGAAACCTCGGAAGCTGTGGGCACAAATGGACCTTTCCACCCTTGACTGTTTACCCAGGACAGCAAGGGAAAGTAACTGACATGTGTCAGTGAACCACTCCTGGCAGAGAGAATGAGGGGGCTTCGCTGCCCCAGTGGAGGAAGAGAGGCGGGCAGAGGTGAGCTAAGGGCGTGGCAGCCCAGCATCAGGACCCTCCTGTGAAAGGAAACATACAGATGCAGGCATCTTGACTTGTGCTTCAGATGCTCCTTTCTTTGCTGAAGAACAAAGACAAAAAAAAACTTGCAATTCAACAAAACAAAACAAAGGCAGTCTAGGAGCAGGGCTCGGTTGGGACAGCGCTCACTTTGTAAGTGTGAAGATCTGAGGTCAAACCCCAGAACCCACATAAGAGAGCAGGGCAGGGTAGTGTGCAGTGTGACTCCTGTGCTGGGGAAGTGGAGGAAGACAGACAGATCCCCGGGGCTCACCAGTCAGTCAGCCCAGTCATCCGGTTCCAGGTTAAAAGGGAAGAAACATATTTTCAGGGTAGACCGTGTTCCAAGGACTGCCACTCAAAGTCGACTGACCTCTGGCTTCCACCTGCATGAGCGCACAAGGGTGCCCCCGAGTACACACTCGTGCACGCTGGCTCACATACGCACATGAGAGAGAGGGAAAAAGAGAAGAGGGAAGGAGAGAGAGAGAGGCAGACACAGAGAGAAACAGAGACAGAGAGGCAGACACAGAGAGAAACAGACAGAGAGGGACAGAGAGAGAGACAGAGAGGGACAGAGAGACATAGTCTGAGAGACAGACCGACAGACAGACAGACAGACAGAGTGTGTCTAACTCTGGCTTCCGGGCTGGAGGGTGTAATGTTCTAAACCTTACATGGAGCATCATCTAAAAGATTATTCCCAAGAAGAATTTTCCACAATGGAAGGAAAAGAAGGGAGGGGGAAAATGTCAGAAGAATTAGATAAAAAGTTTTCCAATACATGGCTGTCTAGGGCCCGCCGTGGAAGAACAAGAGTGTAGGAAAAAGCGTGTCTCCTTCCAGTTTCCCGCGCCATTACCTCACCTTTCCTCGTGAAACTTTCCACACACAATTGTTGCTTCCAGTTAAAAATGACCCCGAGAGTGGGAATCTAGGGACATGGGAGCCTCCCAATAGGTATGCAGATATGACATCCAGCGTCAGGGCCCAGGTTCATCTGCAGAATTCAGTTCTGTCCCCCTGAGTCACAGACACCGGTTATCGGCCCCGTGCTAGGGGAAACACCCTTTTTTCCGTGGGGCCGGTGGATGGAGAAGTCAAAGAGCTGGCTATCCCGGTGAGGTACAGGTTCCTGGCAGCGTGCTCACACTCGCCTAGAAGGACTCAGCCAGAAATCTCTGGCTTGGCCTTTCCTTTACAACTTTGATGTGTTTAATCACGTCTGTGTTTCCTCAAGGCTGTCGTCTAAGTTCAAAAACCCACCAACAACCGATATAGGACAAACAGCTAAGGTGTCCTGCCTCCCTCCCCTGACCGTCCCCAAGACAAACGGAGATTGTGCACAGTAGGTTTGACTCGCTTTTTATTTTCTCCACTTTTTTTTCCCCTTTCTTTGAAGCACTGAAAAATATTCCACTGCAGACTGGTCAACAGGAAAGGTACTGACCTATAAACCACATTTCTGGTACCTATAAAAGCTAAATAAAAGTAATATGGTTGAGTTTCTGCATTTGTTTTTATGAGAGAGGTACTGCAGAGAGGTACCAGACATACGCAGGCCACCGAGCAAGCCAAGGACAGAGAAAGGCCCCGGCTTTCCGGCTTATCTGATAATACAAATCTGGATCCCAAAAGAGATGCTGGTTTGAGGCTAGCCTAGTCTACAGAGCTAGTGCCAGGATAGGCTCCAAAGCTGCACAGAGGAACCTTGTCTCAAACAACCAGAGAGAGAGAAAGATGCTGATGCCAGCACTAGCCAGGCAGTCAGCTTGGATGCCCTTCTCAGCCCTAAGTGAGAGCAGAGTCTGTGTCTCCCGCGTCCACGCTGCTGCTGTGACAGCCACTACCCTGCAGTGGAAAAGGACATTTTTTTCTTGGATTTGTCATTTGATGCAGATGTTTGGCTCAAGTTTCGTGATCTTGTCAGCAAAGCTGATGTTAAAAAGAATTGAAACAATCTCCCTGCTTGTTTATGTTTTCTTATGAGGTGTGAATTTGTAGAATGAGCATTGTTTTTTTTTAACTGTAGCTTCAGAAGGAACTTCCAATTTATATCTTCTACACACACACACAGACAAACACATACACACACACAGACAAACACACACAGACACACACAGGCACACACTCACAAACGTACACAAGAACACACAGACACACACATACGAGGGGATGCACTCACACACACACATAAGCACTCACACACACATGCACACATTCTCATACACGTACACACTCTCACACACAGACACACACTCACATACACACACAGACACACACACACACATGCACGCACGCATGTATTTTACACAATGTGCTGTTTCATCGTACCTTCCCGTCACCTTTCTCTGAGTGCCAGCATGCTTTATGGAACAGACAAAACGCAACCCCCCTTTCCTCATGAAAAGGCCATCAAGAACCACAGAGCAGAGTTTGGGGAGACAGCCCAATCAGAAAATTCTCGATGTATAAGCACGAGGACCCAAGTTCTTACCCTGAACACTCTGTAAACAGCAGGGCACCGTAGTCCCAGCTCAGACAGGCGGATCCCTGGGACTTGTTGGACTCCGTCTAACTGAATAGCAAACTGGATTTCATGAGAGACCCTGTCTCTAAAAATGGAGAGAATTTGGGGAAGACACCCGCCCTTGACCTCTGCTCCCTCCGTAAGTATATGCATGCATACACACATGTACTCTCCCACCCCCACACATACGATGCAGACTTTGGTGGAGGCGTTGCAGGTGGCTAACCTTCTCTTGGCCTCTGAACTTGTCCAAGTCTGCAAAGAACACAAACAAAGAGGAATTTGCTGGGTTCTCAAGTTGAGACCTTCCGTAGGAGCAGAGTTCCGGATGCCAGTCCACGCTGTCCAGCTTCCTGGTCTAAAATGGTTACAAAGTAGCTAGGAAGGCAGGTCCAGAGAAGCGAAAGTGACTGTGGTAACAAGTTAAGCTTCAGGGAGGAGCAGCGCTTGAACTTGAGTGCAGAGCAGGACAGTCTGCTGTCTGCTCTCCCCTCGGAGGTGAACGGAACTCTGTTCTCAAATGCGTCTGTGCTACTGGGCATCCCCTCCCCTTTCTGAAGCAGTTTTAGAGTTTACAGACTCTAACTTAAAGCAGAAACATGTATTTCTCACCAGTTAAGTCTACGAGGGGACTTAGGGTTTCTTGATTTTCATTTTTAATATTCACTAACACTTGGATAAACATAATCTTCAAAACTGACTTTTCATTTTTTTTAAAATAAATACATTTCTTTGGCTAGGGAACATCATACTTAGGTGTCTGGTGCCTAAGAGTCAGTTTATCTGTCTGAGTTCTCTTTCAACTGTAGCTTTTATAAACCGGCCCCACAAACAACAGGTGGGACCAGGCATGAGCAGTCCACATGTATTATCACTGCTATGGAATTTAATGAATGCCCCGAACATGATGTGTTCGTTTACATGATTGATGGATTCTCTGTGGTTTACTGGAATTAATGAGTATACAGATAGAATTTTCTTAAGTGCCCAGGATCGGGAACATCATGGAACATATTGTACCTTATTGTAAAACAAAAATAGCCTTGGACAGACTGTGGAATGTGCTCTCACAGGATAATCAGTTCTTTACTGTGGTTTTCCTGCCAGTCGGGGAGCCCTGCGTCACATACAGCGGATGCCAAGTGTCTGGTTTGCACTTTGGTAAAGACATGTTTTTCTTGCTGTGAATTTTCAGGTTTGCCATTTCCCCCTGAGTGAGCACAGAGCATTCGGGTCGCCTCTCCACGTATTTGGGGCTTTGCTTTTGTTCCAGATGTTTCAAAACATGGTCAGCATAGTGGGATTCAAAACCGAGGTGGGCAGGACAAGCCCACAGACTTGGGGTGCTGCCTGCTGGACACTACTGATCTGTGGGCAGACATGGAAGTCTGGGACAGCTTGGTGGAATTTTTATCTGGTGTAAATGAACTTTCTCCTGGCCGAGTCCTCTTCTATCAAAAACAAACTTGCTAACATCTTAAATGAAGTGTTGAAATGATGCCTTAAACGAACTTGGCTGGAAATATGTTATTGAGCCGAGAGTGGGTTTTTCACCCTTCTCAAACAATACCTCCTTGGAGTCAAAGATTTGGGGGACTAATTTGCTCTCTGATCACCACTCCCCCGCCCCTTGTCTGCTTGGTTGCTGCTTAATAAGGTATTCTCTTCTTCCACGAAGGACACTCTGCAGCAGGCTGATGACTAGCAGGAGCCATCCGGGGTCTACTGACCTCTAACCCACCTGCTCACTCCTCACTGTGCTCAGCACAGGCAAGACCATGGTATGCTTTCCTGGTTTCTCTTGGATGTTTACCCAAGCAGAAAGTGCAGCCAAAGACGGAGGCACCCGATGGCCGTGTGTTTCCCAGGCTGACCTAAAGTTGTTCCCAGTAGACACTCTTCTCACACATCCCTCCCTAGTGCTGGCTCCTGCCACGTTAGCGCTCGCCCGGGTTCCCTGTGAGTCAGGACTTCAGTGGAAATGCACTCTACAATCACACGCGCACACACACACACACACACACACGCACGTGTACACTCCCTCAATCAAGACCAAGCTGGGAGGAGACACCTGGGGTGAAAGGAAGGACACACACACACACATTTACATACACATTCACAATCACGCATACACACATACACATTACATACATAGTCACACACATACACACTACATACAAAGTCACACACACATACACACTACATACGTAGTCACACACATACACACATACACATTACATACATAATTCACACACACATACACATATACATTACATACATAATCACACACATACACATACATATTACATACATAGTCACACACACACATGCATATTTTCCTTTTTTGCCTCACGTTTTAAAAATGACCCCCCTCCCCTGTCTTTGTGAACATCTTGTTTACTTAAACCACAAAGACAGAGCCCGTGGTGTAGGGTTCCTGAGCTCTTTGTGGTTAAACTGGTTTCTCAACCACCAGATTCTAGAAAGGAAAAGAAAGGCCTAGGGCAGATTAGAAACCTCTGTCAGGGGACGTAGAAGCTGAGTTATGTCTCCTTCAGGGTTCCCTGGCCTCAGAGTAAGTTCTGCCTGTGGAAGTCAGGATACAGTCGTGGACGCCCAGCAGGGGATGCTAACCAGTAACCCAGTGTCAGGTTCAGCCAGAGCCCCTCATTTGTGGACATGCCCTCCCATCGGGGACAGGATCTTGGCAGGTGTACGGGATTGTCCGGATAGAATCGGCAGGCTGTCAGGATCCACCAGGTTCCTGCTGCTGCTGCGTGGGCCAAGGCCTCTCTAGGCAGCAGTTCCTTTAGCCCTCAGGCAGGTGTATGAAGGCCTCAGCTCTGAGAAACATTGCCGGTGCTTTTCTCTGGTCAGCCAGGGACCAGAAACGGGGAACCAGGCTCCCGTGTAAGTGGGGCTGCCCAGTGTTTACCCAGGTAAACACTGAGGTAGAGGGTGGTATCGAGTTTTCACGTGACAAGAGGAAAGTCCGGGATCTGTGGGTGACACCCGATGATGTGCTCACATGGCCGTGGGATCTCCAGCTGTCCAACCACCAGGCAGTGTCCACGTTGCCCCGTTCGCACAGAGCCTGTGGGATCAAGGCCCTACTTGCCTAACTGCTAAAGAAACCTTTGTCTCCTCTGTGATTTTTTCCTCAAGCTTCCCAACACAGCCTGCCTTGCTAAAGGGGGGGGGCAAGCCCACCCCAAGGCAGTCTTCATTTACCTACTGTTACAGTACCAGGTGCAGTAGCCCAGCAGCGTGTCTGTCCGCCAACCCACCCAGTGAGTTTAAGCAGCCTGACTGTGCATCCCCGGAAGGGGTCTTTGGATCAACCGTAGCCACAGCCTTTCCCCTTAGCGCCGGCCACAGAGATTAAGGCTTGTGTGTTGGACGGGTTATGCCCTTGTCCTTCAGCACTCACAGAAAGAAGCGCCCCCCCCTCCAGGCCCCGGATAAGGTGGACATGGTTATTTGAGAGTTAAGGCCGCAAAATAGCTGGTCTAAATTGTTTCCACCGGTGCCGACTGGGGCGGAACTTTCGAGATCCAGGGCAAACAAACACAGGTTTTTACAGAGTTGTCTCTGGGTGTGTTTAAGGAAAGCTTAAGATACCCAGTGCCGGCATAGCACAGTCTGGCGGTTAAACTGATAGTCCTTTTGCTCGGGGAGGCTGGGCAATGCTGCTGCTGAGGCCTTCTTTATCGTCTTTGCCCAAAGAAAAATGGATGGCAGGCAGAGTGCTTACAATCCGAACTGACAGAGCTTCTGCTAACAGGGCATTGGTTCTAGCAGATCTTTACGACGCTCTAACAATGCTCTATCCAGTGACCAGACAGACGCAGGCCTCCTCTGCCTCTCACCTCTGCTGACTCCAAAGCCAGCAAGGGAGCAGAGTCCGCATTCCCGGCTGAACGCAGACACTGCAGCAGAACTGGACCTTAGGACCCGAGCGTGGACAAGCTGTCTGTGCTTAGTGCGTGTGTGTCTGACTTGTGCGGATTTCATGTTTCCTCCACAAGCATGGGAGACGATTTCCCTGGCAGTATGGGACACCCTGAATCTCTCTGGTTCTCCAGCTGTCCTTTCTAGGCTCCAGCAGCTCCAAAGAGATCGGTACCTCTGGTTCCAACCTTGGCTCTGAATATTGTAGAGTTTCAGAATTTTCTTCCGGAAAAATTGTTCATTCCCCCAAGCACCATGAGCAGCGGTGAGGGTGGATAATAACACTGATAGTCAGGGTTGGGCTGATTTGTTTTTTAAAGGTGTGTGTGTATGTGTGTGTGTGTGTGTGTGTGTGTGTGTGTGTGTGTGTTTCGGTATGGATGGCATCAGGTGTCCTCTTCTATTACTCTGACAATTCAGTTCAGAGAGGGGTTCTACTGACCCTGAGACTGACATGTCACTGTTTTTCTCTGCTGGCCTGGAAGCCAGCAAACCCCAGAGACCCTTTTGTGTCTGCTGCCCTTGGACCTGGCATTTACAGGATGCCAGGCTTATTCGAAATTCTGATCCTCACCGACTGCTTAGCAAGCTTTCTTAGCTGCTGAGCCAACTCTCCAGCCCCAGCCTTGTTGACTTTTAAGGTATTTATTTTATAGAACGTAGCTACCAATAAGTCCTCTGAACCAATCGTCATATTTTTTTCCTCCTTAAGAAAAGATGTTCTCAGTAATTGGACCGTGGGTTGGGCGTAGTCCAGATGACTCGCTTAGAACATCCTGATGCACACGACCACACCGGCACTGCTGGTCTAATACACTCTTTAAAGGGTGGTGACTGGCCCACAGCTGATGGGAAATGGCAGAGCCACCTCTGTGGCTACAAGAGGTTGCTATAGGTACTGTCGTCATGGAGTCTGAGGACCAGGGAAGGGCATAAGGAAACCGAGGCCGTGAGAAGGCTTGGGGAAAAGGGCAAGGGGTCAGGAGCCAATGATAAATCTAACTCCACCCTATCCTTGTTGTCGGTCAGTGTTGGCGTATGACAACAGATACTAATGGCGTCTTTCTACAACCTGAGGTAGATCACTCTGGGCCTGGCTTTGATTTCCTTGGAGTTCTTGACTATTGTGTGAGGGTCGTGGCCCCTGATGGGCTTCCTCCTCTGCACTAATGGTTTCCAGGACAACCTGGAGGAAGCATGTGAAAAGTCCCATGAGGAAGTGAGCCACGGCGATGAGGGTAATGGCTGCTAATCAGAGTAAGAGTATAAACCTTGGTCTACGAAGTTGACACCTCAAGTTCGTCCTCTGTCATACGAAACCCAACTGGAATAGAGCCGTTCTGACAGCAGGTTTTTCTTGTCAGACATTATCCTCAGCAAGAATTTCAAGAGCAAGGCCAAGTCAGATAACAAAACTAGAAAAATGGAAGATGCGTGATGTCTACACGGATGCTGTCATGATTTGAATAAGGACGTTCTTGACAGAGTCATACTTTGAAGGCTTGGTTCTCTAGCTTATGGTACTTTTGGAAGATTCATACTTTGAAGACTTGGTTCTCTAGGTAATAGTACTTCTGGAAGGTTATGGAAACTTTAGATGGGACCTAATTATAAGAAGTAGGCCGCTGGGGCTAGGGGAAGATCCTTGGAAATCTGTGGCTCCTCATGGTGTCTTTCTCTACTTCCTCCCTGTGGTGAGCTGAAGACATGCCTGGACACACATTCCCCCCCCACCCCCCCACCCCGGCCGCCACCACCATAATGTTCTGCTCGAGTGCATGAGGCTGTCGAGCTTGAACCGACCTGTCTAAAACCACGAGCCAAGAAGCCTTTCTCCGTCAGATTGGTTCTCTTAGGTATCCCAATCACAGAGGTTGGTACATAGGGAATGATACAGGTAGATCGATGAAAGGGAAGATGGCAGCATTGATGGAATGACTGACTAGAGTCAGTCACTGGTGTGACACCAACCCTGAATGCTCCTGGCCCTTCAAGGCCACTCCAAGCCAAGCTCACTTTACCACGGAGAGCCGGCTTCCCTCTTACCATTTCCAGTTCATCTTCTACCTGAGCTCTTTGTTTTCTCACAGGCACATGTCCAGCACGTAGAAGTACTTTCCACATCCTGCCAATCCCCCCCACCCTCTCCTCTCCCCGAATTCTGAGGAAGAAACTCAATACCCAGCAAACACTCGAAAGAGCTCTGCTGACGCAGAGCTGCTGTCTTAACTAAAAATTCCATCTCTAGGACTCAGTGACCTGTCAAATGTCGTTGCCTCTAAATGTGGGTCATGCTGGCTCTGCCCGCGTGGATTTCTGTAATTCAGATGGCAGTTGGGACACAGAGGACGGCAGACAGCACTATATACACACACGCGCGTCGCTTGCTGAGATCAGCACGCCGTTCCTGTCCGTTGATTGACTCAGTCAGGGTCGGACAGGGGGAGTACTCTGTCAGCAAACGAACAGAAAGGCTGTTCCAAGCACAGTCAGATATTATCTTAGATTCCACAACTAGGACAGGAGATAGATTCTTGCACTTGATTTCCCAAAATGCAATCATATGACCAAAGTCAGAAAATAATGCCAAGCATACCAAGTGGCATAAACTCTTCAAATTAATGTCACAGTACAAGGCACTCCAGGAAAATTAGCTTGATTAAATTCATTTTCCTAGGAACAAGCTAGTAAGTCTATTAATTTGAGTAACATAACCTATTTAACCGCTCAGATGGTTTGACCCCTCCCTTCACCGAAAGCAACAGAGTAAGATCGGAAACCACAATGCTCCCCACACAGTGCTCCCCACTATTCTTCTTATACAAGCTCTGGTTCTTTGAAGGAGTGCAGATTTTTAGAAGTGTTTTTAAGATAGCTCAGGGTCATAGATTAAAAATGGTGAGCACACAGATCTTGAAGGGACTGGAATGTGTGCAAATGGAAAAAGAAAAAAACCATGAGGATTTGCACAGGGAGGTTCCTGGACCTGAGCTCGTACAGGAGCTCTGGACGTGAATTTGTTGTGCTCAGTTGACTAGTGCAAAAAAATCAGTTCAGATAAGGGGTTAACTTTTCCCAGGTCACGGTTCTCCAGCAGCGTCTCCAGACTCTGAACCAATGGTTAAGAGAAAACTATATTCCTCTCCACTCCCCCAGGTCTGCTCAACTTCTTTCCAAGAAGGACTAGCACGTCAACGATCTGGGCAAGGACTCTGTGCACTGTAGTTGAGACTTGACCCCATAAGACAACTTAAAAATCACGCTTCCTCAAGACGTTAAAGTGAGGCCAAATTGGTAACCCCAGCACTCTAGCTGGGGTGCATTCTCCATGGAGCAGTGTGAGTTCTTCACTCATTCATAAACCAAGAACCCTACGCCCTTGGAAATACCAAATACACACAGATGCCAGAAAGGAAGTCAGCTGAACCCAGACAGCCAGAGATTTAGTGGAAGCTCCTCAGTGGAAGCCATTTGGAGAAGGGCAAGTCATCACACACTCCCACTGTGAGTCAGGGTGACCGCAAGAGCAAAGCCTCGGAAGGAAAGGAAAGGGTGACAGAGGCGGAAACTCTCTCTCCCTGCCTGTGACCGAGAATGGACGCAGCAAAGATGCGGGAGACGCCTCAGTGGGTGCAGTTCTTGCCATTACAAGCGTGAGGGCCTGGGCTCAGCACCCAGCACCAGTGTGGAGAGTCAGGCACGGTAGCACACACTTGTTATCCCAGCACGTAGGGGGCAGAGACGATTGGATCCCTGGGGTTTGCTGGCCAGCAAGCCTTGCCTAATTCATGAGCCCAATACCACCTCAGTGAGAGACCCCATTTCAAAAGATCTAAGTGGATGCCCTGAGGAGTGATATGTAAGGCTGACTTCTGGCACGCACGCATGCATGCACACACACACACACACACACACACACACACACACACCAGAGAGAGAGACAGAGACAGAGACACACAGAGAGAATGAACACAAGGTGACCTCTTTGTTAATGGGGAAGCTGAGTCAATCAGCCACTCCCTTTTAGTCTGCGTGATCAACGGAGTCTGGTCAGTTTTGGGAGCCTGACCTCGGCTCGTTCACATCTTCTTAGCTGCTTTTTTTTTTCCCACGCTGGCTTGCTGAGGAAAAGGACAGTCAAAAACGTATTCCCCAGGGCGTCCCCAAGGGGGCTTCGTTCAGTATGTGGGACTGAGTCTAGTGAGGAGACCTCGGGTTTGGCCCGGCAGGGCAAACTGCCGTGCACGGCTTTCCTCTCGGCTCACCCTTTCATTTGCCGTGTAGATGTTGCTGTCCGAGTAGTGTCCCATTAGTTCCCACGATGACTTAGCTAAGGAAGACAAGAACTAGGTGGGGCTTGCAGCCAGGGATCTGGAAGGCAGGGGCGCCCTGCCCTCTCCCCCACTCTTGTTTCTCCCTCAGCGTGCATTCTTGGAGACCTTAATGACAGCTTGGCTGAGCGAGCGCTGTCACTTGACATCGTTTGGCCGGTTTTTGTTGCTCAGTTTTTCCACAATAACTGGGAATGTTTGGCAAGGAGTGACAGCTGTGCAATGGGGAAAATTTCCAGCATCAAAACCCAGAGAGCACAGGTGTTTTCCCTTCCTCGCTTCTAATAACTGCTGAAGGTGTGCTTGGGGGCTCCTAAGCTCCTTCTGCCTTGTGCAGTGTGGGAATGGGGGTGCTTATGAAGAATTGGGGTTACTGCAAGGAATCCACAGGTTGTTTCAGTGAGGGTCGCCGCGTGGTTGTACCATTGTGTGCTAAACAATGACCCCCCAAATTGCAATACGAACCCATAGTTTCTGACAGAAGCCAAGCACTAACCCCGAAAAAGCAGTAAAGAGGCCTTGCCTGTGCTCAGGAGTAGAAGTATAAAAAGGCATATAAGAACAGGTGAGACCTCTCGGGAGGGGTCTTTGCCAATGTGATGTTTGCGGGTGGCAGAGGACAGTAGCTGCTGCACTCAGTGGATAGAACCAAATGCCTCCCCCGAGGATTTTGCTATCACCAACCCAAAGAGAGAGAGGTTCCCCGGTACAATATCCGGTTTATCACCAAGTAAGGACCCGTGGGGGAAAGCGTGAGGAAGGAGAAAGACGTAAAACAATCTACAGCTGACATCTCCAGTCGTCTTCTAAGCGACACAGGCTGACCACCGCAAGCTCTGCAATGTTCTTTTCCAACGTGTAAAGATGATCCTAGGAGCGCCGGGCTGGGAACTAGCCTGCTGTGTGTGTGTGTGACATTCTCCACTTGGCCATCTGGTGGGGACACATGAAGGATGCCCCATTGTCTGGCTTAGGGAGTGACCCATCTGCTCAATGCAGAGTTAAATAACAAGAAGAGTTAGCACAGGTCAGCACGCAAGCACGTCCTCAGATGAAGGCTCAGGTTAGGATATCCACGGGAGAAAGGGTGGGTGTGGGCTCAGTGGGCCAGACCTGGTCATTCCAGCTCATACCTCTTCTTGATGAGAGCTGCTAGGAAGCAGCTCCGTTGCTGAAATGTGCTTGAGCTCAGCGCTGTGTATTCAGCACGAGCCGTCGGCTGCACCGACAGAAGCTAAAAATTGTGAAGTCTAACGTGATTGAGACAGGAGGAAACATGGCCACCACCCAGCTGGGACCAGCAGGTGCTATGCTATTCACTGACACTGACTGTCAAACAAGAGGGACCTAGAGCCACCAAATAATTCAGGAGAGGGTTAAAGAGTGAGCAGTTTCTGAGCAGAGATCCATGTGTCATGTACTTAACTTTTTAAGCATGTATTTTCCCATTGGACTAACATTTACAGATATGTTGGCCACTGTCAAGTTAGTGTAATCACATTAGGATATTAGAAAAACAATTTTTACTTTCAAATTAATTTTTAATATTAAAAGGTAACTTTAAAAAAAGAGGAGAGAGGATGACTGGGTATGGCTGTGCATAGTTTTAATCCCCGTTATTTGTGAGTTCAAGGCTGTATAAGACTACATAGTGAGTCCTGACCAAAAAAAAAAAAGCCAAATATCCACATTGGAGTTAGGGTGACCCACAGTGGCAGTTTGCCCAGGATGCAGGGATTTCTTAGCATCTTTAATGTTGAGCCCAGGTTGTTGGTCACACTACAGAGACTATCCTGGAGGCGACACTTTTGTGTTGTTGAAGGTTTTGTGCCATCTGGCTAAAGCGGAGTTGGAACCAACCCTAACATTGCCCGCTGCTTTCCAGAGGGGAACCTTTCTGCTGTGGACGGTGCTGGAGCCTCAGCACACCCTCTCTAAGAGCCCAATGGTTGCCATCGGTTCAGACAGGGTGTTCTGAGAACAAAGCCACATTCCTTGTGATTCCTGCTCCACGGCTAACCTGACTCACAGAAACTGCGCAAAGTTAATAATAATAATAATAATAATAATTATATATATATATATATTTGCTCCCCTCCTCACACTTCAAGGTTCTTCAAGCCCAGAGGAGAATGGAAAGCATTGTGGCTTTCACGTTGCCCTACTCTGTGGAGCTGGGTCTCTTGAAAACGCCAGATGCAAATACAGATTCTAGATTATACTCTATGCAATTAGACACATCTGCTGCTTTCATTTAACTGGAAGGGCAGAAGGAAGGAAGGAAGGAAGGAAGGAGGGAAAGAAGGGAGGGAGGGAGGGTGAATATCGGAATTATTAACAAGTCACTCTTACTGGGTTTTAGATCAATTACTTCAACCAACTTGGATGACAGCAATCAGTTGTGTTGTATTATGTAGCCAATTCCAGACCCTGCCACTTAAAACTCTGCACCTTAACCCCAGGAAGGGGAGCAGATTTTATTCACTGGGTAAAAAAGAGATTGTATTCCTATTCCATTTAGCCTCCAAAATTTCCAGAAATACCTAGACAAGTCATTCAGCTATTAAGTCACGCAAAACAGAGTCTGTCTTTGGTGACTGGTCTCATGGAGGGTTCTTCTAGAATTTTCTTACTTCCCCTGTGAGCACTCCAGTTGCGTATTTAGTGGGGAGGGGGTTTGAGACAGGGTTTTTCTGTAGCTTTGGAGTCTGCGCTGGAACTCTCTCTGTAGACTAGGCTGGCCTTGAACTCAAAGATGTCAGTCTGCCTCTGTCTCCTGAGTGCTGGGATTAAAGGCGTGCGTCACCACTGCCCAGCTAGTTGTGTATTTTTAATGCCTCACCTCATTTGGTGAATTCTGTCAAATCTGCAACCACAGGATCTGATTATTGATGAGTTACCATTGTAAAGGACAAGATGGTAAATATTACCACAATGAAGACTACTGTCTTAGAATTTAACTTTTCAAATGTATTCGTACTACTTTTGATTAATTTTCTTCTTTCACTGTCATTATTATTATGTTACACATTATTACCATTTTCCTTATTTACATAAATGTATTTTGGCTCTACTAGACCATGAATCTGCAAGAAACCAAACTTGCAGCTGCTTTAAACTGCATGAGGTGGGTTATATGCTGCTCAAAGGGACCTATATACCTGCATGTGAATATCCCTCGTGGGCTAACAAGAGAAACGCAGAGCAATGAAACAGGCGTGGACCGAGATGTGGAAAGACCGGTCTTGATCGTCCGTCTGCACCCTGGGAGATCCGGCTTTGGGCAGCTCAATTTCTCTGGTATTCCTTTCCTTCCCCATAAGCAACAACTAATCACGCTGACATTGTGGTCTAAGCATCTAGCAGACAGAATTTTTTGTTGAGCATTTTATACTTTTAAATAAGAATATTCAAATAATCAAAGCCAAGGCTGGAAACAAGCATCAAATACAAGACGGTAAGTACTGAAGCCGTGTTGCGATAACTATATCTCCTCCAGCCATGGCCTTTCTACAATCTACTTGGAGAATACACACGTATTAGATGTCATGACACATACAATAGCTCCAATAATATGTAAGTGTGCACAAGGAGCCAGTATATGCGGACTAATGCGGTGTCGGGTGTTCCTGGAAAGACATATCTAATACCCAAGACAAGTGAGGAACTTGAAAACGGAGCGCGGACAGCACATGCGTGAGTCAGGGCAGTTCCCAGTAGTGGTAACTGACGTATTAAATAGCAAGGAAAATGGAGATCCAGAGTTGGGATAAGGCTGCAAGCTCAGGACCACCTTGGGGATGCGGATAGCCACGTGGGCCAAGACCTGCCCAATGATAGCCACGTGGGCCAAGACCTGCCCAATGATAGCCACGTGGGCCAAGACCTGCCCAATGATAGCCACGTGGGCCAAGACCTGCCCAATGATAGCCACGTGGGCCAAGACCTGCCCAATGATAGCCACGTGGGCCTTGAACAAGAAGAGAGGCGTAGGCACCCTGGCAGAGTGAGGGGGGGTCATGCGACGTGACAAGTGTATCGTGGTGACAAGCAGCCATTGCTCCTTCTGGGACTGCCTTTGGACCAGCAGGAAGCCCCACGGGAAACACCTTGTTGTAATTTGAGAAGATCAGCCTTGAGAGAAAGACACCATGCTACAAGGTTCAAGCAGAGGGTTTTTTTGCTTTTTAATTAGGGAAAGGGATCATAAAAAGCAGAAAGGGAAGTGGAAACCAGTCTCCAGAGACAGGAGCAGCAGGAAAGAGGAAAGCGGGGAAGGAGAGAGAAAGAGAGGGAGAAAGGGAGAGAAGAACAGAGAGAGAGAGAGAGACAGAGACAGACAGACAGAGAAAGAGAGAGAGAGAGAGAGAGAGAGAGAGAGAGAGAGAGAGAGAGAGAGAGAGAGAGAGAGAGAGAGAGAGAGAGAGAGGGAACATAGTGAATGCACACAGGTGGTGCTCTTAGTGGCTGCGGTTAAGGGCGCATCCTGTCAGGACCCCAAGGACAGGTGCCTGAATGCTAACGCCACGCCCCTCTAGGGATGCTGCAGGACTCCTATACACACTGCTGTAAGACGGCAGAGGGTACAGAGGCTGCGATCTTCCCTCCCTGGACTTAGCAGAAGTGCAGGAAGGACGCAAACCCATAGACGGGTTCTAGGATACACTCACTCTGTTTTGACAGCCCAGAACTCTCCCAGTATGTCTGACTAATTCTTAATAGTAATAATTAATAAAAAGTCAGGCTCTGAGAAGGAATGCTAAAAACCCTAACTCTAACCCAGAACCCCAGCCCAGCTCCCACCATCTGGTCTAGAAGAACCCACCCAGCTTGACCCTGATCCTTCCAACTACCTGAAGGAAAACAGAATCAGTCCCCCACCCCCACCCCCAGAAAAAAAATCACTGTGGCCATTGAGGGCAGAAGAGAAAACAGCAGTTCCCTCCCCATGGTGACATTCTCCTCGGGCTGGTGCAATCTGTGGTAGACATGGTCTGAGTGCCTTTGCTGTCCCCTGCTTTCCCTGGGAGCCAGGGTGCTGATAAGTATTCATTTGGGGTGGGGAGAGAGAGGAGGGAGGGAGGGGGAGCAGGAGTTCAGGCTGGCTCCTTAAGAAAGATAATCTGTTTGTTTATAGTTTACTTAGGCAAAGGGACCTGAAAAGGGGACTTTGATAAGAGGGGACAAAGTTTCTCCAGAAATGAGCCAGTGTTCTTTAATAAGGACTTGAGTTTCTTTTGCACACAGGTGCCTGGGGATCTGGGGAGTCAGTGCCATTCCCAGCCGCCCAGAGCTGCTGGTGCTGGTCTGTACATTTCCTTAAGACCTTAAGTCCCATGACATCATGGGATCCTTTCTCAGATTCCTCTCCCTCCCTCCCTCTCTCTCTCTCTCTCTCTCTCTCTCTCTCTCTCTCTCTCTCTCTCTCTCTCTCTCTCTCTCTCTCTCTCTCTCTCTCTCTCTCTCTCTCTCCCTCTCTCTCTCTCTCCCTCTCTCTCTCTCTCTCCCTCTCCCTCTCTCTCTCTCCCTCCCCCCCCTCTCTCTCTCTCCCCCCTCTCCCCCTCTTTCTTCCCTCCCTCCTTCTCTGTCCCTCCTTCCCCACTCAGCCTACTTCCAATCTCTTTCTCTCTCTCTTCATTTCCCTCAGGTAATTCTTACAGAAACTTGTACCAACTTGTTTTTTTTTTTTTTTTTTGACTGACAGCGAACAGCCAGAGCGTTTCTTCACTTTGAAAAGCCCTCAGCACCTATCTTTTCCAAGGCACCCAGCATGGACTGACGATTTCCTTGCCTGGTCATAGATAGTTTCCCATCCACCCAGGAGCCTGCACTGGGCACTGTTTGCAGGTAAGCGGCGGGGGAACTCAGCTTTCCGGAAAACTTGACTTCTAAAAGGTAATGAAAGCGTTGTCATTCTTTTAAAACATTCTTAAATCGCTCAAGCCTGCCAAGCTTCTCTGGGTGGAGGGGTGACGACTTACAAGGGCTGTTTACATGTGGGAAAAGGTTTTTCCTTAATGATGGGGCAATGGGAGGGGAGAGTGGGTGCTATACCCTCTCTGCAGAAATCCATAAAATAAAGCAAGCAGATGCTGCCTAGCATGCTGAGGGGGTAAGGGGTCTAGAGCCTGAGAATTACTGTGTGCTCCTTGCAATGTTTTCCTGTGTTGTGCGAGCGTGTTACTGGTTTTCAGTGACTATATAGTTCCTCCTTAAGTCCCCTGGCTGTCATTTTCCTTTGTCACTGGAGAAGTCAGTTTAGGGAGAAGTCAGGGAAACATTTTATTAAAAAAACAAAAACAAACCTGTCACCTATCCTAACAAACAGAAAGGGCTTTGGAAGTTTCTGTAGCAGGTTAAGGAGTGAAAGGTGTCTGCTTCGAGAAACCGCTGTGCTCACCGCCCACGGGGAGAAAGCTCCTCTCCCTAATGGACCTATAATTTCATGTGGGTTTAAACAGTTTTTATCTAATGAGCACATGAAGTCTCCCGCCGCCGCCCCCCACCCCCACCCCGCAAAGCCTGCTTTTGTCTCTTCCCTACACTTCCGTGTTCAGTCGACTGGAGGAAGTGAGAACTTGTCTCTTAGACATTCCATGACCCCACAGATGCTTTAAGTCACAGGTTAGAAAACTTACAGCAAATGTGGAAATTTAACTTTGGGAAACTGAAGTCCAAACCTTGCCCCGCACAATCCAAATGTTCAACTTCCCTTCCTGTTCTCTGAGCATGCTCACCCCTCCACCCCAAACCCCAGCTCATCGTCAAGGTTATCAGTGAGCTTCAAAGTTCCCCTTTCCGGGCAACCTGAAATCGCAGGCTCACGCTCACACAGCAGCCTCTGTTGCTTCGGACCAGTCTCTGTTCTGCCTTCGCTCATGAAGGTTTAACACAAACAGCTTGCCATCAGTAATAGCCACAGGTGACAAATTCCAATTCACAACTGCGCTTAAACAAACAAACAAAAAAATCAAAGGGAAGTGTCACATAAAACTGGAGTGTGCTTTTAAATGCCATCCATGTGTGAACACTGCAGATGAGGGTAACTTAAGATGAAAAATTAATTGCAGACTCACCTCATGCTCTTTCCATACCTGCCTGGGGTTAGATTTCCTAACAGCTCCCCTCTTGAAGTACAATACATGGCCACGGAGCACGACCCAGAGGTCTCCTGTGGGATTTCCACCAAGGTTAGAGACTGACAAACTTTAGCTGGGTTGCCTATAGTCCTAGCCCCAGAAACTCGTGTCAGTAACAGAGGGAAGCCGGTCTCCTGAGTTACATGCGTGAGCACTGTGTGAGTTACGTGAGTACTGTGAGGGTCTTAAGAAAACAGACTCAGCTGAAGTGTGCAATTCTGCTGGTTCACGGGAGCCCTCCCTCTTACTACTGCTTCCTCCCGCCAACACCCTTGGCCACTTTACAGAGAGTGTCACTTCCCCAATTCCCTCGCCTCAGGCTTGTAACCGGTGCGGACAGCTCACATTTTGGTGGGCAGAGGGGTGAGACCACGGGCATCTCCTGCCAGCAGGCCCAGAGCTAACAAAAACAGGTTTTTTTTCTGGCTTCTTCCCTCAGGGCTGAGGGCATAGCCTCCTCCCTCTCTTCAAGAAAGAAATCTCCAAAGGCCTTCTGGGCTTGTTGAGGGAAGGCTTGTACATATATGCATGCATGCGCGTATCATGCGTGCCGTGTCTGCGTGCATATAGGCGTGTTTGTGTGTGGACATGTACATGTGTGTTCTTGTATGCACACGTGTGAATGTGTGTGCACGTGTGGATGTGTGTGCATGTGTGTGTGTGTGTGTGTGTGTGTGTGTGTGTGTGTGTGTGTGTGTGTATGCTGACAGGACATGCTGGGAACCAGAAAGCCCACCCATGTGGCTTTGGCAGCAAGTACAGACTTGCACAGTGGATGTCAGACACAGCCTTTCCTAGGTAGTGAGCCTGCCTGCTTGAACTTTGTAGTAACCCCAAGTTGAGGCTAGAATGAATTTGTAAATAACCCCAGGGTGAGCACTAACAGTGGTAAGGGAACATGAGTGTCGTGGGGGGCGGGGGGGGGGGGCACCTGTAGGAGGCTGTGGACACCTGGGGGGAGGGGTTGCTTTCTGGTTTTTCTAACAGAAACAACAGTTTGCACTCTCCTGAGTGCAGTGAAATGCAAGGGCCTCCTGGTTTACACCCTTTCCAATGAAAATAGTTAACTTCCCCGACTGCAAAAAAAAAAAAAAAAAAAAAAAAAGAAAGAAAAAAAAAGGAAAAAAAACAGTCAGGAGGTTCCTGCAAGGATTAATATTGGGTTCCACACCAGCAAGGAAGCCGTTGCTCCTCGGTGGGCAACAGCAAGAAGAAAAGCAGAAAGGCTGCTGGCTGCTCCCCCCAGGTGCCCCGCCCTCCTTGGCATCCCTCTCCTCAGAGCCATCTTGGGTACCTTGGAAGGAGGGGGTGGCAGGTGTAAGCCACAGACAGGCCTGGTGCTGTGCCTCTCAAGGACACAGTACCCCGCAAAGAGGCCGGTGTGACCCGACACTCCTGGCTCCACGCTGTTGCTCTGGTGGCTTTCCTGGTGCCAGCTCCCCTTGACAGGTAAGAGGGCTTACAGGCAAGCTCAGGAAAGACAGGGTCCTGGAGCTCTCTCTAGACTAAGGGAAGGAGGGAACCAGCCTTTTCTTTACATCCCAGAGAAGTGGGCAGAGAAAGCAATTAACCAGCAAGCTAAGGACTCCCAGAAGGAAGTGTGTCACTGGCTAAACGTTGCTTTGTTGAGATGGAAACCAAATGGGAACGTGGACATCCCTTAAGAAAGGCCAGGTGAGGGCACAGCTCGGTGTGGTAAAGCCTGTGCCTAACAGGCGGGAAGTCCTGGGCTCTGCCTCCTGCCGGCCTGTAGGAAGAGTCAGGAGAGAGCTGAACTTGAGAGAGCACAGCTGTGAAGGCGCTCACTCTCTGGGTTCACTAAGAGGGGTGTGTCCTCTTAGAATGCCACGACAGCTAAGATCCCTGCAGAGGGTCACACGCATTCCCAGGACTTTGAGTCACAGGCACTGGTGCCCTTCCTCAACCAGCAGGGTCAGAGAAATGCAGCGCCCTGCTGCGTTCCACCCGATGGGGGAAGGGCTTCAGCGAGCCAAGGCTTAACCAAAACCCAATGGCAGAGCACAGGGTGCTTCTCTGCCCCATGCTCTGTGATACATAGCCACACTGTCAGAAGGACTCAAGGTCGTCTGGTCGTGCTCACATCAAAAGACACACGAGAAGAAAACAGGGTCCCGGTTTGGGGCAGGAAAGCACCCAGGGGCCAAGGGCAGGTGCCTGTGCCCCACCCCAGCTGAGGACGACGTAACGAGAGACACATAGGAAGAATGATCACTGGAGTGAGCTGGGTCTAGTTGGATGACCCACCCCCTTACCATGACCCACAGTTCACACACCCACATGCAGCAGCAGGACCGCCTTTGATCCTAGGATGCTCAAAGTCTCAGTGAGTGACAGCCCTGGATGCTCCTGCTTCGCCCAGGGGTCAGGGGTCAGGGGTCAGGGCAAATAGCACCTCAAGTCTACCGTGCCCCTGGAGAGCTCAACCACGCTGATCCACTGAAGCTCAAGGTGGGTGAATTTGACACAGAGAAGGAACGGGCCAGTGAGGAACGTCCAGAGGACCTGTGAGGTCCTGTTCCAGTCAGATCCATCTTGGTGTCAGGCTGACAGTTACGGAGTTCTCAAGCTTTTTTTTTTTTTTTTTTTTTTACCCGCACTACTCAAAGCAGAGGCTGGTCAAGATTTCGGGAGCTCAAAGATTATACAGTACAGGGCTTTCCTTTAGGGAACATAAACTCAAAACCATGTCTGTAAAATCAGAAGGTTGGCTTATGTGAAGAACTGGAGTCCCATCAACTCACGATAAGTCCACTCAGGGTCTTTTGTCATGAAGCCTCAGTATGACTCCTGGGCGAAGGGACAGATGGGCATATGCAAATGGTGGCCGATGGCTGCCTCGTGAGGAACTCTGGACCTGTGCCTCAACACATTTGCTCACCGGCGGCATGAAAATTCAACCTCGTGATGTCTGGAATGCTTCTTACGTCACTGGCCTGTGACCATGGGCAGATTTCCATATGATGGGTGGCCCCCCTTGGTCACATTCAGGCTTCAGGGTGAGATGAAATCAGTGTCTCCGTCCCCCCCTTACTGAAGAGTCACATGCATCAAGACCATGCTGCACAGTTTCTACCCAGAAAGCCCCGAACTCAAGAGACAAAGAACACTTTGCGGCTGTGGAGCCCAGAACACGGAATGACACCAGACTCGTCCCGAGGCACATCTTCGCCAGGGAACTCCCAGGAGTTGCCTCGGTGAGATGCCCTGTGGTTGTCTTAATGAATGAAGACATCAAGCCCAACACAGCTATCGCTGCCTTCCTCAAGTTCAACCCTCTCCTGACTTTTCCTGCAGGCAGGAGGCAGAGCCCAGGGCTTTCCGCCACATGCCTCACCACTGAGCCGTGATGGAGCCTCCTTTCCCGAAATGCCAAGACCCTCCTTCCCAAGCCTGGTCTCTGTGAATGGGCGGTGTTTCTGATTGCGTTAAGTCTGTCAGCTGGCGTTTCGTTTCTTGGGATGAATGCTTGCGAAGTTCACACCTGTCAGACAATGCTTGTGCTCGATGATGTTTGTGGTCTCCGTGTCTGCTCCGTCCTTATCCCCTACACTAAAGAATACAAGGTCGGGGTCCAAACCTCGCTGTCTTAATTCCTGGATTTACCCTTCCTATCTATTCTTATTATTTAAAAAAAAAAGTCCACATCTGGTGAACCCACCTGTCAATCATTCCTGCAGACTCACTAGGAGTTAGGAAAGCATAAGAGTCTGGACACACCTGGATGTCTGGCGTATCAGACATGATGGAATACTAGAAAATAAGAGCCCGGTGTTTGTATTTTGTGAAGTCCATGGAAAGAATTTACAGATGGCTAGCAGGCTCTACCATGCACTTGCATATATATATATATATATATATATATATATATATATATATATATATATGTGTGTGTGTGTGTGTGTGTGTGTGTGTGTGTGCAAGTTTGACAAGCTATGGGAGCTTTCAGCTAGAACACTGATAAGAGAACTAAAATTATGCAGGCATAGCCTATTCTGATGTCAGCCATGTCTACGTGGCTACACCCTGTTTTCAATAACTTGCTTAATACACATCAAGTCTGGACTTTTAAAAAGAATTTCTCTTTACTTTATAATTATGTGTGTATGTGTGTGCCTGGGTATGAGTTTATGCTCACGAGTGCAGCCCTAAGAGGCCAGGAAACGTCATCAGGTCCCTTGGAGCTAGAGTTTCAGGTGGTTGTGAGGTGCCTGATGTAATGGCTGGAACTAAACTCTGGTTCTCTGCAGGTGCTCTTAATCACGGAGCTGTCTCTGCAGCTTCTGAAATTCTAAGAGGGTCTGTACTAAAGGCTAATTGTAGTTGCTCAGGTGACAGAGTGTTTGTCTAGCAAGCATAAATCCTTGAGATGTATCCTCAGTCCCACAAACAGTATTTAATAGCCCAAGCCTACAAACCAAGCCTTCAGTAAGCAGAGACGGGAAAAACAGGAGTTCAAGGTCATCTTCAGCAGCACAGTGAGTTCAAGGCCAGCCTGGGACACACACAGCCTGTCCCAAAAGTAAACCAACAAATAAAGTGTAAAGGCTAACTGTGAAGAACCAAGTCCTCTAGGCCACTTTTTTCAGCACTACCACGGTGGTGTAGACATGTATGAGCAGCGGTAAATGATTCTAGCTGAAACATTACTAGAGTCCTCCAACCGACAGACACTCAGGAATGCGGCTTCCAGCCCTGAGCATTGAAGTTCCAGGCTCCTGGCATGTCGAGAACCCTCTTAGACACTAATTCTGTTTTGTCTACTTCCACATAAAGAGCTTCCTGGTCTGTTGAACTGGTGTGCAGAGCCCAAGGAGGGTTTTGTGCAGCTCCAACTCTACAGGAAACAAGGGAGTTTGCTGTGGGATTCAGGAAGTCCTACCCAGCCTGCAGGTCCTCCTGGGTGTTAGCATATTAAAATCTCCACACTCTACATCAGAGCAGCCTTTCCCTGTGAAGTCCTACTCTGCACCTGCTCTAGACAGACAACAGAGTGGCTTTTAACTGTGAAGCCCTACTCTGCACATGCCCTAGACAGACAACAGAGCGGCCTTTAACCGGGACACTCTGCTGTACACCTGCATTAGACAGAAAACTCATCTCTCCCCCCACCCCCGAGACTATTCACTCCTTTGACTCACTATCACATAACTTCACTGGAGATTGGACAGTGATAAGTGTGGAATGGCAAGGAGTCATGTGACCTCTCGGAGAGCCTTGTGCAATGACCTTACAGTAAGCTGTGTCATAGTGGCCTAAGTTACATATTTTACATTTTGTCTCGGGGCCAAGTGCCATTTATTTCTCTTTAGCCAGTTGATTCCAAAGTTCCAGAGAAGCTGTTTGATTTAGTTCTCTTACGTGGGCATTTTCTAGGAACCACAGCTGACTGCACCGATATCCACAGCAGCAGGATCTAGTTAGTAACTTCCAAATTAAACACGGCTTTGAAACATGCTTTGTGTTTGAATCTGGGAATAACTGGGAATTTTTCTAGAGCTAGTTTTATGTTTTGTTTTTGGTGCTCTTCCTTTTCCTCCCTTTCTTCCTCCCTTCCTTCTTTCCTTTCTTTCTTTCTTCCTTCCTTCCTTCTTTTGGGTATGAATGCATGAGTGTGTACATGCATGTGTGTGTGTACCGTGTGACATATGTGCAGGACAAAGGACAACTTGCAGGAGGTGTCCTATTCTTTC
The DNA here is from genome assembly GCF_017639785.1 of Mesocricetus auratus. Classification (NCBI taxonomy): domain Eukaryota; kingdom Metazoa; phylum Chordata; class Mammalia; order Rodentia; family Cricetidae; genus Mesocricetus; species Mesocricetus auratus. The sequence goes on along the minus strand of NW_024429192.1, from coordinate 2,702,380 downwards.
CATCATGTGGTCTCTGGGGATCAAACTCAGGTCCTCAGGCTTGGTGGCAAGTACCTTTACCTGAGCCGTCTTGTGGGCCCCGTGAAGAACTAGTTTTGCATTCAATATTTTATACTCAATATTTTACAGTTCTTATGAAAGGCAATGTGCACTCTCTGCTATGCACGTTTTAGCTGATTGCCCACACGGGTGGTCTAAACTTTTCCCCACTGGTTTACATGCAGATCTAGCCTCAGCATGAGGACAACATGTCTGGCTTACTGGGGCTGGAACCCTCCAGAAATTCCTCCCATTCCTGGATGCAGGCATTTCATTGACGTTATTAATGGCCCAGTTGCCCCTCTCTGCAGTTCTGCTTTGGCAAGGGAGGTTTTTACAGACCCTCCTCTTTGCTGCCAACGTTTCACCCTGAGCCATGCTCATTGAGCGTGAAGATAGACCAGCGTCTTCTCCTCTTTCCTGGCCTCCTACATCCCTCCCAGCACAGACCTCCCATATGAGATGTTTTGAAATACGCCTCTGAGACCTAGTAAGTGAAACTTGATCTCCCTTGGTGAGTGCTGCAGTTAGATGGCCTAGCTGCTGGAACTGGACCGGTGGGGGACGAGGGGGGAGGGGGTTGTTTTCCGTAAGTGAGAGGGAACCAACATTCTGTCCCTACCATACAGTGAGGCTCCAACCCCAAAGAGGGGAGCTAGGAAACACTCCAGGGTGTTTTGGGAAGAAGAGTGTGGAGAGGTTTGAGGTAAAGCAGAGAAGGAACTCAGAGCCAGCCGGGTGCAGCAGGGAAGTGAGGGCTGCAATTCCAACCCCAGGAATCGAAGAGGAGAAAGTAAAAGAATTACAGACAGCCTGGGGTGTGAAGGGTGACTCCATCCAGAGCAAGGTGCACCCGGGAGCCTACTGAACTAACTAGCACTCCTCAGCCTTCCTTAGATGCCCTGTCTGATAAGAACCGTGCTGGGTGCATGGCATTAAAGGTGTTTGACTCTCACAGGTCTTCAGATTTTACATCAAAAGGAGTTTCCTAGGCTTTCCCATTTAGAGCATGAAATACTCTTCCAGACCCAAAGTCTGAAGAACGGATTTGCTGTGGGGAGGATCGAATGCAGCTTGTTCCAGCCAGGAGGGGACCAGGCCTCTCTAAGGCTCCCTGAGGACATGCGCATTTAAACACAAATTCTTGTGATTGCAGATATTAATTGTCCAGTCCAGAGTCCTGGGGAGGTTCCTTAAACTGTGTTGTCTATGCAGCCGTCTGTTTACTTTCCGATACCTGTAACTCTATAGTTGGTAGAAGGAATGTTTGTTAAATGAGATTTAAATCAGCTCGCCTTTGTATCCTGAGTACCTAAGCTCTGACCTTCCCTTCCCTTTCCCCGTCAGGCTCTTGCTGAAAACTTCCTCTATTGGAAGTGAAGCAGTCTTCTATCCAGTCAGATGATAAGACTGAGTCCTTGTAATTAAAATTTTAAACTGCATTTATTTAGTGTGTGTGTGTGTGCGTGCGTGCGTGCGTGCGTGTGTGTGTGTGTGTGTGTGTGTGTGTGTGTGCGTGTGTTCCTATACATGTGCTGAGATTGGAAGGACACCCTGCAGGAGTCAGGCCTCTCCTGGACCACACGAATTGTGCGGGTCGAACTCAGATTGTCAGGCTTGGTGCCAAGCGCAAAACCCACCAAACTAATCTGGCTGCCCCAAGACTTAGATCATGAGCGCAAAGAAATTCTGGATGTTACTGAGGGCAGATGTGGGTGGATGGGGGGGTGGGGTGGGCATGGAGTTCAGACGCCCAAAGCCTGGGAACAGTTGTGGTGCGTGGCAGAACATGAGGAGACCTGAATGAGGGCTGGGGGACGTCAAAGGGAGGAAAGACTTTGGGGGGGAAGGCGCCAGGGCATTTGAGACAAGCCATGAAGAACAGAATGGACTCCAAAAGTGAGGGTAGAGAGACACCATCGGAGGTCAAAGAGCACCGTGAATGAAATAAGGCTAGTCAGGCAATGCACAGGGCGACTGCCATGTGCCCCGGGTTTGAGTTTGTGGTGGGGAAGAGACAGGAGAGTGATGATGCCGGTCAGCGTGACTTTTACAACCTACAGATGACTGGAAACAAACGTGGGGGGTAAACACTTCCAACCCATACAGGGAACCTTACCATCAGCCCCCGTAGAGGTCAATGAGCAGGGTGCAGGGGTCATGAGAGCAGGAGACTGGGGGAGGGGAGCCTAAGTCTGTCAGTTGCAGCTGACTAGCGAAAGACACGGCCTGGGTGAGAACCTGGCTTTGGCCAATGATGTGCTTCAGTTTTCCAAGACACTGAACACAAGCTACAAGCCCATTCTTGAATGTGTTTCCAATAAATTAAAAGACAAAACAAAACGAAGCAAAAAAAAAAAAAAGAGGAAAGATACTGCTGGATCCAAACGTGCTAATTTACTGCCGCGATTAAAGCAAGACCTTTCATGTTAATTCTTTCATAACATCGACGACCTTTGAACACAGACAGGACCCACAAGTCAGTGACGCCAAGGAAGTCGGAGCAAGAAAGCCATGCCGGTTCCCCGCGGGCCATGCCCGGGCCCCTCTTACAGTTCCTGCTTCTGGGTCTGTCTTCTGGGTTTTCAGAACTGTGCTGTGACAAATGCAGAGTGGCGGCAGGATACGTGGCAGCAGGATACGTGGCAGCAAAACCGAAAACCACATAGGCAGCTTGAAAAAGTAATCAAAGCTTCTTAAGAATTTGTTTGTTTGTTTTAGAAAAGGTGGAATGAGAGCCGGGCATGGTCCAGAACCTTCTCCAGCTCTCAGGAGACAGAGACAGATCTGCCGGTTCTAGGTGTGCCTGGGCGACGTATGGGTTGGAAAGCAAGAGGGGAGGCAGGGACAGAGGTTAATCAAAGGAGTAACACACAATTCGAAAGCTTCCTGACAGGACAGAGAACACAAACGTATGACAAGAGCATCTAGAATTATGAAGATATGAGAGAGAGGGAGGGGGTACAGAGATGAGAGAGAGAGAGAGAGAGAGAGAGAGAGAGAAGGAGAGGGAGAGAGAGAGAGACAGAGAGAGACAGAGACAGAGAGAGAGAGGTGCAGGGATGAAAGTGTGAAATACAGAGATGAGAGAGAGAGAGGTGTAGAGATGAGAGGGAGGCAGAGATAAGAGAGAGTGAGACACGAAAATGAGAGAGGCAGAGATGAGACAGGGGGCGCAGAGAGGAGAGAGAGAGACACGAAAATGAGAGAGAGCAGCAGCCCCCCCCCAAGGGAGTGGAGGAAGAGCAGCTGAGGATCATTCCGAGGAGACAGGCGACCTAGCCTCATGCAGTTTCTGGTCCTTGGAGTCCAGACATCCCCATGTGAATTCCAGGCGTGACTACACCAGGCAGCAGACAGGTGTTCCAGAAAAAGTGGGAGTGGCTCTCAGAGGGCGGATCTCAGCACTCCGGGCCCCACTCACCCAGCACCCCGGGCCCCACCCACCCTTCGCATCACCATCGGCTTCCTTTCCCGACAAGCAGAGCGCATGCTTGATCCTTGGGCTACTTTCAGGGAGATGGTGGGACTTGGAGGAGGGAGGCCCGGACTGGGTCTCCACTCACAGGGCGTCTTCGTCAGGGTGAGCTACCTAACTTCCCCTACCTGAAAATCCCAGAGAGATGCCCCCCACACACGGGTGACGAGAGCCTCGTGTGACGACTTCAGTGAAAGCGTTGGTAGCCTCAAGTCTTGTGTTATAGGAAACTGATAGGGAGCAAATGCCTTCGCATGACCAAAAAACATTCCTAACTTCCTCCTCCTAGGGACCAGTTCCCTTATTAAACAGCTCTGAAAAAAAAAAAAGAGAGAGAAAAGAAAAGGAAGGAAGAAAGAGAGAGAGAAAGGAAGGAAGGAAGGAGGGAAGGAAGGAAAAAAGGTTATCTCACAAGGATATCCCAAGTTCTGGTGTCTAAGTTACTACTTACAAAGTTTTTAAGAAGCATCCTTTAACCTACAAAGGGTATCACAGGGCTGGGGACATGACTTCTTGGTAAAGCGCTCCCCTTGCAACATGGAAACCTAAATTTTACCCTCAGAGTTCTATGTAAAAACAGCCAGGACGTGATAGCATGCATATGATTCCTGGGAGGCAGAGAGGGAGTGGCAGTTCTCTGTCTCAATTAGCTGGTCTAGCCTGACCGGAGTGTTCTAGACCAGTGGGGAACCCTGTTTCAAACGGTAATAATAACAGTGTGCCTGATTAAGGACACCCAAGTTTGTCTCACACACACACACACACACACACACACACACACGCACGCACACACGCACGCACGCACGCGCACACACGCGCGCGCACACACGCACGCACACGCACACACACACACACTCACTCTCACACACACGCACACACACTCACTCTCACACACACACAGACGCACACACGCACACACACGCACACACGCACACACACGCACACACACACGCACACACACGAGGTATCGCGCCCACATAGCTACTGAAGCTGGCGAACAAGTCTTGAGGTGAGAGAGCACTGGTTAGCTGGCTTATTTCTAGAAGCACTTGTTGACTTCCTCGAGAAGTGAGTTACACGTTACTCTTCTAGTTCCTTGGGAGCCTTCTTCCTAGCCTGCGGAGAGTGCGCAGACAGTTTTGAAAGGTAACTCTCCAGTGTTTTAGTTGGAGAAAGGAGTGACAAAGAATAAAAGCCTGAGCTTGGCACGCAAGTGAGCCGTGCTCTGGAATCCGGGTGGGTCTAGGAAAAAGCACAGACCTCAGTGGAAAACATAGATGGGTGTGCAGGAAACCCCCATAAACTATAAACTGGCTGCATTCGGCTTGGGCTGGGATGGAGAGAAACCTCAAGGCCGTTGGGAAACGAGAAGAGGGAACACCACGTTCCTCCTGCTCTCCGGGAACCTCTCTGCTACCCTGGGGATCAGAACGAGGCTGATGGCAAACAGCTTAGATGCATTTCTTGGGCCCCCTGAGCATCCAAGGCGCCTACCATTGTAGCCTAAGCCACCACTGGGCGGATGGGGGAGGGGAGGCTGGCCTCTTCTCTCCAGACTCATCACCATCACCCTGGTACCTGCTTCTCCCGTGTGAGGTCCTATTCAGTTGTCGAAGGGTTCTTTTCTCCCATATCATTGCAATACCCCTTTGCCTTTCTTTTCTTTTTTTTTTTTTTTTTTTTTTTTGGTTTTACGAGACAGGGTTTCTCTGTTTTGGAGGCTGTCGGTCCAGCCTGGCCTCGAACTCACAGAGATCCGCCTGCCTCTGCCTCCCGAGTGCTGGGATTAAAGGCGTGCGCCACCAACGCCCGGCTCCCCTTTGCCTTTCTATAAGTGCCTCATGGCCCATTTCCCCAAGCCTCTGATGTCCCCTGACTCTGATTTTCCAAACCTCACCAACCACGACTAATTCTGCATTTCCCCGAACTTCACCTTCCCCAGGCTGAGCAAGATCTCAGTATGTCTGTGAGCTATCTGCAACTCGTGGTCACTGGTCTGCATCTGAGTACATACACCTTTACATTCCTGGGAGATGGAAAGTCACGGGAGGACCGATGACATCTTGCGCTTGGCTGCAACAGGACCTGTTATCTTTGTTGCAGGGCCTAGTTCTGCATCAAAGCTGGGTGTGAGTCAATGTTTGCCCACAGGTTTATCTGGGTTACAGACAGTCTGTCATGAAGGGAAGCTGAGACAGAAACCTGGAAGGTAGGAACTGAAGGTTGCCTGCTGCCTGAGCCATCCTAAAGATGGAGGGGAGAGACCTACTGGGAAGGGGCCGGGGCAGTGGCTCAGGATAAGTCTGGTCTCCCTTCAGCTCCCTCTTTTGGAGGCGGTGACATGGGAAAGGTCCACTCGCGTTGCAGTGGAGCAAGCCGTTAGGTGTCTCTGGAAAGCAGAGGTCCACAAGCCTGAGCCAGGTAGCCCTCTGGAATGTGCAGTTGCTACCTCAGTGTCCACAGTCCTTAGCAGCTGTCATCATTCCATGCAGACTGCCTTTATGCCATCCGCGCGGGACCCTGTGGGACTGGACATGTAGAACTCATGAAAGCCTGGTTAGCTTTTATTTCCTGTTTTAATTTTTAAAAAGATATTTTAGTTTTGTGTGCCTGGGTTTTGTGGTGGTTTGAAGGAAAATGGTCCCCCAAAGGGAGTGGCACTATTAGGAGGTGTGGCTTTGTTGGATGTGGCCTTGTTAGAGGAAGCGTGTCCCTGTGGAGGGCAGCTTTGAGGTCTCGTATATGCTCAAGCCACGCCCAAGGTCTCAGACCACTTCCTGTTGGCCTGCCCGAGATGTAGAACTCTCAGCCACCACTCCAGCACCGTGTCTGCCTGCATGCCACCGAGTCCCGCCAAGATGATAGCAGACTGAACCTCTGAACTTCTGAACTGCAAGCCACCCAGTTAAATGTTTTCCTTTGTAAGAGTTGCCTTGGGCGTGGTGTCTCCTCACAGCAATAGAAACTTTATGATATGGGTGTGTGTGTGTGTGTGTGTGTGTGAGTGTGTGTGTGTGTGTGTGTGAGAGAGAGAGAGAGAGTGTGTGTGTGTGTGTGTGTGTGCGCGCAAGTGCGTGCAGCATCCATGGAGGCCATAAGAGGGTATTGGGTGCACTTGAAATGAAGGCACTGACAATTAATAGCCACCTCATGGGTTTAATAATTGGAATTGAACCTTGTTCTCTGGAAGGGCAGCCAGTGCTCTTAATTGCCTGACCATCTCCCCAGTCCTTATTTCCAATATTTGAGAGGGATAAAGGAGGGGGTCTATTATGTTAACTCTTCCTGCCAGCCTGCTCCCTGATGCTGCAACGATAAACGGCACACTTACTGAAAGTAAAACTAAGTATTTATTGTAGAAATTACTCACAAGAGACCAAACAAGTAACCCAGATGAGCCGAGTAGTTTTCTGCTGTCGAAATGGAAGCCGGAAGCTGGAAAAAGAGAGCTAGACTTCCGTTGTTCAGTCTTTTATATCTTCCCCTGTAACGCCCCCTAGCCATGCCCAAAAGTGGGCCTGGCTAGTGACGTAGTTCACTGCCTACGTACATATACGTCTTTACGTCCATCCGTATATGTCTTTAGTCATGCCTAAAGTGGGTGTGGTTAGCGGTGTGGTAAACCGCTCTTTTATTACCTCATCTGTATGCGCCTCTAGTAAGTCACATGGTTAATGGCAGCATTGTTTTCCTCCTACAATTCCCCTTTTAGTCTAAAAAGGATATTTAAACTTAAAACAATTAACTTGTGTCAATGATCAAAATGTATCAAACATCTATCCCATCTAAACCTAAACTTATCTGAAAGAAACACCCAAATCTGAACACCTCCTTCCAATCCCAACTCTAAAATAATTGAAAACTAACACTAACAGGTATAAGCTATCCTATAATATCAATAGTAGGGAGAGGGAGCGTGGAATTCTCAAAACTACTTCCTGCTGAGATGGGACAATGATAATCTATCTCATGGGGACCTGTGAGAAGAAAAATGTTAGTGAAATAAAATCTCAGTAGATCAGACAGTCTCTGTATGGCAGGAGATGCTTGATTGAAGTTCCTGACTGGGGTTCTGGTGTTGATTGAAGCTCTCATCTTGAAGCTCTGGCCAGATTGTAGAAGGTGTGCTGTTTCAGTTCCTTGGTCTGGAGTTGTGTAGAGTGATGTAGTTTCAAGCCAGTTTCAGGATAGTGCTTATCAGGTGGAGTCGACGATGTGGGGCATTCAGATGCCTCCAGTCGAATCAGGTGAAGTCAAAGAAGTGGATCCTCATTCTCTTTCTGAAGCAGTTGAAGATTGCTGTCAGGAAATCCCTTCTCTGGAAAACTCAAACATTAATGTTAACAAAGAAATATTTTAACTTTTATATGTATGCATACCGGAAGAGGTGACAATAGGGAAGATGGTAAACATGAAGGAAAATAGACTTTTCAGAAAAAGAAATCCACAGATAACAGTCCCTAATTTTATTTTCTTCTGTCTTATATCAGCTCCCAGTGTTGTGTCAACCCCAAATAACACACAGAGACTCTATTAGTTACAATGCTGTCGGCCAATGTCGAGGGTTTCTCATTGACTGGTTCTGTCTTGAGTATTAACCCGTGATTACTAATAGGTATATTTTTACAAGGACTTATCTTACCAACAACGCCAGCCTCATGTGTCCTCTTCTCCTGGGACCACATGGGGACTCTCCTTACTACATATCCCAGAATCCTCCTCCACTCCTAGTCCCACCTATCTTGCTTCCCTATTGGCCAGTAAGACAACATATGTACAGAAGGACTTCCCCCATCAGGGGTCTGTGTATTACTCTGAGTCCATCTGAGCTCCTGGGGAAGAGCAGCATTGGCATAGCATCCTAACACAAGAGAAGTCCCTTTGCTCCTAGTCGTCACCAAGCAATCTGCCACCTTGCAAATACTGTTTCAATGTCCAATCCATCAACTACCAGTTATCATGGGCAATTCTCCCAATCCCTAGAGATTTCCCCCAGCAGAATTTAGACTGCATATTCCCAGAGGGCAATTTATTTTAAAATAAGGTAGGTTCCTAAAATGCAGAGCTTTGAGGGTATAGGCCCGGTGCTGCGTTTCTGGATATGGATAGTTGGACATCAAAACAGCCATTAAAGATACCAGTGAACTCTCAGATTTTCACCTTCACCACTCACCAGGCTGGAAGAGAACCTTGAGGTCATTTCGTCCAAACCTCTCATTTTATAGATGAAGAAAATGGGACTAATTGATAGTCAGTGATGCCAAATTACAGCTCTCCTCCAGCCAGATAGCAGGGCCAGCAGGCTCTTCCGTGTGTTCCGTTAGTTTAGAGATTGCACAAGCTGACGAGTGTGCTATGATTCCCGAAAATCCACCTTCTGTGGCTTGCAAGTGTTTACATCTCTAACGTGGGGTTTGCAGTCTCCTGCTGCAGTGACCTTTACCTTTAAGGTTTTGGGGGGCCTCCGAGTCACAGTGGCTCATTTCTTCCATCCTTAGCCAGCATTTCGAGGCTGCTCAGTATCTGTGCAGTACAACAGGTGGAATTACAAGTTCATGCTGTGGAACCATCCCAAGACGGCCCTGATCCTGGCCAAAGCCTTTCCTCACACTTGTTGCCTCCTCTACCTGTGATTCAGGAGGCAGCCTGCGTCTGTCCAATGTCCTGGATCCCTTGGCCCTCTTTCACCAAAGAGGTTCCTGTGTTCACACCCTTGAGTGTGAGTTACTGCCCTCCTTGGTCTGTCTCAGGGAAGGACCTCAGGTGGCCTAGCCTGGCTTCAAACCAGCTATGTAGTCAAGGATGGCTTTGAACCCCTGAATCTCTCTCCTCCACCACTCAAGCTCCAGTGTCAGAGACGTGCCACAAAGCTTGGTTGCTGTGGTGCTAGGAATGAAAGCCAGGGCTTTGTCATGTCGGGCGAGGACTCTACTTGTCGAGCTTAGTCCCATCTCCATCTCTCTTCAGTGTGATATTCTGTCATTTCACATGAACACGAATCCCATGAGAGCAAGCATGTGGCTTGTCCATTGTATCCCGTTGTCTAAGCTGTGCACCAATGTGCACAAAGTGGCTTTATTCTTTGAGTCGAGAGACTCTCCCTCTCCAAAACTTTCCTCTTTATCTTCCATCAAAGCCTCAAGCGATGGGTCTTCTCCACTACCTTTTTAGTTATCTATTTGGATAAACCCTCTGGAGGCTTTTGTTCTTATCCTTTTCTGGATAGTCCTCATCCGTCCGGTTGGTGAAGATGATGATTGGGCTTGTCTCACCTTCAGATCCCTCTGTGTTTCTTCCAGGTTTCTTCATCTAATCGGCAACCAGAATCCTTCCGACATCCAGTCACTCATCACCAATTCATGTATAACAGCTGTGTGAATTTTATCTGATGGCAAACCAAGGTGGTGGTGGTGGTGGGGTCTACCTGGGCTCACACACTGCTCATCCAAGTTCAAAATCCCCCAGATAATCTCCCAAAGCCACTCTCCTGGCCCTCGGTCCACCCAGTTATGAAAACCATTCTTTCTCAGCCTGGCCTCCATCTTCTTAGAAAGTCCATTACCAGTGTGTCGTGCCCTCAACCCAGCTGTGTTCTCCCTTTGTTTGTGGAACCTCAGTGGTTCTTAACCATGGGAGACAAATTGAGAGCTTTTGAAAAAATGAGCAGGACTCATATTCAACCACATGCTTTCTCCAGGAGATGCTAATTTGACTGGCTTGTGCTGGAGCCTAGATATTAGCACATCTGAAATGTCCCTGTGTGGTTCGGTTCTGCATAGCTGAAAAATACTGGTGTCTGAAGAACCCTATTACCAGCCATAGAAAACACTCTGGGTGCCCTTCACCAACCCAAACTTTTGCCTGGGTGGTTTCTCCCTTGTGGAAGAACTCTTTATCCTATTTCTTCTTTGCTGCAGGTCATTTGCAAACACTTCTTTGACTCTTTGGTTTGAAACTTATCTGGGTTTCTCCTGGAAACCCCCAGTCTTCACTATTGATCACATTCATTCATGTGTGCCCAGGCAACTCTGTGTCAGATACAGGCAATGTGGAGGTGAAGTCCAGATCCTTGTCCTTGCTCACAGTCTATTGAAATGAGTGAAAGACATGAACCAGGGAATATTGAATTTTATCATAGAAGCATTCATGAGTAAATGGGAACTATTTAGAAATGAAGGGTCTGTTGTGCTGGGTATAAAAACAATGTCCTACAGAACATTTCCTCCATCTGATGGTGTATGGTTGAACCTGGTCACACTCATTTTCATGTACTTGAAAGTAAAAAAAACTGTTAAATCCTGAAAGAATGGAAGAGCAACCCAGTTGATAATGCTTTGGAGGTGAGATCTAATTGGGAAAGAATGGAATTTCCAAGAAAAATAGCACTATAGTTTAGAGTTTGAGGCAGTGGTAAGTGGTTCTGTGATGGCTCAAAGATTCATATCATAATATGCAGTACTAAATTGTATATCAGATTCTACCACCCTCCCGCCTTCCTATAGTGTTTTTAAAGTGAGAATGAGACTAGCACATTTAAAACTAGGTTGCATTTCTAAGGACTAAGAGGTCAAAACCTCCTTTGACTTTAGGAAATAAATGCTGGAAATGAAAAGTGATACTTAGGTGGGTAGTGAAAAGAATTGAGGGACATTAAGAGAAACCCACCCAACAGACCCATGAGCCTTCCCTCCTTCTCCCTTGACCTTGACACAATTTCCAAATTGAACTCTTGTACTTCTTAAAGGTGCTATTGATAAGGCTATTTTAATGGTCACCAATGAGTGTAGCAGTATTATCTGTGCTAATTTTCTGTAGGTGTGCTTTTTGGTTGGGGCATGCAAATTAAGTGAAAAATGAACTTGTGTCATGCTGGTTTCTCCAGTCAAAACCTCTGACCAAACATTCCCTAAGAAGCAAAACATTCTCGGGGAGAGAAGCTACCTCTAAATGTTAACGTGCTCTCTCAGAAATCCAATGACACCTTCAAGAGTGTCTTAGTCAAGACAGATAAAAATGTGTGCTTCTTAATTCAAAGGATGTCAACACCATGAAAACTCATTTCCCGGAGAGACTGTGCATGTAGTGATGAGGGCATAGGAACCACTCCTATGTTGTTGGTCATGCTCTCGGTGGTATTTTATGTTTCATCTTATGAACTGACTAATGATCTATTTCCTGGTTCGTGTGTTGACACATTTCTAGAGTCATGAGTCATAAAAACAGTTTTAGACAGCTATCCTCTGCCAGGGTCTACTACTAAGAGCACAGGATGAACTCAGCCCAACCCATGTCCTTGAAGTGTGGGTCCCCTGCCATCCAGAAGGGAGGGGCGCAAAGCTCCAGAGCACTAGGCTTCAGGAGTAAGGGTGGTGATGTCACACTTCCTAGTGGTGAATGGGAAGGAGAACTCTTTACTGACTGCACTGGGAGCCAGGGAAAGCAAGCACCAATTACAGCCTGAAGGGGCTTGATATCAGAATGGTTGGCATTTAACACAGGGAAGACAGTAGGAGAGAGAAATATCAGGTCTAAAGAGCCAAGGTGACCTGGACTGTGAGAGGCAACTCCAGAGATAATGGCCAAAATGGTAGGGAGCTAAGTAAAAGAGACCTGTAATGTGGGTCCAGAAGTCCAGGGTTCATAAAATAGGAAATGAGGAACGATGGGACTTCATCCAGGGGTAGAATGGGATGGGAGGCTACAGGTTGTATCCACACAGAGGTTCCCAGTTTTGAAAAATTGACTGTAGAAGGGGGATGGCATGGAGAAGGTCAGTTGAAGCCGGAGGAGCAGCAGGCAACATGCTAAAATGATTTGCAGAGCAGACACATGGGGTCTGCATCAGGACAGTCTCAAAGGAACGGAGGAGGAGCAGGGATGGAGACGGATGAGTCAGGAGGTAAAACGAGTGAGGTGGAACACTTAACACACAGCACAGCCCTGCCGTGTCCTGGGCCCAGATACATGCAGTATAAGTAGTTCACACTCCAGGGAGAAACCCTGAGCTATGATGAAGAGCGGTCTGACTTTGGAAGCAGACAGATCCCAAGGAAGGGAGATAGAGATGGACTTCTCTTTCTGGCTTGTATGACCATGGGGCCATTCAAAGAACACAGAAGAATATTAGGTTCAAGGGAAAGGTTGATGACTTCCCCTTTGATGAGGTCACACTGTAGCCTCCAGGCAAGACTGACGTCTCCCATCTGCAAAGAGTACTTGTGGTACAGAAGCAGAGATATCAGACATTCCCTTGACTCAGCTCCTGGCTGCAGCTGATATGTGGAAACATTCATTATGAGACCCTGCGCTACTTGTCGACAACTGGCAGATTCCAGTTCCCTTTTATTTTATTCATACATGTGCACACTCAACATACACTAGAGCCCTGCTGCGTCCTGGGCTGAGGCACATGTAGGATAAGTAGTTTACACTCCAGTTAGAAACTCTGAGCTATGATGGGTGGAGGTCTGGCTTTGGAGACAGACAGACTACGGTCTAGACATGATCTCAGGCCAACTCTTAAATTTATCTGGGCCTCTATTTACTTATTTTTTATCAGAGTTTCACAAGTCACTCTGAAATTTAAAGTTAGAAGCATCTACACTGTCAACACAGTGCTGGATGCATACATATTCTCACCTCCTGTGTTGCTAATTAGCTTTATTATGTGTAGGCATGGAAGCAAGCAATTCCACGTGCTGAGCTAAGGGCCCTTGGAAATAAAAGTGCAGTCAAACAGGGAGGGAAATCACTGGACCTATAGCCACAGCTAAGAAAAGCACCTGCCTAGAATGATCAGTGTCTCAAAGCAAAATCTGAAAAAAAAATCAGGGGCAGGCGGAGGAAGGAGGAGGAGGGCCTTGCAGAAGGGAGACCATGGAGAAAGGGTGAAAGGCATTGTTAGTCAACAGGGAGAGCTCATCGGGCAGCTGTGAGTCACTCAGCTTGCGCAGGCAGAGGCTGAGGAATGGTTGGTGCCAAAGCCAGCAGATGGGGGGGCGTCTCAATACCATGTTCTAAAGCCCAGGAGTGAGATTTTGACTAACGGACGGTGGATGTTGCTGAGCTGGGCAGCAGGTGGCTTCACAGGGGCCACTGAGGTTGCAGAATATTCTTGAAGGAAGATAACCTGAGACAGGGACCTCAAGTGTGAAGCTGTCATCATCAAAGAAGTGATCAGATCGAGTGATGGATTTTGCACCAGAAGACTCTACTAACAGAGGGACTTAAGAGGTTTAAAAGGAAAATGTAGAAAGTTCCAAAATGCAAGACTTGAATGTGCCCCACATGCCAAGCCCTGTGGGGAAATCTGTGTGAGTGAAGGGAGTTGTAGCCACACCCTCCTGAAGGTTGTAGCCCCACCCCCAACTCATAGATCCCAATCTTTGACCCACAACACCTGAACATGGTTCTCCTTGATTCTTCTCCTTATGCTGTGCACTGAGGATGAAGTGTTTGTTTCTATATTGAAGCATATGGGTTTTTTTCTCCATACACCATAATTCCTTTAATAATGCAGGGCAACTATTTTCTAGAACCAAAACCAGGCCAGCAGAGTCAGCTATAGATCTATGTTCACAAGGTCAGGAGTGATGTTTTGGCTAACAGAGAGCCCTAATACAGACAGTCGGGGGGCGTTTAGAGGGATCTTTGCAGCTTCACTATATAGAACATTCTAGAAAGAAGATGGCTTGAGACAGGGACCTCAAATATGAGCCTGTTGGAGTTTCACCAGAACTGCACACGGCCAGAGATGACTGGAAGTTTGCAGAAGTATAAAGGGGGTGTTGGCAGTTGTCTAGGGGGTTGCCAAGTTCATTCTGTGAGGCATACTAAGAATAAACAGCTGGGAATGACAGAAGGCTGATCTACGGAAAAAGCAAAACCGTTCCCTTCAGGACAGGAGGTGACCCAGAGCTGAGAGTCCCAAATGGAACCTCCGTTGGGAGTCCTTCCTTTTCCCTTACTGGTAGTCCTCACAGCCCCAAGACAGGCATCTTGGGTTTTATTTTTCATCTCATAGTCTGTTGGTCTGGCAGTGGCGAGACCAACAGGAAGGTATGGGTTCACACAGAAACAATGTGATAGCGCTGTCAAGGGTTTTCAACCTCAGTCCCATTCCCAGATCCATCTCCAGTGTGGGATCCAAGCAAGAACACGGTCACTGACCAACCAGCTTTTTGTCAGAGTTAACTCATTTCAACCAGTAAACTCATTGCCCTTCAGCCAATCCCGTGGGGTTCCTCTGCTTTGACTCAGCTTCCCGGAGGTGTGGACCTGACTTTGGTGGTATTTAATCCCATACTGTTTTCCACTAAAACCAGCTCCATAGTAGAGAATGCACTGTATTTCAAAACTTATTTTCAGGTCTAGGGCGGTAGCTCGGTTGCTTAAGTGTTTGCCTTGTGAAAATAGAGATCTGAGTTTGACCCCCCAGAAGCCAGGCACGGTGGCTTATTCAGTCTCTGAACTGGGAAGGCAGAAACGGGAGGATCCCTGGGGACCTCTGAATAACCCGCGTCATCTGTGTGGCAAGCTCTAGACCACTGAGAAATCTTGTCTTAAAACCCAAGGTACATGCACCTGAGGAACAAGCAGTGTTGTTCCCTGGGCTCTATGCATACCTGCACACAAGTGCACACACACCCCCTCACACGCAAACACCACACACACACATTTGCAATGATTTTTGCATAATACAAGCTGGCTCAAAAGCTAGCAAGTACATATAAACAAGACAAAAAAATTTTTGGGAAACTGTAATTGAGAGAACAGTGTGTGTGTATGTGTGTGTGTGTGTGTGTGTGTGTGTGTGTGCTCACAAGACATGCACATGATGCTTCTCTCATTTTTGATGAAGAGGACCCATGTTCCCTCCCATGGTGTGTGAGTAACATCTGGTGAGTTTTGGCAGCTAGCACTAGTCAGAGTGACCAAGCCAGAGCTGCCTGTCCTAACTCAGCAATTCCAGCTCAGTGTGAGCCCCACAGGAGCTGCATGACCAGGGGAGGTCAAGACCTCAGTCTCCAGCTATGTCTCCCAGCAGGAAAGCTTTTTTAGATTAGAGCCAGCACTGGGAACGAGTTGCTGACTACAGGCTCGGGATGTTCAAAGGATACTTTCAGCCCTAACACCCTCTCAGAGGGAAAGCCTTCAGTTCAAGCAGACTCTCCTCAAGACCCGTCCTGCAGGGATGTACGGCAAAGCCAACCTTTGTGTCCCTGTGCCATAATTTATAGGTTGAGCAACCTTCTCTTTTGTGACAGGGTGACACCAGTAACTTCTACCCACAGGAGGAATGGGAAGTCAGACACTCTGGCCCCTTCCTGTGTCATGTGTGCTGTGGTTCAAAAAAGGACCCAGGCCTACTGCCACACAGCTTGCGCTGTGTCCCCTCAGCCCTGGGTGGGATCTTGAGGAGTTAGTGCGAGCTGAAGAATCTCAGACTTCAACCAAGAATGTCTGAACAAGAATTTTCATGGTAAGCGATTCCCCAGGAAATGTGTATATGCGTTGGAAAATCAATGAACTCAATGGTCATTGGCCTCAAAAGCAATGGATTCACCATTCTTAGTAGATCACGACTGTAATCCCAGTATTCAAGAGGCAGAGGCAGGAGGAACACCATGAGTTCAGTTTCATAACCCTCTATGCTATACGGCTAGACCTTATCTCAAAAAAAGACCCCACAATATTAAATACACATGTGAGTCAAATATTTATGATCATCCATCTCCCCCAACCAAGATATGGGACACACACATAGCATACGAAGATTCTTATCTTAATGGACATGTATTTCCACTTAAAACTACACACTGTGTATAAGCCATGTATGTCCACTTTAAGCTATATACCATGTGTAAGCATTTAAAGGGATAAAGAAAGGCTGAACAGGAGTTTTCTCTGTTATCCACCTGCATTAGACTTCTCCACGCTAGAGACACCTGGGCTAGGGCAGGCAGAACTCAAAGTAGAACCCCAGCTCTCTGGATTGACACGCCGTGTACGTGATCTTCATGGAGCACGGATAAGCAGACTTTCGTCGGGTTAAGCTGAGTGCACTCATGCCAATCAATCTGAGGAATATACAAATATTTTTGCTCTCCAAACATGTGCTTGTGCTGTCAGTCAACATATGAAGTCTAAATCATCTTTTTTGGTTGATCATCCGGGTCAGTGGAAGGGTTTCCCCGAGAGCTTTGCTGTGGGATCCATGTTCTCCCTGAGCTGAAGCACTGGACGTGGCCTCTATGAATGAGAGGCTGGGTTATGAACCAGGGGTCTCTGAGTTCAGCTGGGCAGCCGCGCTGCCCACCTCGCTCCTCCCTTAAGCGTTAAGACCCTCATACGCGTCAAGGTTTTTCTCTAGCATTGGTGATGTGAAAATGGATAACGGGCTGGATAGAGGTCTCACTCCTGTTTAAGTTCTTGTGATGCAAGCGCAAAGACCTGGATTTGATGCCCGGGACCCACATAAAAATAAGCTGGGCTAGTGATCTGCATCTGTAATTCTGGTGCTGGGAGGTAGAGACAGGAGTATCCCTGGGCTTGCTGACCAGTTCAGAGAGCGGAGTCAGCGTGCTCCTGGGTGCAGAGAGAGACTGTGTCAAGAAGTAAGATGGAAGTAATTGGGGAAGACATACAACACCAACATTTGCACTTGATACACATGCACAGACACGCACACACGCACCTGCATGTAACATACACACACACGCACCCACACACCTGCTTGTAACACACACACACATGCACCCACACACACCCACATGCACCCACACTCCTGCTTGTAGCACACACACACCCCACACCTACATGTAGCACACACACATTCCCCACACACACGTGCACACACCTGCATGTAGCACACACACACATGCACACACACATGCACCCACATGCACCCACACCCCTGCTTGTAGCACACACACACCCCACACCTACATGTAGCACACACACATTCCCCACACACACGTGCACACACCTGCATGTAGCACACACACACATGCACACACACATGCACCCACATGCACCCACACCCCTGCTTGTAGCACACACACACTCCACACCTGCATGTAGCACACACACTCTCCCACACACACGTGCACACACCTGCTTGTAGCACACACACACACCCCTGCTTGTAGCACACACACTCTCCACACCTGCATGTAGCACACACACTCCCCCCACACACACGTGCACACACCTGCATGTAGCACACACACACATGCACACACACATGCACCCACATGCACCCACACCCCTGCTTGTAGCACACACACTCCCCACCTGCATGTAGCACACACACTCCCCCACACACACGTGCACATACACATGCACACGCACATACCTGCATGTAGCACACATAGACATACACACATACATGCACGTGCATACCTGCATATAACACACACACATGCACTCATACACCTGCATGTAACACCCACACGATGAACTGAACACCACCCATCCAGAGCCCATCTTTTAGTGGGAAAGACACATTCCAGAGCTGAGTCTTATGGCAGCGGAATAAAGCCGCCACGAGGCGCTGACAACATGCAAACGGTAAAGAAGGGGCTCTCAGAGAAAGTCTGCCAAGAGCCAGAGGCCACGCCTCAGCGGGGCTGCGAGGAGTGCATAGGAGTTTGCAGGAGGCAGAAAGGTCTCTGTGGCAGCGACTGACCTGCCCGAGCAAGGGCGGCAAGCAGGAATCTGCTCTATCAGCAGCCCCTCCGGGCCAAGTGCAGACTCCTCAGCCAATTAGAGGAAGCCTCGAGCTAACACGAAATAATAGGTCCTCACTGCTCGCTGCAAACTAGGCTCTTGGACTTGAACACTTGGAACATGTCTGAGAGTAAACGATTCCACAGATTTGGCTGTGGCAGGGCGTGGAAAGTTTCTCAGCTGCACGCTGCAAGTAAGTAAGTACATCTCGTTTATGGTGATATCTGGACAGACTGAGAAGGAGCCGTGCCGGGGAAATTGAATTTTCAGATTAGCGGCATAAAATGGAAAGTCTGGCTGGAGATCCTTTCTAATTGTGTTTCCTTTGAAGAGATGAGTGCAGTGGGTGTCGCAAAGCCATCTCACTTTAATCTTACCTGGAGAGAGAGAGAGAGAGAGAGAGAGAGAGAGAGAGAGAGAGAGAGAGAGAGAGAGAGAGAGAGAGAGAGAGAGAACACTATGCATTCAGCCCTACCGATTGCTTTTAAAAAGACATATTAGAACCAGACTTACTGGTGCATGGCTGCTCCCAGTACTGAGGATGTAGAGGCAGGGGGATTACTACAAGTTAAGGCTAGCTGGCCTGGTCCACCTTGTGGGTTTGAAGCCAGCTTGGACTACAGAATGAGGTCCTGTCTCATCGTCTCTGAGACCTCCTCTCCCTCATTCTGTGTCTCCTGACTGTGCCCAAATCACCCGCTGACTCTATGGGAACCGCCGCTCACAGGTTCTCGCTTCTCTCCAGCTGCTAGCACCAGCCTGGTCTGTACATCAGTCGCGTCAGCTTGGATTACGGGAAGTGCTGAGTAAGTAGGATGTCAGCATTAGCTTTGCCAGACCATTCTCTACGGTGTCAAAAACAATCACCTGGTGGGCACGGTAAATCTTCTCCTCCTTTTGAATAAAACCTGACAAGTTCCTCGTTCACCCAAGGTGAAGACGTGACAGTTCTCAAAGAGCTCACAGGCCCTGACTTCTCACCTGGATGCCCGCCCCATGCCCTCCTTCCTTTCTGGAAGGTGTGGAGCTCTGTCTACCAGGGGCTTTGCCACAACACCCCGTTCTTAACCTGACTTCTTGAAGTTGTTCCGTTTCTTCATCCCTCCTTGGGCAACCTTCCAGGAACCCCAGACTAGAACACACCACACGTCCACGCTCTCTTCTGTCTTCCAGCCTGGACTCCCCCCTCCTCCAGCGCACCCATGCATGTCTCTGAATGGCTGTCTAATGGCTTGTGCACGGCCCCACTCCCCTGTCCCGTTCTAAGCCAGGGAATAAAGACGGTGGTGACTTGTGTTCACTGATGGGTCCCACACAGTGCTCAGCTCACAGTAGGTACTAAGTCCTTGCTGCAGGTGAACAAATACTGAAGAGCTGACTTGTTTTTTCGGCCTGCCCTGCGTTTTGACCTGTGTGTTTCTAGACGCTGTAGATGATGGTTCCTGTGGGCCCGTGAGAACCCTACTGTAGACTCAGAATAGAATCTGCTGCACTTTCTCTGTGGTGAATGTGATTTTCTTTCGGCCAGCGGTCTCCTGTGTGATTTTTTCACTGTGAGCCTATTAAAAGGGACAGTCAATTCTCTTGAGATACTCCGGTATGGCAGATAGATTTTAGCCTTCAACAGCCTCTGTTCTGTGCTTGAGGACACCAAGTCTCAAAAGGGTTAAGAATCTGCCCCAAAGCCTCACAGCCAGTATCACAAGGAACACAGTACTCTGTCCTTTACACTACAATGCTCAACGTATCTTTAAGCACAGAGGATGTTATGCTCAACTTGACTTCTGAAGGAGAGAGGTAGGATGAGCCAACAGCAGAAGAAAGAGAACCTCCAGGAAAGAACCAAGTGTTCCCTGACATGGAGCCCCCAAGGGCACCGAGCTATTCTGGAAGAGGCTGAGCCCAAAGCTGGAAGCCAGGCTCATCCTAGACAGAGCAAAGCTGAAAAGTGAGCCCGAGGGAGGGCTGAGCGGCAGGCACAGTGCCTTCCAAACTCTTCTTGGGATCTTCCCTGCCGGCAGTGGAAGCCACTGGAAGATTTGTGAAGAGCAGGGGCAGGTGCACAGGTGCATGCTTTCTCCTTCCCGGTAAGAGCCTGGAGGCAACTATAGTTTATCTAAACCCGAGTGGTACTCTGGGTACGTTAGCTAAAGCTACGGCTCCCTGGTTCTTAGAAAATACCGCGTGACACGGCGGAGAGCAATGATGACGTACGTATCGCAGCTGTCTTCTTGCCATTTCTCCTTTGTGTCCATGTCAGAAGAAAGGGTGCCATGGCTTCAAGAGCAGCATGGGTGGGACTGCTTCTCTTGGGTGTGAGCCCCACATGTTGACATAATGTCCACGCCCCGGGTTAGAAGGGGGACTGATTGTGGTTATTTACTGATTCTAAAAGTTTTTGTTACATTTCTTTAGTGTTGTGTGTATGTGTGTGTGTGTGTGTGTGTGTGTGTGTGTGTGTGTGTTGACATTATTGGAATGATTGCATTTGGAATGTATAACCTAATTTAAATCCAGGTCCATCGTGCCTGGTGAACTAGAGAGGGTCTCCGTTGACTTCGCACTAGACTTTCTGCCTTTCGCGCTCTCAACGGGTGCATCAGACTATGGCTATGCCAGCGCCAACGGTGACCCTGTCACAGTAACAGCCACGCAGCGCCACTCTGTTGGCTTCCCGGTGATTTTTAATGACCACTTCTGTTTACTGCACGTCAGAACAATAGCTTTTACTTAATGGCTATAAAAATGACCCTTACACAGCAGCTTATCTCAGAACTGTAGGTGTGTGTCCTAATGGCGACGCTGTGGCTAGTAATCTCTGTGGCTCCCCTTTTATCTACCCCAATGTCTTATTCCAAGAAGGCAATCATTATCTTATCTAGGTTACCAAGAAAACGACCATAATTCAAAAAAGTAGTTCAAAACCAGTCGTGGTGGTACGCACCTTTAATCCCAGCACTCGGGACGCAGAAGCAGGCGGATCTCTGTGAGTTCGAGGCCAGCCCGGTCTACAGAGTGAATTCCAGGCTGTTACACAGAGAAACCCGGTCTCAGGGGTGGGAGTGGGGGAGGGAGTGGTTCAGGACTCCCGAACCAGCTTGTCTAAAATGAGAGTAGGGATGTGGAATGTGGTGCAGTTGATGGAATGCTTACACAGCCCGAGCAAAGCCCTGGGGTTCAAGCCCTCGCACTCCACAAACCCGTCATGGTGGCACACGCCTACAATCCCTAAAGCAAACAAAAGATAAGGCTCAATTACCAGCCTCCAGGCTGCTTCTGAGAACCATGCAGGAAAGGACTGCATCTCTATCCCACAATGCCACAGTTTGTTTCCAGAGTTCCTAGTACCAGAGTGCTGTGTTTCTAAGAACATCGTCTGTGTGTAGCACTTCGTCTTTGCCTGTTTGAGCCTTCTGATCTACTCTGGAGGGTAGATTTTTTTTATCTTCCCTAAGGATATGAGATTTAGCAAATGAAAATAAGGAACAGTGTGCTATCTATATGTCTATACACAGCACGTATATAGAGAGTATGTATACACGCATTTCAGATCAACCATGAATAATTTTATTATGTGTATATTCTTATTAAGTATTAGATATTGTCATAGCTATTATAAAAAAAGAATTTGCTACCCATCTGAAATTCAAAATTCAACTGAGCATCTTGTATCATATCTGGCAGCCTCTAAGCATGACCAAAATCCAGGCAACCCCCATCTAGCTAATTAAGTACAGATGGCTTCATTGTATTGTGTTTCCCTGTTTACTGATGAAGGTTATTTAACTGCCAAAGGACTAAGAGTTTGATTGAACACGGAGGCTTTTTGAAATTGGAAAACACCCCTGTCACTGAGAGATCACACGTGACTATGCGTTCAAGAAGCAAACAGTTCAGACACATCCATGGTCCAATCATGGTACACCATGTTAGACTGTTGGTGTGAACTGTGTCCATGCCCCCCCCTTCCCCTCCAGACCTGAAAGCTCCAGTTCCTGCACAGACATGTGGTCAAGCATGGACTGAGTGAGACTGGGTTGTGAAACGTTTTGACACGGGTCCCACTTTTGAATAACTTGGTTCCAAACCAAGCAAAAGTCAGTCATTTCCCTTTGTCTGGGACATGATTCCCATTAGGATAATAACGAACGGGAAAATCAACAGGAGAAGGAAATCCAGCTGCAATCAATGGCAGGTGAATCACGCCGAAATCCACTCATCGCCGCTCAAGTCACCCAGATCACAATTCCACTTGAAAAAAAGAAAAGAAAAGAAGAAGTAGTATCATGAAGCCAGAAGAGAGGACACACAAGGTGCTTCCTACATTTCTCTGCCTTTGTAACCCTAGAAGTAAAACAGACGCGTGTGGGTGGTGAGAGGTTCTCTACAAGGGAGGTTTATTTAGGGGGACCGATCTGAAGTGGTGCAAATTATGTAAGGATGCATGGTAAAAAGGCAGCACCGCCTCCCTCCAACGCCTGCCTGGGTCACAAGACGATAAAGAATGAAGGGAAGCCATCCCCTTGCTGGCTGCACACTTGCAAGCTCCAACTGCACCCAGTTTGCAATTTCATTAAAATAACACAGGATAAAATACTTCAGGACTGTCTACACAAACAAATGCCTTCCTCCTTGCCTTACTCCAATACACTCAAGTCAAACAATCCCCAAGGTCCTGCCTTCCTTCTTTCCTTCACCAAACAGAACCGTGTTAATCCGTCTTCTTACCAGTGTTTGAATTGTTCTAGACAATAGTAGCAAGCCAGACTGCCTGAGCCTCTTGGCGAAACACGTTCCCCGAAGAGAACATTTTGGAAAGTTAACACAACACTGTGTGCCTTGTTTTCTCTCCCCCCCCCAGACATAAATTTTCCTGTTCCACCAATCACCTCACAACAATGCATGTCCAAGCCATGCTGTGATTAAAGGGGAGACTATGCTTATTACCCACGTTCTTCACATGTTGGAGCAAGCGAGATCCAGGGTGGTAAACCAAAGGAAATTTCCACTCGCCCTTAGCTGCTGCACGCTCCCCGTCTGTAAGAAAGCCCGCTGTTATTAAGGAAGAATGTTCAGCTGAAGTCGGTCACTCATAACAACAGACAGATGTATAATGTTTTATTTGGGTTAGCTAGCTCTCTTGCAAATAGAGAGCCTAAAATTAAACCGTCTTTACAAAAATACACAGCAAATGATAGCTGTGACTTACTCTAGAGAGCTCACATTCTTTGCCATGGAAAATGGAAAGTGAGCCTCCGATGAACGTGGTATCCGTTCAGACTTGTCCCTGCTGGGGAAAGAAGAGGTTGATGTTCTATGGAATGAAAAAAAAAATTAGGAGGAATCTGCATAGAGGAATAAGGGTTTAAGTATGCAAACCACATTTAAGGATGGAAAGGGATTTTTTTTTAGTACTTACGGAATTTGAAAGAATAATGATGTGACTAAAGACACAGGCAGAAGGCTAAGTGTTTGACCACAGAGGCACACGGGTTCCTGACCGGGTCACATGTAATGCAAAATTGGTTATTAGTCATTGAAGGAACATTTGTTGCTTACCCTGTGTGTCACAGGGTAAAAGGGTAAGTTTCTCCAGGTCACCGAGTCACCCTGCAATCTTTGGGGAAACTGAGTTCCTTTAAAGGCTCAAATTCGTGGGAAGCACCTAGAGAAACTTGGGCTCATTAGCTCAGAGGTGAGACCTAGGGGAGGAGGGCGAGCTCCCCGAGGGAGGCTGACGCTGCCATCGAGGGTGCCTTGTGTGTTCAGAATCCGGTGAGCAGGTGGATGGCTCACCCTGAGACATGTCACGTTAACCGGGGGTGACGTCTGCTCATGGAAAGGCCTGGGAAGCACAAGTGTGTTCCAACCCTAAGCCAGTTAGTTGCTGGCCGAGGGATCTTCAGCAAACCATTCGCACTCTTGGAACCGCTTTTAGATCTGGGCAGTCTGGACCAGACCAGCATTCGCTAGAGTGCTTCTAAATGTCAAATCAAGGCGGGGCGGCTCTGCTCGGGTGTGGCAGCCACGAGCACCCCTTTGTGGCACAGGAGGTAGCAGCACTTGGCCCCACAAAGGCGGAACGGACTTGAAGATGTGGAGCAAAGCCTATGTCTAAGTGATTCTGTAGCATTCTTGATTAGCAGCCTGTCCTTAACTAGCAAAACATCTGAGATGGTCTTCTACAAATGCCTTTAATGCTACTTGGCCAGCGGCCCTGTTTGAGTCAGATGATGCTTGGGTACCAATCCCCGGAGTCCCGCTGTCTTGCAGGTCAGGCCTCCAGAGTTCTTACTCAGTGTGGAACTGGGGGCCACTGTAGGATGCTGCCGTGAAAGGGAGACTCGTCTATCCATATCTCCCAACTCTTTGTCATCGTTGTTGTTTATTTTCTAATAAGACAGTCCGCTTGGGCTTCTGCTCTCTGGGAACGTTTCCAGGACAATTGCAACTCCCTGGCAGGTCCCACACATACGGTACACCGAACCCCACGAGCTCCCCGCTACCTCCCCTACTGTGTGTTCATCTTCCCCGTATCCTGCTCTTCTCCAAGTGTGGTCTCAAGATTTGCAGCATTGGTACCAGCTAGGAACTTAGACCTCTGGGCCTCCTGGCTCCATACAAGCCGTCCTCCTTCGGATCCTCTCCAGGGGTTAGGGGGCTCACAGACACATACCTAGGGTCTCTGTCTGGAATGGGGGGAGTAACAGTAGAAACTGTTAGGCTCTCCATGAGGGTGGGATACAGTCTTTATGGAAGGCCTGGCAGGGCATAAGCGATGATGGCTGTATTCTCTGTGATGGGCACGATCCTGCGGCATGCAGTTTCATCACAAGCCACCTGGAGAAGACAGGCATCACCATGTCCCTGTGATGGTGTTGTGGCGAGGAGGCCAGTGCTAAGGGCAGGCAGAACTGGGTTCTCCGGACAAGCTTTGCTGTCTACTGGCTTTATGTATCTGCATAAATTACTTAATTCCTCCACTCTTAAGCTCCTCACTTGGAGAATACATTGGTTTTCTTCTTCAGCTGGCAAAGAGAACGATGAAATTAAAAAAAGAAATGATGTTGCTTTGGAACGTCCCTCTCTCTTGAAATCAAGGCAGTGACACAGAGGTGAAGGAAGGCCCAGGGGCCCTGGGTGTGTCTGTGAGATTACAGGTCGCCAAGCCATCAGATCCACGGATGACAGGAAGGCTGGGATGGAGGAATGGGTCTCCCGTGCGCGCTGTGTTCTGAAGGGTCACCCGGTGTCTTGTACCCAAGGGCTGACTGGGAGATGACCTCCTTCCCTATGCTGTGCTTAGAGATCAGACAGATCCACCTCCCTCCTGAAGTCCGCTTAGACTCCCATTAATTCCTCTGCTCCGAGTTCTCACCCTAGACCAGCATTCGGAGTTCCCATTAGGGTGATTTCAGATTTTTATGTCCTTCCTTTAAATTCCGTATCTTTTAAGCCAGCATACAATCCGATACCAAATCAGGAAGCAAGGTTTCTCTGGTGCCAGTTTTCACCAGGAAGCCAGAGAACTCCGAAACCTCCATGACTCACACAAGCATCCCTTCCCTGTCACGAGTTAGCAGCAGCTATGGTCCAGCTCTGGGCATCTTCTTCCTCCTCCCCCTTCCCCTAGTACGAGGAACCGAAGGGCAGCCCAGGAGTACCGCAAGAGCCCTGCATGAGCCCAGTGCCTCTGCTCAGGTGTGATGAGCCCCTTACCGTGCATCATGCAGAAGAATGGCCTTTCCTTACAGGATGTAGAGGCTCATCCAACCTTCCCACAGGATGTAGAGGCTCATCCAACCTTCCCACAGGATGTAGAGGCTCACCAACCCTAGGGACGGGCCTAGGTAAAGATCTTTTACAGGATCCAGCGGAAAAATGCTGAGAATAACCAGAATCAACATCCAATCACACACAGTAACCGAAACACGCCACGGTTCTGCCTGTGTAGACCATTGACCTGGGAAACTAGCTCACGAGTGTGCTGGGGTACATGGGGATAGCAACTACCCCGTGTTGGTGAAGTTAACAACCGGGTTCAGGACTCAGCCAGCCTTTGAGGCAAGGGGTAGATGGTTTTGGAGAGGGGAGAAGAATTCAGTACAAGGCCTTAGCAAAGACCTCCTGGTGTGTGTTTGTGTGACCTGTCACAGGGTCCAAAGGACAGCAAGCCTGGCTGGTTTTATTTTTCAATTACTTTTAAACCCTCTGAGCTCAGTGAACCCTGAACGGATTCTTGTTAAGCACTTTGTCCTACTTAATATTTAAGCCTGCGTATGCTTAACGTGAAATTTAAGCTAGGTAATCTTTGGGCTTGCAGGTCATCGAAATACAAGAAACACAAAAACCCGGCATGTTAGGAACAGCTGATGTCCAAGAAAGCTTCTCCAGCCACTTTTCATACCAACAGGAGGTTACATTTTGTCAAGTCTGCCCCTTTGCATGTTGTCGGTCCAGAAAAGGAATGATGGAGTCAGGCTTTGTTCCCCGGCAGGCATTGCCCACCTCTATGTGAGTTCATGAAAGGGGGGCACTAGAGTCCTGACTGAAAAGCAGACCACTGCACTCCCATTAAGGAAAAGCTGCATTTTTGTTTTTTATCTGTGGGTACACCCACCTTGTTTCTCTGCCACGGAAAACAAGCTGATGCTTTCCCAGGATAAAAACACATAAAACTTAAGAAATTCAATAAAAATAATTTCGGACTTTTAGGAAGTCCCTAAGCTGAGCTAACTAGGGGAGGGAAAGTGAATACTAAATGGGTTTATTTTTCTTCAGAAAGGATCCGTGGCAGGTGGAAGACCCTATTTTTGAGAATTGGGAAAGAAAAGGATATTGTGTAAACAGGAGTGGGCCAGCAAAAGTGTTGGGTGAAAATTGTTGTGAGAGTTAAAAATATCTCTGTATTTAATTTCGGCCAGAATTATGTAGATATAATATTGTTTATCCCAAAATATAAGTAACATTTATATAATCAGCGTAGATTAATTTTAGCTGGAATTATTGGTACTGCACTAATAACTAATATATTATGATACATAATTTAATACAAATTGTATAATACACATGGTATACATTTGGCAATACATAATATATATATAAGCATATATATACGCTATAATCTATATGACTTACAAATACCTGTAAAACAAATATAAACAACATGTCACAGTTTTGACAGTTTAGAAGTTTTGCCCCTGGCTCTGGACACAGGGAGGTGGTATTTCATCTACAAGGATGGTGGCGTTGGCCATGCCTGAAGAAACACACAGGTGTACTCAACACCTGGGCAATACTGGTCAGGGTGCTGAGAGGAAGCAGAAAGAGTGGGCTCATCCTAAAGCGAGGAAAGCAGAGCGTTGCACCACAGCGGGAGTAGTGTGTGCTCCCAGAGCGGAAGCAGCATCACGTGAGATTTTGTTAGACACACACAGTGTGTGTGGCTGGTGGAGGAGTACAGTGCTGCCTTGAGTCAGCGTTGGGAGCTTGAATGGGTCACTTCTCCATGGCCCCTCTGTGTGTCTAGGTGTCCTCCTGGAAGGACAAGCGGGAGTGCTCACCTTGCAGGACTACAGTGATGGGGTACCGTGTGGAAAGCACGTGGCTGGGTATGGCTGGAGTGTGGCTGGAGAGCACGTGGCTGCCACGTCAGCATGCTCTGTTATCTATGCCGATTCTGTTGGTTCTCCCCTGAACTACTGTGCTACGGGTACCCAAGTCTTTACCACCATTGCTTACCACTCGTTACTTTAATCTATAACATGCACCTTCTCCGCCTGGGGTGCTTCCAGACCTATTCCTGCCTGCTCTCTCCTTACACGTTTCTTCTAAACGGCCCCCAGCTTCCTGGCCCCTCACAGGTTGCTCACTGTCAACAGGGATAGTCCCAGTGTGCTCTGCTTGGCTCCCCAGATCAGCTACCCACAAGAGCCTGCGCCTCTCCGTCAGAAGATGTTTCTCCCTGGTGACTCTTTTCCAGTTTCCTGCAGTTCATGACTCATCCCCGGTGCTACCAAGGCAACTATCCTCTCCTCTTCATGCGGCCAAGTGCCTTCTGCCTACTGATTAGGTTCGCTCCCAAACTGGAATTTTCTTTCCTTTATCTGCAGAAAACAAGTGGCCTTCTGCAGAATGAACTTACGGGTTCATGCTCCGTGTCTTTCTTGACTAGAAGCAGGGGAGGGCAATCCTGACTTCTCTATTCAATATTCTCCAGCGAAGATATCAAGGTTGTGAGACTTATAATGCAAACCTGTAAGTCTTGACAGCTTGAAAAACCTGGGAAACTAAATGTTATTTCCAGAGGCTCATTCGGCTTTAGTGGGGTATTAACCTGGAGGGTTTAGAGAGAGGAAGTCATGTGACAGTGCCCTTGTATCTAGCTTGTGGAAAACTATTCATGTCTCGTCAGAATTTAAGCCATGTGGGTTGCGGAACCACAAAAGAAAAAAAAGTCAATGGCTACGATGTTAATATGTATAAAACGGGAGTGTAAGAAGCAGATATTTTTTTAATGTTATGCATTCATTTAATGTGTGTGTGTGTGTGTGTGTGTGTATGTGCATCACCGTGCATGCATCGCCCATGGTGGCCAGAAGGGGGAGATCATCCAGTCACCCCCTGAAACTGGAGCTGCAGATGGCTGCAAGCTGTCCTGTGGGTAAAGAAAATCAAACGCGTGGGTCTCCCGAAATAACAACAAGCGCTCCTAACCACTGAACCGTCTCTCCAGCTCCCAAGAAGTATACTTCTTAAAAGGAGGCTGCAGGAGAACAGACGGAGTAAGCCAAGAGCACGTTCGTAAAGTGTGAAGCAAACAGCCAGACTGATTAATGCAAGGCAGGTGACGGGTCTTAGCGGAGCAACGGGCAGGGGGCCGTCCTCCGAGCAAGCACTGACCACGCTGACATCTGGTCTGGGTGAGACTTGAGGAGCACATAGGAGGAAAAGTATTAACGGCAAACCAGTAACTGTGTAACCGATGTGAAATGTGTTAACTGCAAACCAGTAACTATGTAACCGATGACTGGTCAGCAGTAAGAATGAGCAGGAGTACCTGCTTGAGGCTGATGACAAATGTGTGCAGGTCGATAGGGAAGAAAAAAATGCCCAATAGGCAAGGTGGATAGACGGAGGGCATAGGCAGCAGTAGTTAGGAGATAGATGGAATGCAGATAGATGGCAGATGAATAGGTTATTTGTTGCATCTACCAAAATAGACGATAGATGGTAGGTAAAAGATAGACGATTGATAACCGGCTGATAAATGACTGACAAATCACACACACACACACACACACAGAGAGAGAGAGAGAGAAAGAGAGAGAGAGAGAGAGAGAGAGAGAGAGAGAGAGAGAGAGAGAGAGTTTCAGAAAAGAAAAGAATATAAAGGCGCCTCGAGTTCAGTTCGACTTAGACCAGATCACATAGAGCAGAGAGGATGGGCAGTGTTGTGTATTGGGAAGAGTTCAGCTTAGAGCAGAGAGGATGGGCAGTGTTGTGTATTGGGAAGAGTTCAGCTTAGAGCAGAGAGGATGGGCAGTGTTGTGTATTGGGAAGAGTTCAGCTTAGAGCAGAGAGGATGGGCAGTGTTGTGTATTGGGAAGAGTTCAGCTTAGAGCAGAGAGGACGGGCACTTCTGTGTATTGGGAAGAGTTCAGCTTAGAGCAGAGAGGATGGGCAGTGTTGTGTATTGGGAAGAGTTCAGCTTAGAGCAGAGAGGACAGGCACTTCTGTGTATTGGGAAGAGTTCAGCTTAGAGCAGAGAGGATGGGCAGTGTTGTGTATTGGGAAGAGTTCAGCTTAGAGCAGAGAGGATGGGCAGTGTTGTGTATTGGGAAGGACATGGGTGCATCTCCCGAAAAGTCTTCACACCTCCTACCTCCTCTAGCACCCAGCTGAGCCTTCCCCTGTAGACTTCAGGGCCCTCTTCTGCAGTCTGTCACTCCCTGAGGCAGTGTTGACGGTCTTTTTTTTTTTTTTTTTTTTTTTTTTTTACCTAGCTCTCTCTGAGTCAACAGGAGCGATGCATTTCCACCGGTGGTGGGACTATTCCGGACTCTTCCCCTTCAGTGTGGGCTGTTTACTTCCTCCTCACTTCCTCTTCCTGCCTCCTGCTCAGATCACTGTGGCTGTGCCTCGGTGGGGGTGGGTTGACCCTTTCTCTGCAGTGCCTTTTGCCAATGAGCTCTCTGCTCTCTCCTCTCTCTCTCTCTCTCTCTCTCTCTCTCTCTCTCTCTCTCTCTCTCTCTCTCTCTCTCGGGGCTGGAATTCTTAGCGAGGGC
This sequence comes from Mesocricetus auratus, assembly GCF_017639785.1. Lineage (NCBI taxonomy): Eukaryota > Metazoa > Chordata > Mammalia > Rodentia > Cricetidae > Mesocricetus > Mesocricetus auratus. Next base: position 2,671,846 of record NW_024429192.1, on the reverse strand, counting down.
TGTGGTGGTAGCAATGGTTTCATTCTTGGAAAAATTTTGGTCCATGTAGTCTGTACTGGGCACTTTGCCAGATGGCCAGGGATTCGAAGGTAAAACGCCACACCTACTGCCTGGAAGGGGGACCTTCAGGGGGGCCAGTTTTTCTGGGTGCTCTGGATCCACCTGTAAGCAGCACACATGTCTGTCCCTCTTTCTTTCAGGCCATAGCAGAGCCCCACGGTAGCCAGGTGGGTGAAGGGGAGCGAGGACGTGCCACCTTGCCCTGCAGAGGATTCCTGACCTACAGAGTAAGCGACCAGGTAGAAAGGGGCTTGGAGGGCAGAGGGTTCTAGACTGGGGGCAGGGCTTGGAGGAGAGAGGAGACGGGCCATCCCCGAGGCCCACGTTCCTTGGCTGCTGTCTTTCCCTCAGAAAGGGGCCCACTGCACTTCTGAGCTGTGCGCTTGCAAGAGGCCACGGTTCCCAAAACCCTGACTGCTGGGAAGCAAGCCCTGCTCATGCCACTGACCCCAGAACCAGGTGCTCGCACAGGCTTGCAGCCAGCGAGCACTTAGCAGAGACAGGAAATCACACAGTTCATCCCGGAGCCAGGCCAGCTCCCCAGCCAGGGCAAGCAAGGGAGACACAGAAGCACCACGGTGCTACCTCCCAGGGAACGAGGCCGCAGTCCCCAGGACCTGGAGGCTGCTGCTGGGTGAGCATCTCTCCTGCATGCTGGACACTCAGCGTTTCACCCGTCCAGGGAAACTTAAGCCCTTGCTCTGGTCTCAGTGGGTTGAGTGGCACGCGGCGCGTCCGCCCCCGCCGTTTCCCTTCCTTTCTGTCTTTCTCCTTAAGTACATCCTGTCACTTGCACGTAAGCCGTGTCTGTCTTCGGCAGGGCACTCCTGTCTCCACATTCAGGCGTGCCGGCGTGACCTTCCCAAGCCTCAGTGGTGTTGCTTTTTTTTCCCCCCTCACTAAGAAGCGTAGTCCTGTGCCCAAGAAGGGAGGTCCCGTGCTCCCCCGCGATGCCCCTGGCTTCTAAATAACAGGTCCCAGGAAGAGTGAAGCAGGCGTCAAGAAGTTAAAGCTCAGAGTAAGGCCCGGCCTTTCCTTGCCATGAAATCAAGGCCGTGCCTTTCCAAGAAAGGGAAGAGGTCATTGTTCAGTGAGAGGTAGGCCTTTCACACTGAAGCAGGAAGACTGGATGGCCCAGGGGCTCCGTTTCACATTCTGAGCAGGTGCTGCTCCTCTGATGGGGACCGTTGCTGTTTCAGTGAAAGGATTTGCCTACATTCATTCCAGAACTTCTATTGGCATAATGTCCCCTCCCCACCCTTCCAGGAAGATTAGCGTCTGAGTCTGAAGCCCCTGAATACCCACCTATTCTTAAGATACCAGTGAGGTAGGGTAAAAGACACGGCCAGCCGGGTAGAGTTACTCTGCAATTGCCAACATTATCTTTTTCGGGGAATGTAGGGATGATCATCCGTCTCCGTCAGCCGGGGTGCTATAAGATGCTCTGTGGCCTCGCAGTCAGCTCTTCTCTGGCTGTTGGGTAACGAATGATGCGGGGTGAAGCCTCCCAGGGGCCGAGCTGGGAACGCAGTGGCTGCTCCTGGGTAGGTTTTTATTTATTCATTTTTTTCCCTGCGACTACATTAGTTACCCTACATAGCCCTTCGTTTTTAGATACACTACATACCCTTTCGTTTGTTCTTAAAATAGACTCCGCCGCCTGGTTCTATTTTGATCTGAAGAACGGGGCAGAATTTTGTGTATACCTAAATATCACACCTAAAATGATATCGGCGGTGCTTGTCTAAGAATAACCTGCATGGCAACTGAGACCTTAAGAAAGTTTAGTTACTTGCTATTAGTGGGGCTGTGGTTGCTTGATAATTTGACTTTCCCCAAATGCCATCAGAACCAAGAGAAGCCATAGATATTAATTATTCATTGGATGGGGGAGGCAAATGAATTGCTCTAAAGAATGTTAGTCAAAAGGAAGGTCTAAAAATGTATTTATTAATACTACGTTGGCTCTGAGGACTTTCAGTAATATTCTCTACTGCTATACCAAAACTGTTTTAGTGGTGGCTGATCTAACATGTGTAAGATCATTTGCAAAATCAGTTCTGGATCTGGTCAAGCAAGTTTTAAGTACTATCGTGGTAAATCATTAAAGCTAACTATGAATAGATACGGGTAACATTTTGCAAGACATTTGCATAACCTTTTGTATAGTCAAGAGAAAAGTAACTAATTTTGCTTTTTAGAATAAGGCTTTGTTTAGAAGCTAACCTAACCATCAAAAAACCTTGCAATATAGGAGTAAGGCAACCGTAGCTCTTGTCCACTTAACACAAACGCAGTTACCTGGGAAAGAGCAATGGCAACTGAGGATTGCCCCCGCCAGGCTAACCTGTAGGCATATCTGTGAGGCGTTTTATTGACTGATGACTTATGTTGGAGCTCCCATCCCACCGTAGGCAGTGACATCCCCTAGGCAGTTGGGCCTGAACTGTGTGAGAAAGGCAGCCGATCAAGACAGAGGAAGCAAACCAGTAAACAAGAGTTTCCCCGCGGTCTCTGCTTCAGTTCACGCCTTGCGTTTCTGCCCAGGCTTCCCTCGTGGTGGCCTGTAACCTCTAAGATGAAATAAGCCCGTTCCTGCAAAAGGTTGCTTTTAGTCGCTTAAGTGACAAAAAAAGCAAGCCAGGGCAGGAGTTGGTTCTGAGAGTGGGCTGAAAACCCACGCAGGCGTTAAAGGGCTTGCTCCCACTTTAAAATTTTAAAGAGTCGAGGTCTAGAGGGGTGGAAGGCTTGAGCTGAGTCACACAGCTAATCAGCTGACGAATCGGCGGTCCCCCCTCCACCCGTGCGAGCTCTCCCGAGAAGCCCTCGGTCCCTTACTCAGCTGCCCTCGCCACACTGGCACAAGTCCGCTAGCCTTGACTTCACAGCTCCACTTTCTTAAGTCCACACTGGCCTTCCCTTCTCCCTCCTGAGTTCTCCTCAGTCCATCTGAACTACTGAGGGGCTGAAGATACGGGGACAGCTGCACCTGTCCTGGGCGCACGCAATCTTCTTGCGATTACCCCCCCAAGCAGACAACACAGCAGCTACCTCTCTGCATACCACGCGCATGGCGCTAAGTTTCGTGAGTCATCGAGGCAAGGTTTAAAGCTCTGAGAACGAGACGCACAGATTGCACGCAGATAATTTGCAGATAATCCACTACAGAGTTTTGTATCCGCGGGGCAGAGGGCAGGGTGGGGGGCGCTGAGGGCTAGAAACAGGGGAGGTCCCTGGAAACTGACTTAGCTTTGCTTCCTGGTGCTATGTTGAAATACCCTGACAAAAGCAACTTTGGGGTGGGGTGGGAGTGGGGCTCTGGGGAGAGGGCTCAGCAGTTAAGACAGCCAGCTGCTCTTGCAGGGGACTGGAATTCAGCTCCCAGCTCCCAAGTCACACACTCACAGTCACAGGTAACTCTTCCAGCTCTGGGGACCTGACTCCCTTTCTGCCCCCACCCGGGTATAAGAAAGTGGAGAAAGGACTCGTTTGGACTCAGAGTTCCAGATTACAGTCTTAACTGAGGGGAAGTCAGAGACGCAGGGGCTTGGTACAGCCAGTCACGTCAGGTGGGCCCTGGAGAAGGAGAGCAAGGAATGTATGGTTGCTTAGGTCCCCTTCTCTAGTATTCTGCAGTTCAGGATCCCCGGCCTAAGGGATGGCGACACTTATAGTGGGTGGGTCTTCCTGCCTCCCCAATTAAGATAATTATGAAAGTCCACCATAGACATACCCATGGACCAACTTGTCCCAGACAATCCCTCGCTGAAACTCTCTTCCCACGTGATTTCAGATTGTGTTGAATTGACACTTAAAACGGACACAGATACCAAGGGACAATTGAGCATTCACAACCTGATGGTAAATAGAATTATGATTGCCGCATGTGGTAGATCATAGTCAAAATGTAATGAAAGGATTCTGCTGTTACCTTTTTCTACTTCCTGGAAGTTCCACCAAAGAAAAGTTGTAAGACACATCCTTGCTGTTTCTTTCAGGTGCTCCAAGGAGCCTGAAAATGGACACCATGCACGTTGGCATGTCCAGTGCCCCTCTGGTGAAACATTCCAATGGGGTTGGACTCAAGGCCCACAGGCCTCGAGTCATGTCTAAGAGTGGGCACAGCAATGTGAGAATTGACAAGGTCGATGGCATCTATTTGCTCTACCTTCAGGACCTGTGGACAACAGTCATTGACATGAAGTGGCGATACAAGCTCACCCTGTTTGCCGCCACCTTTGTGATGACCTGGTTTCTGTTTGGAGTGGTCTACTACGCCATAGCTTTCATCCACGGTGACTTGGAGCTTGGGGAGCCTAACTCGAGCCACACGCCCTGCATCATGGAAGTGGATTCTCTCACGGGGGCGTTCCTCTTTTCCCTGGAATCCCAGACAACCATTGGCTACGGGGTCCGTTCCATCACGGAGGAGTGCCCTCACGCCATTTTCCTCTTGGTTGCCCAACTGGTCATTACCACGTTGATTGAGATCTTCATTACCGGGACCTTCCTGGCCAAAATTGCAAGACCCAAAAAGCGAGCCGAGACCATCAAGTTCAGCCACTGTGCTGTCATCAGCAAGCAGAACGGGAAGCTATGCCTGGTCATCCAGGTGGCCAACATGAGGAAGAGCCTCCTGATCCAGTGCCAGCTCTCGGGAAAGCTCCTCCAGACGCACATCACCAAAGAGGGAGAGCGCATCCTCCTCAACCAGGCCACCGTCAAATTTCACGTGGACTCCTCTTCTGAGAGCCCCTTTCTCATTCTGCCCATGACTTTCTACCACGTGCTGGATGAGACAAGCCCCCTGCGGGACCTCACGCCCCAGAACCTCAAAGAAAAGGAGTTTGAACTGGTGGTCCTCCTCAACGCCACCGTGGAATCCACCAGCGCCGTCTGCCAAAGCCGGACATCGTACATCCCAGAGGAGATCTACTGGGGCTTTGAGTTTGTGCCCGTGGTTTCCCTCTCCAAAAACGGAAAGTATGTGGCTGACTTCAGTCAGTTTGAACAGATCCGGAAGAGCCCGGATTGCACCTTCTACTGTGCGGATTCTGAGAAGCAGAAGCTAGAGGAGCAGTACAGGCAGGAGGACCAGAGGGACCGCGAGCTGAGGAGCCTCCTGTTACAGCAGAGCAATGTCTGACCCCGGCCTGTCTCTGGGCACCTCCAGAGCTGTCTCCTCCCCCAGGGCTCCTCTCGAAAGCAGTGGCTGCTGTGAACGTGGGATGGGTGGAACCTGATACCAAAACCACACAGATGTTCATTGGGATAGATGGACCTGATACCAAATCACACGGACATTCACTGGCATAGGTGAACCTGATACCAAACCACACAGATACCCATGGCCCATATTCTTCTTCGTTCTGTTGGCTGAACAGGCATCTTTAAATATAAAAGGATTTCTTCAGAGTGCCTGGTCAGAGATAAACACTCAAATTCAGATACACACACACACACACACAGACACACACACACACACACACACACACACACCACTAAAATGGAACTCTATATCGAAGAGCTGAATGTAAAAGATGGAGAGGATCCCTGCCCCGGTGACGGGCGTGCGGCAATGTTAACAGCGAACGAAATGTATGTCTGTAGAACATCAGCTTATAATGCAAAGTATTTATTTAACCCCCCATATCAAGGGCGTCACCAGTGGCCCAGGTGGGAGGCATGATTCACTACCCACTTCTGTCGCTGCCTACGAATCTGCTGCTCCTTCTCATGTTCAAGTATGTAAGCTGTGTGTGTAATGATGATTGTCTGGTAATGGCCAAAACGTGTTGGGGAAGCAGGGACTTCCAGCTTGAAAAATACAATCACTTTGTTTTTACATTTTTCCGTGGACTTAATTGTGTGGAGGGAAAGTAACCACATCGGGATCTAGGAGCTCTGAAAATACGTCCATGTCTTGATCCTATTGTCCTCATTCCTTTCTGGGGGAAGCATGTACTAGCCTCTTTTTTTTCCCCCTTCAAAATGTCCTTCACAGACAAGTCCAACAGCACCGATTAGGGACTTATTGGCGGCAGACACAGTCAGGTTCCAGCCAGGCTTGTGGAGCAATGGTACCATGAGCTCTGCTCTGAGTGATGCTGTCAATGTCAATTTTCTAGATCCACATGGGGAAAATGACTGTGTGGGTCCCAGGATCCACACGGCCAGATCTGCACTCCTGTCGGTGTTGTTAGTCAGTGTTAACTCTCAGACATTTCAGTGACCCCCCCATACCTTGGCCACAAAGAAATTGCGCAAAATTACTGATGTCTTAGGCTCTCTGAGAGCTGTGATTGCCACAACCATGATAAGTACGTGGCTCGTTGATTATAGTCACCACAAAAGAAAATTGAAACTGTGTCACAATATAGGACGTCTGCATAGGTGACGCTGCCTGTGGAGGCTGGGTGACAACGGGAAGAAGAGTTGTGGAGGGAGAGGACCCCTTGTTCAAGGGCCTAAAGCACATTCTGAGTATCCAAACATGCCTCATACAACCCAGCATTACAGGGGAACGCTTTGCCTCTAAAAAAAAAAAAAAAAAAAAAACCTAGTGTAAGGCCTTCGGTTTTTTTTTTGAGGAAAGAGAGTAGGTGGCCAGGAGTTGGCTAAATATGTAAAAGGTGTGTGCTCCTTTGTTTAAATCAGGACAAACTGTAAATTAACTCAAGCACCATGTGACCATGAATGTGCAGTCAGCACACACACACACACACACACACACACACACACGTGTGTGTGTGTGTGTATGTGTGCACGCAGACACACAAGTTTCATACAATAGGCTAATGTGTGTCCTGGCTTTGTAGACATAAGCCGTCAGACATAACACTTAGGAAAGTCCACCACAGTTACCTTTGTGTTTATTTGATTCTATAAGAAAATGAACACTCGGGCTCAGAGAAATTGGGGAGACATTAACTGGATCCAGCTGTTGGTGTGAACCGCTGCACATCTGGCCGTATCTTCACGTGGCCACGTTTGCAAGTCTCCTTCCTTTAAACAACAATGATGCGTGGAAATAAAATCTTTGGATTGGAGCTGAGCTAATGAAGTGAAAGTCGGGGACTCATGGAGGAAACGTTTGTGGAATAGTTTCTATTAGCAAAGGCAGGGTTCAGGGCAGGCAGATGGCTCAGTGGTAAGAGCATGAGGTCACCGGTTCAAATCCTCAATACCCATCTAAGAAGCCAGGGAGGATTTCACGTGCGGGTAACCCACATGCTGCTGGGAGCTGAAACAGGAAGCACGCTGGGGCTTTACTGGCTGTCAGATGAGCCTCAGGCTGGGTATGAGACCCGGCCTCGGGGGAATAAGGCAGAGTTGACGGACAGACACAGTGACCTACTCCTCTGGCCTCCAGGCACACACACACACACACACACACACACACACACACACACACACACCTCTCTGTCTCATACATACATTTGTATCTCTCTCTGACACACACAAACAACTGGGGGGGAGGGAGAGAGAGAATATTTTTCTGTTCTTGATTTCATGGCAGGCTGTTTTAGGTTGCCACTCTTCAAAAACTATTGGATGTTTGCCTGTTTAGACACTAGTCCCCCTATCTACTAGTCCTTTGCATTTGAATTGTATATTACAGTAGGATCAATAGGAAAAATGTCACCACAGAGTTGTTCGTGGTGGCTTTTCTATTGCATTAGGAACTTCCTCACCCAAAATCTACCGTGGTGGCCATCTGAATCTGACTAACACCAGTCAACGTGGCTCATTTCTGTTGTATACGGTACAATGATGGCATCGGACTCGAAAATCCTCTCTGTATAATCACCGGGGATATTATTTTCACCCATATTTGGAATATCTGATTATTTGATTTATTTTCAATACACACAAACATATGTAGTGCCTTCAAAACCCATGTATGGACCAGGTGTGCTGGCACATGCCTATAGTCCCAGCACACGGGAGATAGAGGCGCAAGAATCAAGACTTCAAGGCCAGCCTTGATGACATAACGCCTACACTGTATGAGCTCCTCTATTTAAAAAAACAGTAAGAATGTACAGATCAAGAATCATTTTGTCACATCATATTTAATAAATTATTCTGGAGTTGACCGGTTCGAAACAACATTTCCAGAATCACTTAGTTATTACTGCTTTGACTCACACGTTCTCGTGTTAATACACTAACTGAAGAGTTAAGTGGTAAACTTCCTGGATGCTACCTAGGCAGGTTTCTGATAGAAGCAGACTCGTAAATGAGTCATCAAAACAATGGAGTGGGTAGCTTTGCAATTTGCAGAAACCCAATGCATCCACCTTCTCGATGGCTGTTCAAAATGGGCTTCATTTTGGAGGCCACAGGACCAACCACGGCGGATCGGTGTATACCACAAGCCGTTTCTTCCGCCTCGCTGCCTGTGACCCCAGAAGCCAGAGGAGAGATGCGCCCTCTGCCCCGCACAACGAGCCACCTTGGGCTGAGGGTGGGAGCTAAAAATTGATTCTTTTTTTTTCTCTTTTCATTCATGGGGAGATTAACAATGCAGTCTTTGAATATCTACAATTGATGCATAATGGTAAGAAAAAATAATAGTATTCACTAGTGAACCAAATATTTAGATAAATGTAAACATCCATTTTGTTTGATCTTTATTTGAATTAAATTTCTACTTTGAATTGGCTCTGGTTTTGACATCACTGAATTGTAAAATTGGTATATTGGTGTATATATATATATGTATATATATATATATAATTTATTTATATTTATATATGCCATTCACTCCAGTGTGCAGACGCCTTCTTATTCTAATGTAATTCTCTCTCACATCCTTGTAACACATGGAAAGAAGAAAGACTAGAAAGAATGGAAATGGGGAGAGAAAGTGAGGGAACATGGTGTGTTGGGAGAGGTTTGGGGTTGGGGTGGGTTTCTGTAGGACCCTCGCCACTGGCTCATCTTAGGTGTTGATTCTGTGCCTGGTGACCATGGGCTATGATGGATGGATGCATGACTATCCTACTTCCTAGAGTTTTTTTTTTCCATATACACTGCTCAAAAGAGTCATTTCAGACTGGCTCACCCTGGTTTTCCCTGATGAGATTTGAAACACTAAATCTACTCTGCCTCAAGTCTTGATTCATACTTCCTTCATACTTGTAAGGCAGCATGGGACAGTGACCGGCCATGAGGTGCACTTGAGTTTTCTCACCCCTCTAAGATATCCCTTTAAGGCCTAGAGCTCTCCCTTTCACTTCTGGAGGCTAACTACACACTCTGTCCATGTGGCCGCCATGTTGCCTTTAAACCGGATTGCTTGTCCACCGATCTTCAGGTCTGTGGCTGGCAGTGGGTGGTTACTTGCTTCTGAACGATGGCATCTGGGCAGCCCTGAAGTCTCCGGAGTTCAAATCTGTAGCAAAATGACAGGGGCTGGAACTTGGCTGGGATTTTAAAGAATAAAGGATTTACCTGGTTTCCTGAGTTGCTACCATCAGCCGGTCTTCAGGTTGAGCCATCATTTTGTTTACTTTTTACAGGAATGGGAAACATGGTCTCTGGCTTCAGACTAAGAAAGGAAGCCAGGAAAGTGTAAGAAACGCACTGGAGAGTTGGAGAGATGACTCAGTACAGTGCTGGTCCTGTTACATGAGGACCTGAGTTCCATCCCTACAACTTGGGAATGAAAGATCCAGGCGTGGTGGCATGGGTTTGTAGTCCTAGAAATAGGGAGGCAGAGACAGACAAATCTCTGACTCACTGGTCAGCCAGCCTAGCTGACTTGGTGCATTCAAGGCCAATGAGAGACCCTATCTCAAAGAACAAGGCAGAAGTCTGACCTCAGCGTCCATTCTTCAGATGCCCCACCCCCACCCCACTCAAGACGGTTATTTGCTGTCATGTTACAGCAAGCTGCCATCAAGCCCTTCTGAATTCCAGGATTTTCCTAGAAACACCAATGGATACAGTCCAGGCTCTTTCCAACGCTTTGTCAGTGTGCAAGCCATAGAAGAATCAGAGAAGCTTCATCTAGCAACTGATGGGATCAGACACAGAGACCCACAGCCAAGCAGTAGACAGAGCTCGGGGGAACCCTCGAGGAAGGTTTGTAGGAACCAGAGGGGCCAAGGACACCATGAGAACACAACCCACAGAATCAACTAAGCAGGGTTCATAGGATCTCACAGAGATGGATGTGTCAATCACAGAGCTACTATGAGTCTGAGCTGAGTCCCCTGCATAAACATTATGGTTGTGTAGCCTGTTATGCTGATGGAACTCCTAACAGTAGGAGTGAGGGCCGTCTCTGACTCTTTGCCTGCTCTTGGGACCCTTTTCCGCTTACTGGGCTGCCTAGTCCAACACTGATTAGGAGGGTGTGTGCCTAGTCTTGTTATGACTTGGTTTGTCACGTTTGGTGGCATCCCTGGGAGGCCTGATGTTTTCTGAAGGGAACTGGAGGAGGAGTGGGCCTGGGGAAGAGGGGAGGTGGGAGGGCTGGAGGGAGGGAGGGGAAACGTCAGTAGGGATGTGATGTATGAGAGAAGAATAAAAGGAGGAGGAGGAGGTAAAAATTAAGCTTCTCACCCCAACTTCTGTTTGCAGTCACATTCTGTGTCCTTGGCACCTGATACACTGTCCATCCCACTTAGGTCATTCTTTTATGGGTTTAACAAAACAAACAAACAAAAAGAACATACTAGAGCTTGACCCCAGGGGTGGTGGTGGTACACGCCTTTAATCCCAACACTCAGGAGGCAGAGGCAGAGGCAGGCGGATCTCTGTGAGTTCGAGGCCAGGCTGGACCGACAGCCTCCAAAACAATACAGAGAAACCCTGTCTTGTAAAACCAAAAAAAAAAAAAAAAAAAAAAAAAAAAAAGAATAGATCCAAGGAAGGCAGTTAACTGGGGTTGAGGGTCAATAGTCAACTACTAATAAAATTCCAAGATTGGAAAATCAGAGGATGTAATGGAGACATGAATATAAAAGCCTCCTCCAGTGAGGCTGGGTCTGCAGCTCAGTGGCACAGCATGTGCCTGGCTTATACAAGAAGTCATGGGGTTTGATCCCCAGTTATGTAAAGTTGACAAATGGAGAGGCTGCCCCAGGAAGGCGAATACAGTAATATCCCAGAACGCTTAACACTATAGAGTGGGAGATGCCGGGTGGCCTGGACATCTTTTGCCGTGGCGTGTCCCATATCTGGTCATTCTGTCCTGTGAGGATGCCCTTCAAGTCCTGTACTCAGTGGTTCTCCAACGCAACCAGACTGCCTAGTCAACCTTAAAAACATCTTCAAATGTAGAGGCTAGAATACTTGCCATACGTTGTAAATATTTTCTAATACGTTTTAATGATCATCATAATAAAAAGACAATTTCTTTGAAAAAAATTGGGGCTGGAGAGATGGCTCAGGAGTCAAGAACATTGGCTGCTCTTGCAAAGGACCTGAATTTGGTTCCCAGATCTCATGCAGCATCTCACAACCACCTGGAATTCCAACTCCCTGAAATCGGACGCCCTCTTCTGCACTCTACGGACGTCTGCTTTAAAGCACACAGAGCCCCCTACATCTGCACACATACCCACAGACTCATGATTTTAAAATAATAAAAATAAACTTTAAAGCCTTCAGAGTGACTGGAAGTCTCTACCCAACGCATCAAGCCCATGGAGGGCATTCACACAACTACAGGCTATGCTCCCTAGAAAGGACATAAATTTGTGTCATTTTCCTAGAGGTTGGAGTGTTCACATCACCACTACCACAGAAGTGGGCAACCAAAAAAACATGTTTCCCTGGCCCGTTCAGTCATCAAAAAGTGCATTTCAATGGAGCCACTTATGACTCTTCTAGCCAGCGTGGAGACTGCTTAGCTGTGAGGAGCCTTTTCGGGTTATAGCCCTAAGTCATGAGGACTGAGTCTCTGTTCCACATCTGTGGGAAACCCAGACCTCAGGCTGTGGAGTAGACCTATGCTTCCAGATTGCTCACCATCCCTTGAGGGGCAGATCTACAGAGAATCAACCTTCATCCATGCAAGAAATTAAAATGTCACAGTAAAACACATTTATTTGTGTAGTAGCCAAAAAATTATTTAAAACCTTGAGAACGGGGTTATCGTAAAATCCTGTAATCAAATTCCCTATGTTTAGTTGCTTACTCCATATGGTTCAGCCCTTGACTATTGCTATATTTTGATTCTGGGTCAAATTTTATTTAGTAACGTTATCTCCCTATGCCTAGTGACATCTAATTTGGTTCCCCCAAAATGTACACACAAATAAAAGTTAGAATTCACTCAAAGCCAATCTCCAAGGGAACAACTATTGGTGAAGCTGCACCTAACCCTGACAAGCTAAAAACTCAAAAGTTACCATCTACGAATGAAAAATGTACAACACTGCTTTTTAATACCATGAAGAGCAGTTACACATTTATCTAATGTTGTGGAAAAGCAAAGATCCACCATGAGGGCTGGAGGGAAGTCCAGGGGCTGTTGTGCTTTCATCAGAGTTTAACTCCATTCTTCTATCTGCTGATGCCACTGAGGAGCGAGGATGTTGAATTAAACTGAATTGTTACAGGAAGCATGACTGCGTGGGAGCTTTTTACAAAAACAAGCCACCAGATGACAAAAGGAAGCTCTGTTTGTGTGCGGACAGAGAATTAAACAGCAGTTAGGAGAGGAAGGCAGGATGATAGCCAGCCAGGTCTATTTTTGAGGGATTATTTCGGTAGACTGTTGAGGAAGCCTAAAGTACAAAAAGACTTTGGTACACAGAATATGTAATCCAAAAGGATGCATTCCAGGAAACTGCTTAATAAAATCCACAGGGAGCTAATGGGGATCCAGTCCTAAAGGACACTCTGATTTAGGAGCTATCAGCATGCTACTTAGGACAACTGCCAGTGTACACTGTCTCTCGAATCATGACACCCCAGTTTCTTGTTATCTGTAGAAAGACACGTGACCTCTGCACTGTGCCCCAAGACGAATGGCCCCACTTTCCTCCAGTTTGAAGGTGGCGTTTACTGTAGTAGAATAGCAAGGCATGTTTCTCAAAGTTGGGCCATTGTTTAGTGCACAACGGAAAGACCACACTGACTACCCATATCCCTGTTACTATGTTACTGTCACCATGTTCCTGTTACTATGCTACTGTTACCCAGGTCCCTGTTACTGTCACCCATGTCCTTGTTACTGTTACCCATGTCCCTGTTACTATGTTACTGTTACCCAAGTCCCTGTTACTATGTTACTGTCACCCATGTCCTTGTTACTGTTACCCATGTCCCTGTTACTATGTTACTGTTACCCATGCCCCTGTTACTATGTTATTGTCACCCATGTCCTTGTTACTGTCACCCATGTCCTTGTTACTGTTACCCATGTCCCTGTTACTATGTTACTGTTACCCATGTCACTGTTACTATGTTATTGTTACTCATGTCACTGTTACTATGTTACTGTTACCTATGTCTCTGTTACTGTTACCCATGAAAACCTGATGCTATAGAGTATTTTGTTTTCATTCACTGGATGTCAATGATGCGGTGGAGAGGGTTCTATTTTGTCCTCAGAAATATCAGGAATAAACTTACTCTAAATAACTGCTCCTAGTTATAATAGTCACAGAAATGAGGAAGTGATGGGTTACTAAAGACTATTTAAGGCAGGGCTGTTATCCAATGCTCAGAACCAGGGACCCACTCATTCTATCACTCTAAGTTCTTTCTTTCTTTCTTTCTTTCTTTCTTTCTTTCTTTCTTTCTTTTCTTCTTCCTTTTTATATGCCATTGAGCTCTATCACCAGCCCTTTTGTTTGTCTGTTTTATTTTGAGACAAGGTCTTGCTGAGTTGCCCAGAGTGTGCTTGAACTTCCCAACCTTCCTACGTAGTTGGGATTCCAGGAGGGTCCCTCCACATGTGCAAGGTGCTATTTTATATCAGCCTAAAGGAATGTGCTTGCTGCCTTTCTGATGCAAGAGCAGAAAGTGAAACCCGTGTCTCGTCTCTTTCTTCTAATTCCTTCTATGATCAAAGATCCACCCAATCATTTTGTTGAGACACACTTTCATCATGGAGTCCCTTGCTCAAATCCTTAATGTTTCACGGCTCTTTGATAGACTTAAAGAAAGACACTTCTTGACAGACATCTTCAAGGTTTGGATACTGGTGTAACTGTAAATCAACACACCTATTTAAAATCCACATCGCGGGGGATCAACACACCTATTTAAAATCCACATTGCGGGGGTATGCATCCATTAGACAGCTGCTAGCTATCTGCCAAGCAGTCTCCCATGGAAACTAAACACACACACAACAAAGAGACTGTGAGTCCCTGTCAGGAGGCTTCTCTGTGGGAGGCTTAGCTTGTCTGATGTGACTTCTTAGTGCTGAGGAGGTCTTGTTCTTGGTGTGAATATTTGACTGTTGGAAATAAATAAGCCTGTGCAGATGGTAGGTTAAATTTGAGGACTGCATTTGGAGTGGGACGAAGACTGTTTTACAGGACACAGCAGGGTCATGAGGCTAGGCTGTGAGCTGCAATTTTCACCTAATTTCTCACTCTGTTTTCTACTCTACTGTTTCAGTGGTCGGCTGAGAACTGGGCTGCCCTTGCCCACACGAGACACAGAGATTTTCCTTTATACACCCCTCCCTGAGAGACAGGGGATGAGGAATTTGTGAGATTGTGACTCTAGAGTAGCAATCTGGAAACTCCACACTCTTCCAGTTTAGGACAACTTCATAATCATCTCTGTTATGCCTTTACCCTAGGACTGGATATGTAGTTCATGCCAATTGCTCTACGTTGCTTCACTGGTAGTAGCTCTTAAACTGTATGCTTTACCTTTCCTTCTCTTACAGCATACTTGGTATTTGCTATCATTGTATAAGATTTTGTATCAAGTCTAAATCTTCTTCTTTAGACTAAAAGGGGAATTGTAATGATACCTACCTCCACACCTGTAGCATTGACCACGTCCAAAGGGGCATGGTCACAGGTGAGGATGTGACCTGTTGGGGAAGTCCTGTTATTTGCCTGTGCATTTGTCAATAAAGTACTGTCTGGCCAATAGAAAACCTAGATAGGAGGGACTAGGAGTCGAGGAGGATTCTGGGAAGGGGAAACACAAGAGAGTCAACATGTGACGCCATGGGGGTAGGACGCCGGGAACTATTCTCCGGTATGAAACATACTTAGATTAACAATTATGGGGTAATTACTTAAGGCAGAGCTAGCCAGTAAGGGACAAGCAAGGCCAACAGCTTCATAATTAATATAGCCTCCTGTGTGTTTATTTGGGACTCATGCGGGTCTAGAAACAGGCTGGCGCAGCAGAGCCCAGGCGACTGGCGGGGGATAAACCAAAGCAGCTAGCAAAAGAAAAAGCTTCTCTTAACAGTGACCAGTAGTAAGGATTAGCTTTGAGCTCAGAGCTCTCTCTTGCTTCCTGCTCAGAGCATTCGTGTGGCAGGGTCGGCATCCTTGGAGCGGAAACCTGCAGCAGTCATCTGTTTCCTGTGTAAGTGTGATCTCCCCGTACAAACTTCACTTCACCTGTACTGAGTCTAATGAATCTGGAGTCCCAAGAGGTAGCTCTCCTCTCAGAAAACCTCGATTTCATTCACCTGACTTCAGCCTTGAAACATCACACACAAAGGCTGGGAAGAAAGATGACCCAGGATGAAGTGCTTGCCTTGCCACCGTGGTAATCCCAGCACCATCTTCCAATCCCACAGAAAGGCATAAGGAGGGAACCTACAAAGTTGTCCTTTGGCCTGCAGGAGTGCTCCACACATGGCACGTGCATGTCCACACACACACACACACACACACACACACACACACACACAAAGTAATAACAATTAGCAAAATAAAAATCACAAAGAGGTCCAATTGTCAAATTTGTAATGAAAAAGTCCAGCACTTTGGAGGCAGAGGCAAGCAGATCTCTGTGAGTTTGAAGGCCAGCTTGGTTTACAAGAGCTAAAGCCAGTTCTACACAGGGAAACCCTGTCTCAAAAAAAAAAGAGAGAAAGGAAGAAAAGAAAAGAAAAAAAAAGTCCACACTTTGCCAGGAAATACTTGGCCTGTGAAATCAATTCTTTTTGAAGCTTACCTGTTCCTTACTCAAGTTTGGCACTATGCTATTATTTGTAATTCTTCTAAAACTGTATGTGTATTTTTTTAACTATGAATATGTGTGTGTTTCTGGGTGGGTGAGTATGGAGGTCTCCTTAGGGGCCAGAGGTGTTGGATTCCATGGAGCTGGGGATACAGACGATTGTGAGCCACTTGAGGGCGCTGGGAACCAAACTGGGTCCTCTTGCAAGAGCAACAAGTGCTCTTCAGCACTGACCCATCTGCCCAGCTCCCAAATAATAAACTCCTATAGCCCCAAAGGTTCCAGGGAACCACACACATCCTATATCCTGCGGAGGAAGTACGACAGGTCTGGTTGCATATTGTAAAAGACCCTGGAGATTCACTTATCCAGAGTAATCCAGAAAACCAACACAGGCAGTCGGCCATGTCTTTCCCTCATCGCCTGTTATCCTGACACTTAAGTTTGCTGTGTACTTCTACTTGTGGGGCAGATTTCCATGTGAGGTGTATTGAACGTGAGGTATGTGGTAGCAGAATGGATTACCCAGTAAGTTCATGAGGTTGGAAGTTGGATGGAGTTCTTGGAAGCCCTTCTAATCTTCAAAGGGATGTGCTATTCGGGGACCTGAAGCATGGGTTGAGGACCCAGGTATAGAGAAGGCAGAGTGGTCAGTTAAAAAGCACACAGGAATGTAGGGGAGTTAGCTCTGTAGGTGAGTTGCTTGCTGAGAGAGCATGAGGTACTGAATTCAGAACTCTATCACCCACACAAAAAGCTGGGCAGGGCCAACCCTAGGCAAGCAGAGACGGGTGGACCTCTGGAGGTCCAGCCCATCTAGCTAGTTAGTAACTCCAGGTTCAGTGAGAGAGACTGTTCTCAAGAAAAATAAAGAGAACAACTGAGGGTTATACACAGGTCAACCTCTGGTCCCCATACACACACACACACACACACACACACACACACTCACAAGCATACAGCACATAAGCAAAAGAAAAAAGTCAGTACATGGCCGGATGGATGCCAGTCACCAAGATCAAAAGAGAACACTCAACTCTAGTGGTCATCTTGGGAGAGGCAAATGCTTGTCCAAAGACAACTCATGGGGTGACAAGAGTTAAGCAACACCAGAAGAAAGATCATGGTGTGATGGTGTGTAGGCAGTTTTTCATCAGGAGCTCGGGCTCCCAAACAACCACATAGAGACTTATTGTTCATTGTAAGTGCTCAGCTTATAGCTCGGGCTTGTTACTCACTATCTCTTACAACATAAATTAACCCATTTTTTTTTAAATCTATGTATTACCGAGTGGCTTGGTACCATTTTTTTTCAGTACAGCAAGTCTATCTCCTCCTCTGCATCTTCTGGCAACTCCGCCCTTATTCATCATCGCTCTCTATTTCTCCCTGTCTGCAAAGCCTGTCTAACCTCTTCCTGCCTGGCGCTCTATTAAACCAATGAGAGCAAGGCATCGTCACAGAGTACAGAAAGACTACTCCATAACCATGGTGACCAAGAGCATGTGTCTAACTTGGTTCAGATATCCATTATGATTAAATTGTGTCTCATTGAAACAGACGGGCGGCTTTAGGGTTTCACTTTTCAGGCGATGAGCCTGGATCTCAGAGATGATAAACAGCATCTCGTCTTCAAGTTTGCCCATCTAGTGAGCAGGGCTGGCTTACACAAAAATCTGCCCTCTAGCCTGTGTTCTGTCCTGCTACAGAGAGACCATGTCAGGGTGCACTGGAAGTAGCTAGGTGAGGGGTTTTGGTAACTGATTGCCCTTAAAGTGAGGAGATATGTCCTAGTCTCAAGCACTTTATCGAACAAAAGCAAAACCATGGTGGAAATACCACAAACACGACCCCAGACACTGCTGTCATAATAAACAGGAATGGAAAGAATAAAAGAGTTTTCCCCCAGAGTGCTCCCAGATGTAGACAGAGTGGGCGAGCTTCCTGATGGATCTGTAGAGCTCTGAAAGCCCGACTTGAGAAACTCTTAGACAGGTATTCAATGTCAGGTCGTGGCTGATTGTCATGATAAACAAACCCCCACAGAGTTCACAGAGCCAGCTGGAATCTGATACTCAGCCTCTGAACATAATGAGGGCAAGAAAGTAGTCCCAGAACCATGCTGCTACAGTTACCAACTCATGATGGAAAGAAAGGGGTCCCAGAACCATGCTGCTACAGTTACCAACTCATGACAGAAAGAAAGAGGTCCCAGAACTGTGCTGCTACAGTTGCCAAGCCACAGCCAGGGTGATCCAGCTCCAGGTACCAAAAAGAGATAGGTACACACAGAAGAGAGCAAGGGCATCCTCAGAAGATGACCGAAGAAAAATGTTATGACAGACAGGTCATGGCATTAGGGAAGACCCACCTATGAACAGCTATGTTCCGTGAGCTTTCCACCGCCCTAACAGAACGCCTGAGGTTTTTAACTTAGAAGAGGAGGGTCACGTTGGTTCAAGGTATTGGAGACTCTGGTCCATAGATACTGGCCTTGTTTTGCGCAACTAGGCAACAAGTCCTGACAGGAGTGTGTGGTGAAGTAAAACCTTCACCTTTTGGACAAGAAGTGAAAGGAAAAGGAGTGAGCATTCCTTCCTTCCCATCCAAAGGCATACCCGAGTGACCCAAGGCCTATCAGCAAGTCCTAATAGTGTTAAGCAGAGGATGAATCCTTTAATACACGGGCCTCTGGGGACATTCAAGACTCAAGCTATAGTGACTCGGTAGAGGGTGGGGTGGACAAGAGAGGAACAGAGTACAAGTCCACAATGACCGAAGGAGACCCAGAGAATGAGGTTCCAGAGCACAGGGTTAGACGCAGCACTCCCGAACCCAGAGAGAGTCAGCCAAGAATGGAAGCAAGCTGACGATTCTATTGCTGGGCAAAACAGAATGAAGACTGAACCCCCAGCAGCAAGCGGTTGGCCAAGATGGGAGAGGAGAGCAGCCGGGGAAGAGCTGGCCTGCATAAGGCTCTGGGACGCAGTAACTGGAAGGAGGGTTTGTGGAGAGCTGGACCTGAGGAGAGTAAGCTTGGCCCACGGCACCTCCAGGTCCCTCAGTGTAATCGGCGATGGATGCAGAGCTCATTTCACAGGGAAAGTTGGGGGACAGAAGCAAGAACCACAGCCTGTCTAGTCAGTTTCAAATGTTGGTTTGTCTCAAACGATGGACTGTCTTGAGACCAGCTTGGCCTGTGGGCATCACTGTGAGGGGATGTCGATTGTTAGCTGATGTAGGAAAATGCAGCCCATGGTGAGTGTCGCCATTCCCTAAGTCAGGGGTTTTAAACTACGCAGGACAAGAGAAGCCTAGATAAGGAGCTGAAGTAGCTGTCGTGGGTGTGCTCGCTCCTCCCTGTTCTCGACTGTGAGTGTGATGTAACCAGCTACTTCATGTTCATGCCTTGAATCCCCTTCAAAAGCACACTACAACCTGGAAATGAGCCAAATAAATTCCTCCTCCCTATTCTGGGAAAGCAACACTTTCAGATAAGTGGTTCTGGTCTCTTGTTGATCACAGATCATTACTCTTCAGCTCCAGATGACCAGAAACCACATATTCTTATTCAAAATGTCACACAGACAGCCCCGGTAGAGTATTTGCTTCCCTCTGGAACTATACGAGCCAAGCCTCCATTGTCTGCATTGCCCTCAATATTCTCACCTTCCAAGCACCCCCACAGAACATCCCACTGAACTCTGATTAGTCAGTGGCTTTCCAAGCCTGATTCTCCAATGCCTCTATAGTCTTCCTCAAAATACATGGTCAGGTCTGTCACTCCAATACCCCCACTCCTGGTACCAATTTCCATACTGGTTAGATTTCTATTACTGTGACAAAGACTGGGACTACAATGTGAGGGGGTGGGGGAATGAAAGAGTTTATTTCACCTTACACTGCCATGTTGCAATACATGGTCTGAGGGCATCCCTCTGAGGAGCATGTTGGTCCTGGATTCCCTCATCCCGCAGAACAGACAGAGGTCGACTTCCAGCAGGGCTTTGGTGACAGCTACACGGAAGTTACGTTAACGGACACTGAGACGCACCTAAGACAGCTTTCTGGTCACCTGAACTGCTACAGTTTAAGCTGTGAACGTTCATCAAAGACCCAGGTGTGGAAATCTTAGCTCATAGCCTGACATTATTGGGGGGAGCGTGACACAACAGACAGTGGGGGCCTCAAGGAAGAAAAGCAGCCTATCGGAGGTGAATGCCTGACAGAGATCCTAGGACCTCGGCCACTTCCTCCTCATCTTTTGCTTCCTAGAGACCCCTAAGGGAGCAGCTTACTTCATCATTTTCTCCCACCCATGGGGCACGGTGCCATCATCACAGGCCCAAGACAGCACAGACAATTAAGTATAAACTGAAGCCTCTAAGTACCTGAGTCAAGCCCAACCTTCCTTCCTGTTGAGTTGACTATTCTCCGATTCCTTGTCAGAGTGCTGGCAAGCCACAAACACCAGTGCCTGACAGGGATAAGTGGATGGTCCGGAATGAAGAGCTCTGTCCCTTGGCGATCGCCTCCAAGACCATTCCACACCAAGAAGAACACTTCAGACATGCTTTTCTAAATCGTCAGGGGTTGGCACATTCTCTGCAAGTCAGTCATGTACCGAGTCTTCTATTTCAGTCACCATCCGAAGAGTTCATTGGTTTCCCAGCAGCTTTGAGAAGTCTGAAAAACGTTTGACCTCCACGGGCGTTTTGCAATTGTGTGTCTGCTGTGTTGTGGGAAGCATCTCCCAGAACAAAGGTTGTGGGGTGGGGGGATCCCTCTTACAATCCAGCTGACTGGGTACACACTGTCACAGTGGCACTCGGTGTACCCCAAGCTAACATACGACTAGGCGGTCCTCCCATGTGTGTCAGCATGCTAGTTTGGGTACCATCACGTTGCTCTGAGAACAACGTTCACACACACCCACTGCAGTCCATTACAAGCCCCCCTCTCCGGTTCGAGACACCTAAGGGCCGTCCGTGTCCTGTCCGTGTCCTGTGCTCCGGAGCCACTGGTCAAGGACTTGAGAGAAGTAACAAAAGCCAGCAGCCTTGGAGGAAGTAGAATGTTCCTAAAAGCAGCTAGTACACGGAAATTCCCATGTTCCTTGGCTCTGTCCTGGGGAAAACACCACTCCAATGTTCCTACTTTTCTGACTCTTAAAAACAGGGAGGTACCCAGGACACTGAAGGATGAGAGGCATCTAAGGATACAGGCATCAGAGGATACAGACACCACGGATATAGACACCCAAGGATACAGGCAACCAACAATACAGAGATCCAAAGATACAGGCACCCAAGGATGGATATAGGCATCCCAGTTATACAGGCATCTGAGTATCAGGTATCCAAGGATACAGACCAATCCTCAAAACTCAGAGCATCTCAACCACATCAGCACCGCTAAGACCATCATTGAAGTTCAGCTGTCACCAAGTTCCATCAGAACAGAAGCGTAAAAGCCCCGATAGATGAACCAGGGAAGGGAGTGTGCAAAGTGATCATTTGCACGCATGATGAAGGAGAACATAATTGACTAGCAAGGAAATGAGCAAAACTGGGGGGGGATTATATTAAAGTGGGGTCACCCAGGCTCGGAAGAACGAATGCAGCATGGTTCCTCTCCCGTGAAGAGGTTCCACGGACGCCACATGTGCATGGAGCAAGCGAGGGGGGAGGGAATGAGAAAGTGACAGAGCCCGGGAGAGAAGAAAACAATAAAAAGGAGAGGCTTTAGGGACGTGGACAGGCAGCGTGATGGCACCCAAGATGTGACGGCTGGGGGACACTGGGGCAAAGGGTACAAGCAGGCACCGAGTAAAGGGGAGGAAGTGGGGGAGAGGGCAGGACAGGAGGAGGTGACCTGCCCAAGTGGAGTGTGTTTGAAAACCCAGCCAGGCATCCTGCCGCTCGGTAAGCTACTTAAAAATACTAACGATACACTTTTAAGAAGAAAATAAAGAGAAGTAATTTTAATTTTTAGTTACCATTGGACCTCAATGAAGATGCTGCTGCAGGTAAACCTCACTGGAAGGAAAAAAAGAGAAAGCTTCACTCAGCCAGGCCTGCTTTGGGGGGGAATATCCCGTGCTACAAGAGCACAGTGGAACTGAGAACTTCTGCATCTCTGACGGCATTTGGGGAACAAGCTAAAACTAAACAATATTTGGGGAATAATCTAAAACTAAACAACACACAGCAGCCCACTCTCTGTGGCGGCGGCGGGGGGGGGGGTGACACAACGCGCTAGGATGAACAGATGCCAAAGTTACTATGCAAAGGCCTTAAAATGGATAATGGGAGTGATGCCGAGGGAAGCCGGGGACAGAGGGGTTGAGGGGCATGTGCTGCCATTGGGTTCAGCACGGCAAAAGCAAAATAAACCAAAGGGTAAAGAAACACGCAGCAGCAAGTGGTGGGTCACAATGTACTTCTCGCCAAAAAAGATGGAGACATCCAGACTGAAAATTTAGAACTAGAAACAACCCACCTAACAACATTTGTCTGAAAGAATTAAAACAAAAAAAATAATTAGTGGCAAAAGAGCATGATAATTAACTTGAATATAAACCAATATAATTACGCAAACCAAAGGAAGAAAAGAATTGAAAACCTTTATCACATTCCAAGGATCTGTGGCACATCAAATGTCTAGTGTGCAAGGAAACAGAGTCCTCAAAAATGGAAAAAAAAAAAAGATAGTGCAGAAAAAATCGACAACACAGTGACAGAAATCGCCAAGCGAAAGATTAAATTCTGGGCTCCAGCCGCCCAGAGGTCCCCATACAGGACACCAAGGCAGGGGTGTGCACCCCCCAAAATTCCATCAGCAACAATGGCAACAAAAACACTTTGAAAGGAGCCATAAGACTGACGCCAGTACCTACAGGAAAGCCAAGATTCCAATGCCCACAGGCTTCAGAGGGGGAGCCCCCAGAGTGAGCAGACAGGGACGGAATCATGAAGTACCAAAAGGAAAAACTGTCAGTTCAGAATTCTAGTGCCACCAAAAATATTTTTTTCCAAGCATAATGACAAAATACAAATAACAGAACAGTAAGAGAAATTACTCTTCTACCAGAACAACACAGAGAGGGGAGTACGTGCGTGTCTCTGTGTCCGTGTGTCTGGGCTCCAGCAGCCCAGAGGTCTGCTGTGTGTGTGTGTGTGTGTGTGTGTGTGTGTGTGTGTGTGTGTGTGTGTTGAAGGGATAACTTCAGGCTGACAGGAAGTAACAATGCCAGATGAAAACGCCAATCCTCAGGAAGAAATAGCTTCCAGGAGAAACAATAAATACATGGAACAATGACTTGCTCCTAACTTCCTATTACATATGATCCTACAAGCTCCTTATGGAATATGCAAGTGTGCATGCTACACGCAGAAACACATGCCTAGCTGCACAAGAGATGACAGGGAGCCAGAGCACCTAACAACCTCGAGCCTTGCATGCTTGTATGCTTAAGCTGGGCATACTATTAATTCTAATAATTTCGAAAAGTTGGAGTCTTAGCATTAAATCCTTAGAGAAATTATTTGAACTGCTAACTTGGTTTTATAAGGGCAGGTGGGATAAAAGCCCGGTTTTGTGGCAAAACTTCAATTATAATTTTACAGAAGTACAATTATACCTTTAAGGATCACCAGCACCACAGATTCAGGAAATGAAATCTCAAAGCTGCATAACCACCTGTCACACCATCCCTTGGGTATCTGACACCCTCTTCTGGCCCCCAAGGACACCTACATTTACGTGCATAAACCGATACACAAATACACACGTGTGCACATGACTAAAAAAACAACAAACGGAGTATTAAAAAAAAACAGCTGCCAAATCACACGTGAGAGAATCTTTAGAGAAAACGAAGCCGTCACGTTCTGTTGACGCCTATATGAAGCGGAACAGCCGCTCCTACTTTTCTCTTCAAACGAACCCTGCATCTACCAGGAAACTCTAGCTGAGCCATTCTGTCAGCCTTCCACGCTGGCGTGAAACCAGCCGTCTCCTTGGACACCTGGGCACACCGTTGTCCTTAGAAGCTGTCTCCAGAAGCACTTAAACATTTACCAGCAGATGAAAGGATCAGCCAAATGGGCCCGCCCAAAGGGATGCCATTAAAGTGTCCGATCTCTAATGACAACAGCAGCGTAGATTGATTTCAAAGTCTTCTTCCTGAGGGCCAGACACAAATATACCCCTGTAAGGCCCCCCACAACAAATTGTAAGCCACCCAAAACATCCCCACAGCAGCAGAGATGCTGGGGTTGGAAGCTGGAGAGATGGCAAAGGAGCACGGTTAAAGGATCTTGGAGCAAAGGAAGTTGTAGTTTTTAATGAAGTTGGAGGGGGTCAGGAGGACTTGGGCCAATCTGGAGAACAAAGACTGACCCCTTTCAGAGGGACTGTTCCTGGCTCTGGGAGCGTCCCCCTCTGCTTTCAGAGAATGTTGCCACCAGTGGAGGGGGGTCAGGGGATGAGAATCCTGATTGGGGGAGGGAGGGTTTATGGAAGCCTAAGCCCAAGCCTCACCCCTAGGTAAACACTCACCTCTGAGCCCCCTCCCCCATCCCTCTGATGGAGTCCCTTGTCCTGATAAGGTCTGTCATTGTTGTCCCTTTCTCTACGTGGCTGGTTTTCCTCAGGTCCTCTGGAAGATCTACAACTGTTGCTTCCTCTCTCGGGCAGCCCTTTTGTAGGATTCACGTCTATGACACGCTCATTTCTCCGGACCCCTCCAACCCCCAATCCCATGATCTCCAAATCTCTCTCTCTTCAGTGCCCCTCCCTCTCCAAATCTGTCACTTCTCTTTACAGTCGTTTTTCTCTCCCTCCATGTGGGTCCTCTTCCCAGGATGGACAAACTCAGTGGTACCCCTAGATGACCACCCCTCATCAGGACCTCATAACAAAAGGATGGCTCCTAAGTCCTTACTTTCCCCCCAGGACATCAACCTGTACAATGAAACAGACCAGACGTATGAGCTTTGTCTGCTTATCATTATGCATTTGATTTTAAAATTAGTGTCTGCAGGTAGAGACCTCACATACCAGCAGCGCTCACCATACCCATTTGGGCGTGGTCACAGGTACCTGGGGAAGGCAGAGATAAAGGTCAAGGAAGGAGGGGTCACTTTCCCTCTTGGGGGTTCCACTAGAGGTCGGAGACCAGCAGAACACTGACCTCAGTTCTCGGCTTCTCGTGTGATTTCTCCCTAATAAAATAACATACGACAACCCTGTCCTGTGTATGGTAATCCTCTGCATCAAGTGACATTCTGGTAGTTGGTGGGCTGGTTACAAGTGGAGTTCCTGTTTGATCAAGCCTGGGTCAGTGCTGAGTTTCTGCCTTAGCAAGGCTCTCCCAAGCAGCACCTCCCATGCTGGGTGGAGTCCATTACTTCCAGGACCCTGACCCTCAGAGCCTTCCACAGCCAGGTGGTGCACAGAGCTGTAACACCAGCGCTAAAGACGGGGAAGATTCTTCAGTTTGAGGCCAGCCTGACATTCACAGTGAGACCCTGTCTCACCACAAAAGATAACCCAATCCCCCATAAGGTCCAGCTGGACGGCGTTTGGCAAATCTTCTCTTGTGTGTTATCAACATGTGTCTCCCAACAATGTAAAGCCGTATCTCGCACGTAGATTCCTGGGCTGGGTGCTGTAGACCCTTGAGCTTGCTGGTAACAATGACCAAGGCTGTTCTGACTCCCACTGCCCCACATACCCTCTCAGCCGAACAGAAACTCAGCTTTTCTCCACGCAAAAGCAGGTTATTCCACCAAAACCAAGACTGAAGCTAAGCCTTGGAGAGTTGTAAGGACCTTGGCCGACGCCACAGTGCTGCGCTCGTGACGGAATCCCTGAGAAGTCTCGGGAGGAAATGTTTGTCTGGGGCCGCAGCTTCGGAAGTTTCCACGAGGCTCTGCCAGCTCCATGGCAGTGAGAACTCCATGGTGGTAGAAAGTGTGGCGGCGTCCCTGCGTTCTGCGTGCTGGAAGCAGGGAGAAAAGGAAGCCCTTGGACCTCCCATCCCAGCCCGTTCAACCGTTAACTTGTTGATTGCTTATTCCATTGATGAAGCTAGCAGAGACTTCCCCATCCAGTCCCCTCGTCACAGTGCCACCAGCTGGGGACCAAGCTGTGTCAGGTTGAGACGTCTGGGGGGACATTCCATATTCAAATCATAATGTGTGTCGGGTGTGGAAGCTTCGAGTCTGCTCATCCCACGAGGAACCTCTTTGAGCCGTGCTCCCTGCCGCCACCGGGAGCCCTGTAACCTCCCCCTCCCCCTCAAAGCACCACTGAGAGCCCAGTACAATCCCCCACCACTACCATGGCAAGTCCTGTCCCCCCTCCCGACTGCCATGGTGAACCCTGTACCCACCACCACAATGGTGGGCACTATCCCAATGTGACAGATTACTGTAACTCAATACCCATTCACCCAGAATCCTCACTGTCAGTCTCTACCTATTGCTGTGATAAACACTCTGATCAAAAACATCTTAAGGAAGGAAGGCCTTACCCCGACTCGCAGTTCCCGGTTACAAGACTTTTCATGGCAGGGAAGGCAAAGCCGCGGGGGCGTGACGCGTTGGTCACCTGGGAGCCGCAACTTGGCAGCAGAGAGCAATGAACGCTTGTGCCTGGTTCACGTTCTCATTTTGACACAGCCCAGGACTCAATCCTGGGCAACGGTGCAGCCCGCTCTTAGGTTGCATCAACACAATCTCTCACCGGCCGGCACAGAGGTTAAACAATTCCTCACAGGTGTGCCTGGAGGGTTTCGTCACAGCCAACTGCTATCAAGTTGACAATTAGCACTAATCATTACCCTCACATAAGAATATTCTGAGCCGGGCGTTGGTGGCGCATGCCTTTAATCCCAGCACTCGGGAGGCAGAGGCAGGCGGATCACTGTGAGTTCGAGACCAGCCTGGTCTACCGAGTGAGTTCCAGGACAGCCTCCAAAGCCACAGGGAAACCCTGTCTCGAAAAACCAAAAAAAAAAAAAAAAAAAAAAAAAAAAAGAATATTCTGTCACACTTTGCAGAGGGCCCTAACCGGCCACCATCAAACAAGGAGAAGTGCTTTGTTTACTCCACTGAAAAAGAATATGTCGTCTTTTATTAAGTAATCCAGCTCCATCAAAGTCTACCGTGTTCAACGACAGTTTATGCTGGAGAGGTTGTGGTGAAAGGGGAACACTCCTCCACTGCTGGTGGGAGTGCCAACTCGTACAGCCACTTTGGAAATCAGTATGGAGATTCCTCAGAAAAATGGGAATAAACTTACTACAAGACCAAGCAACCCCACTCTTAGGCATATATCCAAAAGATGCCCATTCATACAACAAGGATGTCTGTTCCACTATGTTCATAGCAGCATTATTTGTAATAGCCAGAACTTTGAAGCAACCTAGATGCCCCTCAACTGAAGAGTGGATAGAGAAATTGTGATACATTTACACAATGGAATCCTGAAATTTGCAGGCAAATGGATGGCACTAGAAGAAACCATCCTGAGAGAGGTAACCCAGTCACAAAAAGAGAAACATGGCATGTACTCTCTCATATATGGATTTTAGACATAGATCTTGGGAGTGCCAGCCTACAATCCCATGGCCAGAGAGTCTGGGAAACAGAACCTTTATTCAGTGGCTGATGGAAGCAGAGGCAGACTCCCACGGCTAAGCACTGAGCTGAACTCAAGAAATCCAGTGACAGAGAGGGAGGATTGATGAGCAAAGGGGTTAAGACTGGACTGGTTTAACGCCCAGAAACAGCTGACCTGACAAGGGTTAGCTCTTGAATCCCAGAATGATGGCTGGGAATCCAGCATGGGACTGATCAAGACCACCTGAATATGGGTGTCAGTGAGGAGGCCTAGGTAATCTATTGAGCCTTGGGCAGTAGATCAGTATTTATCCCAGGTATACAAATGGACTTTGGGTGCACATCCAACAATGAGAGATGCACTTTCACCCTGGACTCTCAGGGGAGGGTCTAGGCCCTTCCCTGGATGAAATGACAGACTATGGATACCCCCATGGAGGACCTCACCCTCCCTGGGGAAATGAGGGGATATTGGAGGGGTTGGTGGGAGGGCACAGGAGGAGGAGAGGGAAAGGGAGAGGGACCTGGAATTGACATGTGAAGCAACCTTGTTTCTAATTTAAATTTAAAAACAAAAATAAAAACAAAAGTCTACTGTGTTTATGTTTACCAAGAACGTGGACAGTCCTGTTCTCGATATTATCCTCAACTCCCCACCAGTGGGGTCATCTTCTCGCAAAGGCAGATCCTATGCTTTTTCCCTACGGTCTCATTTAAGAAAGCTCACCTGATGAGAAAAGTGTGCTATGAACTTCTGGGGATTTGAGAAACTGTTCCAGTCTTTATCGGGGGAAATGGGAGGCTATTCGATATTCCTGGAACTGGAGACGTTTGTTGGGACAAAAGTGTGACAGCTTCAGATGAGATTTAAGGCTGCATCGCAACTCACCTCTGGTAAGGCAGCCAAGCTTTTCCATCTGCTTGAGAGAAAGTGGGGCCATCATCACCCTTCCTAAGGACGCCTGATTCCAGTCAACGAGGAACTGGGGAATGGGGACAGGCAGCTTGGAAAATGGTCTCTGGGGAGCCACGAGACACATCAACAATGCCCACTAGAGCAGGCTCGCACTGCACGCCCGAGGGAACTTCCCGAGGGGAAGAAAGCCGATGACAGAAACCATTTAGCTGTGACACTGGGACCGAACTGGAGTGGAAAGGGCTGTAAGGATGAACCTTAGAACCTGTGCTGATGCAGGTTGACCCATTAGAGAGCCCTGACGTAGCTACGGGACTGCCTCGGCGAGCGTTTAATTCTTCGGGGTTTGTGGGTTCCCCGCGGAAGGCAGAGAGACTGGTCCAAGCGTGGCGCCGGCCAAGCCCACTTCCCAGCTGCAAGGCTGTGGCTTACAAACAGCCTTGCAGCAGCTTCCCGGATGTCCCGCTGCCCCTGGCCAGGCAGCGTGTGGTGAGCTGGATGGCCGTGAATGAGAAACAGCTGGATTTAATTTCCCTTGAAATTAAGGACCGGTGAACCCTGCCACAGTTTGGAATTGCTGAATGTCTCAAACTGTTTTTTTTTTCTTTTTTCCAAGTGCTTTGGGTTCAGGAAAAACCGAACCCACAGTGTTTGCAAAGCACAATCCCCCCTCATTTGGAAGAAAAAAATATCATGTACTTTAAGGGGAATTTGATCTACACACTTCATTTATCGAAACACATAATGGAATTTCCGAGAAATGTGAGAAACGTTTTACCTTTTTAAAAACGGGTTGTTTTTAGGAAATGAGGGAGCAGGGAAGCTTGGAAAATTGTCATCCCAGGAAAGGTGAGTTCGGGTGGGAGTTCACACTTTCAGAGGGTCCTGTGTCCCAGAACTGCACCCACATCTATCACGATGTGCTCAGGGAATATACTCAAAAATCTCTTGGAGGGCTTGGGATGTAGCTTGGTCGGTAGGGCCGCTTGCACCTCTACAATGCTCAAAGCCTGGGTTTGATCCCTGGCACTTCATAACCCGAGCTTGGCAGCACAGACCTGTAATCCCACCAAGTCAGGATGCAGGGGGCTGGGAAGTCAGAAGTTCAAAGTCATCCTTCTGGTATAGCAAGTTCAAGCCTGGGCTGTGAGAGACACAGCCTCAGAGAAAAACAATTCGGTAAGCAAGGGGAAGACAGAGAGATCGCCGAGGACAGGCTCTCTCCCACTCTATGATAAAAGTCTAAATCCTTTCATGGGAACAGAGTCCCCATGACACCCATTAAGTTTCAGTCCTTAACACAGTGGTTACACAGGCAAGTCATTGGTCTGGAGAGATGGCTCAGCGGTTAAGAGCACTGTCTGCTCTTCTAGAGGACCCAGGTTTGGTTCCCAGCACCCAAATGGTGGCTCACAACCGTCTATAAATAAAGTTCCAGGTGATCCAATGCCCTCTTCTCATCTCTATAGGAACTGGGTACACAGACATAAAAACAGGCAAACACACACACACACATACACACACACACACACAGAGAGAGAGAGAGAGAGAGAGAGAGAGAGAGAGAGAGAGAGAAGAAGAAGAAGAAGAAGAAGAAGAAGAAGAAGAAGAAGAAGAAGAAGAAGAAGAAGAAGAAGAAGAAGAAGAAGAAGAGAAAAACTTTTTAAATACTCCAAGGTGATTCAGTTCCCAGTTCCCACATGAGTTTTTCCGGGACCAGGATCAAAGCCAAAGCTGGTTTTCTTCCTTCAGCTTTTTCCAATTCCTCTGTATGCCAATGCACGCCCCGCTCAGTGAAGGTGAAACAAAGGAGATGTTCCTGCTTCTCTGGGCTAGTGATTAGCGATCTTCTGACACAGTCCAGACTGTGACAGGTGGAACTCTGCCTTAGGGAGACCTGGAGAAGCTGCCTTTCACGGACAGGAAGGCGTGGAATATGCCAGATGCCACTGCTGCTCCTCAGAGACAGCCTCCCCCCCCCCCGACGATCACTGTGCTCTGAGAGCTCTTGTCTTGAATCTTTCCTCTCCCATCAAACATCCCTGGGTGCAGCATTCTTGCCGGGCACCTGAGCAGCCCAAGGGGCTAACAGCAATCATCCATGTAGCCTACACTCTTTGTCTGTCCCTCTTCCGGTATCAAATTCTTGGTCCTGGTCTCTCTGCAAACCGCCATCTCTCATTTAATGATCAATTCCAATGCTCTAGCCACCCTGATAAGAGGCACATCGAAGGCACTGCATTCACCAATATTCTTTTAATCAATGCTCACAGCTCTCATTACTGGTTGTGAACGACGAACTCTATTTTGTAGTCGGGCATGGAGACTTCGTACGGGCAGTGGGGATGTGACCCAAGACTACACAGCTAGGAGGGAGGTGGGCCAGACATCAGCCTCTACTTACTTCCCCGCACGTGTCAGCCAAAATCTGAGCCTTGGCCGATTTCCCCTTTTTACTGGCAGACAAGCCTGGGTTACGGTGGGTGTCTGCTTAAAATAGACCAGGTCACTATGTCTTCTGGCTCTCCCTAACAGTATTGCTTAAATCACCCAGTTTCCACAGTCCTGGGATCCAAACTGCACTTGGCAGGAAACCCAGCTACAGACCTACTGGTGGTAAGAGACACCTGTTTATGCAAATGCTATGCGTCTCCTCTATGGCTGCCTTTTCAGCTTGGAATGGAGGGGATACTGGGGATGATATATGTGATGCGTTTAGCATAGGACCTGAGGATTCAGCAGAAGCAAGGACACAGGGACACTGTCAAATGTCAACCCTGAGAGCTGAACTCATGCCCCCAGGTGGGCAGATTGCAGACAGGGTAGCAGGCCTGGGTCCAGATGAGACAAGGCTAGCCCACAGTGTGTATAGCTGGCCTGGACTGCCCCCCCCCAGCATGAACTACTAGAAACCCCCGGGTGGCATTGCAAGGGTCTGTGAGCCTCTGTGCTGCATTTGAAGGTGAAGTTTCCACTCAGCTCCAAGGGCCTTGTCCACTTGAAATCCAACCACTTTGGCCAAACAACTCAATGAACCCTGGACTACTGAGCGCCGGCCGCAGATCTCAAAGTCCATGATTCTCTGCAAGGCAGA
Source organism: Mesocricetus auratus (assembly GCF_017639785.1). Lineage (NCBI taxonomy): Eukaryota > Metazoa > Chordata > Mammalia > Rodentia > Cricetidae > Mesocricetus > Mesocricetus auratus. The sequence continues at coordinate 2,640,015 of NW_024429192.1, read as the reverse complement.
GCATCTCAGAGTGTTCTCCTGAGTTCTCTCTGGCTGCAGAGGATGTCAGGAGGCCAGGGGTCAGGAGCCACAGCCTGAAGCAGCCCTGTAATGAGTACGAGGTGTCTTTGAAGTTTTGTACCACTCTGGATAATTCATGAGAATCTTACATTTCACTCTACAGTGTGTTTATTTATTAGATATAAAATTAATGATTGCCCGAGTCCTGGGGAAGGTGTGCCCACAGTCCTCCTGTGGCTGGGTGCCCTCAGGTGGAGAAGTGAGTATCCTGGGAGTCAGGATAATCCCTGTGAGAGACAAACGTGAGATCCCAGCTTCACGGAGAATCCTGGAACTTTCTCTGGCCCACAGTTAGGAAGACTACACTACACACCTGAGGCTCACACAGCAAGGTCACAAGTTAAGAACCTACACCCAGGGCAGAATTTCTGAGAGTTACTTGCATGGAAGCCTAGGGAGCCTTTCACAGAAAAGGAGGAGGACGGGGAGTGGGGAGAGGAGAAGAGAGAGGGAGGAGTGACATCTGGAATTTGGGGCTCTGTCCACGGAATGCACTTACAGAGGTAAGGTGTAGGACTCAAGTCACAGTGGCCTTTGGGGGTTCCAGAAGCCTGAAGCCAGTAGCGGGATGCTAAGGGCACAGGGTTTCCCATTGTTGTTTCAAAAAATATATATATATGTATATATATATATATACATATATATATATATATATCAGTGTCATGTTAGAAAGTCCTGGCAGCTACAGCTAATCCGGAGGATTTAGGATCAGCTCATTAAAGCTGCAGCTTCCAGTCTTTACCCCCTCACCCCTGCCTCCCTCCTTCGCAGAGCATACACTGCCCCTTAGCACAGAAGGAGACCCGGGGTCTGGAACTGCTGAGCACCTCCCCTGAGCTCCAGGGCCAGCTACTGGGCTATCACATGTGTAGACGGACCCTGGGGAGCACTCGAGAGTGAGCCCCCCCCCCACGCTAGGTGTTGAGTGTGGCCCAGAGTGACCGTTCAGTCATCAGACAGGTCATCGCTAGGTTCCACCTCTACTGAAAGTGCAATGGGGGACACTCCTGGAGGAAGGGGTGTGGTCTGCCCTGACCGAGATGGCAAGAAATTTGGCCAAAGTCCAAGTGCATTCCCCCCTCCATGCATCTAACGTCTCTACCCATTACACGCCCACTAGTCATTCTCAACCAAGATGGATCTGTTTGTTATTTTTTTTCCAAAAATGTGTGGCGTTTCAGTCAGGGTTCCCCAGACACAACAAATGGGGTATGTGCTGAGGACCAGCAAGTCTGCACTCTGCTGTCTAGGCCAAGCATCTGCAAGTCCTACCAGCTGGTGCTACACGGTCTTGCGTCTCAAGACCTTCTGGAGACGGAACTTCTTCCCTTTCAGAGGAACCTCAGTCTGTTTTCCCAGTCTTCGTCTTACTGGGCGGTTCCCATGGTTAAACTGTGAAATACCCCACACGGGATCAAATCTTAGTCATCCTTGGCTGTTGGCTCTGGTTTGGTAGGTTTTAGAAACAAGAGGAGGTGGGGACCTAGCTGACGGAGCTAGGTTGCTGGGGAGTGCAGCACCTTGAGGGTGTTACGTTTCTGGCTTCCCCCGCCCCACTGCATTGTCTGCCCTGAACTGCACGGCACTTCTCTTTCTGTCTGGGCATTTTATCAGAGCAACAGAAAATAAGCCAGGAGAGTGACCCGCAGAAATGAAGGGAAAGTGGGGGATAATTGTCACTGAACGGGTGACATTTAACCCACAAGCCTAGTCCCCACACAGACTAGAGAGCTGAAGACATCACGCTAGATTTCTGTAACGTGCATTCTTTCCCGCCAGCTGCCTGGGTCCCGCCATTGTCTCTGCCCCCAAATAACACACGAGACACTATATTAGTTATGAAGCTGTTGGCTGTTTGCTATGGTTTCTTAATGGCTAGCTCTGACTTAATTATTAACCCATAATTACCAATATATATTTTTATAAGGTCTTATCTTACCGAGGACACAGCCTCACATGTCCTCTCTTCCTGGGATGACATGGCAACTCCCTACTCTTGACTACATTTCCCAGAATCCTCCTTGGCTCCTAGTCCCGCCTCTCTTGCTTCCCTATTGGCCAATGGTGCTTTGTTTATTAACCAATAGGACAACATATACACATCAGACCTCCATAAACACAGGAAAGCCATCTTATATATGGTAGCCACTAGCTGAGGTGGCGCCTTTGCCTCCGACCTGGGTCACGAGCCCTTTTTAAAACATCATCTAAGTTAGGAAGAAGACCAGATGCGCATTCTGTTCCTCTGGGACTTAGGGACCCCACTCCAGGCTTCTGCAGACTTTCCTCCCTCTCTTGTGTCTGCTACCCTGAGGGATCTGGGCTGTCTAGACTGTTATACTGGGGTCAGATGAGGAGGACTGTGACCTATGAGCCAAATCTGCCCCGTGATCTGTGTCTTTATGGCCTGTGGCCTAAACATGTTTGGTTTTTTCTTTTTTTCCTAACTTAACAAAATTTTTTAAAGAGTTGTAAAAACCAAAAAGGAAGAAAGAATGTATGTGGCTTTCAAAGGCTGAGATGTCTAATACTTTACAAAAACAAACAGGCCTACCTTTGATCTAGACATTCTGTGGAACACGACGCTGGCCTCCATATTGATATTGTCATGCTTAAATGTTGAGGATTGAATAATGGAGGAAGACACAGGCTCTGGAGACCCTAAGACGACCCCGGCCCCCAGAGACTCATGAATCATGTCTACCTTCCCATGTCTCTTTTACTTTCAATTTTAATTTCAATTAAAATATGACCACTTCTCCTTTCTCTTTCTTCCTTCCAACCCTTCCCCATCTCCCCTCCCCTCAACTCCCTCTCAAATTCATGGCTCTTATCCTTTGATTACTCTGGTTACATAGACATGGTTTTGTGTGTATATGTAACAAGAATAACACACATATATATGATATACATATATATATAAATAAACTTGTAAATAAGTGCTACTTGTTGAGTCTGTTCGATGTTGCAGATGACTATGTGAGTTCAGGTCTGACCACTTTGTATTGGGTAACCAACTAAGGGTCTCATCCGTGGGAGAGGTCGCTCTCCCTCTCCTAATTGCCTCCTGCCCATGTCCTTAAGAAATTAATGAATAAGGGAACAGAGGACAAAACAATGGGAGAGAGGGGTATAATGATTGCCCCCACCCTCAACATAACATCCATATGTTCTCGATCGTCCAGGGGGAGCTAAGCACTCAGCCTTCTGGGCTGCCATCCTTAGGAGTACCCGCAGGGCTGATGGGCTCACAGCCTTCATGATGAAGCTCTTGGCTTCCACACCAGGTGTCCCCAACTGGTCTCTGTTTCTCTAAAGATCTGCTTCCTGGTGGGGGTCACAGCTTTGCTTCTGGGTCTAGTTTTGCACAACGTTGCTGATTTTAGCACCCAGAGTCTCTGTTTCTCCCCCTTAGGTCTCTCACAGGTTTCCCTCCGGAGCAGTGGTTCTCAACCTTTCCAATGCTGTGACCCTTTAATAAAATCCCTTATGTTGTGGTGACTACCACCACCACCCATCACCCCCTTCCCCCGCAACCATAGAATTAATTTGTTGCTACATCGTAACTGTAATTTTGCTACTTCTATTAATCGTAATGTAAATGATTTTTTTTGAGCTAGAAGTTTGCCAGAGGTGTTGCAACCCACAGGTTGAAAACTGCTGCTCTAGCAGGATGTTTTCCTACCTTATCTTGGTGACTTCGAACTACAATCTTCTTGCCTATGGGCCAGCTGTCCAACAACCCTGGCTTTACCTCTAAGGAAAAGTGACTTATATACCATCAACATTCATCCAGAGACATGTGGGCTGGGCCTAGGCCAAATCCAAAGGCAACAAGCACCAGACAGAGATACGAAGTCACCGCCAGTCACTGCTGATCCTGGCCTACCCCAGAGGAACCTGAGGTGACCAACAGATCTCAAATTCCTGGAACAGTTTAGTAAAGTGTATCTGTCCTGGGGTTTTCAGAGGCTTAGAAAGACATTACCAATGTTGGGGGTCTCTGCTCTTCATTTCTTAACCCTTGCAGTTGTGTAAGTAGCTCAGCCTCATTCTCAGATCTCATAGGTTCTCCAGGAAAAGAGAAGTTTGGTAGGACTCCAAAAGAGATGCTCGCCATGGCAACAGACACCTCTGTAGTGAGTTTCTATCCACAGGCCAACATTTGGGTTAGGAGAAGGTAAACACCTCTTTCTTGCCCACGGTTCTATCATTGGTATCTGATCATGGCTGCCACCTAATATGAACTACACAACAAAAATGGGTGCATAGCCATGTTGACTTGCAAGAACATTTATTGAGCCTTGTATTTTGCCCAGTACATGCATGAATCAATCCATTGGCTATGATTACTAATGCAGAGCTGGCTAGCATTCCCTTATAGAGAATCACTACCACCCAACAAGACAGGGTTTTGTCCTCCTCCCCTCCTTTGTTCCTCACTTCATCACATGTATCCATGATTCTGAGGGGACATGAAAATGCCCCCTGCTGGTAGGCATGCTATGGTGTGAAAACGCCCCCTACTGGTAGGCATGTTATGGTATGAAGCCCCCCCCCGTAGGCACACTATTTTTATTTCTACTATCTCGTCCAAGGACAGATGTTTTCCTTTATCCTGCATTGCTCCCCATGACTCGATCCCTGCTTTCTGATGGGCCAAAGGAAGATGTTGACAGGTCCTTTGTCTCAAAAGAAAACCTTATTTCTAGATGGCATCTCTAAAGATGTCACTCATTAACCACCCTTTCACTCTTAATTCTCTAATAACAGGGGCTGAAGCCACTCTATATGCCCAGTTTACCTCCAAGATACTCAGTTCTAAGTTTTCAGCCTTGTGCTGGTTCAATTTTCAGAAACGCATGGGCAGATGGAACCAGTAGTTTCCATCCTCACAGGGAGGACACACCTCTTTATCTTTTACATTCCCCCACTTTTATTAGAGACTGACATGAAACAGAACATGGTTTTGTATTAAGCTATCTCTGTAAATCACCTAGGCTGTCTTCTGTAATGCTTGCTGGACCCATTGTCACCAATACCTTTGTGGCAATAGCTAAGATGTTCTGGCCCTGCAGGACTTCCTGGTTCATGAGTAGTTCCCAAAGTATTGCTGCAAACAGGGCGAACTTGGGCCCTCCAGAAACAGGAAGAATGTGGGAAGACTTCAGCTGCCGTCCCTCATTGGATAACCTCAGTTACTTGGGCCCCACTAATGCCCAGATGTCAGCAGTTATTTCTCAGCAGAACACTTCTGTTATCAAGTAAAGCAAAGCCAGGAACAAGTAAGTGACTCAAGTGTTTGTTAGGTGACTGAGTGTTGATACAGTGTTGGCCATTACGGAGCTCTGAACATGGACATCATGCCACAATCCAGTCAGCCCCAAGCACTATTGTTGTTAAAATGTCTAAGTTTACCCAGTAAGGAAACATGAACCCTGAGTCAACGGTTCCACATGGAGTTTTATTGGTAGACAGGAAAGGAAAGGGGGGGGAGTGAGAGATAACCAACCCATGCAGAGCAGAGAGAGAGAGGGAGAGAAAGAAATGAGATATGAGGAAGTAAGAGAGAAAAAGACAAGAAAGTGAGAGAGAATGAGAGAGAGGAAGACAAGAGTAAGAGAGAGCGTAAGCGGGCGGGCAGGGGTCAGTCCTTTAAAGGGGTCCTTTGCACCGGCGTGCAGACTGGTTCTCATGGGACCCTGGGCTGGCCAGAGTGCTGCCTGAGTGCATTCTGCCAGGTAGCAGGGCAGGCCAGCGTAATGCCTGAACCTTTCAACCACTCACTAACACTCAGTCCCAGGCTTTCAGTCCGGTGTTTGTTCAGTTACCCCAGACGCTTGACTCATGAGGGACTGTATTTATGCTGAGTCTGTCCCCTGCCTTGGGGTTACTTCGGTTGAATGATATCCACTGGTTCAGGTCCCATAGCAAGAGACTGAATGTGCCAAGAGAGATCAAGAGCGTGACAACAGGATAAAAAGGGGAGGGGTGACGAAGAAACGGCAACCTCAAGTGCATGAAGCTATTGGGTGGCCACCCTGGTGGGTGTCTTTTTCTCGCTTGTGGGAATCAAAGCACTCTCCTGCCCAGTTGAAAGGACCTTCCGACTGCCTGAACACCGAAGCCTGTGGCGGAGAGTTGTAAACAGATTTGCAGATGGGAATGCAAGGGAACAGAGAGCATGGTGGTTAGAATAAGAAAAGCCAACTTCCCACTCCCTCTGTTGGAACTAGAGCCTGTTTTTTTTTTCCAGGGATGCAATAAAGTAAATGGTAACAACCTTAATTATGTTGGTGATGATGGCGACACATCCCTAAAGTCCCGCGAGCTCTGGCTCACTTCTTCTGGTTTGGGGCTTTCTGCTCCCCTTGAGGTTTGCTGGAGCAATGTGGCAAGACTGGACGCCAGCCCTCTCTGGCTCCGAGGGGAAAGTAAATCATCTTACACTTTACAGCGTGGATAGTCCAGCCAGACAATAAAAAGACTCCAGATATGTGTTCAATCAAACCGTCACACCCAGAAGGGTGTTCTCTCCAATGGCTTCCTCCCCAGAACAAGAGCGACCTAAGCAAGCAAACTGGAGTCGATACTCACGATTCCCTCTTGCTCTACCATGAACCGGGCACGTGTTCTCCAGTACGACCAACCTTCCTGCCTCTCAGGCTCAGGAGCAACTTCCTGTCTGCTGTGCCTGCAGCCACGTAGGGACTGAGGAACACAGCAAAGCCACAAAAGGCAGCTCAGTGCCAAGCAGACAGTGTCTTGCCGTGGGGTGAGGCCATTGTTGTAGGACTGGCCCATTGCTTCGAGGTGGGTCTATTGCTATGGGATAAGTCTGTTGCTGTGAAGTAGCTCTATAGGGAGGTGGGTCCATTTCTGAGGGGCTTGAGTCCATTGCCGTGGGGCATGGGGTGTTGCTGTGGTGTGTGCTCAGTTTTGTGGGATGAATCCATTGCTGTGAGACAGAAGTCCATTGTGGTGGGGTAGGGTCCACGCTGCGGCATGTGGGTCCATGCTGAGGGGTATGGGTGCGTAGCCATGGAGCCTCTGCCAATGCACATGGTGTGTGAGTGTTTTACTGTGTAGGAATTTTACCGTGATAACTAGGGAATTAGAAAATGAAAACTCTAGTGGAAAATGTAGCATTTCTTTTTATCTTCATTCTTCTTTTGAATGCTTTAGGTCCCACAGTCACCAGAGAATCTGGTGTTCCGGGTCATAGGAAGGAGGAGGAGGAGGAAGAGGAGGAGGAGGAGAATGAAGACAGAGAAGAAAAGGGGGAGGAAGAAGAAAGTTGGGAGAGGAGGGAGATGAAACCTATTTGAGTAAGATACAAGTCCTAAGATGTCCTATGGAGAGGGGACCCGTGAACATAGAGCTGGGAATTGAGGGTGAAGCCAGAGAGGCTGAGCAGGGAGGTGTGGAGCAGGGCTGCCGAGGCTGCTGTTTGCATCTTAAATGGAAGTAGTATGGCTTCAGTGTGAGTGTGTGTGCGTGTGTGTGCGCACGCGCGCGCACGCGCGCGCAGGCACGTGTGAGAGCTGTGGAAAGAAGGGCTGGAGAAGAGATTCCGAATAATGAAGACAGCTGCGGGCCAGTGGAAGAGAAGTCATAATAGTGAGCGTGGGTTGACCGGCTGTGAGCCTAGTGCAGTTCAGTGTTTAAACAGAGCACACAAATACCTTGGTTGAAAAGGTAATAGGATTATCCCAGGCTTTAATACGAAGAAATCAAAATGCAGAAAGCACGTTCACAGACCTATCAACCATGCGATGCTACAGTTAAGGTAAACCAGATAGACCAAGAGGCAGCAGAGTGGGAGAGAAGTCAAGGGTGCTTTCTGAAGTGTGTGGGAGTCTGGAAGAAAAGACAGGCTTCAGATTGGTCTGAAAAGAAAACACAGGTTGGTTGGTGGGATGTGCAGAGATAGTCTCGGAGGCAGGGTGGGGCAGAAATATGAAGGGTGAACACTGAGGCACATGGATGTGGGACGTTGAAATGCCAGGGTGACACACAGGAATCCATTCACATCACATCCCAGGGCGCTGTGGTGACATGCTTAATAGAACTGAATTCTTTTAACAAGGCATGGTTTCATACTCTTTCAAGATTCTGGCTCTTTGCTAAATTATGGGCCATCTGGCTTACTTATCTGCTTAATACCACACAGACAGTGTATGCATAGGGAAATGGGCTGTTGTATTCACTGAAGACTCTCTAGAGACAAGAGAGTAGCCACCCCCCCCAGGAGCCCAGGCCATTAGCTCCAAATCACCGTGTGTCTCTGATGCAACGAGAGAGCAGCTGTGTCTGATAGACGGCAAAGAGCAGAGTTTCAGAGCCAAGCTCCAAATCCTACTGTTTACGAATTGTGAGGTTCTGTCTTTGTTCAACTTTCAAATTGTAGTGTTTCTGTCTGAAAAGAGACATGACTTATAGGAGAGCCAAGAGCTAGCCTGGCACTCAAATATCAGACAATGGTATCCGTTATCATCGCTAGAGATGCCCTTTGTAAGTGCTTATCTTGGTAGTTGCTCTTGTCCTTTCTTGGGTCCCTAGTACTGTAAGAATTTTGTCAGTCTCCACATACCAGTTCTCTGTTGATGTTGGGGATTCTCTTGCAAGGCTAGTAGTAGTCCTGAGTTATGAGGAGAGCTACAAAGTATCACCGTTGTTCACCGTCTCAAAAAAGGGTTTACTCTTGTTCAGCCACAGCAATGACTACCGTGAGTTTCCTTGCAGGTAAACAGCGCCCAGCTATGAAGCGTGCTAAGAGAGGTCAGGACTTCGCAGGACGGAGAAGGAAATGTTACCGAAGAGAGTCTCTGAAATGGAAAGGCCATGTGCTTTGCAGACAACAGATGGAGTGATCTCACTGAGCAGGGTCCTCCTCCTTCCTTGAGGTTGGTTCCCTGGGGAAAATGTATCACCCATGAAGAGTTTCTCTGGAAAGGAGTTGAAGATACCTTGCCTCTTTTGAAGAACCTCCTTTGCTGAGGAGTTCTGAAATTCAGCCTGTCTCTAAACCTAACTGGTCCCAGTGCTGTGGACCCTTGGAGACAATTACAAACCAGACGGGACTCAAGTTTCAGTTACCCAGGCCATGTGTCTTCTGATTGAGGGTAGGGAAGGAGGATTCCGGGATACACACAGCCTGTTTTTATGAGATCTCAGGGAGGACAGCCATGCCTGGTCAGAAAGCAAGACTTCCTCTGGAGAGGCCCTCCACAGGCTGGTCTCCCCCTCTCCTCTGCCGTCTCAGGAATAGGCAGTGTGTTTACGAAGATGCCTCAAGGTTCCATTGCTATGTAGAAGCAAGTATCTAAGTATTCCAGACCCTATCACCCTCTGTGCCTAAAAGGAAGGAAAACCCAAACTTGAATGAAACCAAGTTCTAAAGAATCAAGATCAGATCAAGGGAGATGGCTCAGTCAATAAATTGCTTGCCACAAAAGCATCGGGACTGGAATTCAATCCCCAGAATTTATGGAAAAGGCAGGTGTGATGGCATGAGCTTGTAATCCCAACATGGGGGCGGTGGATGATCACTGGGGCTCACTGGCCAGCCAGCTTAGCTGAGTCAGTGAGCTCCAGGTAAAAATGAGAGAGTCCGTGTCACGAAATGGGGTGGTTGGCATTTGAGCACCACCTCTGGCCCCCACATGCAAATGCACCCATGTGCTGCTTACCTGCACATATATACCAACACTCTCACACACATGTACACACACACACACGCACACACACACACACAGGGAGAGAGAGAGAGAGAAAGAGAGAGAGAGGGAGGGAGGGAGAGAGAGAGAGAGGGAGGGAGGGAGAGAGGGAGAGAGGGAGAGAGGGGAAAACAACAACAACATTTTCTTGGCAGTAAACGGAAGGAAGCAGGAGGGTCAAGTCTGGAAACCTTCAGTCAGGGCCTCCAGAGGCACGTCTGTTTCCTGGAATCTGCTAAAAGATCACAGCAAATCGGCCAAGATGTTCAACTGAGGTTTTGTGTGTGTGCCCCTGTGTGTGTATGTGTGTGTGTGTGTGTGTGTGTGTGTGTGTGTGTTAAGAAAACACATTCTCCATTTGGGTTGTTTTTGAGGGATTGTTGGAAAGATGTGGTTTAAGGAGGAAAATTGTTCTCGGACAGCTATGGAAATAATGGCTCTCTCTGCTGTTCCCTGAGTTGCTGGCTAAGGTCACAGGAAGCAGAGTGGCGCAGGGCTTGTAAATTACCTGGACACCACGGACAGGCTGGATCTAAGAGAATGGTGCCAGAGCAACACTGTCCAGTAATTCCCTATCCAGAGCATTCGCAGTTGGCTGGTTGTATGGAAGATGGGACGGTATGATTTCTGTAGCCGGCCTAGACTTCAAAACAAAACAGGAGAAGCCATTTCATCTGACCTGCTGTCCACTCCCTGCACAAGGACGCATCCCAGGTCCCCAGTGTCCACCCATGTGAACCTCGGCAGACTAAACAGCATGGTCTTCATAAGGTCAACCTAGTACTCTCCAAACAACATCTAAGTGTTGGTCTTGACCTCAAATGTGCCTTTAGAGTTACAGTCCATCAGCAACGTGGGTAGCAGCCATCAGCTAACTTGGGAGTCCCAGTCCCAATTCCAAGGCACAGATTATCTTGATTGATTGACCCTGGGACCTCTTTGTCTCTCTGGGATCACCCTCCATCTGTTTCAGAAAAGGTAAACTGAGGACATGCTACACATTTTGTACTTTTAATAAGCAGTAAAAAAAGCTTTCTGCATTGTCATCATGGCCAACCAGGAGAAGGGTATCCTTGGGGCCTAGATACAGACAAGGTCAGGTGGGCCATTCTTACAGTCATTCGCCTAGGACTTTATTCTTCCACTCAGCCAGCCAGCCACTCCCCTGCAAATACTTGGCACTAGGATAGACCCTGGAGGTCTTAAGAGGACCCCACCCATGAATTTTCAGAGCCTCCCAACTATGAAGTGGCATCCATAATGCCAGGGGAAGCCAGAGGGGGCCTTGTAATCTTTCATGACCGAGAGGGTAAGTACCCATGTGGATCCTAGAGGATCGGATAGACTCCAGCAAGGAGAAAAAGAGTGTGAGGGAGCTCTAGATGGGTTAATGCCACGGTGAGGGGGATGGAGTGAGGAGCAGCCACAGGGTAACTTCCTGGGAGATGCAGGTGGACTCCTGGGTGACTGTGGCATTAAGGTAGTCACCAGCAGGTCACATGGGCTCTTTCCATGATAGGTGTCAGAGGCGATCTTCTCCGGAGCATTGAAAAGATGACTGACAACTGGGACACAATCCATGACAAATCAAAGAGTGCTCCGGAGTACAACAGCTGAGTCACGAGCCAGCCTGGGTGTCCGCCATCGGAGGGCCAGGTGAGAGAAACGTGACTCACGCACCGAAGAACAAATTTACACCGTTTACAGGGAAATGGGCAAAACCAGAGATGGCTATGGATTTATTTTCATCCCTTTTGCCATCCTTTGGTATTAGAAAGCCACACAAAACTGTGTGTGTGTGTGTGTGTGTGTGTGTGTGTGTGTGTGTGTTTGTATGAAAGTAGGTGCGAAAGTGTGTGGGAGAATGGAATAAACTCACCAGGGGAGGAAGTGGAAAGACCAAAGGAGTGTTCGGCTTTGGACAGGGATTAAGAAAGTTGCTGCAAGTCGTGGGTAGACAGAGGGATGACAGGGGCGCCGAGGAAAGTTCAGGCCCCAGCACCAGAGACGGCATGGTGGTCTCACTCAAAGGCTACAGTGGGACAAGAGAGAGAGTCTTCCTATACTGTGTGAAGACGGCGAAGGCTCCCAACAAGAGCCAAGAGCCCACCCTGAGGCTCTCTGATTCCTAGGCTGGAGGCAGGGAAGGAGGTGGGAACAGGATGCCACGCCCCCCTTGATGTAGACTCTATTCTCCTCTATTCTCAGGTGAGGGGGTTGTGGCACCAGGCAGCCTGCTGGCTGCAGTCTCACCAGGAATGCCACTGTGGCAGGACTGTCCGCATCTGGGAGCAGAACCCTGGGACGCTGGGTTCTACCTCCCAGTTCTTACAGGGAGGATGGGAAAACAGGGTGTGTGTGGTGGGCTGGGGGACATGCTCAGCCTGTAACACATGGCTGAAAATAAAAAACTAGTAATAATAAATTAAAAGAAGGTACTGTTTGAGTGACAGTACTCAGTGATGGGGGGAAGGAGGTGGCTACATGGAGGGTCCAGATCTGAATATCAAGGGGGTTCAGTACTGACCCATGCCTGTAGCTGTGGGACCAGGACAAAGATCTGGGCCAACTCCTCTCAGGTGACGGAGGAGCAGGGTAAACTCGGAGCTCTGTCCAGCAGCACCTACAGGCTGATGAGCCCAACTGAAGGAGAAGCCTCTGGAGCCTGACATCAGAGGGGGTTAGTTCTCCATCACCAGCATGAGTGTGAATCACGCGGGCAGACTGGAACTCATACCCAAACTTCAGATGAGCCCAGGGCTGCCTCTGAGCCTATGAACACTGAAAAACAACAAAACAAAACAAAAAGCAAAACTAATGTCACATCTGCAGCGTCAACTGACTCAGCAGAGGTGACACAGAGGCCTGAAGAGCTGGCTGGTGCCCACTCTGAGAAGGCACAGGACAGTCACCTTCGTTTCCTGGCAGCTGTGACTGGAGTTGTGTCCTCTAAGGGTTCAAATGTCAGTGCTAGGCTATGGTGGCCCCTTAAAAGGCAGGGGCTTGTGGGTGTAGTTATATCATCAGGGACTCTGCTATTGGGAGGGATTGGTGTGGTTTTCCTGGTCCCACAGTTAGTTGTCAGGGGAGGGATATTATAAAAAACCAAAACTTTCCCTTCCCTGACGTGTCCTGGCTTCCTCATTGTACCACCCTCCTACAAACGATCCTGCAAACAATAAATCCACCATGCTGGATTGCAGTTGGCAGAATGAATACACGTCAGAGCTGAGACCGGGCTATTTAGACTTGTAAATAAGATTACCTGTACACTGTGTGAAGGTGTATTGCTGTGATTGGTTTAATAAAGAGCTGAATGACCAATAGCTCAGCAGGAGAGAAGAGGCGGGACTTCCAGGGAGAGAGAGGAACTAGAGACGAATCTAGAAGGAGAGGCCAGTGAGACACAGAGTAAGTCGGACATACAAAATCGAAGAGAGGTAAAAGGGTACATGGTAAAATGTAGATTAATAGAAGCAGGTTAGTTAAGTTAGAAAGGACTAGTTGGAAACAAGCCTAAGCTTAAAAGTCAAGCTTTCGTAATAATAAGTCTCCGTGTCACTATTTTGGAGTTGGTGGGCCAAAAAGAGCAGGCTACAACTTCCCAATAAACTTGTTATTGAGGGATATTAGCCTACACAGGATAGGGATGCCATATGACATTTTATTAGGGAGAAATCACTTACTTGAGAAGCCGAGAACCCAAGGTCAGCGTTCCCCTGCTCTCCAAGACCCGACTGGAACCCCAAGAGAGCACAGAGTTCCCTTCCTCTTAGCTCTTTACCCCCTGCATCTCTACATACCTGTGACCACGCCCAAACGGGTGTGGTCAGTTCTAGGTACATACGCTCTCTCCCTACATACAACTTGTTTTCTGTTTAAAGTCACCAGTCTAAGGTATTTTGTTGCAGCAATGGAAAATTAGCTGGCATACCCAACACCTGGCAAGGGAACGCACAAGACTGTGCCAAGTGTCCACCCCTGCTCCCCACCTTCCCTACCCCACCTTCCCCTCTGACTTGATGGGAACCTGTTGACCTCAAAGGGTTCCCAAGAGCCACAGTTCAAAGCTGCTGGACTCTGAGGGAGCCCAGGGTCTAGTCATCATGGAGTCCTCAGCTAGACTTCATTACAGCAGCCCCCGAGGCGCTTTGACCAAGGCAGGATCCACACGGTACTTCATCCTCTGATGGCACCCCATCGCCTAGCTTGCCTAGACCGTTAGGGCAGCAGCAGCCAAGAGCGTGTCAGACAAGAGGGATCTCAAGCCCACCCTGGGCCCGGTCTATGTTTAGATCTTAAAGAAATTCCCCTTGGGGTACATTAAAAATCTAGGAATCTTTGGTCTTCACAGTGTCTGCTTGTGGTAACTATACCAAAGCCAGCAGGCACCAGGAGAAAGAGAGAGAGATGACAGACGGACAGAGACAGAAAGAAAGGGAGGGGAATGAAGGAAGAGAAACAGAAGGAAGAGGAAGGGTTAGGAAGGAGGGGAGAAAGAGATTAAGATGAAAGAAATGGACTAAAGGATGTATGGGAAGGAAGGGGACAGGAGGACAGGAGGAGGGAGGGAGGAGAGAGAGAGAGAGAGAGAGAGAGAGAGAGAGAGAGAGAGCGCTCATGTGTCCCTGATATTTGACATCTGAAGCTTTTAGCAGGCGGACGACACTGTAGGGCGTGGCTGGCTAGGAACTTGGAATGGGACACCCCCTCTTCCTGGAACGCAAGGCCCACTCACAGTTCCTGCAAAAGGGTAGCAGTCCCCAGAGATCCCAGGTGCTTCCTCACTGGGGGGGGGGGGAGATCGGAAAGGGGAGGGAACAAACCAAACCCTGAGTTTAGCCAGCTGAGCGTAGCTAATTGAAACCCTCGATTAACCGGATCAGCTTCCGCCTTCAGGAGACAAGCAAACACTAAGAAGACAAATTAGCACCCGGGATTCCCCCCTCTTCTCCCTCTGGTGACATTCTGAACACAGAGACTATTGGGTACACAAGGAGCTTCGCACCCTCTGACACCAGGCTGGAAACACCAGGCTTGCCACCCCAAGCTCTTGGCTGCCTACGTCCTGTCTGAGCTTATTTCTGACCCGCGCAGCAGGGATTAAAATAACAACCATCTGTGCAGCCATGGCTGGGAGGAGTTGGGCTGGCTCCCCAGGACCCGGCTCCCTTCAACCTCCCTGCCTCCAAGTCCTCCTGCTACACGGCTGCCTGGGCGTGCTGTGGACTGGCCAGCCACCGTCTAGCTTCGCCAGCAGAAGGCGCGTTTCCCCCACAGCCTGGAGTTGAGGCAGAGGCTTTTTAGAAAACCAAGCTTACCCACATAAAAGGGGCGGAGGACCCAAGGAGAGCCGCACTATGGGCGGTGCTGAGCCGGCTCCGGTTTAGGGAACACTGGCGCCACCTCCTGGAAGACCAGTACTGGCATGCCCTGTGCAAGCTCCAACCTGGTCTCCAGTAGGCGTAGCGTTACCTTCTGCCGGCCTCGGGACCCCAAGGCCCATACCGTTTTCTTTTCTTTCTTATTTCTTCCCCCCTTTTTCTCTCTCCACCATCTTTCCATTCTCCCCTCCCTCTCTTACTCTTTCCAGGCAGGCTGACAAGGAATTTACGACGTAGCAGAGGGTGACCTTGAACTCCTGATACCCCTGTTTCCACCACCCAAGGGCTGGGATCACAGGCGTGTGCCACCATACCTGGATCTTTTTTTTTTTTCTCTCCCCTCTTACATGCTTGCATCCCGTGGGGGTAGATCAGAGCCCTGTGCACGCTGGACCAGTGCTGCAATTGCTTTTGTGCCCTAGCCCAGCCTCTGGTAATTGTTCTTTAGGAGGTTTCAGTACACATCTCCCTTTGTGTCCCGTGCAAACCCTTCCCCCTCTCTAGTTCCTCTGGCCAGTCTCTCCAGGGTTCGGTCCTGGTTTCTGAGCCTCTAAAGAGGGGACTCCGCGAGTGCCTCGAGTAATGCTTCCCCTTCTGGGGGGGGGGTGACCCCTTCCTACTCACACTCTACACGGGCTGTGTGGCAAAGCCGTTGGTGCTGGCCTCTGAACTGAGGTCCCACCTCCACTCTGTCTTCTGTTTGGACACGGTGCCCTTGGAGGGGTGGGGTGGGGCGGGTCACAGAATCGATTTGTCTATGCCTGGGTTTCCTCACCCATAACTGAACTGACAGCAGGGGACACCAGGAATGGCAGGCGCCTTGTCTCATGACCCTGTCTCCAGGGCCCTTGGGTCAGCCTCAGTGTGCCCAACGCTCTGTGTGTGTGTGTGTGTGTGTGTGTGTGTGTGTGTGTGTCCTCATGGTTTTATCCCCAGTGGCACTTGTCCCTCACATCACTTACACACCTGGATGTCATTTCATACCAACTTGCCCAGGCCGTGCGTAGGACAGGGTTTTTGCAGTGGGCGTGGTGGTGAAAACATGGTGTGGGGTTATGTCAATGGGCTACGTCAAGAATCTACGTGGTGATCAGCCCCCACCTATGATCCAGACTCAGGGGCCAGCGGGGCTCAGCTGGGGGATCCTGGAAGCAAGGGCGGCGGTGCCTGCAGTGGGACTAGAGAGAGGACTAGCCCGTCCACCCGGGCTCTGCCTGGCCGGGCACAGCTGTCCTTCCTCCAGTTTCCTTTAAATCGATGGCTATTGGGTGAACAGAAGGCAGGCTACGTTTATGTTAAAACAAGAGCTTTCAGGGCACTCTGAATGAATCGTTTCCACTCCTGTTCACGCCATCGGATATGCGCACGCGCGGGCATCTCCCAGGTTAAATTAAGCTGGCTGGTGAACTCTATCTGTAAAGGAGACGGAATGTGAAACGGGCCTAAGAGGCCCAGATTAGAAAACTTCTTTGCCCTGGAGGCTGTGGGCATAGATATTGGAGCCGTCTAAATTTTTGTCTTTCCCTTGTGCTGGGGCAGGGGAATCAAACAGACAGGAGAGGACATGGGAGCCCTGGGGTGCGGTGTTTCTGGGGGTCGGGGCGGGGGGAGGGATGCTTGGTCATGAAGAAGCTAGAGTTCCTGGAAAAGCTCAGTAGATGTGAATTCCAAAGTCCTGGATTGCTGTGCCTGGGGACTGAAACAGCCTTGTCCTGCAGCAGTGGCCTTGAGACCCAACACACACACACACACACACACACACACACACACACACACACACACACACACACACCCTTTGCTCCCTTGCCCTGAAGCTCAGTAGGTTTCTGGAAGCACACAGTTCTTAAACCCCAGGGCCAGGTGGACCCCTGTTCTCACGGGTGAAAAGCCTGTGGCCCAGGACTTCCCATCTTCAGCAGTACAATTCACAACTTGAGGGAATTGGAAATGATGTTATAAAGTGATTTTTTTTTTAAGGAATAGTGTAATTTTTTTCAAGATCGTGATAATTCACCTGAGTCAATGAGCCCACAGATGGGCCTCTCCTTGTAAATATACATAGAACGCAGTTGAGATTCTTAGGGTGTGCCATGAGATGCTGTTACAACTAGCCTCTAAATTACTCCAGGGTCACTTGCCAAGCCTTAAGGCCACCAGAGGCTAATGAATTAGAGGCTCTGGGGCTGCAGTGGGAAGTGCATGAAACTCCAGTGCCACCTAGTGGATCCACAGGACTCTTCCCATTCCAGGATTTCCCCACCTACAGAGAGCAGGGTTTCCCCTCCAAGAGCAGGACACTAGGTGGTACCCAAAGTGGGGGTCTTTACAAAGGCGATCCTGGTAATGCATCAAGAAACGTGCGCTTAACAATGGAACAGCGCAGCTGGTATCTTTTGTATTTGTATTTCATTTTAAAAGGAAGAGAGCCAACATTGGTTCTTCTGCAGGGGCCCAAAGCAAGATAAAGATAAACATAGGAAGGAAGGAAGGAGTGTGACCTCCAACTCCATTCCCAAGACAGCAAGTGGAATCAGGTTTCAAAGGAATTTAAGGGTTTTTCTGCGCTCTCTCTCTCTCTCTCTCTCTCTCTCTCTCTCTCTCTCTCTCTCTTCAACGTTCTGTGTGTGTGTGTGTGTGTGTGTGTGTGTGTGTGTGTGTGTGTGTGTGTGTGCATGCGCCTTGGATGGAATGCTTCATCCCACCATCCTTTCAGCCAAAACTGCCTTTTCAAGGCCCTCTCTCTCCTTAGAACCCCGACAAGACTGTCCTGGCCTCCCCAGAAAGGAAACAATGGGGCTGGCCCAGCTTCTTCCTCCGCAAGGGTAGTTTACATTCCAGCTCTAGCTGTCTGACCTTATCGGGTGGAAGAAAGGCCCTGACTGGTGTCACACACCCAGCAGCTCTCCTGTGGGGAGGCAGGGCTCCCAAGGGCCATCCTGGCAGGAGCAGCGTGGAGCAAAGAGGCCAGTTTAGAGGCCTCGATCACTGTCTCTCCTGCAGAGAGGGAGAAGACCTGTCTACTGTGCTTCCCTGGGGCTCCATGGAGAACGGTTCACCTGAGGGAGACTGGGAAGTCAGCCCCAGAGCCAGAGGGAAAAGGACTTAAGAGAAGACAGAAGGGAAGACAGGAAAATACAAATATTAAGCCACGGGTCTTCGAGCCCTGGCAGCTGGCAGAGAGTTAGGCCCTGCTGGCAGGCCTGGGTGTAAAGCCCCATGCTTTAGGGCTGTGGGACCTCAGGTTGGCCACTAAGCCTCAAGTTTTACCCACAGCTGCACCATGAAAAGTTCACAGCTCATGGGTCACACTGTTTGCCCTGCCTGTCTTATGTCAGCCTTGGGAAAGAGTGAGCGTCCACTAACTGGTCTTTGAAGCCAGTAAGGAAGACTGTGCATCATCCTACAACCCAGGGTGTGAAGGAAGAGCTGTCCTTTGCCCATACATCTTGCTAAAGCCGCTTAAAGCCGGCAATAGCGCCCCCCACACACACACCTTGGCTCTCTCTGCTCTTGCCAAAATTCCTCCAAAACACGGTTTCCATTTAACAAGGTCTCCGCCCCTCCTCGCACTCTTAACTTGGGACCTTGGCATCCACGAGGGGCACGTGTAAAGCTTTACAAGGACTGACACTTGGGACCCGTTCCTTAGGCAAGGAAAATCTGAATCTAGCCGACAGGACTGTGGCTGGGGCAGCTGCATGTTAACTTTCTAAGTAACGGACATAAAAGTCACTGTTCCAACCCAAGCTGGTGAGAGATGGCTGACTCGGGTCCGACAAATGGGGAGCTTGGCATAAGATGGAACTGGACTCCCTTGATATAGGTGACAACAGTGTGACTGGGACGATATAAGAGGCCACTTAGAGCCTCCAGGAAACCCAGGGATAGACTGAAGACAGAGACAGCTCCTGGGCCGCCAAGGGTGTCTTCACAGCGGGATCTTACACACACACACACACACACACACACACACACACACACACACACACACACACACCTACCTGCCTCTCACCTCCATTTCCTCCCTGTAGGCTCATGTGGTGAAGTAGCAGGGTCTGGTGAAACCAAATGTCCATGGCATTTCCCAACCTCAGTGGTGGACGCCTGGGGGCTGAGTGCTCTCTGTTGGGAAGGGATACTGGGCTGGGTGTTCAGATGGCGTCTACCCAGCCTCTGCCAGGAGCTGCTTCTTGTGGCCCAGCCACGTGCGTGCCCACGCATACGGGCTCACTCCGCATAAATCCACTTGTTCTCTTCCCAAAGCTAAGGGGCCCGCTGTGATAAGCAGGAAAGAGTCCTGAGTGTCTGACTCAGAAACAGAGACAAACGTTAGAGTCAGTGGCGGTTGGCGTGGTGGGGAGCCCCGTGCATGCGTGCGCGCGGGGGTGCGGCCTGGAGATGAGGTGCCCTTTGAGACACGTGCCCCTAGGTGCTGTTTCTTCAGAGATCTGAATCACTCTCTCCCCTGCCACCTGGGGAGCAACCCTAGGGGAGTGGTCTGATCTTACTTGGTGGCCATGCTGCGTGGACTCTGTAACTGTGCTGGTGGCAGTTAGAGCTGGGGGGAAGAGAGCCCAATCCCACAGGGGGGGGCTGTCACAGGTTCGCACGGAGGAGGTTATGCTGTTGTCCCTTCCCGCCAGCGAGCTGCCAGGGACTTTTGATTCCGGAAGCTTCCTATCGCACTTAGAATAAACTCACTCTGCTGCTTAAGGCTCTGCAGGATGTGGCCCCGTGGCGCCCTGTCTCCAGAGACCCGCTCCCCCCATCTTTCCTCCCATTCCTCACACCCCAAGTCCACCGCACGCTAAGTTCTTTGCCCAGTCGTCCTTGCAGCCTCGGTGCTCTTCCTACGGGTCACAGGGTGGCTGTGCACATCCCCAGGGTCCCCTTGAGGCCCTCCTCGCTGACCCCATCTCGTTAGCTTCGTTAGCTGGAGGGTCGGGTTGCACGTGTCCAGATCTCTTCTCTCCTTCGCTGTCTGTGCTTGTTAGCTGGAGGGTCGGGTTGCACGTGTCCAGATCTGTTCTCTCCTTCGCTGTTTGTGCTTGTTGTGTTCATCCGAGCTCTTCTGGCTACTGTAACCCAGCTGAGCGGGAGTCTCCTGCTGCGCGGTGAATGTCTCTGTCAAATCATGACTCTGTTCCCTGCATAGGCCGTGGAAGGCCAGGCCTGGATGTAGACGGGGCGCTGCTTCCTGTTCTGTCTTTCCCCATCCCTCAGCTCCATTTCCTCTCCGTGAAAACGTCCACCTTGGCCAGGCTTATTTTGCAATGTCAACATGGTTACCCAAACTCTCACCTTAAGTGGGCTTTCTCAGCCGCAGCCTGGTTGGCACCCTTCCCTGGGGTGCAGCAGGCCAGCCTGACCATCTTTGGGATGGCTAGCTCCATCCTTAGTCCCCACCTGACCCCCTGCCAGGGGGTCCTCCTAGATAAGGCAACCAAAAATGTCTACAGACATTGCCAGATATCCGATAGGGGGTAAGATAACCCCTGGCTTGGCAATCACTAGCTAGCAGCATGGTGTCTTAGCTGTTCCAACAGAAATCTAGAAGAATCTGCACTCTGGAGATTCTCTGTACAGGGAATTTGATAGTTCCTTCCTTACACCTTCTCTATCAGTCATAAAGAGTTCTAGATCCTTCTTGGAGCTGCCTTCTATTTCAATGTGAGAACTCTATCTACTTGATTTTTTCCTCTGCATTAATAAATGTTTTGGTCATGTCCAGGCTATTATGCAAATGATACAGAATGAGTAACCATGGTCACCAGGAGGAGAATTAATTAGTAGAAGATAGGAGTGGTTGACAGACTTGTATTCCAAAGAAACCATTAAAAAACATATGGGACGCCAGACATTGGTGGCGCATGCTTTTAATCTCAGCACTCAGGAGGCAGAGGCAGGTGAATCTCTGAGTTCGAGGCCAGCCTGGTCTACAGAGCAAGTGCCAGGATAGGCTCCAAAGCTACACAGAGAAACCCTGACTCAAAAAACCATATACATATATGTATATATATATATATATGTGTGTGTGTATATATATGTATATATATACATATATATATGGAAAAGTGGTTTTGCATATTTTATTATTTATTTTTTAAATTCCAATCCTAGTTCCCCCTCCCTCCTCTCCTACCACTCCTTCCACTCCCCCCTCTTCCCATCTACTCCATGGAGAGGGTGAGGCCTCTCCCTTAGGAAGTCTACTATGTCCGTCCCATCATCTCGTTGAGGCAGGACCAAGGCACCTCTCCACCCCCCCACACACACCCTTGTGTCTAGGCTGGGCAAGGTCTCTCTCTTTGTAGAATGGGCTCCACTAAGTCAGTTTGTGCATTAGTGCTAGATCTGCAACTGGTGTTGGAGATCTTGTTTTCTTTCTTTATACAATTACCAAACAAAATACCAGGTTGTTGGGTTTTTTTTTACACCATTTTTGTACACGTGTGTCACTGTAGTTCGCTTGTATTCACCTCTACACCCTTTCCTCTTGTTTCTCTCCCTTCCTCCCTCCAAACGCTTTTTCTTTCTCCCTCTCCTGCTACCTTCCCCTGACGCCCTCTCCAAAGAAATAAAGAAAGCAAGAAAGGAAGGAAGGGAAAAAAAACAGAATAGAAAAAAGGCAGGAGGGGAGGGGAGAGGAGGGGAGGGGAGGGAGGGGAGGGAAGGGGAGGGGAGGGGAGGGGAGGGAGGGGAGAGGTGAGAGAAGTCACAGGGATCCACAGGAAAGAAACCTGAATCGACAAACCCTCCCAGCAATGACCACCAGAGGGCACCGGCAGAGGAAGCAACCCCAGCCCCAACCCCCAGCCCCAGAAAGGCAGAGAAACTCCAGACTCAGCGTGAGCTCCAGGCCTGCTCATAGGAGGAAGTGCAGAAGGCCCCAGAGTGCTTCCCCACCAAGCAGTGCTCCTTAGGGCAGGCTTCTCTGCAGAGATGTTGTCTAATCTCCTTTTGCATAGCACGCTTAAAACACAGGAAGGCCGCTCATATGTAAATCCTACACAGGGAAGCATGTTTTGAGAGAGAGAGAGAGAAAGAGAGAGAGAGAGAGAGAGAGAGAGAGAGAGAGAGAGAGAATGCTCATATATGTGTTTATAAATTCATAAATATATGCTCCTACATATATACACACATGTTCCTATATGTATATATACACAGATATATACATAATATATAATATGTAGCATATAATATACATATATCTACGTATGTTCCATACATAGATACTCCTACATGCATGTGTATATATAATATATAATATACACTCATGTATGTTCCTACATGTATACACACACACTCCTCTCCTCTCTGCTGGTTTCCTGTTATCCCCTTTCCTACCCCCCTTCTTCCTTTCCCGGCTTTCCCTTCCTCCTGTAGCCCTCTCTTTCTCCCTGGAGATTAGGCGGGGCCTGTGCACACCCTGCAAAAGCCGCCTCCCCCCTTCATCCCATGTTGGGCCTAAGAAAGGCTCAGATGCATGCGAGGCCCAGTGTAAGCTCCTGAGCCTGGCTAGAGTTTGGCAACCTCTCTCTGACCTGTAACCTCCAAGGGGGGGGGGGGGGCACGAGACTCAGCCAGACCTGATGCAAGATTGTCCCCCATCCTAAGATTCCCATTCCCCTACCTTGGTCCTATATAAGTTCCTGCCTGTTGGAATAAATCGACTAATGGGGGGAGGGTCTGAGTCGGCACCATCCTGCTCAGCCCCAGGAAGAGACTGGCTAGACCACACACCCCCACCCCCACCCCCAGGGGAGGGCCCGATAATCCCATCCCTCTGCTCCTCATCTCCACTTTAGAGCAATTGTTTTCCTTTCCGTTTTAAACTGCCCTTGGATGGCCCCTAAAGAATGTGTGGCTATGCCGGGCCCAGCTGCTTCGGCTCCCTACAGCAAAGAACTGGAACCTGGGATTGCCTGTCGAGGCACATTGTCTCAGAACTGGAAAACAGGAAGAAACAACCAAGTCATGGGCCGCTCCAGTAGGAGCTTGGAAGATGATGGGAATGCCAAGGTGCCAGTGAGAGACTGCCCAGATCAGGCCGGCCAGGCACTGTAACTGTGGAGGTCTTTGTTAGTTAACTGATGTGGAGATACTCAGGCCATGATGGGCGGTGCCATTCCCTAGATCTCAGTTCTGAATTCCATAAGAGTGGAACGAGGCTGGGATCATGAGGCTTCAGGGGGGGGCAAGGGATAAAGATCTCGACTCTATCAAGAACTAGGAAGGGCCCAATGGTGTCATATTTTGGCAGAGGATCTGTCTGCATTCTGCCCGTGTCCTGAGGCCTCCTGTGGGATTAAGTTTGAAGGTAAAGGGGCTGGTTTGTTTGAGGAAACATCAGGGAGAGAGAGCATTCAGGCTTGAGAAAGTAACTGCGATACCAGAAGCCTGTGAAGTAAAAACTCCTGCACGGTCCTGGGACGATAGCAAGGCTATCCTGGAGGTAAGATCCCACCCATGGGAAGCTCCACCTTGACGGGATCTGAATTCATTTAAGGAAAGCCTAGGCTGAAGGGGTTCCTTGCTCTTCAGAAGCAACAGCCTGGGAAAGGGTTTCCTTGGGGGTCAACACACAGAGTTGTGGTCCAAGGGGGCCCAGCTACAGCATGAATAGGCAGTAGAACTTGGCAGTGTGCTAAGCCCTGTCTGCAGGATACTCGTTCTAAAGGCAAAAGATACAAGACAGAGAGCCATGCAGAGCAGCCGAGGCTGGACGTTTGTGGAGTCCCTGTGCCCTAGAAGCCACTGTATGAAGCCCTAATCTTGAAGCCTCCCTTGCACCAGAGACTCCAAGTTACTGGAGATGCCAAGACCAAGGGCCACCCAACAAGGGACATTGCTGCTGGTATGGAATGGAGCCACCAAAGCCTAAGGGAGGGCTGTGCGCTGTGAGTGACAGGGCTGCAGGGGTGTGGGGGGTGGGGGCAGGTCAGTCCCAGACCTTTGGAGTCCAGAGGAATAGATCACAAGCCCCAAATGCTGGGTACAGAGCCCTCCCTGCTGGGCTTGGGTTTTATTTTAATCTCACTGTTCCTAAGCCACAGCACTTCCCTTCTGGAATAAGAACACTTACTCCGCACCATTGCACGTTACATGCACACACCTTGGTTTTGATTTTAGAGGGTCTCACAGTTAAGAGGCTTGGGCTTTATGGGACCATTTAACAACTATGGGACATTTTAAAGTTGGGCTGTGTTTTTTACACCGGGAGATAACTGAGACCTTGGGAACAAGAAGGGAAGGTTGTGTCTTAAGACAGATGTGCTCCTGAGTCAAGCTGGCAGGGGTGGAGCTGCAGTGGCTGGTTTTAATTGCCGATGTGACATAACCTAAAATCCCCCAGAAGGAGAGTGCCAGCGAGGGGCTGCCAAGGTTAGGCTGGCCTGTAGGCATGTCTGCAGGGTTGTCTTAATGTGGGATGACGCGGGGCACTGTGGTGGCACCTTTCTCTAGACTTAAGTCCTGAATTCTGTTAGCAAGCCGAACGTTGTTAGGAGTGCACGCACGGGTTCATTTCTCTCTGCTCTTGGCTGTGCATGTGCTGTGGTTAGCTACTTCATGTCCCTTCCTTGATTCCCCTGCAACGACAGTTTCGCGGCCTGGAAGTGTGACTCAAATGCACCATCTCTCCCTCCAAGCTGCTTTCACCCATGTATCTGATCACAATGGCGGAGAGGAAGCTGAGACACCCAGGGGGATCCTAAACTTGCCATTTAGCCAAGGAGGGGCCCTGAACAACTTCTGATCCTCCTGCCTCTACCCATCAATTGCTGGGTTTACAGAAGTCTACCTCCCTCTTTTTAAATGCCCCGTGTGACCAAGGCAATCAAACGGATAAAGGCAGATGGATGGGAGCAAGGACAACTTGCTAAGATGATCAATCTGAGACCCAGACCATTGCTGCACATGGAACTATTGCTCCTCGCTAGCCGTGTTTCCACAGGGAACGCTCATATGGCACTCAGACTGGCTCTCTCCCTCTTTCTCCTACAGGAGGATGTGAGACCTGCACTTTCTCCTACAGGAGGGTGTGAGACCTGCACTGAAATGCCTGTTCTGGTCCCTGACTTGGGGCGGGGGGCACTTTCTGCCCAGTGTCCGACCAAGCACATCAGTGAGAATCATGTTCTTCCATTAGTGCAATGTTTGTCTACTTATCCAGGTGACCCCGGGGGCTGATAGTGAATGGTATAGTGATACTTGGGGCCCGGAGACAGGACCTTTTCCAGAGTGAGCTGGCCTCCATCTCCAGCACCAGAAAAGCAGACCGGTGAAGGCGCCAAGTCACTAGCCTCCGCGTGCACGAGTATCTCCACTGTCACAGGTCACAAGCCCAGCAGCTAGCACTCTGGGAGCCCCACGATCTCAACGCCGCGGCGTGTGCTCTGCAGCCGAGGCCTCCAGGGTGGCCAGTTCCAGCAAGCCACTCACTCTCCAGTGCTAAGGCTGAAGGGTGGGATGGGGAAGTGGGAGGGTTGTGTTTTGTTTCCTGTTGATAACTACAGGCAGGCTTCTGCCCAGAATTCCAAGATATGGGAGGGCACTTAACCTTGACAGCCTGGGAAGACCGTCCTACTGACGATTCAGAGACGCCGCCAGGATTCCGAGTCCTGGAAGGTGCTCATATGAGTAGGCTGATTTCTAACCTTGTCTCGGAGCTTCAAGTTCACGTATCAGAGATGAAAGATGAGACGCTTCAGTGTTACTGTGCTAGTTAAATAAAAAAGGCTCACGTATGTACATTTTCACCGTTTCTCAGTTATTAACATAAGCAGTAGCAGCAGCTGGTACTAATGCTCAGAGCGGAGGAGAGGATGTTAATCAAGAAGCTCCTTTCTGGGCCTGGAAACTTCACTCATGTACTCCTTAGACAGGAGGCCAGCCTTCCCGAGGCTCCAGCAGCCTGTTCCCCATGTTGGTTCCGCAGCTTCAGAAACCACGACCTTCAACCTCAGCCTGAAACCTTGCCTGAGAGTCATGACCTGCAACTGTTGACTACAGCCTTGGGCCCGGAACCATGGCTTGAAGCTGTGTTTTTAAGAACCGTGTCCTGGAATCACAGCCTAGAATCTGGCCTGCAAGAAGGACACGGAGTCCTGACATGGAACCCTGACATGGAATCCTGGCCTAACCACCAGAGCCTGGAAACATAGAAAAAGGAGTGTCTGATTAACTTTCTCCTTTCCCCTTATCCTTAGGGGGAAAAAACTTAGAAGCTACCACCCACCCACCTCCAACCTTTTCCACTGTGTCCCTGCCAAGAAAGAAAGAAATGAACTAAAACTTAACTTAAAAATGTGTTTATATCAGGGCTGAGATGACTCAGTGGCTAAAATGCTTGCTTGTGTAGGCATAAGACCCAGGTTCATATTCCCAGCAGCCACATAAAAGTGATGGCCATGGTTGAGAGTATCTGTAACTCACTGGGTGGGGTAGCAGAGGTAGAGGGGATCATGGGGCATGCTGGCTAGTCAATCTAGCAAAAAAAAAAAAAAAAGCCATACTCTAGGTTCAGTGAATAACCTGTCTCAAAAGGTTAAGGTGGGGTAAGAGATTGAGACAGACATCTTGACATCAAAATCTCCACATGTACCTGGATAACTACACACACACCCCACACACATATGCACACCCACACTCATACAACACACACACACACAGACACACTCATAAAATACACATGTGTACACACACATGCATACAGCACACATACATGCACACCCACACTCATACAACACACACATACACTGTCATGCAACACACAGACACACACACACACAGTTGTCAACCTCTCACAGCTTGCTAGTCAAGATACCTTGCAAGACGGCCCCACAAACTCTGACTGAATGACACCCGTTCCTTTCTTATTCTGTGCCTCTGGAGCCCACGTGGAAAGGCAGTCTTGGCTGGCAGCCAGCCTCCTCTGCCAACTCAGAGGTGGAAATGCTCAGTCTGGAGACGGGTTGAGGGTCCCCGAGGCAGGCTGACACTCTTAGCGGAGCCGTGTCTAATGCTGAGCAGGCTGTGACCAACACACCCCACAGCACGTGGGGTGCTGCTGCAGGAGGTGGGCTTCCTGCTAAGTAGGGAAAGGCTCAGAGGGAGGCCCCACACGCTAGGGAAAGGCTCAGAGGGAGGCCCCACACGCTGGCTGCTTCTGTCTCTGTGCCTGGGCCCTGCAGGCTCTGAACACGAACAGGTGTTCATGGACTCGTCTGTAAGCAAACTGGGCTTAGGTCAGTTTGCACACAGGACCACAGGAGCATGCACCCGGGGACATTTCAGTGCCTCTGGTAGCTAACCTCTGCTTTCCTGGGGACATTCCTGGGGAGAGGAGGAAAGGGGGAGAGGGGAGGGGGAGAGGGGAGGAGGGAAGGGGGAGGGAGGGAGAGGGGAAGAGGGGGGAGGGGAAGAGGGGAGAGAGAGTGAGGGAGGGGCAAGGCCCTCCTTTTAAAAGGGAACAGTGAATGTGCACAGGTGGTGCTCTCAGTGGCTGCAGCTAAGGATGTATCCTGTCAGGGTCCCTCGGGCAGGCCAGTGCCAATGCCTGAATACTAACACCTGGTCCATATGTGGGTCCTTGGGTGCTGGCTCTAACTCCTGCCAGCATCACCACTGTCATACCCCTGACCCTGACCCACACACTGATTTCCGGTTCCACCTGTAGGCGTCTGTGACGTGGGTGGCATCGCAGAGCACTTCCAATGTAGCCCAGAGCCTCATGCACTGTGGGTCAGCGTCCCATCGCCAGGCTGGACATCCGGTTCACTTAGCTGACAGAAACAGCTCAAGAGAGGACTGACTGGGTCTTATGACTTCAGTCCAACACAGGGGTGGGAAGTATGGCCAGGAAAGAGGCTGTCTATTACAGGGACGGCCAGCAATGGATCTCCCGACACGTCGGCCAGAAGCAGCAGAGAGTGTGGCGGAAAATGCTCAATCCCAGTGACCCGCGTCCGCCTGCCAGCCACCCCTTACGTTCTTTGGTGTTTATCTAAAAGGGTACTTACAAAACTTACCTTCTTCCTCTTTGCACAGCTTCAGGGTTAGCTTGAACTACAGGACACCCGGGTTTCCCTGGGATCCATCATTTCTCCAGCCTGCAGGCCTCTGCTTCCAAGGGGACACAGCACCTGCCCTCTGAGGCCAGCTGTTTGGGATCTGGCTCTCACGGGCTGGTGAGCCAGGCATCAGCCACACAGAGGGGAACAGAAGCATGCTACCTGGGACCTTCCAAATTGCAACAAGGGTATCTGACAAGAGAAGGTGGTGTGGTGTGGTGTGCTGTGGTGTGTGTGTGTGTGTGTGTGTGTGTGTGTGTGTGTGTGTGTGTGCGTGCCATGGCATGGCATAACACAGTAGTCTTGACTGAGATCTGGGAACTGCACCCAGTGCAAAGTCCCAAAGATCATGGATGACATGTCTTGCCAGCAGGAGGGGATCATGCCAGGGTCACATCAAAGGAGAGGCAGAGACAATGAGGAGAGGAGGGGTACATCAGCCCCGGAGAAAGCCTGGGGAACCCAATTAGCATAGACCCAGACCTGAGCCTTGACCATTAGTTCAAGATGACTGAAGCCTGACTTACGCCAGAGAGTCAGTACTGCCATGTTATCTCAAATGGTCCAGTTGCTCGGGCTAGTCCCTGGGCTTGCTAGTAACCCATGGGCAGAGGATGGGGGGGTGGGGGGAATGACTGTGGGGGTATCTAACTAAAAACACCTGTTAGGATCGAATCTAACGGCCATGGCTTGTTTTTATTATTGCACTCACAATTCAGTCTTGAAAGGGGGGGGGGGGGCTGAGCGATTATCCAAGTGAATTTGTACATTATACAAAGAATGCAGGTGTGCCCCAGCTCTGCACCGCAAAACCAAATCACTCATCCCTCCCCCAGAACCATGTGGCCGCGCCCGAGCCGCCAGCGCCCGAGCTTTGCTGTCTTTAGTCCTAAGGAGATGCAGGCCATCTGTGGCCTTTCCCAAGCTGCTGCAGGATGACTGATGTCTGGACCCCTCTCAACCCCAGTAATGAGGGGTGTCTGAAGCTTTGGTAATCGTATCCTACTGAGTTCACAGAGCATTGCCAAGATATCCACAGCACAGGGGTTTGTTTGGCAAGCTCACCGAATCATAGCGAAGGGATTACAAAGTGCAAACCGGGTCCCGGAACTGCTAATATGTGAAGCAGCTCTATACCACGCAGCCAATTTAAAAACCGACTCCGGCTGAGAAAGGGGCCTGGGCCTGCCTGCGGCTCCTAGCAGGTGGCCTGAGTTACATGCCCTGTACCACTTCACCTTGGTCCAGGTAGACAAGAGATGAACAGGGAAATGGATGGTCGACGCAGAAAACACAGTGTGTGGAGGAGAGGGGCGGGGAGGCTGCCCCAAGACTGAGGATTCCAGACCCGAGGTTTCCAGACGATTCCGGAGTGTTTAAGGCAGAACCCAAGACTAGATGAAGGGTCTCCAGAATGAGGAGCCAAGCTGGAACTGGGAGCTTTAGTGTGTGTGTGTGTGTGTGTGTGTGTGTGTGTGTGTGTGTGTGTGTATGCGTGCGTGCGCGCGCACGCACTCGTGTACATGTATTTGTGTGGGGGGGTGCACACATGCATCTATGTGTGCACAAAGCAGTCAGAGTACAAGTAACCTCAGGTGTCAGTCCTCAAGTCCCTTCCACGACTTTTTTGAGACAAGGTCTCCTGTTGTCCTGGAACCTCCCAAAGCAGGCTAGGCTAGCTGGCCAGTGAAACCCCAGGAATCTGCGTATCTCTGGCTGCCATGCCATTTTGCCATAGCTGGGATTCTAAGGGTGGGCTACCACACCTGGCTTTTTACACAGTTTCTAGTGACCGATCTCAGGTCCTCACGTTGATGAGGCAAGTGTGTTGGCCGCGGGACCATCTGTTTGGCCCTCCCTTGACACTTTGTAACAAGAAACTGCAGCTGTCCATGACTGATTTACCAATAATGATGACAAAATTTGGATTGACAATGGCTTGTTCATCACTCAACAAAAATCTTATGATCATGGCAATAATATGGGCTGACCAGCGGCCAGCGCGGAACTGGAATGAGACTCAGTGGCAACCTAGGCCAAGTAGGCTGAAGGGGAAAATCACAGAGGCCCCAGGATGAAAACCTTTGCTCTCTCTGTTGTAGAACTGTATGATGATGAGGGGGTGAGCTCCTACCTGTGCTATTCCCATCTGCTTGAGTTCTTGGACAAAGCAAATCTGTAAGGCAAACTCGTAAGATTCAGCTCGAGCTTCTTCTGGTGACTCCATCAGCAATGGAGTACAAACTAAGACAGACGCCATTCCTGTTTGCCTTGAGAGGCCAAGCTCATTTTATTACATACATTCTGCATCTAAGAACTAGTAACTTCATATTGTAAACATTAAGCATTACAGAGTTAAGATTCAAGGCCACATCATATCGTTGATTGTCTCCTTTGTGTGTGTGTGTGTGTGTGTGTGTGTGTGTGTGTGTGTGCGTGTGTGTGGTGTGTCTTTGGCTGGCCGAGGTCAACTCGTAGTGTATAAATGCATAAGTTATATAATTATTATATAAAAAAGAAAAAAAAAACCATTGACTTGTAGACTTCCTTCTGACGAACGCACAGCGTTCGCGACTCGCTAAGGAAAACTGGAGCCCACCTGCCCACAATGCCCTGCCTGGTCTCTGAGTCTGGTGACCACAAAGGTCACCACCTCTCGACTGCTTCCACGAAGGACAAAGCCTCCTCCGGATGCAGAGGTCTTTAACTTTTTTTTTTATATTAGACAGTTCCAGTTATGATTTTCTTTTCACAGAGACGTATTTTTTTTTCCGTTCTGAACACTGCTGCTCCCAGTCCTCTATAAAGCTGTGTCTTTTCTTACAACACTGACGGCATCAAACATCGCGCGACTCATCATGCTCTTTTGGTCCCAAGACGTCCTAAGTTCAGCTTTGATGGCTGGAGCAACTGCCTTCCATTCCTTTCCTCTCCTTCCTCCTCCTCTCCTTCTTCCTCCACTCCCCAGCCCCTCCTCTCCTCCTTCCTCCACTCTGCCCCCCCAACTCCTCCTCCTCTCCTTCTCCCCCTCCCCCTCCTTCAGCCTTTTTCCCCCTATAATCACATGCTCACACACTATGCACATCCCCCATCCACCACGTGGCTCACAGGTCCTGTAATCCTGAAAAGGAGATGAGACTTTATGTCATCTTCACAGTTTGACAGAGCTGGTGGCTCTCCATCAAATGGTAAGACTCTGACTTTAACCAAGACAGCAAATGCCAGCCAAGAAAATCCACACTGGTTTGTGGAGGGGCCCGCCACCGCCGTGCCTTTCTTGTCTTCTCATTTTGATATGTTTCTATTTTTTAAACACAGGTAGTTTCCCCTTCGCAGCGACATCCTAAACCGTACGCTAGGCGGAGGCGGCGTTACCGTTTTTCTCTACTGCTTTCACTGAATCCTGGTTTGGCGCACAAGCAAGGTCCCGCACTCTAAAGTTTTGTACACTACTTAAGGCCACTTTCTTAGGCAGTTGTCCTTATCAGGCCATGCTCTTCTACATACAATGTCTTTGACAAGGGTGGGCCACGGGTTATATGGCCATGTACGTTATATTTTCGAGCTTCCTCTATTTCTGTAGTAATACACTCGGGGTGACGCCCACCCCCCCCCTGCAAGTCTTTGGTTTTTCTGGCTTCCTTCCCCAGCTCCGGTCAACCCTCATTCATTCCTCATGAGGCACTTGCGATTCGTGTTCTCTGGGTTTGTTGGTGACCGCTAGGTGATGGTGCACTGTTGGGAAAGGCCTCCGTCTGGTCTCTAGTAGTAAGTGCCCAGGTGAGAGGCCATGTGGCTGGCGGGGAGCCTAGTGTTCGGGTAAATGCCCCCAGTCGGTGAATTCCAGTATGGGTTTGGGGCGGCAAAGAAACTAGAGGAGGTGACTGGGAGGGCTGGAGGGTGGGGGGCCACAAAGTTCATCTTCTGGGGGTGGGCGTGGTAGGAGCCCATGTACGGGAGGTCGGAGGGGTACTTGTACAGAGATGACTCGGGAGGGTGGGGCTGGAGGGCCTGCGCGATCCCGTGGAAGTCGAACTTGTAGGCGTAACGCTTCCCGTGCACTTTGGTCATGATGTTTTTGTCATAGTAGTAGCGGAGGGCGCGGCTGAGTTTGTCGTAGTTCATGTTGGGCTTGCTCTTACGCTCGCCCCAGCGCCGGGCCACCTCATCAGGGTCCGTCATCTTGAACTCCCCGTTGGTGCCTTCCCAGGTGATGCAGTTGGAGTTCGAGCTGTCAGACAGGAGCTCTAGCAGGAACTGCCACAGCTGAATCTGGCCACTGCCTAGTGACGGGGAGGGACACAATGCCGGTGAGAACCAAGCAAAAGAGAGTCGATCCTCAGCGGCGGACTTCCCGGACCTTGTCCGCTCCCAAACCCTTGCCCAGATCTCTCTCTCTCTCTCTCTCTCTCTCTCTCTCTCTCTCTCTCTCTGCTCCTGGGATGTTGCTGTTTTTATCTCTTCGCTGCTCACTTACCCCAGACAGCAAACCTTGGCTAGGCAGGCGCTGGTCCACACGCCCAGGTGTTCCAGGCCACACTGGTGAAGGAGAGACTACAGGACACACTAACTCTACTGCTTGTGACCCGTATCTCCTCAGGGGCCATGCTGGCACATGAGGGCTCCACTCCAAGGAGGTTGGGAGCTTTGCTCCTGAGAACGAACCCCTGAGGAACCATTCCTTGCATGTCCTTATCTCTGTCTCTAAGTCTATGAAACTTGTCCACCTACGGCAGTCCCTGACCGATACTCTCACGGTGGCCTCACAGATCTAAGTTTTCCACACAACATGGTAGGTTCCTCCCACTTGGGACATCTTTCAAAGAGCAGCCCGATCACGCCGGCTTCGGGAGGATTGAACCAGCTACTTTCCCCCCACTTTGTGAAGCAGAAAAGGCTGCGGATGGCAATAATGGTCTAACGCCATTTATACTGTCCAGGTCAAGTGAAACAACAAAAGTCAGGTTTAGGAAGCGAACATCTACAAGTCCGTGGAAAATCAAACAGAGAGAGGAAGTAAACACTGTTATTTCTAACCTGACATCTGGCTGGTGCTCAGAGACCAATTCTGTCAGAACTGTCGCTAGCACAGAATTAACCTGCTAAAAACGAGGAAGTTTAGAGAAAGAGCTGGCCCTGCTCCAAACCATATAACCCATATCCAGTCCTGGGCCAAATGCACCGCAACAGAAATCCATGTGCCACGTGAGCCACGCTGTGTGAAACAGTGCTTCTGAAAGACAGCAGGCTGCGGGCAGCACTCTTGGGAAGCAAAGAGAGCCTGGCTCAAAGAGCTCATTGTGTGTGCGCGAGTGTGTGTGTGTGTGTGAGTGTGTGTGTGTGTGTGTGCACGCCTGTGTGCTTGTATGCATGGTGTCTGTGTGCGTGGATATATGTGAGGGTGTGTATACACGTGTGTGTTCTTGTCCATGTGTGAGTATACATATGTGTGTTGGTTCATGTGTGTAGGTGTGGATACATGTGCTTACATATGGGTATGCAGAGGCAAGAAAAAGACCTTCTGTGGCTTGTCCTGGGTTTTTAAGACACTCTATTGTTAGCTTGGAGTGTACCTATTAGCCTAGGCTGCCCAGCCAGTGAGTCCCAAAGATCAACCTACCTGCATACCCTCACCACTGGGTTTTCACTGTTCATAAACACATGAGATTTTTTGGGGGTTTCCTTCCCTTTCCTTTTTGGAGTTCTGGAGTTCAAACTTGGTTCAGTTCTGGAGTTCAAACTCAGTTCAGTTCCTCATGTTTGCAGTGCAAACACTTGGCTGGCTGAACCCTGTCTCACTGACCTTCATGTATTTTCAGGCAGAGAAAAATCTAGGGATATCATTCTAACCACCATGCTACTTTGCTCCAGAGGAATCTCTGGGTGTGTCAAAGGGCCCAGTATGTCCTGCCCTCCTGCTTCCCTCCATTGCCGGGCTGTTCTGCTTTCTCCCTTGGCTGCCCACTTCTCCAGAGGGAAACCCTTGCCGGATACGAGCACAGCCACACCCAGATGCTCCAGGTCAGACTGACAGAGGGATACTATAGGATACTCTGGTTCT
The DNA here is from genome assembly GCF_017639785.1 of Mesocricetus auratus. NCBI lineage: Eukaryota > Metazoa > Chordata > Mammalia > Rodentia > Cricetidae > Mesocricetus > Mesocricetus auratus. Next base: position 2,605,718 of record NW_024429192.1, on the reverse strand, counting down.
GTCTCCCGTCCGTGCCCCGTGGCTGTTTAGTGGAAGCTATGTTTTGTACTAGGAGAAACAAAATTAACAAGCACAGATTTTGGGTTTAAAAGTGAGTGGGAGGCAGATATTTCTTCCCAGCCTCCGGGCAGCAGCGCACTGTCTTGGGCTGGTTATCAGAAACACTATCTCTCATGATTTGATAAGTAATATGAATAGATGTGACCGATGATTAGAGTTACTTGGACCATCATCCTATCAAGGAATTGACGGAATGTGAAACTCAATTACAAATTCGCTTTCTCCGAAGCCTTCCCACCAGCACCCCCACCCCTCCACAACCTTGTCTCCACGTAGGCTCCATGGGAATGAGGATCAACCTGTGCAACAGCATCGTGAGAAAGGTCAGTTTCTCCTGACTATATTCCGGAAAGCGTTGTTTTCAGTCAGGCGACACATTTGAAATGTATTAACAGCTTGTAGCCTGTCGGAATGGAAGCCTGTGCTGTTTTGGAGCTACACGTACAAACTGTTCTCAATCTAGGGGCTGTTGCCTCCAACATCTCATTAATATGCATTGAAAATATAAAAGATGGAACTAGAGAACCATATGGTTTTAGTATATACATTGCAACCAAAAGGATTAAAACTTGAAGAAAAAAAAAAGAATTCCACGGATGACCTGGGAATAGGAGAAGCTGTGGGTTTTGGGTTTAACAGTCTTAACATATGCCTCACTCTAAACATGGACAGTTGCTGGAAAATAAATATTTAGCGTCAACTTCCTCCCATAGCAAGAGAGCCGCTCTGCAGATTTCTTACAAATACACAGACCAAATAACACTTGGTATCTGTTCAAACATTGGCATCGTCTTGGGGAATTTTTGTTCCTCACCCACTTCCCTTATGAGCATGTGTAGGAGGGCAGCAGTGGGGGAAAATAGTCTGTCTCCCTTGCTTCGGAAGGGCCAGAGAACACACAAGCTCTACATGCACGGTTAGGGGCTCAGAGCTCAGAGGACAGATGAGCTCATGTCACCCTAGGCTGTTCACTTTCAGCTAGAAAGACACAGGGCCCGGGGCTGAGGATGAGCCCGCCAAGCCTTCCCAAAAGGAGCCAGAGAAGCAAAACCCACTGGCCTCCCAACCCGACAAGGAAACTGGCTGCAAAAAATAAAATAAAATCAACAAATGCTTAGGCAACCCTATAAACAGCAGCAGCCCACCAAACCCTAAGTCAATTAGGCCCCACGTGTTCTCCCTGAACAAGAACTCTCAAGGATGCTATGGGGGGAGGAGGTAACTGAGAAATCATCACCAGGTAAATTAAACGAGCTACTGTCTGCCAAAGATTCTGCAGTAATTTATTAAGTTGCTATTACTGTCTGGACCGCGAAGGTCGCGGTGCGATTAGGTGTGCCGCGGAACATAGAGCACAGCTCCGGTAAGAAGTGTAAGGAGAGTTCAGGGAAACCTAAACGTGACTTGAGTCGCCCACTGGGCAAACCCACAAGAAAGACAAGGCTGGGGAGACGTCTCAGCGCTGAAGCACTGGCCATGGACATATGAGGACTGGGGTTCAGATGCCCAGGACCCATGTAGATACCAGCTAGGGACAGTCGCCTGTCTGTAATTCCAGCATCCTTCTCACGGCCGAGCAGAAAGCAGCCAAATGCACTTGGCCACTCAGGACTACAGACTGGCCAGGCAGGAGGAACATGAACTGTTGTTGTTCTCAGGGCACAACTTCATTCTGAAGTTCTCTGGGTGCCGGGCCCCAGCCCCTAGGAATCTCTGTGCATTGCTTGTCAGCTGATAACACAGGTGCATCCTGCTCTCTAGTCCTGGCTTACAGCCCCAGCCTTGCCCCACCGACATCAACATCTAGTACGAGGAAAACACAGACTCTTAAACACCTAGGTTTCTCCACTGTGCTGTAAGTTTGTATATAAGGCTGCTCACTCCTTGAAACACACACACACATGCGCATGCGCACACACATGTGTACACGCGCACACACACACACACACACACACACACGGATGCACGCATGCACACACATTCTCTTAGCACAAACGGCTGGACGTCTTGTCTTTCATTTAAATCTCCAGGCTTTTGCCCCACACACTAGACTTGCTTACATGCCACAAGTGGAGGGTCCGCCAAGATCGGGTGGCCACACCTGGGGACCAGGCACTACTATAGGCTCATAAGTGACAGCGTGTTTAATCCCTGTAAAGTCATGTTTAACCCACAGGAGAGCTGAGAAAGCAGGGCACACACAGGTAGACTGACCTTCATGCCCAGCATCAGCTGAGACCAAACTTGTGGCTGCTACTCTTTAAATATCCTACATAGATCAAGACTTTCTAGCCAGGAGTCTACAGAGGCCTCCACAGCCTCCTGGTCCTTCCTAGGCTGTTCACCCTTGGGCCTTGCCTGAATGTAACAGGTTCCCACTTCCTAGCAACCGACAAAACGTTTCTGAAATGGCTCTGTCCCTTTTCAAGGAGCTGTTTGCATCTGCATACCCACGGATTTGGGATGCCCGGTCAGAACTCAAGCAAAGTTCTTCCAGGGAAAGGAACTTGGACTCCGTCCTAGGAATTCTGTGCTCAGCAGTTCTGATGGAGCGTAAAGGGGTTGGTGGCTCATCCCTGATTCATGAGGTGGGGATGCCAGGACACGCCTCTCTCAGCAGGATAAATAGCATTCCAAGAACACATCAAATGCGTGTCTGGAACAGGAATGCTGGGATGTCCACACACTGATATCACCTTGTGCGTTCATATGCATGAAAAGAGATGACTCAGCTGTTGAAGGATTTGGCTCCTCCAACATCCATGTTAGGGCGGCTCACAGTCACCTTTAACTACAGTTCCAGGAGACCCAACACCCTCTTCTGGCTTCTGAGGGTGTCTTCACGCATGGGCACCATAAACGCCATATGCTTACGCTTTAAAAAAGTCGTATTGCATGGCAAAATCTTTCCATTGAAAATTGACAAAAAGATTCTGAAGAGGGATCCATGTGCTACTCAGAAAAAAGCGTGCTCCCTTCCTGCTTTATAGAATATTGTGTGTGTGTGTGTGTGTGCGTGTGTGTGTGAAGTCCAGTTAAACGTAGTTCTAAAGTGTCTTTATGTTATTTTGGAAGAACCATCTAAATTTAAGAATAGAGTATTGAAAGCCAGGTGGTGGCTCACACCTTTAATCCCAGCACTCAGGAGGCAGAGACAGGCGGATCTCTGTGAGTTCAAGGTCAGCCTGCTCTACAGAGCGAGTTCCAGGACAACTAGGACACAGAGAAATCCTTTCCTGAAGGAAAAATGAAAAAGAATAGAGTGCTGAAGTTCTCCACTGCTATAGTATCAGGTCTTTTGTGTTTTTTTTTTTTTTAGTGATTGTTATATGAAATTAGAGACTTCAATGATTGGTGCACAAGAGTTAACATTTGATGAACTGCTCATTGATTTATTAATATGTAGTATCCCCTTATTTTCCTCTAATTAGTTGTTTAAATTTGTCTGGTGTAAGGAGAGCTACAACTGCCTGCTTGTTTACATTGTCTGTGTACTTCACATTTTCTAATTGCTTTCCATCCTTTGATAGTAAGCTCTGAGGCATCCTTACTAGATAAGTGTGATTCTTAGAGAGGGCATAGAGTTGGTTCTTGTTTCTTAATTCAGTCCATTAGTCAGCATCCTTTTAGATGCGTTAAGATCATATACATTTAAGATAGACATGTGAAGGGGTGTGTTATTTCCTATAAATGTGTTGGGTGGTGTTCCATTTCTGCCGAAATCTGCCGGATTTCTCTTCCCAACACCACATTGGTATTGAGGATTTAATGAGAAGACTTAAAATTAAAAAAAAAAGAGATACTCAGATAAGAAGCACTTTTACTAAACAAAAGATGGGGGGCATTCTGGCATCAAAGGCCACATCCATGGGCTTAGAGCCTGGGGAAAGTATGAAGAGTGTGCAGGGAAGACTCCTTCCTTGTGAACCAACGGTATCTTTCAGTGTCTTGACTACCAACCAAAGGCTGGATCCTGCCATTGCGCAGGTTCGGCAGGCATGGCCTCAGCATAGGAAATGCAGTAGTTGACACTGGACACCAGGGCTGTGGACCTATGACGCCCCCGGGTATTGCTCATAGGCCTAGGGTGTGTTTCCATCTCCTGGCTCTAACTTGGCATCCTTGTCTAGAGAAAGCATCCCAAGCTGCAGCTCACAGAAGGAGAAAGGGTGGGGGGCACTTAGCTCAGGGACAAATCACTCCCTTTGGCTCCATTCTCTAAACAAGCTGAGCGGCCCCTTTGTGGGACGACAGGGACGTGATGGGCGTTTCATTTAGGCCGTGGGCGTGAGCGGAAAGGCTGGCGTGGTCTTGCCTAATGCAGCTTGCCACCGTCCTCGACCTCCTTGCCCTCCTCCCTCTTCTTGTTCTTATGCCTTGTCGTTCTCCCCCTCCTCCTCTCTCTCCTCCTCTCCCTCCTCCTCCTCCTCTCCCTCATTCTCTCCCTCAGGCTCATCCTCCAAACCTTAACAGCTGGCCAACTAAATCCAAGTGTTTCCTTTCTTACCCACAGCCCATGTTTCTCAAAGCTCCCCTCTTCCTTCAAGCTCGCCTTCCCCAAGTGTTGAGGAAGAAAACAAACTCAGACTTTAGAGACCCTTCGGGGGTCCAGACTGAGTCTCCTTCCTGTTGGTTGTGACATAGGGAAAGCTCTTAGACATCTCAGGGTCCCTGACTCTTCTCCTACAGGACGGAGATAACAATGTCCTGAGCCACGCAGACCCCGGAGGGGAACCACAGGTGTAAGCATCCCCCGTGAGGGCAAGGCAGGTACCCGGTGGAGCGGGAGCTGCCAGATTGCTGCTTCACAGCCTGCGGCGTTGGTGTTCGCAGAGCCTGGGCCTTCCGGGTGCGTCTTCTTTCTAATCTGTCCTAACAGTGCCGCCAGACCAGCCTCTCTGGAGCCGGAGTTGTGACCACCTCCAAACGCCCGCTATGCAAAAACTCTTCACGTGTACGCATGTGGTCACACGCGCATGCGTGTGAGCGAGCACAGGTGCAATGCCCTGATGCAAGTGTGGAGGTGAGAGAGAGCACGCTTGGGTGTCCATCCTGCCTTCCACCTCATTTGAGGCATCTGTGGTTCACCGCTGTGCATGGCAAGCGGACCCTGTGAGCTCCCGGGGGTTCTCCCGTCTCGGCTTCCCCTCTTGCAACAGGAGGACTAGAAACACCCGCTTTCATACATATCTGAGACACACACACACACACACACACACACACACACACACATATATATATAAAATATATATATATATATATATATATATATATATATAGAGAGAGAGAGAGAGAGAGAGAGAGAGAGAGAGTGTTCTGGGGATTCAAACTCAGCTCTCACCACTGCACAGTAAGCTCTTTGCCCACCCAGTGGTCTCCCCGACCTCACGGCCACTTATGCACTTATGGTCATTAGAACCGCTATGTGGAGGTCTGAAAGGTGCTGGGAAGTCCTGAGCACTAAGTGACTGGCCGCAATACGGATAATGGGCCGTGAGTCCGCAGGCTAGAGGGCCGTATTGTATCTACCTGTGCCCATCTCTTCCTAGGGGACAGCTCTCTGGGGCCAACTGTGTCTCGTCATCTCAGGGATGAACAGATACACAAACAAGGTACTGGGCCCCCAGTCTGTGCACTGGGCCAAAGCAGCGAAGAAAATGGCCCCCTCTGTTTGCAGGGCCGCTTAGAACATATTTACTGAATTAATCAACACAAGTCACAATTTCGTGGCAGACTCCGTTGTTCAATGGCGATGGTATTCCACGTTCTCAGAGTGTGGATTCTCCTGTGGGGATGTGTGCAAAGATGGTGTCTGCATTGTGTGTGTGTGTGTGTGTGTGTGTGTGTGTGTTGTTTGGCTCAGAAATCCCAGCCTGTGCTTGTAGTGTGGTTGTGACATCTTGGCAAAGAATTTACAGCTGTGAATACAAAGCAGATGATGCCATAGAACCTGGAGTCCGTGCCAGCACAGCTGGCTCTGATCCGAACACAAACAGACAGAACAAGCTCGTTGGCACCAAACTGTGAGCACAGGTGACAGTTCTCCGCCAGGGATCACGAGGGGGTCTGCTTTTCCCTGCATCTGAGTTCAGAAATTCATCCTCACAGATGACCGCAATTGGAATCTGATGGCTGTAAGATTATCTTTCTAAGATAACGGTTATTGTATCTGGTTGGTGACAGGCTGAATTATGTCTCCTAAAATTCACATATTAAAATCCGAATTTTGGTCGCTCTGAAAGCGACCTGTCTTAAGAGATAAAGATTTTGCAGAGGTTACCAAACAAACTGGGGTCACTGAAGAGTCCCTTACTCCAGAATGACTGGTGTCTTTTTTTTTAAAAGGAAGAGTCCCAGACTGAGATCTCCAAGTCTGATCTTCAGAACCTAGATTTTAAGAAGCCAAGGACTGTGGCGTGTGATGAGGCAGATACAGGCAGATCCCTGGGGCTCACTGGACAGCTGACCTAGCCTACCTGCAGAATCCCAGGCCGGTGAGAGGGCCTGTCTTAACCAACAAAAAGACAGATGATGTGATATTGTCTATGGATTGATACCCTGACACCCAAGATTATCCTCTAGTTTCTACATACACACGTACAGACTCACCCACATGGGCACACACAGACACACGCATGGTCCGGCATGGACTAAGAGCACAGAGAGGAAAGACAATAAAAAGAAACAGAGGAAGATAATGCCATCCAGAAGCCAGGATGAAAGGCAGGGACCTCATCCTTTCCTCACACTTCAGAAAGCCCCAGCCATCAGCCTCGGATTTCTAGCCTCCAGAGCTGTGCCAAGCCACTGATGTTATTAAGCCAAACACCGGGGCTTTGTTACTTTGTTGCAACAACCCTAGAGAAACGTTATGGATCCAATTAGGTTATAAGCCTCCTTGCTGAAGCTAAAATCTTAATTTATAACCTGATCCATTTTCCTTTTAACAAAGGCAAATAAAACAACAGTTCAGTGAGATGAGACGTGAAAACCAAGTTTCTCAACTGGAGGTTTCTCGCCAGTACAAGTTCTCTTTCAGGAACCGTCCCCAATTCCAAAGTAACCCGTAGAGCAGATCATCATACTCACCTGGATTAGCGAGGCGGCTACTGGTGGGTCCCAGAATCTGGTAGGGATCTATGACAGAAGAAAGTAAGTCAGACATGGTGGAGGCTTGGTATAACCAACAGAACTGTGTTTGCAGAGGTGAGAATGCTCCCTAGTCCCCCCTCCAAATTCCTGCCTCTACCTGCTACATGAGGTAAGATGTCACACCGGATCTCAGGAGAGATTCTTGCATCATAGTTATAGGAAAAACTTGAGGTCCCAGATTCCCACCACTAACCCATAGCGCTATCCGTGTTATCCCAGGACCTAAGTGGGGGCAATGCTGGGTCTGGGACCACAAGGGCCAGGTTGTTCAAGGTCAGCATTCTACCGAATTTTTACCTTGGAACTGGCAGACATAGGCACTGTGGCACACACCATGGAAAATCAAAGCAACAGATCCCGAGAGCAACGAGAGCCGTTTGCTCTCATTCAAAGTTTACACGCTTTAGAGATGCTTTTAGCAAAATCTCAGGGTTTTATTAAAATCCTTCCCAGTCCGAAACTAATGGTTCTAGACCCCATTTCACACACACGATAGTTATGAGGTTCATTTTAAAGGGGATACACGTTAGAGACTCCCAGCTGAGCCTGTAAAACCATTTTAGGGTTCCCAAGACAGTTTCTGGAACACACCTAACTGAGGACGCTGGTCTTCTGTCTTGGGCACTGTGGAAGGAGATGGCTGAGCAGCTGAAAAGGATAAAAAAGAAAGAAAGAAAGAAAGAAAGAAAGAAAGAAAGAAAGAAAGAAAGACAATTTTAGCCAAAACTCAGATCAGACTGCACATCTTCAATGGTTTTTACTTCCCAATCAACTAATTGCCAGCATAGATAGTAATGCTATTCTACAAGAAGCATTTGTGGTAAGAAGAAATCACCCCCTCTGATGAAATTAAATATAAACACTCTAAAATGCCTCCCATCATTTAAACAATCTACCGTAGCCATTCCTTCTAAACATAATGGAAAAGAAACTCCGAGCTGGCTTACAAAGGAGAATGAAATTAACTGCGGTGTGTAAAACAAACAGATACGGGGAAAGTGCCAGGGAGAGGCGGAGCCAAGCAGAGCCACAGCGAAGGGAAGCAGAGATTAGCTCATCGGTGTGCAGACATCCCTGGGAACCGCACTCGTCCACAGTGAGACACGCTGTCCCATTCACACTGAGGTCACATCTCAAGCAAAGAGTTGTGCTTAAGGATGGCACGTGTTTTGTGGCCAGTGCAAGAACCCCTCTGTACGTCGGAAAAGACCACAGGCCAACCACTGAAATCATAGTTTACCCTGGCTAGAGTCACCCCTGCCTTGTGACATGCAGCTCTGGGCAGTGGGGGCTGGACCTGTACCTTTGGACTGAGGGGTGGGGTGGCCATGGCCGGTCCAGGCTGTTCTCCTGGGAGGCTCATAAGGTAAATCTGTAAAAAAGAGATACATAGACTAAAAAAAAAAATAGCTACTTTTCATAACAGATTTGCTTCTTAGAATAAATACTGAATAAAAATTCAAATGTGATTAAAAAAATCAATGTAGGTTTTACCTATAAATTGCATTTTGCATATTTTATAGAGATGTATATTTTATTGATCTAAAATTCTCACTTACATTTAGCTGAAAGCTGTCATTGGTAGACTCTCTAGACCTTGCTTGGTGTGTGTGTGTATGTTTTACACATGTATTATATATGTACAGGTGCACACACATATAGAGACTAGAGACACAACCTTGGACTGTCTTCAAATGCCATTCACCTCATTTTTCGGAAGCGACTTTTGTCATTGGGGTGTTGGGGCTCATCTGGGGGGCTCACAGATTTAGCAAAACTGAAAAGGCACGTGTCACCAGGTGCAGATCTCCGTGTGGAAACGGGGATTAGCCAGGCCCCTGCTGCCCACCCTCCTAAAGCCTTTTCCTATGATGAGAAATCGAGAGCACAGGACTCTTATCTCTTCCACAGTCTGACGAGTCACAGGGCCCTTCAGAGTCTACACTTCGATCATCCTCGGAACCAGGGCCCATGGCTGGCACGAATCCATCCCTTACTCAGAGCCCACAGCTGGCACGAATCCATTGCTTCTTGCCTGGGATCACCCCAAATCCACCCAGCGGCGTCCGTGCTTCTGTTTTCTGCCCTCCTCTTGGAAAGGAGAACTGCTTTCCTGCCCTTCAGTTAGCTGCTTCCCTGCACGTCCCCACCCCCGACTTCCCCTTGATAATGTAACTCATTTGTGTTGTCAGTCTTAATTGGCTTAGTTGTTTTTCTAGGCAAAGGCCTCTTTTTCTTGTGCTTTTTTTTTTAAAAAGAGAATTTAATATCTCTCTAAGATGAATTGCATGAAACAAATTCAGGACCGAGATGGTCATCCTAACAACATATTAGCAATGACCCTGAGCATAAATAACGCGCCCATTATTCGTGTTTATGCACAATGTTGCCTGTACTGTGGACCTTTGTTACACATTTGCAGATTTAATAACTACAGTTCTTCATTCTCTGTGAAGGTTCTGTCACTAATTATCGAGCTTTAAAGTCATCTCAGTTTTCTCTCAGAGGTATATCCCAGAAGCATGGTGTGCCCCCCCCAACCCCCTTATTAACTGTGTGTATATGAGAGCTGCTTCTACCTGAAGCATCGCAGACCCATTTTTCAAAGCTGTGACCCAGGGGTGGTGGCTCGGGCCTGTGAGCCCAGCACTTGGGAAGAAGTAGAAGAGATGCAGCTAGCTCAGAGTCACATTCATCCTCAGTTACATAAATACTTGAGGCCAGCCTGGACTGCATGACATGCTGCCTCCGAACAAACTAGACCTGGGTGTGACGGCTCATGTACTATAATCCTGGCACTTGGGAGGGGCGGGGAGCTAAGGCAGGAGGACTTCTGTAAGCTCAAGATCACTCTAGGCTCTCTCTCTCAGAACAAATGAACTTGAAAACAAAACTTCCTTAGTTGGTGGGTCTGGGTTCAATGTTGAGCACCACTCTCTAGACCGCCTGAAAGCCACAGCGCCATACTCCAGTGGGCTTGCTTCTTTCCGCCAGAAGACAGGGCATGGCCGTGGAATTCTCACTCAGAGGGCAGAGTGGTGCAATTACTTTGGGTCTCTCTTTAAATAAATAATTTAAGCTCACTTAAAACTGCCAATCTGGCGGATCAGCTTTCAAAGAACCCCACTGCGTCTCGGAGTGTGAGCCCTTCCCTGTGTTCGTATCCCAAGGAGAACAACGTGAAACCCAACACAGAGAGGCCTTTAATTCAATCAGTCTGTTTGGCTGCAGGCATCGCAACTGGTGTGGTCTGTGAAATTCTACCCTCCCGGACTTCGGAGAGTTAGACAGTTTTCTCCTCTATTAAAACCCCGCAATTGCTCACTCTCCTCTTGGTGGGGGGGGGCAGCTTTTGCGTTCTGGGACCTTCAGCTTTTCTAGAGGCTGGGGGCAGCGTGTGGGAACGAGATCTGTAGCTGAAACCAATTATAGCTAGATTTCATTCTCACATCTCTGGAAACATTCTGAAAATAGATTCCCAACCTGTTGCAGTTTTCTTTCTAAGATGAAAGTTAAAGGCAGGGCACAGGGCAGAATTCAGTCAGATGGCTCAGTAGGCAAAGGTGCTTGATTCCCAGTCTTGCAATCTGACTTGGGATCCCCAGAATCTGTGCTGTCACAGACAATCAACCCGGCTACACTGTCGCCTGACTTCTACTTGTGGGCCATGTACACATCCCCACCCCAACACCTCAAGATAAATAAAACGTAATAACATTTATTTTTTAAAAAACTGCTTAGCCAGAGTTTTATGACGGAAACCATTCTGGGAATAAAGTCAGCGAGTGAGCTGCCCCACCTAGTTCGGAGGCAAATGGACAAAGGCCTAGGTACCAAATGAAAACGGCGGTATCACAGGATTGCTTCTCAAAGTGTGTTCCACGGCGCACCGACCAAAGACACGCTTGAGGCTTGCCCTGCGCTTACAGGGTGAAGCCAGCCAGAATCACGACAAGGTCCCCAGCCCACTCACACACAAACCGAAGTGTGCAACATCCACCCTAAGAATTCTTATAAAGCCCACTATCCTCAAAGACGATGAGTTCAAGAATGACAGCCAGACTATGCAGATGTGACTGCAACTGTATAACGAACAGCCCGGTGAGGACGGTTCTAGATGAGATGCCCGTGGAAGGACCAGAGAACCGTGAGTGTGTCAACTACACCCAAGAGAGCGCTGCTCGTGAAGGGTGACTGGGCGGGGGGGGGGGACTCACCATCACGATGGAATTAACATTTGGAAGCTCTTTATTCATAAAATCCTTTGAAAGATGAATAGCCAGGCCCCACCCTCCCCTGGAAATAACAACCACCAGGCTGAGTTTAATTTTCAGCCACGCATTTGAGATGTTTGCATGGACAAGCGGATTAACACGTCCACAAACAGACTGCGGTGGTAGATACGCTGGCCTTGTTTTCTTCCATGAGAGTCTATGCCAATATTTCCTTATCAGCTACTGGTCACACGCTGTGACATTAAGCCCCCTCCTGTGGGGCGTGACCTCGGGAAATGCTGACCTTGGGAATTTCTGGTGACCAGGAACCATCAGGGTGGCGGCAGAGCCAGCACCACATTTGTCTACCCCCAGACAGCTTGGAAGACCGCTACCCATGAGCCTTTGCTGCCCAGCCCAGCAGAAGAGCATAGGTTTTTTTTTAATAAAAATATACTATTTTACATTTAAATTTGGTGAGCAGTCTAATGCCCACTTTTTTTTTTTTGAGTTGTCTTCTTCAAAGTAACCACTAGCTCACACATTTGCGCACAGGAAATCACTTTCTGGCATTCAGTCTGCTATTGTAGCTCTTGAAGATCCTGAACCTTATTAAACCAATCTCACGGGCAGCTTGGGTGGCTGTGGAATCACGATGTATGCCATGATCCACGTGTAAACAACAGCATGGAGATGGGGGGGGGCAGCTTGTCTGGTGTAGACACCTACACATAGCAGCTTTGTGTGTTTTCACAGAGCTGGGACAGCTTTCTAACTCCAAGTGAGGCCCCTTTCCTAACACATTCCGGAACCATTCCGGAATCCTGCCTCCCTCCCCAGTGAGGGGTACGTTCTGAGTTGCATTCTTCATCCCCTCAGACCCCTGGAGGGGGCTTGCCATTGCCAGACCCTGTGGCCTCCACAGAGTCACTTTGCATTGTAAAGGACTTGGCTCTTGGAACGCTGCTCCTCATTCTGCAGAATCTCTACCATGTCTACAAGATGGTCTCTGGTGATCCCTTGGAGGGATGGAAGGGGATGGGAAGGGATGGCTGGGCCTCCTCTCATGCATTTGAAGCTGATGAGGAAGACGGACCCGTTACTGCCTAGAACCGATGGATAAAGCACCCCCAAAACAGAGGACCCCTTAGATTCAGCCTTCGGAGGATTAACTGCTTTGTCTTCCTCATCCAGATCTATCTAAATTCTTCTTCACCCCTATATCAGACACATAGGGACCACGTCTGTGGGCAATGACTGCGGGCTTCTAGCTGTGCTTTCAGATCTCTGTGGCCGCGCAGGCACTCGGGACAAGCAAAGGATGCTGTAAAGCCAACTGCTGGGGCCAGAGGATGACCTAGCACCTGACCGAGGGGTGCTAGCAGCAGCTGTGGGTTCACAGAGCTCAGTCACGCCCAGGAGCACCGCAGGGAGGGAACCTCCTTCCCGCAAGAGGCACCTGCTTCAAGTTCACACTCCACTCAGAGCTGTGTGTGGCGGTTGCACTCTCGCGCTTACTTCTGGTCACACCCTTGGGCATGCGTCCACTCCCTAGAGCTATCGTGGCCACGGAGGAGAAAAGGGACAGCATGCGTGACACCTCCCGCGTAACAGACCAGATTTGCCATGGCCAGCTCATGAAAGGACAGGCTACGTCATAAGGCCGCACTGCCTAACGAATTCTGTGGCTTAGTGCCTGTCTCTGATTGTGACACCTTTAACCTGAGACCTCATGGGTCTGTGGCTTCAAAAGAAGTAGACCTGGGGGGAGGGAAATCGTTTGTATGTAGAGGAGCCGGAGGAGAAGGGCTTCCAACGGCTGTAACCAGGGATGCCAATGGATGCCGCAAAAGAATGATCACCAAACCACAGGGCACACAAGGATGTGCCAGCATCCAAGCAGGGGACCAATCCAGATGCTTACTAAACGAAGATGAGTAGAAGAAGCTGTGTCCTGGGCCGATCTAGATCTATGGAGCGCAAAGTAACGAGCATGGAAGAGATGGCTGAGACATGAAGGAGGGAAGGATGGAGCCCACGGGTCACGGCCTGCGAGGTCCCTAGGCTGGACAGTCTGGCTTAACGCGACCCCAAGCTGATGCCGAAATGATGGCCACACAGTTCTTGAATAAATAATCTGTTGCAGAAGCTTGGTTATAAGGAAAGGGAAGAAGGGAAGGAGGGAGGAAGGGAGGGAGGGAGGACAGACTTGGGGTGGTAACTCCGAAGTAGGCACAGCTAGAGGTAGAAGGAACAGAGATCAGGTGGGAGGAAGCATTTGGCAGCAGGATTCAGGGGACAGTAAGTGTGGGTGTTAGCATCCTGAAAGAAGGATCAGAGTGTGCTATCTAATCTAAGCTCATGAAACACAGAAGTCTTTTAGGGTTTTTTGTTTTGCTTTGATATGGTTTTTTGTTTTGTTTTGTTCTGCATTTTCTTGCAGGGAGCCTGGCGAGACAGCTCTAGTACAGAGAAGGCTGGAAGAGAATCTAAATGGACTAAGGGCCTAGAAGCCTGGCTCGCTCTGGGGTGCCTGCCAGCTTCTGTCCCCAGTGCTGGATTGGAGAAATGTGTTGAATGTGGACACACAAGGGACAGGAACATGGGTCTCTGTCACCAGATCCTCAAGAAGCCCCCTTGCCCCACCCTGCAGAGGGCCCCTTTCTCTGTGTCACGCCGGGTGTGTTTCTCCATGGGCTGCTTCTGTCTGCTGCATTTGAGACTCCCCTTCTGCTTGCTACCTTTTCATTTTCATTTTAATTGGTTCAGAAAAGGAACCTAGACAGTAACATCACCACCCTACAAACAAAGGAGTGACAAGGGCCCCTTGTCCCGTCTCTCTCGCCAGCCAGCTTTACCGCGGTGGCTCGCAAACCCTGGTCTTGAAATCCATCCAGGGGCATTCCTGAGGTGGCTTTAAACAAAAAAAATTTTTTAAATTTGCCAATTAACCTTAAAGGCCAAATGTTCTGCAGGGAGCTTTTATTTATTTAGTTAGTTTTTAACTATAGGCAGAAGCATTTTTGTAAGATTCCCTGGAGTCATTCGTTTCCATTCAGACCCTCCTCCACTGTGTGTTCCACCAAGATGCCCTCGTAGGTGGCAAGCCAGGGAAAGTACACGCCTCTCTGCTCTTCGTTCTTACTGCTCTTGGTGGAGTTCTTCGGGGCCACCCGAGTTAACTGCATGCACCGGGTCTGGCCCATTACTTTATTGACCTCTAACACGGCAGGGGACTTTAGCTGGGCATGAAGGGGTTTCTGGGAACAGAGGCAAGCTTTTCTACCCCCAGGTCAGGGAAGAGAAAATCAGTAGCCTGACACCGCAGTGGCAGCTACAGACTGGTACCAAAGAGCTCCAGGAAGTGTCCCTGCTGCCACCATTCAAGGCAGCTGAGCCCTAGTCTGTCTCCCTCGAAAGAAAGAGCTCCCAAGTCTGGGGACCAGGTCAACTAGACTCATGAATGCTGGACATACGAAGAGTCACGGAGAAGCAGCCTGGGCTGGGGAAGACATGTATGCTGGACCCAGGTAGGAGTAGGGGAAATTCCCTCTGCTTCCTGCAACTGGGATCCCTTCAGTGTTCAGTCTGGCATGAGCAGTCACGGCCCCCGTGAGGTGTGTGTGTGAGGGTGTTTAGGAGTGATATATCCTCAGTTCACAGTGCCTCTCCCTGGCTTCCTGGTTGTGTTCATGCGGCCCTGACTCCTTCCACTGCCAGGCCCCCAGACTCCAGGCCTTAGTTGCCTTCTCTACAGCTTCATCTGAAACGCTGACAAGTTCTTGGCTGTCTCTGGTTCCAGGTAACACCACTGAGTTATCTTCTAGAACTCTGTGCTAAACCTTCCTGCCAGCGTACTGTAATTCCCCCTTGCAGGACCCAGACAAGGCACTCCACCAACCACAAGCCTGGAGGAATGTGCAAGCAGGCACTCTGGGGAAGCAGACGGTGTCTGGAGCCCGGTTCAGCTTTCCATTCCCAGGGGCTAACCATGCGATTGGCATTGGATACACATATATATATATTGCCGTGAACGATGTGTAAATTAGTGACCTAACTAAATCATCAGGAAAGACATAAGGCTTGACTCTGATGTGGAGGTTAAATGCCGAATGCTTCCCCTCTGAAAAAAAAATGGGCGAAGAGAATCAGTCGCTACTGATTCCGGAATTGCTTTTCCCTCAAATGGGACGGACCGCGTAATCATCCTTCCCTTGACTTGATAGCGCAAGGGGTTCCTGCCTTGGGTGTTGGCCCAGATATCCAGAGTGACTATGTAAGGCCCATTTCTGATCCAGACAGCTGGGCCTCTCTCTACTGTCGCCTCTGAATGCAGCAATGGGACTGAATTGGGTTGCGTATCGACAGGGACAGGGCAGAGGCTGACCACAGTGCACTGCATTTCGGGTCCAGGACGTGCTCCTGGGGTAACGGGGGTGTTAGCGTACCTGGCCTAGTTGTAATTCTTTGCGTAGCCTCGGGATATACTGAAGTATTTGGGAAAATAAAAGCTGCACCCCCTGCAGACAAAAGGAAAGACAAAGTGTGAAGATCCTTCGCGGTGACATCAGTGCCACCGGCCCCGCCCTGCTGCATCAGGGGAGGGCTTGCACGCCAGTAGAGTCCTTGGCAAACACAAGCCCTGGGTCAGACTCGGATCCTGAGTGTGCACACTTGTCTCCCACGTGACTGAAATGTCATGCTTTCTTTGTTATTCCCTTGTGAGCGTCTTGGTGGGGCCCTACTGTGTCCCACCAGCAACCTTACTTTATTAAAATGTATTGGATATTGGATATGGTTCCCAAAGTATCTTTTCTTTCTTTCTTTCTTTTTTTTTTTTTTGGCTTTTTGAGATGAGGGTTTCTCTGCGGCTTTGGAAGCTGCCCTGGACCTAGCTCTTGTAGACCAGGCTGGCCTCGAACTCACAGAGATCCACCTGCTTCCACCTCCCGAGCGCTGGGATTAAAGGCATGGGCCACCACTGCCTGGCGATTCACAAGATACCTTTACGGATCTCGGAAAGCAGACCTTGGGAAGAATTGTTCGTATGTTGCCTAGGATTCTACGGAGTGTATTCAGAATTATTCCACACCTCTATCCAGATACATGATTCTCCTTATTTTCCCCATCAGTGGTCATCTCCCCAGATGAGAGAATTTCCCCTTTGGCATTATGTCCTTCGGAAATTTATCATCCTGGTCTTCGAATAGCCCCTCATATAGCTATAGTTAAAAACTAGTGAACTCTGAACTTTGGTGGAATATTTAGTCACTGCCGAGGAATTTCTAAATGAGCATGTTACAAGAGTCCGTGTGTGGCTAAGTGGTGTTTCCTGGTTGGGGGGTGGTGGGGGTGGTGACTCTTTGCTAATTTTGGCCACAAGATCATTATCGGGTTGACCCGAGCGATGCAGAGCGAGAAGGGGGAACTTTTAGAAGCATGTCCTGTTACATTAAAAGAGTACTGTTTGGTTGCCGAAGACTAAGTACACATCAGTCATTTACTACAGATAACCAGCTGGGGCTCGGTTCATATGGGACTGGACACTTTAAAATAAAAGGAGACTATTTGGTAAGTTGCTGTCTTGCCTAGTCTAGGAGATCCACGTTAGGGCTGGCTGGCTGGCTTGCTTTGCTTGCCTGCTAAGAGACATAGGCTTCCTAGCTCTTGCTGCTTTCAGCCCCTGCTGGGTGCTAGCAGGGCGTGGCAGGGAGTGGTCCTAGGCTAACCCAGTAGGTGAGCAGCAAGTGGCCATGTATCCACCTACGGACACTGTCAGGAGGGGTGGGGGTAGATCTGTATACAGAACATGAGTGACATATTTATCCACAGAGAACCCCAGGCGTACTGAGAGCAGGACAGGGGGTTAGTCGGGATCAAGTGCCTCGCTAAGCCCTGCTAGGCTCAGGCGTGCGACAGACAGACTCAAGCGTAGAACCTGTAGTCAGAGAAGGGAAGGAAGGCACTGGACTGGGGCCAACTTTATGCTCTCCAAAGTTGCAGCAGAGTTTCCCTTGGCATAGAGGTTTGCAAAAAAAAAAAAAAAAGTATGAGGAACACTCCTCCCTCCCACCGCCCTCTGCAAACACACGAATCTGTGCAGAAGATTAAATCAAGGTAAGCCCAAGGGCCCCCAAACCGAGAGATACCAAGGAACTCTAGAAAACGCAGCTTTAGGGGTGAAGATGGGGAACAGACACATGGCAGCAGGACTGGAGGTTTGGGGCTAACGGTGCCACCTGTTGGGGGTTTGTACAATTGGTCCAAAAACAAAACAAACAGACAGACAGACAAAAAATCCTTTCACGGCTAAGGGGATTGTGGTGGAAAATAACGGGGAAGTGTTCAGACACCCAATGGCCCTCAACTTCCTTCACCTGTGCACCTGCCTTCTAACCTCTAGCCTCTAGCCTCTAACCTGTAACCTCTAGTCTCTAACCTCTAACCTCTAGCCTCTAACCTCTAGCCTCTAATCTCTATCCTCTAGCCTCTAACCTCTATCCTGTGGATTTCACTTGGAGGCACGCACCTGTAAACAGGAACCTATGCTTGTCTTGGGGTGGGAAAGGGCTAGGGTTACCTGTGTTCCTGGCATGCATTAAACGCGGAGAGTTCTGTAAAGCCTTATCGACATCATCGGAAGTCAGATGCGGAAGGGGAGCTACAAAACAAAAACGCAGAGCAACACCGAGATGAAAAATGGTAAAAAATGAACGGAACCAAAAGGAAAACACACCTCCCCCACCCCGCCCGGGGGGGGGGGGTGCCAGACCAATCTAAACCCTCTTTTGGCACCGGTTAATGTGTCAAATGCTAAAAGGGATGACTCCATACGGGCGGGGCTAGAAGGGCGTGGGGCATGAAGCAGAGCGGCCAAGGGAGGCGCTCTACCCGCTGCTTGCTCTCGGGATCCTTCTGGACCACGTTCAGAGCTGCCAACCCTAGACATGCCCCTCCACCGACCAGCGTGCCACCCATTCTCTCAGTGGGAAGTGGGGAAAAAAAACCCTCCCCTTCTGTGTGTTCAGGTTGGGCGGAGGCAGGGGCTCCGCACAGTTCCAAGGAAGGTGGCAACCCACAGTCCCATCCAGGAGGGGCCCTTTCTGCCTTCCAGTTTGGAAGGGTCACAGAAACTACTGAGCAAGCCTGAGGCCACTTCCATTTCCCTAGCAGCATTGGGAACGCAGCAGGAGGGAGAGTGTTGCTGTCTCCAGAAGAGACTGCACTCTTCGTCTACATCATGAAACCCAAAGCCCTACCGCGTGGTCCTCAGAGCATGAGACAAGAGGATCCCGGGGACGGCCCTGTCTGACCCTACTGGGGTTGGGCCTGCAACCACAGCCAGAAGCCTGGCTACCAAGGGCGGGCGGCTTACTCTCTCTGAGGTAGTGGAGGTGTGAGAGAAGGATGTCGGCATTGTAGCTCGGAGTGAGCCTCTGGAAGTCATCTTTGGTCATTTTGCAGAGCTCCTTCCCGTCAATGTTCTGAAACAATAAGACGTCCACGTCTAGAAGGCCGTATTCCTTCACCGCCCATTCCAACCACTGCCGGACATGGTCTGTGCTCCACAGAGTAGGATCTGGAAGGGAAGGAAGACAGACTGGGTAGACTCCTGATGGCAAATCTCCAAGCAGAGAGTGTACCCCAGTGGGTAGCACACCAGCCATGGGCCTTAGAGCAGCCTCCCTCCTCCACAGCTCCAGAATCACACAGGCTGGGGCCAAGCTCAGTAAGTCACAGAAAAGAGGAACAGCATCCCAGGGAGTGACAAAAGAAAAGGGAGCCACACCCAGAGATCTCCACCATCAAAGGGAAGCATCCTCGGAGTTGAGGAGAACTTGATCTGCCTCTGCTGTGGCTCATACAGTTTTTCTTTTTCTTCTCAGTTATCTTCGCTTTTATTTATTCATTTAAGAAAAATGAACTGAAAGACCCCGAATTTATAGAAATAAAATATAAGCTTAAACAGGGAGGGCACCCCACTAGAGAACTTGGGAAGTGAACAAACCATCCCAGGAACTGGCCAAACCACAGAATGGAATGTATGGTTTAGCAACCTTAATTGCAGAAGGGCTGTAAACCCACAAAAGGCCAAATTCTGGGCTGCTGACCACCTGTGATGAACTGACCAGGGCGTCAGAGATGGGCAAACAAGATTTGTGGGAAACAAGGAGATGATAACCACCATTTACTTAGGGAGAGATGATTAATTCATACCAAGGTTTGAGGAATTTACAACATGTAGGTCAGGAAGACATCTACTTCCCCTGGTCAGTAGTCACGTACCCCCCTCCTCCCCTCACAAGATAGGGACCCCTCCCAAAGGCTTGTGGTTTTTGTCTTTAAAAGCTGATTGTAACTGAACCTCGGGGCCAATCGGTCTAAAAGCTGACCGAGAGGCCCATCTGCAGATGCCTAATTAAAGCCTCTTGCGTGTTGCATCAATTGGCGCGTGGACTCTTGATTCTTGGGGTGACGAATCCAGCTTGGGGACCCCTCCTAAATTCGGGGTACCCCAACAGAACAAGACTGAAAGACATCCCTTGAAAGATTGCTGCAGCGTTTATGTAAAAGACAGAGTCGTAAACCATTGTTAAGAGAGTGCTAATTACAGATTACAAAAGCAAATATAAAATAGGGGTCCGGGAGGCAGCTCAGCCTGGAAAGTGTCTGCTGCTTTGCAAGCACGAGGACCTGAGTTCAAGAAGTCCCAGAACCTACTTAAGAAATAAAGGTGGGTGTGGTGGTGTTCAATTGGAAGTGCAGAGTCCTGGAGGCAGAGACAGGCAGATCCCTGAGGCCAGGAGCCTTGGATGAGTTCCAGAAGTCGTCTGGCCTCCGCGCGCGCGCGCGCGCGCGCGCACACACACACACACACACACACACACACACACACACACACACAGACCATCAAGGATAAAAATGATGACCACGCTTGTGCAAACTACTAACCAGGGGATGTGAGACAAAGCACACGGGACTCAAAACCCTCTCACAGCTAAGGTGTGGCAGGTTTTTTTTTTTTCCTCAAAGAGGTGGGCAATGGGAAAAGGGCCCAGAGAGAGATGAAGGAGAGGAATTCAAATGGGAGGCATGAAGATGGGAGGGGAGAGGTGGATGGATGAGGACTGGAGGTAGGAGTGTAGATGGAGGATGGAGCTGAGGAGTCGGGATTAGGAGTGGAAATAGAAGTTGGGGTCAGATGGAGAAGAGCCCTTGGCAAGGTCAATTTCAGAGTCACTGGGAATTTCTGAGGCGTGGAAAGGTGTCTTTGATTACTGCAAGCAAGCACAGAGCATTCAGTGATGAAAAAGCGAGACTCTCCTGGGAGTCAGCGCATGCATCTTTTTTTTTTTTGGACTCTGAACCCCACTCCCCACCCCCCAGTTACAGGGTGTAAACATTGCCGTCTCTGGAGTTAGTCTTATTTTCCTATGGCTAATTAAATGGGCCGTTGCAGGGGGGTGGGGTGGGGTTTAAAAACTCAATGAGATAATGTGTGTGGAAACACTGGGCCAACAGCAACAAACTGCAGAGAAGGAAAGAGGAGGGTTTGCGCAGTCAACCCTGCTAAAACGAGACAATCAGTTTCACTTCCAGGGCTGCCTCTTCCTTTGCACACAAAGGCTTGATTTATCTCTTATTTTAAGAGCCTTCTGGAGGTGCTTCTGTTGAGTGAGTCATAAGCCAGCGAAGATAAGACACTGCGTGTTCAGCCTCCTCCTGGGAAGCCGGACTGTTTCGGAAACAGCCACGTCCACATCACCATGGTTCCAAGGACAGCAAAGAGAGCCAGGACCCACATCGCAGCACAGAAGGGTCAGAGATCCTCCCGCCTTCCCTGTATCTTGTTGTCACGTGATCGATAGTCCACAGGTTTACGAACTCTTATGTTAATCAACTGGATCTTAAAACTTGCAAGCACACCATCAAATAGTTCCCAGTTAAGTTATTCTTAGTGGCTACGTGTGGAAGAGACCCCTGGGAGTTGTCATAAA
The DNA here is from genome assembly GCF_017639785.1 of Mesocricetus auratus. Taxonomy (NCBI): domain Eukaryota; kingdom Metazoa; phylum Chordata; class Mammalia; order Rodentia; family Cricetidae; genus Mesocricetus; species Mesocricetus auratus. Next base: position 2,584,294 of record NW_024429192.1, on the reverse strand, counting down.
GGCTTTCCGTGTCTGCGGAGATGATTCCTCGGGTAAAGGCTCTGGCTGACAACCTGAGTTTGGTTCCCGGGACCCACACGGTGATGAGAGAGAAATGACTCATCCAAGTTGTCCTCTGACCCTTCACACACCAGCCATGGAGACCCCCCCCATCTGCCTCTACGGTAAATGGATTAACATGCATTAAAAAAAAAGAATAAGAAAATCCATCTTCCAGTGCCACGAAATAAAATTCTGATCCAGTTTGAGTCCATCAGCTGCTAGGAAACTATTAATAGATACTGACTGAGTAAACAGTTTACTGAGGTAAACAGAGTACCGTGTTGCCAATAGCAGACCACGCTGTCAGGAAACACATCGTGGACAAGCACACCTCCACTTCAAAAGTCCTTCTAGAGACTAAGATTAAAACATGATCTGTGCCTTCCAAACATAGAAGTCACTCTTGGCTATGAAGAACGTGGAACGTACAATAAAATAAAGTGTGCCCCGCAAGCCGTGCTGAGGGCCTAGTGTAAAGTCTTTGTTGCCAACGACAGGCCGGGGTCAGGTGACCCGCTCCGAATCTAAGAGTAGCCTAGGAAAACAGGACTAAACATTTGGCCTCCGGATGAGGGCAGAGCCCCTGCTTACAAAGCAGGCCCAGGAGAGAGCGGGAATTTCAGAAGTGCTCAATACCACAAACTGAAATTCGACTCTGAGAGAGGGACTTCCTCAAAGCTGTTTTTGAAACCTTCAAATTTATAATTGATGGCTTGTGGTTTATTTTCATCTGTCCTCTAGGAGCTAGTTTTTTAATGTTACTGAAGCTTGGCTAGAGAGCAAGGTCTGTTGTGACACTGATTTTTGACACTGGCTTGTTGGCCCTTGTGACGGCAGGGACCAAGGAGTGTTTGTAAATGTCCCTTTGTGTGTTTAAAAGCAAATGTCACCTGTCCATGCCGAGTTCTAGAACAGACACACTCATTTACACACACACACACACACACATACGTGCGCGCACACACACACACAATTTTGTCATTGACTTACCAGTTAATGAGAAAGTTAAACTCACTCACTGAAATAGATTGTTTCCCTCAGAATCGTCTATTTATTGTTAAACTATGTTACTAGATACATATGCTTGTCGCCATTATGCCTTTCCATTCATTTAATATTAAGTAATAGACCTCTCTCATTTCCACTAAGGCTTTCTGTCTAAAGTCTTATCTGTCAACGTTTTAATCTTCCCAGGTTCTTGCTAGCCTTTGATTAATATGTCTCGTTCCAGCTGCTTTGGTATCAATTATTTTAGTGTGTGTGTAAAAAATGCTTTTGTAAATATTCACAGTGGGTTTGGGCGAGTCACTTCATTACTCTGTCTAGATTTCATACTCTCTGTTCCTCTTGCTTTGCTAGCTCTTTTTGCCCTCCTTCTTAGGATCTAATTTAATTCTTTTTATTCGTTATCGTTTTACGTGTACAGGTAGGTGCCCCCTCTCTACATGCCATGTGCCGCGTGTGTGCAGTACCAGTGGAGACCAGAAGAGGTCATCGGATTCCCTGGAATTGAGAGCTACCAAGAGGTGTTGGGAATGGAACTTGGGTCCTCTGCAAGAGCGGTCAGTGCTAACTCTTAGCCACTGTTTTAACCCAAATCTGAACTGTTTTTATTTTTATTTTCATCCCCTCTCCTACTGCTTTGGCCACTTCCGTGCCATTTCTCTTATTTCTTGTTACTATTTTAAATATGCTTAAAGTTTTATCATCAAAGTTCTCTTTCTTTCCTGCCTCCCAGCAATAAAAGGAATGTAGAAAGCTACATTCCAACCCCTTCTCCTATATGATAGCACTGTCATTCCACCTGTTCCTACCCACATTCCAACCCCTTCTCATACATGATAGCACTGTCATTCCACCTGTTCCTACCCCCACCTAGGAGGCCATGGTGGTTATTGACACAACCCTGAATACAGGATTCCCAATGAAGGACTGTCTTTGTTGGGTTGGCCATGAGTGCATCGTTGAGAGACTGTGTTAATTGACTGGTTGATTTGGGAAGTCCCAGCCACCTTCAGGCAGCAGCATTCCCTAGGCAAGCGCTCCTGAACTGTACACCAGTGGGAAAAGAGTACTGAGCATAAGCAGGCAACTCAACATGCTACATGTATGCACGTGACAGCCATCACATGCTCCTGCCACTGTAACCCGGGATTGTTTTGAGAAATAAGCCCTCTCTCTCCTAAGTTACTGTTGACACAGCAGTGTAAGGACAGAGAGTATGTTTGCTACTTTGTACCCATCCCTCTTCAGATTTACGCTTAACCAGCTTTTGGCTAAAGGACCATTTTAAAAACTTTATTCCCCAAAGTGAGGGACAGCTAGCAACTTTGGCTTGCGAATCTATTTTTGCCCTCAATTTATATAATAAATTAGACGAATTCTACAGTTTCCTGTGTATTCCCACAGTGGTTCTCCTCTTCATTTAGAACTACTTAGAAAAGGCCACTGCAGAATCTCATTAATTCAACAGACTCCACACTGTGCTATCCCCTAGCTCTCCGTGGGTGTTTTTACTGGTGTCCTATGGAATTAAGAGTTTACATGGGAGTCACACAACACCGGGCTAGAATTCTGGCTTTCCACAACGCTGGCTGGAACATCTAGGGCAACTCTCTTGGCATCATGAGCTTTTCTTCCTCAGCAGAGTGAGAACAATGAATATTCCCCACATCATTATCATGGCAGGGCTTGACAATCATGTGTGTGTACACAGTAGGTGGCAGATTGACAATCATGTGCATACAGTAGGTGCCAGCTGTCATCATTCTATTTTGTAAAGTTGCAGTCTTAGATATGACCCCATGCCATTTCCTCAACCACCACCAGCTGATAGCTTCACAGATAAAGTTAACCCTGACTTCAGGGTTTCAGTTCTCATTTGTCTGGTGGTTTAGTTGGTGGGGTTGGCACAGCAGGAGTTCAAACAGGAACATGACATATGAGCAAGGTCATCAAGAGAGCTTGGTGGGGGTGACAAAGGCAGATGGAAGACTGATTATAGGTTTCTTTTTTTTTAACCAATTTTTTTTTTTGCAGACCTGGGCATTGGCTCTGACCCCTACTCAGCTGTGTGTGTGACTCTGGGACAGTGTCTTCATCTCTCTGAGTATTTATTTTCTCATGTTCAAAGGAAGAGCTTGGACTGTGATTTCAAATCACCTCGTCATGACCCCTGATTCCTACGTAATAAGTGACAATTACCATCTGCTCAACAGGTAGCCTTTACTGTCCCTACCTGCAGCTCTGGTGATGAGGACACCGTGGGCACCTTGCACAACTTACAGTCTAGTCACACGCAGCCTCATAAGTAACAAATGCTGGTGTAGAGCCATCAGAGGCCAGGAGGGGATTTCTAGTCCTCATCACCTGTCTGCTTCCTGGTCCAGCTTATCGACATCACTCTCAGGGAGAGTCATGTCAGTCCTAAGAACTCCAAACCCTGTCACATGAAGCCACCGGGGAGTCCCCGTAATCAGCTATCGCCTTCCGGGGCCTGACTCCAGTAGAGCTCACTCAGCCTTTTCACAACACTCTGGAAGACTCTGGGCTGCTGAAAGTCAGAGTCACAACCGTAGAAGGCAGGCGGTCAGGTCTGCGGAGGATTCCGGGCTGCGGTAAGCATTACCTCTCCCATAAAACACTTTTTAATTGTTTCCCCCCATTGCGCTTTTCATCTTGACTACTGGGAAGCTCAACGCCACACCAGGGGCTTCACAATAGCATTTTTTTGGCTGAACCTGTCATGGGCATGACTTCATTCTTGCATGTGTATTTTTAACAGTGCGGCAGGCACTGAATCTGAATTTTTGGCGGATGGGTAGTTTGGGTCACACATCTCTGGTCTATAGCCAGTGGCTCTTGAAGCATCTCAGGTCTGTCTCGGATCTGTTTTAAAATTAAATGTCACCGTCTCTACTTGCTTCTGCGTACACACTACGGAGTGAAACAAAAGTGGGATAGGAAATGGTCACATGCCGTAAAGAGAAGCAGCTTGCTGGAGAATTAAGCACGTACACGGGAAGGGCTTAAAAGAGGTCTTGAAGGGTGAGCAGAGTTTGTTAGCAAAGGAAGGAAGAAGGGTAGGTGTAGGGCACAGGCCCGGGGGGGGGGGGGCTGAAGACAAGGGCTGTGCAGCAGCGTGCCTGGGGGGCCGGGGTGCGGGGGGGGGCAGATGCTCAGGGACACAGAGGAGGCTGAGACGAATGGCGGAGGCTGCAAACGGATTGCGATAGCTGATAGCTACAGACGGAAATTTCACCACCTCTCTTTCACACTGCCCCCTCCCCCTTCCCCTCTCCCTCCCCCCTCCCCTCCCCCGCTTTGCTCGGATAGTCCACAGTGCTCTTCGGAGTCATTAACTTGAGCCATCACAGGCTCTCCTGTCACCCAACCAGGTGAGCGCAGCTACCTCAGCACTTTTTTTAAAACCTTCTCCAAAGAGACTGGTGTATGAGTAGCGGATGCTCAGTGCACCCTTCCTGGGCGATCCCAACATGGAAGGGCTGGTTAAAATACAATGCCGGGGCTCTTCCCACCATGAGTGTTTGGAGATGGAGGAGAAAAAGACAACAGTCTCATAGGCGTCTTTGTCCGTGGGGATGGAACCCAGGAAAAACTTAGAGAATGCAGGGCAAGGGAAGACATGGGTGTGGCCACTCAGTCTCCCAGATACTGGTATCAAAGGGATTGAGCTGATTGTCTTAAAAACAAAACTAAAATGTGGGGATGGGGTGGGGGCGGGGAGAGTTGTTTGAACAGCTCAACATTTCAGCACCTATTTTAGGGAATAAACAAGAAGAAAAATCTCTCAAAAATGCCATAAACTGCTAAAGCCAGAGGTCCTGTTGCATTTGCTCAGCATTTCGCAACTTTTAAGAATGTAGTGACGACGGTGACTGTGCCCTCCTCTGTACTGGCACACTCTGGCATACACCACCAATAATGACATAGCAGCCTCCGTTCCACAGACTTTTGAGAACCACAGAAGCATGCCTTGGTGTGGTGGTGGCACAAGCTTTTAATATTAGCACTTGGGAGGCAGAGGTAGGTAAACCTCTGAGTTTAAGGCTAGCTTGGTCTACAGAGCGAGTTACAGGATAGCCAGGGCTACACAGAGAAACCTTGTCTCAGAAAAAGAAAAAAAAGAAAAGTAAAATGACAGAATCACACCCATGACACAGGGGTGCTGTCCTTCATGGCAGACACTCATGAGATGCACAGTGTTCATACTGTCTAGAGTATCAACTCCATACGTAGTGGGAATCTGCTCTTTCTGTACACTGATCTGTGGCCACAGCCTTGGAAGCACCTGGAAATCAGACTTCCGAGTTAAACCCACTAGATTTGTGCTGCTGTTAGGAAATCTGAGCTGACACCAAATGCAGACTAGGGAACTCAGAACCATCGCTCTGGGTCTTAGTCAACGCATCACCTGAGCTGGTCAGCACTTTGTCATGGAGCGGGCTTTGGTTTGGTGATTTTTCTAGTGCAGGTGTTCCCAGCAGGCTTAAAATGAGGAGGCTGAGCTAGTCTGTCTACTGGAGGATTGTAGCAAATGTATTGGCTACCAACAGTATCTCAAGTTATAATGAACTGATCGGTGTGCAACCTCATAGCAAGTAGAGGAATGTACACATGTTCATGTTTACACAGATAACCATGTGAGCCACATGTATACCACATGATTGCATGGATGCCATGCATACCATGTTTACACAGATTTCATGTGTAGCACATGTCTACATGGATACCATGTATGCCCCATGCTTACACAGATACCAAGTGTACCACACATGGGTCTCCCTTTGGGCAAAATTCTCCTTTTGCCCACATACCTCACTCCTCTACTGTAAAGCCGAGTCTATCCTGCTTTTGTATATGTCTGTACACACAATATTTCTTAAATTCATTTTGGCATTCTTAAATCCAATTATGGCATATCCATGCTTACAGACATGCCTATGATTACTCCTCACGGATATTTTCTGAGCTTCTTAGCTCTTGAGTGGGTCTCAAGGTCAAAGCTAATGGAGTAACTTTTCAAAATGAACTCCAAGTCCGATGGTTCTAGAGAGCAGAGTAGCCAAGCCCTCCATTTGAACTCAGTTTTAGTCTCAGTCTCTGTCTCTCCCTCCCTCCCTCCATTTCTCCCTCCCCCCTCCTTCTCTCTCTTTCTCTGACGTGAATGTTAGCATGTAGTGATGTAGAGAGCAAATTCTTGAGAGCAATTAAGACTTCAGTTCACATTGCTGGGTACCAGACACTACTCTAACCAGCAGGAATCCCAGGAACTAGCCTCAGGTCTGGAGAGTTCCATGTGTGTAGAGCTCTCCACACCCAAAAGTGCCGGGTGAGACATCTGGAAAACCTGTGCTTCTGCTGAAGGGATGGATACAACAGCTTCTCTCTCTCTCTCTCTCTCTCTCTCTCTCTCTCTCTCTCTCTGTGCGTGTGTGTGTGTGTGTGTGTGTGTGTGTGTGTGTGTGTGTGTGTTCATCCGTGGACACACGAACACACATACCTGGAGCTTGACCAATAACTGAAAAATCCACAACTTGCAAAACCGTCCACAGCTCCCCATCTTACCAACACCATTAACCGAATAACTAACTGCCTGCATCGGCGTGAAGCAACCCAAGGAGGGAACAGCTGAAAGTAAGCTTCCCTCAGAATGAAGAAACAGCCCCGGACCCCCATGCAAACTGGAGCCCATCTGCAGAAGCGTGCTTTGGCCTGACCAGACATCACTGGGCGAGTGCCTATGAATAAGAACCGCCAACACCCTGACTTGACCAGTCCGATTCCTCGCCCCATGCTCCTCTGTGGAAAGCCCCTCCCCCCCATGTCTGGCCTCACCTCACTGGAAAAGACCTTGATAACATCGAAGCACCGCGATGAGACCTCAGCAATACAAGATGGCCCAAAGCAGCAACACCCACCGTGACTCTGTGAGGACGAGATGGGTGTTTCGGGCGGAACTCTGCTCTGCGTGGTCCTCTATCTTCTTGTTTGTTTTGTTTTAAATTTAGAAAATAAGTTTATTGATTGTCTGGATTACATTATAAAACTACCTTTGACGCTGACTAAAGCTTGCTAATTGTCCCCTCTGTCCCAGGGATGGAGAAGAGGCCTCCCTTCTACTGTATACAATCTCTCTATCACTAAGCCACACCCTTGACCCACAGTTTACTTCCTAAGTCTGACTCCTGGAGGCGGCCATGCTTCTTAGAGTCACAGTGCCTGTGTTACAGCTGATGTGGGAGACACACCTTTGCTCTCCTGCCCCACCCGCCCAACCACCACCTCCCTAGCTCTAAGGTCTCTCTGCTTAGCCTTGGCTGGCCTGGAACTAACTCACGACGGTAACTGGCCTGTTACACGACTAAAACTCTGTTTGCCTCCGGTGAAGTAATGAAGGTTTTCAGGAGGAGGGCAGAGGCGGGTGGGCTGGGGTGGGCTCCCAGTGGCTTCCTGCTTCCTCCTGGTCACGCCCAGCCACGGCACCCTTGTCCTTCCATCGGGCTCGGCTGTAGCAGGCACTTATCAACAACAGAGCCCGGGACCGTGGCAGAATGAACTCAGGCAGTACCCTGGTCAGCCCAGGTGCAAAGGACCCCTTTAAAAGAAAGACCCCCGCCCACGCATGCCCTCCTTTCTGCTGCTCCGCTGGGGCAGACAGGACTTTTCCTGTCTCCCTCTTCCCTTCTGTCCTGTCTGTCTCTGTCTCTTTGCCTCTTTTCTCTTTCCTTCCCCCTCCCTCCCCTTTGTAGTAAAACTGATCATTAAGCTCTGTCTGCCTGGCATGTTTTGCCCTCTGCCTCGGCCACCCTCGCCTGCCGTGGAATCCACCGAGGTCCCCTCAAGCTATATCCTAACACATCTTCCAACAGATACCTAAGGCAGCTTTGGCCCCTTCCTAAAGGCACATGGGACTTCCACGCTGTGCCCCCTGACAGTCGTATTACATGTGTTAAAGCAAGGCACATCCCTCAAGGAGGACCCCAGTGGCTTGATGGCATCAAGTCATCTTTCTGGTCTGCTTGCAGTGACACACCCCATTCAGTGACGCATTCCCTAGACAGGTATTTTGAAGGAGTCTCTGGATGCTAAATTCCCCTGAGGACAGAGCAAGGGAGGTGACAGAGAAGATGACATCACACATAGAGGAGCTTGACCCTGCTCTCTACAGCTCTTCACGGAGATGAGTGGGGAGCTGGGCTCTAGGGCGAGGGAGAGCAGAACTTGTGCAAGCTTCCCATGCACACCTTTGACCGCCCTGACAAGGAGCGTAGCCCGTAGTAGACGCCCTTTGTCCTACTACCAGTCCTTGGTTAACACCCAGAGCGCCCTGGAGAAAGCGCTCCAATTCCAGAGAGTGAGTGGAAGGACGATGACCACGAGACAGATTGACATGGGGCTGGGTGACTTGGGGTGGAGCAGAGAGCAGCCCCAGGCTGGAACGGTGGGCATATTGTCCCTGACAGTAGAAGACAGAGATGGCCCGTCTCCCCTGGAGGGAGTGATTTGTTAACCGAGTGACATTCCAAGACCTCTGACCTGCGGGCACGATCACTCTGCGCTCGCTGGTGGTCATGTTGGGGGGCGGCATGTGCTTCTCCTCCATGTAGCTGCCGTAGCTCATCCCCACGGCGTCCGGGCTGCCCACCATCTTCCCACCCTTGGTCACACTGCATTCATCAGGTGAGTTCCTGCGGGAGAAGAAGACAGATCCCTCCTGTTAGTGGGGTGCCCACCAGAGAGCGGGGCTCGGGCCTTGCCGTACATGGAGGGGGCCCCCGATGGGAGGCGGCACGGAAGACTGGCAAAGCAGTTGTGGTGGTACCCCGAATTCACGTGTTGGAGCTACAAGCCCCGCGCAACGGTCTGGAGAGGCGACCAGATTTAGCTTAGGTCATGAGGGCAGAGCCTGCGATGAAAGGATAGGATTCCGAAAGGTGGAGGACTGAGGGGTTGCCGCCTCGGTGGGTAAGTTGCCTACGCAAACATGAAGACCTGAGTTGGATCCCCAGCATCCGCTAAGCAGCCCCAGCACATGTTGTGCATGCACACGGTTCCCTGGTGCCAGTGGTCAAGCCCATCGGTGGGCTCCGTGCCTCGGGAAGGGACGCCTGTCTCGGATCCTACGGTGGAAAGTGGCCGAGAAACCCACTCCGACCTCCCCAGGCATACGCGTGAGACAAACAAATGGGAAGAAAGAGGAAGAGATCCCCCCTAACTCACACACACACCCCGCATTGCCTCACTCCCTCCATGTGAGGACGAGGCCGCCATTAACCCAAGGGGGGAGCCCGTGGGTTAGTGGACACAGAGCAGCTGTCTGTCACCTCGGCCTCAGCCGTGCCCTCGTCAGAACTGAGGGAGTCACTCCTGTCACTTCAGCCCGGCAGCCTGCACGGCTGGCTGAGCCCATGCTGGAGCCCACGCTGGGGAGAAACAGAGCACATAAGCAGGCAGCCACACTGCTGTCTGGCTTCTGTATGTGCTAGCCAAGTCCCTCTGAAACTGTCATGTCCAGACTCCCTCTGTGACAGCTGACTGGGAACACTGGCAGGGAACAGAGAGCGGCAGCAAAGAGGGCCAGCAGCAGGCAGACGGCTTCTTCTGAAGCCTCTGTGAAAATCCCCTCTTGGGTTCCCATCCCTGCACCAAACACAGGATCCGCAGTGCCGAGGATTGCAGCCAGGGGGGCCGAGGCGCAGTCAGGAGAAGGTGGGACACTGAGGTGAGGGAGGCAGCTGAAGAGCCGAGACCAGTGGCCTGAGAGAACCCAGAAAGTGACCTGAAAATGGAGCGTGTCTGAGGCCAGCTGTCCCCCACCGACCCTGCAACCATTAGTGAGGCAGTCACTGTCTTTGCAAAAAAGAAAACAAGCCTTTCTAGGAAAAGACAAAGTGTTTTGTGTGTGTGTGTGTGTGTGTGTGTGTGTGTGAATTCATGTGTGAGTATGCATGTGTGAGTATGCTTGTGTGAAAGTGCATGTGTGAGTGTGCATGTGCGAGTGTGTATGTGTGAGTATGCATGTATGAGTGTGCATTGTGAGCATGCTTGTGCGAGTGTGCATGTGCCAGTGTGTATGTGTGAGTATGCATGTATGAGTGTGCATGTGCATGTGCGCATGTGTCAGTGTGCATTGTGAGCATGCATGTGCGAGTGTGCATGTGTGAGTGTGCGTGTGTGTACACTATGTCTGAGAGCTATAGGAATCAGGCCATATAGATAAACACCAAGTAAGGAAACCAGTATAGGAGCTGGAGAGACGGCTCAGCAGTTAAGGGCACCGGCTGCTCTTGCAGAGTACACCCAAGTTCAGCTCCCAGCAACCACATGGTGATTCACAGCTGTCTGTAACCCCTGCTTCAGGAGATCCAGTGCCCCCTTCTGACAGCTAAAGGCACCAGGCGTGTACACACATGCGTGCACCCAAAACATACATATACATAAAATATAAATACTTTCTAAAAAAGAAGAAATTCACCTTCGTTAGAGAGCAAAGAAATATATGGCTGTCTTCTCAGATGGCTGACCTAAAGATGATGGCTAGTTAGCCCATGGATGATGGCTAGCCCAGGGATAATAGATTATAGTTACACTACCCAACAGAGGAAGGATGGTGGCTAGCCCACAGATGGCAAACCCTGGATCACCACAGCAGTGGAGCTCTGTGATCTGGTTACATTAACTAAAGCTGAATTTTGGAAACACCTCTGAAGTCTACCCAGCACATGGATTTGGTGTGGTTTGGTTTCCATTTTCCACATTCCTGGAAATCTTAGACACCCCAAGGACTCTTCTTGACCTTAGATTTTCCATCTAGTGTTGGGGAAGACTTTGATCCCACCTCTGTGCAGCCTTTGTTTGTCTCCTCCAAGGCTTGTCAGCTGCAGCTTTGCAGGTAACTTGTAGAGTCACAGACCTTCATGTTTGCAGTGGGCTTGACCTTCGAGTTTGAGAAGGGCAAAAGCACGTAAGGCCTGTGTGTGTGTGTGTGTGTGTGTGTGTGTGGCTATTTTCTGAGCAAGACAGAACTCACATGCAGTACTGAAATTCATTTCTCTTCCAGAGGCCTTGACAGAACTGTTCAAGCAAGCAAACAACACAATTGGACAGCACTTAACAAAGTTACTTTGTATTCAATTTTATAACCTGCAGGCATAATTCATGTTAACAAGTTTCTAATCCCATCCTCCATGGTAGGAAAGACTAAAATGAAACCATTAGAACCACTTTCAAAACCTGCATCTCTAGAACAATAGATAAAATACATGATGTTTTATCCTATTACGCTTGGTTGTTAAAGAAGACAGGATGAGCCATGATTTTGACCATTATCATTTTTCAATAACTAAAGAAACACTTAACTCTGAGAGGATAGATGTCAGTACTCGGGGATCAGTACTGGACTGTCCTTGGGGTTCTGACAGGATATACCCTCAGCTGCAGCCACTAAGAGCACCACCTGTGCGCATTCACTATGTTCCCTTTTAAAAGGGCCCTGCCCACCTCCCATTCTTCTCTCTCTCTTTCTCTTCCTTTCTCTGTTTCATGCTCTCTCTCTCTCCCTCTCCTTTTTCCTCTCTCTGTCTTCCCCTCTGTCTTCTCCCCTACCTCCTCTCTCCTGCTGATCCTATATCTGGAGGCTGGTCTCCCCCCCTCCCCTTTCCCCTTTTTATGATCCCTTTCCCTAATTAAAAGAAAACCATGTACTTGAACCCTTTCTGATGGCATCTTTCTCGCGGGTGCGCTACTTTTCTTAAATTGCAACAAAATGTCCATCTTGCACGATCCAGTTCCCAGGGAAGCTTTTCAAGAAACACCGAATAGGTGGAGTTGCTCTAGTCTCATTAGCATCTTGTCCTTTGTAATCCCTTAGAACTTGTCATAAGAAGACCTGGCACTGGCATGTGTGGGACTCTGCCTAGCGGCAACCCATCCTCACAATAGCTCAGCAGACGTCACCTCCATCTTACAGAGGTAGGGAGCACACAAGAAAACAAGGCGGGCTGGAGAGGTAGCTTTAGTGGCTAGGAGCACTGGCTATTCTTCCATAGGACCAGGGTTTAATTCCCAGCATACACATGGTTCCTGGGAACCATCTGTAACTCCAGTCCTGGGGGAATCTCATGTCCACTAGCTTCCTTGGACACTGGGCACACAAGCAGTGCACAGACATACACACAGTGCAAAATACCTATACACGTAAAATAAGATGGCGGTGGGGGAGGGGTAGAGATGCCTTGAAGAGACAAATTAGACAACACAGTGGCCTGAACTCAGCACCATGCCTCTTCATCTGCAGAGGACACCTGCACAGAGTGAAGGGACGAGGCTCTACTCTGAAGGACAAAAAAATCTAAGGTAGACCAGAACTCCCTGGGTCACGTGTTACTGTCGCTTTAAAGTCTGCACTGCAACCCTGGCATGCTGTGCTAGCTGGTGATCTAATCACTCCCTGACACAGCCCATACACACACAACACGGACACACATAAGAACCAGAAGCTAGGAAACCTTTGGCAAAGTCATGCACTCACAAACTACTTTATTTTAAGACAAAGAAATCTCACACGGACCAGAAACAGGAAACTATGCCTTTAAGCACCTTACAGAGCCTGGAGAGACATCTCAGCGTCTCAGCGGTTAAGAACACTGGCTGTGCTTCCAGAGGAATCACAGCAGGCAGAGCACAGCCAGGCATAAGTCCCATCCCAGGGAGTCTGACAACTCTTCTGGCTTCCATGGGCACACGCATGTACACACACACACACACACACACACAGCACAGACTTGTACAGACACACACACATACACATAAATAAAAAATAAATCTTGAGCTGGGCGGTGATGGCTCATGAACTCAGGAGGCAGAGGCAGGCGGATCTCTGTGAGTTCAATGCCAGCCTGGTCTACAGAGTGAGTTCCAGAACAGCTCCCAAAGCTACAGAGAAACTTTGTCTCAAAAAAACTAACTAACTAACTAATGGATTTTGGAAAACATAGTTCTACCGTTCTCCAAGCGAGCTTACCCTGTCCCCAAGTGCCGAGGGACTGTCTCAAGAAGCAGCAGGGTCACAGATAAACCACGCAGAGATAGGATGGCTTGCCCAAAGCTACATGACCAGTCCTAGAAGAAGCGGCATTTAAACCCTGATATCCAAGGTCCTGAATTCAAGCTCTTTACCAGCGCACGCTACAACCTCACTGGCACATCCACAAAAGCAAGACGTGGTTGCGTGGATGCTCAAGAGACTATCTCTCCAAAGACTCTCCTTCTGGAAATGGAGCTGGCTGGTGAGGACACATGACTGTGTTGACTGAGTGGGGAGCGCCCACATGGGAGGTAGGCGGGGCTTCTAAGAGCACTCCCAAGGAGGCCGTGCCTACGTGGACACACACAGGGTCTTGGGGTTTGATTGAAAGGTCACTTGGCACTGCAGCTGAAGGTTGCATGTTAGTCCCTAGACGTTTTGGGAGGCGTTCTGCGTGGTGCGTGTCCCACAGCGGTGATGGATGGGCATAAGGGCGACAGAGCTGAGTGGGGGTGGACCTGACTCAGATCATCGACTGGTGTGAAGAGACGGCCGAGGACCAGGGCAGACAGCAGACCACTGGGAAATCGGTTGAGGACCACGACAGACAACAGGCTGATGGGAAAGTTGTTGACCAGATTTTTAAGACCTAGCGGCGTGTAGCCCAAGAAGAAAGTCTCTTTCAGTTGTTTCCATACATACTTTTTTTTTAAAGAACTGGTAATAACTCTGGGAAAAAAAACCAACTGAGAAACATACAATGAGGTCTTTTGGTCTTCGAAAAACAAAATGAGCTTGGCATCTGCAATCCGTTTTCTCACACGGTGTCTACTTACGGCTGGGCGGACTCCATCGTGGAACAAGCCCACAGTAAATGGCAGAGCCATGGCCACTAGCCTGACAAGTTTGGCCCACCGTCAGCCACCACCCTTGTGAGTGTACGAGGCCTTCATTTATCTAGGAATGTTACCGCGTATGAACCTGAGCTCCTTACTCATCTTCAACCTGTGTCTTACCCTCCCTTTAGAACAGCTAGAGGAGACACTCGGCCCTATATAAAATCCAGGGTCAGCCAAGGGGGATCTCAGGAAACCGAGGTATCTTTGCTTTGTGTAGGTAGAGCCGACCCGCCAAACCTGCTGAATACATGGCTGCCCTAGGAGACCTGTCCTCCCTCACCTAGTTCCTCCCTCTCATTCCTGCACAGGAAGGTGACTCTCCACTGCTCTATGAGTTGTTCTACACTGGGATAGTCCTAGTTTTGTTTTCAAATGTCCTTGCTGCTATAGCAGGGCTCTCTTTCCCAGAGACATAACAAAGCAGCCGGGTGGGTTCAACCGTCTTTGTCCTTGACCCACAGGGATGAGGGCACAACTCCCCAGCAAGCAGGGGCTGTGCAATTCACACCTCATTCCTTCACCTACAAGCACGCATGCAGCCTTCTATAATAGCAGGCACTGCCTCAGGTGCGGGGAGACATCAGGGTTCCTGACTTCAGGGAGTCACGCTGGAGTGGCTAAGGGCCTTTAATTTTACATCCCAGAATGACCAAATGCTGGTGAGACACCTCAGTGAAGCTCTTGCCTTACAAGGATGAGGATTTGAGCTTGATTCTCAGGACCAAATAAAAACCAGCCCAGGAGAGGTGGAGACAGGGGATCCCTGGAGCTCACTGGTCAGCCAGCCTCCTGGATGAGCTCCAGGCCAGTGACAGATTCTGTCTTAGGTGACAAAACAGAGGGTGTGGTGCTTCAGGAATGATGGCCAAGGTTGTTATCTTGATTCTTCATGCACTTACACACAGGGATACCTACACACAGACACACAGACAGACAGACCCACACACACAAAGATTCATAGAGGTGCAATGGCCTAAGAGACAAGGGTCAGTTCCATGGAGCACCCCCACCCCCACAGGGCTGGCTGGGGATGAGCTCTCCAGGCCTGGGCCCCATTGGAATATAACTCAATCTAACCTCCCCAAAGCCCCTGCCTAGCCTAGCGTTAATCAGCCAAACCACCCTGCCCAGGTTTCCCAGTGTGAATGGAAGCAACTCCCCACAAAAGGTATTTTTAGGACCCCAGACAAGGAGTGGATTGTCTGGCCAGCTCCGGGGTAATTTGTGGGTCTGTTTTATTTCTGAATCAGACGCAGTGGAAAAGCTGCTTCAGACCCCATGGCCCAAGCAGCGGGTGGAGCTCGGTGTGATTCATGTGCAACTCCAGGCTCAAACTGAAACCATACATGTTTGTCTTCACAGCTGCGTGTTATTTTTACTCTGGCTAAATATTCTCTTACACCTGGAATCTTTGCCTCTTCCCAGCAACCCCGGCCCTCCCCCTCTGTGAAGCAGTCGAAGGCAAAATTAATTAAACGCTAACTCGACAACAGTTAGTTCTTTGTCTCCCAAAAGGGACTTGACATTTCCCCCTGGAGAAAGTTTAATTATTTAAATACATGCTTCTATTTACAGGCAAAAAAAAAGAGATGGCTATCGGTGAGACGGTGCCTCCTTTGGTTCTTGAAAACTAGAGGGAACTTCAAAACTTGTGGAGGGATTGTTATTTAGGGATTAGAATACTCTATAGAACACAGAATGTGACTTCTATAGTTACACCACGAAGATCGGACACAGCATCTCTGCTACGTGTGAGTTTCTTTAGCTTTATCTGCAGTGCATTTTTCAGAGAGGAAAGAAATCACTGGGCCATCATTCTGGGGCTCTGAGGTGTGCATGGGTGCATGCGTGCGTGTGCGTGTGCATGTGCGTGTGTGTGTGTGTGTGTGTGTGTGTATGTGTATGTGTGTTGCATGGTGTGCACGTATCTGGTGTTTCCATGTGTACATGGTGTATGTATTGTGTGTGTGTGTGTGTGTATTCACATGTATGTGTGTGTTTAATGTTGTGTAGTACACCTGTGTGCATGCATGAGGAAGCCAGAGGTTGATATCGGATGTCACGCCTCAATTTATTTCCAGCTTGGTTTCGGGAGACTGGGTCTCTCACCGGGACTGACAGCTTACCAGTTAGGCCAGGCTAGCTTGCCGAGGAGACCCAGAAGTGTCCCCAACCCCACCCAAGGGTAAGATGGAGACACTACGCTACCAGGCCCAGCATTCACATGGTGCTGGGAACCCAAACTCAGGTCTTCATGCTTGCACAGCAAGCACTCTAGTGAACCATTTCCCCATCCCCAAGCTTTGGATTTTTATGTTTTAAAATACGTAAATTCTGATCCACTGAGGTGACTTCACTGTCGAGACAGAAAATGCCAAGGCAAGACCCAGCAGCCCCTCAGCAGTCCCAGAGAGGATCATGGCTGTGTGTCCCTTCTTTCTCAGAATGGTCTGCATGTGCTTCACCCCCTGAGGGAGGAAATATGAGAGGACACCGAGGAGAGGGAGGAAGGGGAGTGAGACAGCAAACGGCAGAGCCTCTGGGTCCCTTCCTAACCTCGTCCTCTGTACACTCAAGTCTCGCTTTTGCAGCATGGTGAGCTAACCTTCACCAAGACACAGGGTTCGCACGATAAAAAGAAGCCATCGCTAGCAGGCCTCTCCGTGGCAGGTGTAGGTGGTCTCCCCCGATGTCTGATTTAGGAACCCAGTGTGATGGGGTTGGCTGGACTCTGGGAGGATGCTAGGACACAGGGATGGAGCCTTCTCCTCAGGATGGGATTGTCTTTATACAAGAGAACTCCAGGGCTGGGGGAATGGCTCGGTGGACAAAATGCTTGCCATGCCAGAGTTCAGATCCCCAGCACCCACATAAAACCTAGGTGGGTGTGGCCCCACAATCCCAGAGTTTGTGGGGAAGAGACAGGGGATCCCCCAGGTAGGCTAGATAGCTACATGAGTTAGTTGAAAAGTCTGGGTTCAGTGAGACACCCAGTTTCTGTAAGTAAAGTGAAGAGAACAATTGAGTGAACTCTCTGATGCCAGCCTCTGGTGCTCTCAGACTACAGCAAACAGACACGCATACCATGCAGCAGAGAGAGAGAGACAGACAGACAGAAAGACAGAGACCGAGGCAGAGAGAAACAGAGTGACACAAAGAGATCTACTGCAAACAGGCACACATACCATGCAGCAGAGAGATGCAGAGAGAGAGAGACAGACAGAAAGACAGAGATAGACAGAAACAGAGTGACAGAGAGACACAGAGACAGAGACAGAGATAGAGAGAAACAGAGTGACAGAGAGAGACAAAGACAGAGGGAATCAGAGACAGAGACAGATGGAGATACAGAGAGACACAGAGAGAGAAAGACAGAGAGAGAGACAGAGACGGAGACAGAGATAGAGAAACAGAGTGACAGAGAGAAACCAAAAGACACAGCGATGGAGGGAGACAGACAAATGGAGATATAGAGAAAGACAGGCAGAGACAGAGAGATAGACAGAGACAGATGGACAAAGACAGAGATATCAAAGAGTTTCTTCCTCAGTCATGCGAGGATGCCCAGGAAGGCACCCTCAGTGATGAAGAAGCAGGTGTTCACCAGACACCAAATCTTCCAGTGCCCTGGTACTGAGTCCTCAACCTCTGCAAACACGAGGAATACACTTCTGTCGTCTGGAAGCCACACAGTCTTGGGTATTTTTTTGTTATAGAAACCCAAGCTGACTAAGACACTCGCCATTATAGTTAGGAAAAGCCACTCATCTGAAAGCCTCCAAGCGCTGTGCCAGCCACAGCCTGGAGGGCAGCCGAGCTTAATTAGGAGGCATCTTTCTTGCCAACTCAAGTCAGAGCCCCAAGGCAGAAAGGAGCAAATGCAATTAGTCCATGGAATATCACCGACCCCCCCCAAATAATGCTTAAGGCTCCCCAAGTACAAGAAAGCATATGTATAGCAAACCCAAGTGTGAAAAAAACCAGCTAGTGGAAAAATAGGCCCATGCATTGCTTCAAATATTTAACATGAGTAAGTTGCCCACGGAAAGAGAGTTCTTGGCATTCAAAACCCGAGTTAGAAACTGTTATAGCAGGCACACAAGGCACCCTTTCTAACACGGTTGACAAACAGAAGAGGGAGTCCCCGAAACGGAACGTTAAAGTTGTATTTCCAGTGCAGCGAGCATTTCCTGAGGGCCACTGGAAAGGGTCCACCCGTTAAGACTTTTAGGTGCAGTTCCTGTGGGAGACACAGTGGAGGTGGAGGTCGATGCAAAGATGAACAGAGGAAAAACAAAACAGTGTCTCTGACCAGACCAGGTCAAACGCAGACATGAAATCAGAAAGGGGTGGGGGCCCCACACACTGCTGTGTCACCATTCCCCGGAGAAGACTGCCCAGGGGAACGCACAGTGAAGGAAATGTTCAGCTATGTGGGAAGGCCCAGAGGGACTGAAGAGGCATGTGGGTCGAGGGACAAACTGCCTACAGACCGTGGGTTCGACCTGGCTACACAGACTTCAGAAATTCCAGGAACTTAAGCAGAAAACAAACAAACAAAAAAAGATCAGTCTAACTGTAACTGTGCTGCCTCGTAGTCTTAGAGGAAACTGGACATCCTCTATCTTAAAATACCTCTGAACAGTCACGGCGCCTTACAGAAATGTTTACCAACGGTGGCTTTCCCAGCTCCCTCTCCCAGGCCGCTGGAGCACATCTCTACCTTACCTCAATCATCACAGGGTCCTAGACATTCCCTGTGTTTACAGCACCTGTTGCCAGTCTCTGGGGATATATATATATATATATATATATATATATATATATATATATATATGTTGTTGTTTGAGGCAGGGTCTTATGTAGGCCTGGTGGCTCTCAAACCCCTCACATAGCTAAGCATGACCTTGAACTCCCGATCCCACTGCCTCTGCCTCCCGAGTGCTGGGGTTATTAATGCAGGAACCACCTTGCCTGTCTTAAGCAGATCTGGGTGTGACTCGCAGGGCTGTGCACAGGAGACAAACACACTGCCAACTTAACCAACTGAGCTACATCGCTCCTGATAGACTGTATGCTCCCCTCGGCCCCATCTGAGCAGAAAATAATATAATGCCCACAGCACAGCATGCCACTGGGAAGTCATAGCTTGAGACGCTATGAGCATGTGTCAGGTCATTTTTTTTTTTTTTTTGGTTTTTCGAGGCAGGGTTTCTCTGTATTGTTTTGGAGGCTATCGGTCCAGCCCAGCCTCTAACTCACAGAGATCCGCCTGCCTCTGCCTCCTGAGTGCTGGGATTAAAGGTGTGCGCCACCACCGCCCGGCTCGAGTCGGGTCATTTTTTAAAGGGGGTGGTGCCATCCTGTGCAGTACTAGGTGACACCAACATCCCCTGGTCTCCATGCCCAAACACCTGGGGAATCCCGGGTACACACACACACACACACACACACACACACACACACACACACACACACACACACGCGCGCGCGCGCGCGTGCGCAGACACTATCTTTCGGACGTTATCAGCCTCCATCTATAGGCAAAAAATCCCTTGGGCTGGGACCCATTGGTGGAAAGGGTGAAGGTTTGCAGCACCAATGGAGGCAGGAGAG
Source organism: Mesocricetus auratus (assembly GCF_017639785.1). Lineage (NCBI taxonomy): Eukaryota > Metazoa > Chordata > Mammalia > Rodentia > Cricetidae > Mesocricetus > Mesocricetus auratus. Next base: position 2,564,689 of record NW_024429192.1, on the reverse strand, counting down.
TCTTTCTTTCCTCGCACTGTTCACCACGGTAGCAGAGCACTTAGCTCTTTTCCCAGTGAATACACATCCCGCGATGCTTTCTCCCTGCCCTTGTCACCCTTCTGCTCTGCAGAGCCCCAGGACAGCACACCCCAGTGCCCTGCAAGAGCACGCAGACCTCAGCAGCAGCAGCTTGGGAGTCTGGGTGAACTCACAGCCCTCCTTCACTGGCGAGCCTCCTGGCTGGCTCTGCGGTAAAGCCAAGGTCCTTCACAGGTACCCTCTACAAACTCACCCCCCCATTGCTCCTCCTCCTGGTCAACTACATGTCAAGGGAGTCATCCCTCTTGCTGCCTTAGGCCAATCACAGGGCTTTTGCAGGGCATTCCCTTAACCTAGGATGCCCTTCCGCTGTTTGGCCAAGAGAATCTTCTCTGCTATGGCGTATTCAGAGAATTGTCCTTTTTCCAAGAGGTGACCCTGCTGAGTCACCTTGTCTGCAACTGCCTCCCTTTCCTCCTCAGCATTTTCTCTGATTTATCTTGCTGTGTGTTTTAAGGAGTCATCTGATCAAATGGCCGCCTTCCTCCCTTGCAAGCCTCATGGCAAAGGATTTTTACTGCTCTATCTTTGGAATAGTGACTGTGCGCAGTAGGTGCTTAACAAACTGTGCATAGTAGGCAATTAACAAACTCAGTTGAACGAATGCTTCTTCAATGACCGTCACGTCTGAGATCACAGGGCCAACCAAGGGACCCACTCCCCTTCCTACAACCTTGTTCACACTTCATGGGACATGCCATTCAAGTAGCACATCACAGGGCAGGAGACTAGCTCTCAGTCGGTAGCATACTTGCCTAGCATGTGGGAGGTGCCAGGTCTAGTTCCCGGCACTCCGTAAATCAGGGGTGGTGGTACTCCCCTGTAATCCCAGCCACTCTGAAGATGGAGGTAGGGAGGGGAAGAGTTGAAGGTCATCCCTAGCTACACTGGACATTTAAAGCTAGCTTTTGGGCACACGGGACCCTGTATCGAAGTTTAAAAAAATACTTTAAAACAGCACATCAAAAGTGTCTTGCCATCTGACGGCTGGCCGGAGTGAGGCAGGTCCCATGTGGTTTGCCGGGTTACACCAAGAGACTGGGTGTTTCTCCCCTCTCTCAGTGGTACCCCCAAAGCGGTACTTCTCAGCCACTAGAATACCAGGATGCCCTGCAGGGTTCTTCATTTGCCACGCAGACTCAGGACATCTCTTCAGGTCCCAAAGCCTTGGGGGGTCCAGGTAGACGGAGCTCTTGTCCCCAGGTCCTGGTTCAGGACCTCGCTTTGAGAAGCATCACCCCAAGGAGACCCTCATCTGCCAGAGTCGATGAATTCGTGGCTCTAAGGGGGACACGTCCGGGAGCAGGGCCCTTGGCATGGGAGCGCAGCTCATACGGTACCAGTAGCTGCGGGGCCTTAGGCAGGCCGCCAAGAACTGCCGTCAAGGAAGTGTGGTGCGTGTGTGCACATAGACTCCTTTCAGGGCAAAGGGACGCAGCTCACAGAAAAAGAAGATACCTGGGGATCACTGCATTAAAGCGAATTGAGTCTGTCTCAGAAAGACAAATGTCATGTTTTCTGTCATTCGCGGTTCTTAGAGACTTTTTTTTTTACCGAGTACGTAAAAATCACATGTGAACACATTACATGAAGGTGTAAGTACCTCTGTCTAGATTGAAGAAAGGGTGGAGAGGACCAAGAAATGAAATGAGGGGATATCTGAGGTATTTGTTCAATATATAGTACAGATTCCTATGGATATTTAAAACAGGAAGGAGAATGGCCCGTTGCGGGTGGCAGGCAGAGGCAGCCATTTGATCTGGCTGCCTGGGTCGCGGGAGCACAGGGGAGACAGCCTGATGGGCAGAGCCCCGCCACCTGGCAAAGGAAGGCAGTTGGTGCAGCCACGCCTTAGGGAACACTAGCTCTGGCCTGTGCGGCCAGCCTACAGCGAGCCATGGATACCCCACTGTAGATGGAACTGTGGGGGGGGTGGGGGCTGGCAGCTGGGAGAGGCTGGTGCCCCAGGGGACCCTTGGTGCACAGCACTAGCAGCTGGTTTCAGTTTTGAACACTGCCAGCCGACTGTAGGAAGCCCAGGGTGTTTCCTGTGAGGGAGGGAGAGGCAGGATCACCCCTGAACCCTGAAGCTGGGTGGTGATGGCCAGTGTCTACAGGACAACTTGAGATTAGCTTCTGTCTGCAAGAATCCTGCATGGCCAAGACAGACCCACGAAGACTGCCCCGCTGTCTCTGCCACCGCAGCGGCTCCCTTCTCTCTGATGTCCTTTGTTATGTTTTCTAAGAACAATCTGAATGGACACAGTGCTCACGCAGTCACTTATGTTTTATGTCAGGTTCAGCGGGCTCCACCATGCTGTCCCTCTCTCCTCCCTCCATCTTCCCTCCTTCCTCTTCCTCCTCTGCAGGCTCCTCTGCGGTGATGGATAGACAAGGACAGAGACAGAGAAAGCCACAGCCAAGGGTTCTGCCCCACGGGGACGGAGGTGGGCCTGGCTCTGCCAAAGGCAAGGCTACGAAATGCACTTCTCTCATGAAGCTCCATAAAGAGCAGCAGAGACCACGCAGGTCCCAGGCCAAATGCCATCGCCGGAATCCAGTGTTTGAACTTGGTTCCAAAAGGCACGTCACTTATACTCCATATAAGCCCAGGTCAGAGACAGGAGAATTCACCGGGCTGGGGACAAGGAGATGGGCCAAGTCTTCGTCAGACCTGAAGGGATTGGGCACAGCCAATCACTGAGTCCCCTGTTGCCACCTGTCTGTGGGTGAGCCATGTCCGGCTCTCAGCGTTCTAAGTAGACGGTGGACACCTCCAAGCCCTGCCTCCCCTCCGGCACTTCTCCGAGTAGTGGGACAACCCCCACACTCTCAGTACTTACAAGGCAGAATCAGGAAGGTTCCGAGTTCAAGGCCAGCTTGGGTGACATAGTGGGGGACTCTGTCTAGAAAAACTACAACCAGAAAGCAAGCAAGCAAAGAAAGCACCGAGTGGGGGCACCTCAGAGGCCAGGCCAGTGCCCCTTGCCACCCACCGCCCCAGGCTGCCCCAGAAGCCACGCTGCTAACAGCTCCTTGGAAGTTCTGTGGTTGACACCTGTGCTGACACCACTAGGGCAGCTGACGCAACGATTTCCAGCACTTATGAAACACAACAATTCAGACATATTCAGCATTGAGACACACACGTAACGAAGCGACCCTCTCATAGCTGCGGTGTGTGTGTGTGTGTGTATGTGTGTGTGTGTGTGTGTGTGTGTGTGTGTGTGAAAGGGGTCCTGGGTGTTGAGCCCAGCAACTCTTGGTTTCCATCCAAACTGTTGAGTCCCTTTAAGCTGCACGTCTAGGCTGGCCAGCCGAGTGCCTGCTCAGAGGTTTCCTCATCCATCAGATGGGAAGAGGCCTCCACCCCCTGGTGCTGATTAGAGGGTCCATGATCTACTAGGGATGAAGGGGCTTTGTGCTCCTGAAACACAAGGAAATTAGGACTCTGTGTTTAATGGAGATCGTAGTGGATTATCTTTGTCTCTGGTTTTACACGTGTTCCCCTGAGTATACATACAGGATAGCGTAATGGAAATTAAGCTACCTACCTACCTCTGTCTGTCTGTCTCTGTCTGTCTGTCTGTCTGCCTGTCTCTCTCTGTCTCTGTCTCTCTGTGTGTATGTCTCCCTCTGTCTCTGTGTCTGTCTGTCTGCCTGTCTCTGTCTCTCTCTCTGTATGTCTCTCTCTGTCTTTGTCTCTCTGTTTCTCTCTGTCTCTCTCTCTCGGGGAGGGGAGAGCCACAGTATACAGTAAGGAATTCTGGGGACAGCCTTAAGCATCAGTCTTCACCCCACAGACTTTTTGAGCCCCGTCTTCTTGTAGTTTGGCACTGTTTATGTCAGGCTAGCAGGCACCCGAGCCCCCCAGGAGTCCCCAGCGCCTGCCTCCCATCTTCTTGCAAGGGTACTGCCATTACAGACCTTCGCTATTATCCGTAGCTTTACTTAGGTGCGGGGGATTCGAACTCAAGTCCTCACACTCAATGTGGCAAACGCTTCACCCACTGAGCAATCTCCCTATCCCTCCAGCTACTTTTCCGACTTCTGTGTGGATGAAATGCTCCGGATTTCTAGGGATGGTTGGAGGAAACATTCTAAGAGCCAGCCACGTTTCCACGACAAACTCGAGAAACAACAGCTATGTGAGGCCGGAGAAGCCTAAGTTGAAATAAAAGCATCGTTCATTAAAGTGCATTAAAGGGGGACAGCCACCGCCGGACAGCAGGCTAAGGCTGAGTGCGCAGACAAGGGGGACCCACGGGCAAAATCAAGTGGTTTGGACAGATGCTACACTGCCTGGCCACTAGTTGACACTGTGTCTCCATAGAAACACAAGACAGCAGTCTTTTCGAGGCGATGAAGCCTCAGAAATGAACTCTGCCATATGCGAGCAAGGCCCCCTCCCCCCCAGCTCTTGCACCTGGGACACAGAATTGAGCAGCGGTCTTCAAAGACAATTCTTGGTAAACGCACTATTGGTTTTGCAACCTCTGTCCTCGGCCCAAACCACTGGAGAGTACGTTTTCCTAGAAGTGTCCCGTTACGAGATAGCGGCCTCACTCTCTGAGAGCCCTTGAAAGAGAGCAGAGGAGCTACACATCTCAGCAGACGGGAAGAATCCAGGTCTGAAGAGGCAAGGCCAGCTTTGCTTACCTGGAACCGTTCACCTGGCTGGGGTTGCACTCCATCTTGATGGTGACCCTGGCTGGGGGTTGAGACAGCCAGTCCTGCTGGGGGACTCGAGGACTCATCTTGGATGTCTGGCCATAGTCACTGGAGGAGGATGCAGTCATCTCCGTCTTAGCCAGGTGTGGCGTTCCGTAGGCGCACTCGAACAGCGACTGGTCCTCGCTCACAACAGATAAGGCCTCCTGGGCGAAGAGACAGAGAGGGACACGGTGTCTGGGAGCCATCTCCAAATTCAGGGGACCAAACTTTACGTAGTTCCAAAGGCCTTCCTCGCTACCTTCTACTTAAGAAAGGAGGAAACAAAGTACCTTTGTTCTCTTCGCTGCACACTGTAAAAAGTTGGAGCAGCCCAGCCTAGACGTGCATAGTTGTAGGTCTCAAACCCCCTAGCCTGGACTGTGTGGGGGCAGACAGTACCCACTTTAATCTCAACACAAGGAAGTTGAATTTCAAAGGTCTCAGAAGACATCCAATTGCATCTGTCATCATTTGACAAATGCAATCTATAATTCAAGTGGACAGGTCGCAGAGCGGTGGCGAGGATTAGAGAAGGAACCGTGAAGGCTGACACCCAGGCACCTGGTGTACCCCACGTTCCGGGACACTCTGAAAGAGGAGTCCTCAGAAGAGAGGAGGGAGACACGACACCAGAGGACAGCCAAAGGCACGGCCTTTTCCACTCTGTTATTAGCGGAATAGGGTTTCACACAACGCTTCCCATGATGGTGGCCACCTGGGTGGTGAAGGAAGCAAAATAAAATAATAATAATAATAAAAAGCTGTGAGTTACCCAGATGCCTCCAAATACCGGGATGTTTGAAAGATCTGGACCAGTAAAGGACTAGCCCAAGCTTGCTGATATTTTCTTCTGTCCTCTGATATTTTCTTTCTTTCTTTCTTTCTTTTTTTGAGAAAGAAAACAGCAACTTGTCCCAATGGGGACTTTTTTTTTCTGTGCTTGAGCAAGTGGTAGGCCTATATTTGTAATGGAGAGTCCATGAGAGAGTCAGCGAGGGCATTATTTGACTTAGAGATTTCAGCTGCTTGAATGACACATCGTACAGCTACTGCTTACGGAACAATCCGATGTTCTAGAACAGGAAAAAAAAAGCCCCTCCTTAAGACAGCTCATGACTGTGTCTGTTTTCATCCTTAGGAGGCCTGCTCAGCACCGTTATCAACTAAGGAGAAGTCCACCGGCGCTGTGTGTGTGTGTCCATGTGCATGTGTGTATGTGTGTGTGCCCATGTGCATGTGGGTGTGTCTATGTATGTCTGTGTATACACATGTACAGGTCGTGTTGATGGAAGGTATCTTCCTAAAATTGTTCTTCATCTTGTTATTTTGAGGCAGAAACTCTTCCTGAACCTGACGTGAGTTTGCTTGACCTCCTAGTGAGTGAGCACCCGAGCATTCCTGTCTCTGCCTCCCAATGCGGGGGATTCCAGGTGCATGGTGCGCACGATCACACCTGGGTTTAACATGGGTCCTGGGAACCTAAATTCAGGTCTTCATATTTCTATGCAAAACACTTTGGTCACTGAGCCGTCTCCCCAGCCCTGGATATATATTTAAATTGAACTTGGGACCCAGTGAGGAGGTGGGGGAAAAGCCTTAGAAACCTTTCTCACCATCACCCAGAACCGTCAGAGCTGAGCTAACCGTGAATGAGATGCCAAGGCAAGCCAGGGAGTTTGTGCAAGCCAACGTCACCACCTGTTTCCTGGTTCCACCGGGAAACGTGCTCACAATGGCACTCTAGTCTCATTCTTCAGGCAGACCTTAAAGGGAGCAAAACTGCTCACACAATCAGTAGCAGAGTTTTCCACAGCACCCTGTTGAAGATGAAGCCTTTCCTCCCTCCTTCCCTCCCTCCCTCCCTCCCTCCCTCCCTCCCTCCCTCCCTCCCTCTCTCCCTCCCTTCCTCCCTCCCTCCCTCCCCAGACATATCAGAACCACACCTTTCCATGAAGCAATCCCCCTCCTCCCTCGTTCCTTCCACCGTATTTCACCACCCCATTTCAGCCCCCCTCCCCCCTGGGACCAAGCATCTCTCTGTTTCCCACAGGCACAGGCTTCTTTGGTTGACTGTGCTGAGCCTATGCATAAGAAGCAGGCGAAGGAACCCTCTGCCCGCCTCTTAATGGGGGTGGCAAGTATCTGTGCACACACAAAGCTCAGCCTTGACTTGAGCCTGCCATAGCTCTGTAGCACCTAGGGAACGAGCACGGAGGGAGTTGCAACAGGAACTGAACCATGGGTTGTGTCAGCCAGAAAAGCCAGAAGCAGGCGCAAGGCGGGGTGTGCATCTTGGCTGTGCAACACATTCATACCCACACACAGGTTGTGAAGTTGCAGCCCCAGGAGATGGGGGTACCAGGGGCACCCTGAATGTCAGAGCATATGAATTACAAAGCAGCCTTTCCTGGTCTGGGTCTCGTTGGATGCGTGAGTTAAAGGACTTTAACCTCAGAGTTGTAGAGTCTAATAGGTTCCCCAAAGTCCAATAAAGTCCAATAGACCTACTAAAGCTGGGCTGTTACATGTTGGATTTATTTTTTTGGGCAGGTCCCTCTTCTTATGGTCATGTGGACAGTTTACATCCTCAGAACAAAAAAACCAGGCTGGCAGCCACTCCTTGTCAGGCAAGAGGACTCGAGCGAGGCTCATGAAGAATAACACACTATGTTAATGTTAGCTTTGGCTCTTTGATGAGAAGACACATGAGTAAAATTATCAGAAACTGGAAAAAACAGGTTACACAGAAGGGACTGGAAAAATGTGTGGTTGCGTTTTAAAAAAAAAAGTTAGAAGTCTTGAATAGCAACAAAAGAATAGTAACTTAAAATTTTTATTCTCCGAGTACAGTAAGATATTCTTGTCAACAAAGCCATTGGGAAAATACATGTGGTGCGGGGTTGTTGGGGGTGGACTGAAATATCCCCGCTGAAATGAGGCCTAAGTGTGTGCGCTTGGGAAGGGGTCGTCTCACATCTGGCAAAGTATAATTTCACACATGGTCTTCTAAAGAAAGAAATCAAAGTTAATTGAGATCGATTTAAGTGGGGAAAGCCTTAAAACGCCAGCGATAAGAAGGGCACACGGCCTTTCTTCCCCTCAGAACATTCTAGCTAGAGCTGCATAAAAATGGGGAAGCTGACGCAATCCAAACACTCTGCTGCTTTGTTCACGAGGAAAGAAGGGTTCTAAAAGGGCTGACGCTCTGGGACAATGCTTCAAAGCAGGTAAAACATGGAGCCCATCCTAAAAAGAAGTCCAAAAGCACCCCCCAAATAACACACACGCATACGCAAAACACACACAACACACACACACAAAGTACATAACACACACAACAGACACATACAAACAAAACACACAGACGCACAAACACACACAACACATACAGACACACACAAAACACAGACACACTAACACAGACAACACACACAAACAGACACACAAACATACAAACAAGACACACAGACACACAAACACACACAATACACAGACACACAGACACACACAAACAAAACACACACAACACAGACACATACCATGCACACATCACACACACATACACACAAACAAAACACACATATACACAAACAAAACACACATACACACACAGACACACAACACAAGCATACCCACAAACAAAACGCACACAAAGACAACACACACACACAAACAAAACACACACCACGCACAAACAAAACATACACATGGGCACTGAATACACACACTCCTACACGCACGCATCATACACACATAGACACCCACATGCACACCACACACACACACACACACACACACCACACACACACACACACATACACACACACACACCACACACATACACACACACACACCACACACACACACACACACACACCACACACACACATCCCCCCCACACGGGGAGGTAAAGAAAGCCGAAGGATAGATTGTGAGTCCTGTGTCACTGAATTGAGGAGCTGGATGAAAAGCTGGCCAGGGACGCAAGCATTACTTTGTTCCCGGTCCACCCACACGGTTTCAAGTCAGAATGATACTACGACAAAGCCTGAGCATCCAGCGCCTCCCCTGCCTCCAGCCCAGTGCACTTCAAACTGAGAGAGGACTGGCTCGGTGGGACAGGCACCAGGAAGAACTGAGGGAGACCCCGGAGCCCGGGAGGTCCCTAACCTCCAGCCCTGGGGAGAATTTCTGACCTCGCTTCCTAGCTGCCCTGCTCTGTTACCTGGCCATCTGGCCTGCCCACTGCCCTGCCTGCCTACCTGCCCTGGGGTCTGTCAGCAGAGACCTTAGATAACGGGGCTACGGCTGTTTCTTTGCAACTTTCAGCCAGCCCCAGGGCTTGGGAGAGCCTGGGTTGCTTTTAAACCCCAAATTCAAAACCAGTCAAAATCTGGCAGAAATGTGGCCTAGTGATTTAATATCCCTGCCTCTGCATCGCTTTAAAAAGGCCTGCACCTCTAGATCAGTGTGTGCCAGTGTGCGGGGGTGTTAGTTCTGTCGCTCCAGGAAAGCTGGGGTAGTCTGATGTGGCCAGTGGCTGCCTCCCAAGGCCTTAAAAGAAGCACATAAATTCTAAACTTCCCCCAGGGGGAGAAAAAAAAGGTACCACTGTGCTGACCCACCAATGTTTATTGTCTCATTTGAGTCCCCATGGTATCAGCAACAGGACTGCCTTCATTTTGGTCCCCATTCTGTGATAGCACTCAAGGAACAATTCAGAAAAGGGAAGGAAAGCCAGCTAGATTGAAGTATCAAAAATGAGCATATATGTTCAAGAAACTGAATTTGGATACCAAAGGTCTTCCAAAGGAGTTCCATTAAAAACAGAAATGACAACTTTTCATTTCACATGTTTACTGACATCTCCAGTAAAGGACTTCAGGGTGATGTGGGGAGAGGGGCTGTGCCAGGGTGAAAGACCCACGTTTGGATCCTCAATACCCACATAAAAAGTCATATCCATCATCCCAGGGCAAGAGCATCCTTGGGACCGGACTGGCTGAACAGTGATGTAATTAAAGAAGGCTCTACACTGATCTCTGACCTCCATCTCTCTCTCTCTCTCGCTCTCTCTCTCTCTCTCTCTCTCTCTCTCTCTCTCTCTCACACACACACACACACACACACACACGACAGACAGACAGACAGATTTAATTAACCCCAATGCTGTTAGATTCATTTCACTGCAAGCTGGACAGCCCAAAATTTGTTTCTGATTTGTGATCCTCGAGGCCCACGGAAAGATTCCATCTCCCACGCAAAGAATGCACCACCTAAGTTCTTTTTTTTTTTTTTTTTTTTTTAGAGAATCTGCCGACAGGCCGAAAATCTCCCAGAGTGGCCAGCTCTGTCACGGTTCACCAGCTCTGAAAGCTGGCCGAGTCTTAGAATGAGTGGTACCCCCCAGCCCCAGGCTTCTCCCATCGCTGTCTCCCTTCAGATGGGATGGCAAAGTAATATTATGCTTGGTCAAGGGCGACGCCTTTGAGTGAATGGGACGCAGCCACTCAAGTTTTGCAATAGTCCGTGAGCTCAGCTACCATTCCTGCCCACAGATAGAAATGAGGTTTGTGGAAAGAGATGCAGCATTCACTGAGGTAGAATCTGGGCCTGTGTGTATACATGGGGGGACTTACTCCCCAGGGCCGAGCACTAGCCTCTATCTAGCTGTCATCGGAAGCAAGAAGGCGTATGGAGGCGGTGGCGGGGGCGCACGGTAGAGCCCTTGAACGCACTATCTTGAAACCTTTTAAGTCCATTTACTTATCTGTCGGTTAAAGTGTGCGCTCCCAGGCACAAAACGTATGTGTGGGGCAAAGTACAACTTATAGGAGTTGTTGGCTCCCTCTTTTCCTGTCGTCTGAGTCCCTGGAATGGAGCTCAGGCTGCCAGTCTTGGTGGCAAACACCTTCACCCATCGGGCCGTCTCACCAGCCCAAATGCCATCCTGAAGATAAAGAAGCGTGGCTACCTAGAAAGAGAAACGCTGGGAGGGAGCACAGAGTTTATAAAAACCCGGGGAGGGGGGTGGCATGCCTGGAATCCCACGGGCTGGAATGAATACAGGATGAGGGGAGTGAAGACGGTCTCTTGGAAGCTCATAAGGAATCCCTCCCCCCTCCACATGCTCTCTCCCAAGGCCATGGGATCCACGGCTACAGGCCCCCATGTCCTATTTATTTCTTAAGTGGTAGCTTAGGTCAAGAAACCTGCTCTTTTCTTGGCTAACCTGATTATTCGGATCCAAAGAACACGTTCTGGCACACGCTGGGCCTCGTTCATTGCGGATGGAACTCAGGGGCAGGCGGAGACGGCATTTATAAATATGTGGGAGTCAGTGCCGGTGGGAGGAATTTAGTGGGTGTCGGTGCACCTAACGACACTGCAAACCCATTTACTAGGCTGCCAGCAGCCCTACCCTATCATCTATGTCTCCTTCCTTTCTAAGGCAAAACGCATACGATAGATGGTTTGGGAAAATTTAATGAACTCATCGTGTCTACGGGGAAAGCAACATAATAAGCAAGATGGACCACATGCTTGCCGACAGCCCCACTGTGGCCAACTGCATCAAGACTCTAGGCCTGTGGGGGATGTCATTTTCAGTGTGGACATGTGCATGTCCCTGCATGCATGTATGTAAGCATCCACACGTGTGTGTGTGTGTGTGTGTGTGTGTGTGTGTGTGTGTGTGTGTGTGTGTGTGTGCACGGAGGCCAGAGGTCCACCTCAGGTGTCATCAGGCTTCAGGTGCCATCCTTGTTTAGGCTGGTGGGCTTTTCTCCCTTTGAGCTAGGGTCTCTCACCCCAGCACTGGGGTTAATGCTCTTGTCTGTCGCCACACCTAGCTATTTTTTTATACAGGTTCTGGGGATGGAGCTCGGTACCTCATGCAAGAAGCAAGCAGGGCTGTCTCTCCATCCCTACTCCCGTGTCCCTCACGAATTTTTTTTTTTTTACAATTCCGACCCAGTGAACCTTTGACTGCCAATGCATCTTGTAGTTATGAACACACAATAAAAGCCAACCCTGTAAGATGTAAGATGCTGGTGGGTCTGGGCATGGTCTCTTGTGTTCCCCTGATACCGTTTCTTCTCTTCTTGCCTCTTCGGAGAAGAATCATGTGTTGAACACAGCATCTTGTTTTGGGCTCACGTTTTTCTCATTTAACATATTGCTATTTTAGTCCTCCAAACTTGGATTAACCTCAAAGGGAAAACGTATGTAGGGAAACTAAGTCCATCTAAAGAGTGTTTTCTTCCAACGTGGCATTAATTCGGCATCTAACAATTTACAACGTGTAATACTGACCCAGTGCTAAGGGAATGAGACCCAGGACTGCTATAGAAACACACACACACACACACACACACACACATGCATACACACAGACACACACACACAGATGCATACATACATGAGGGCTTACACAGTCATATATGTATGTATATATATACACACACACATATATATATGCATGCATACATATATACAGGTACATGTATTAACAAATATAAGGGAATATACAGCTGTACTGTCTTCATTAATGGATCAGGCATTAATTCAGGCGGTCACTAAGATGCCATCTCACTGATAAAGCCTGAATTCCTCTTTTTACCTCAACTGATTCCTTCCTATCCTAGAAGGTGTTTTCCCTTCATCCGACTATTTCTTCAGAGTAGGGACAGCTAAGATCCTTCCTTTTGGAGGCCCACAGCTAGTTCTATCTTGTTTTGAATTCAGCGGGTTTCAATTCACACTTGATCTGGGTTTCTTGTCATGTACCTATAATCCTCGCAACGGGAAGCTGAGGCAGGATGGCAGTGAATTTAAAGTCTCTAGTCTGGGCTACATAGAAATACTTTAAAAAAACAGACAAGCTAACAAACATTCATAGCTAAACAAATAAAACATAAGCATTTTCAGCCACCAACACCCTCCCAAATGTGCCTTCTAGCACCAAAACAGCTTCCTGATATTTGCCACCAGCGATGCCCGTTGTTAACCGTACAACAAAGTTAGGTAGGGCATGGTACTAAACCCCGTCGCCGTACTGTCAGTAGGGTTCAAACACATTTGTCGTGGACAAAGCATAGGAAATGTGCTTCACGAGATGAGTGGTGTTGGTTTCGGTCTGTATTAGCCCCACATTGTAAGGGCCATTTATCACGGACTTACGTCTTCAGGGTTGCAATCAGAACCAGCCGAACAACCCCGGGTCCCACCCTGAGTGGAGGAGTGTGGACAAGGGACGACTATCCAACGGCGTTAAAAATGAGACAGAGACATCTGGTCATCCTAGGAGGGCTCCCAGTTAAAACTGGAGCCATGGTTTATTGTTCTATCATCATAAGTAACCATCCAAAAGTAGGGGCAATGACAGAAGACATCTATTATCCTGTATAAAGGGCTGATAGCAAATAATTCCATTAATCCTAGGGACATATTTTGGCAGCATGTACTCAAGTCCTCACTAGCACTCTGGGTGGGTGAAGACTCACCCTGGCCCAAGTCTTTCGTTATTTAGACTAGGAGCCATTCCCTACGGAGGCCAGGCCATCCAACAGTAATCAGCCAACATCTAAAAGACAATAAAAGTTCTAAATTCTCAAAACTCATGGCCAGATGGAATATATTTCCAAAATATTATACGGGATATATTTCATCCAAAATATTATGCAGGCTCCGACAAGTGGCTGTGGAGTTTGGAACTGGCATTGTGGCTTCTCATATTATCAGGAAGTACCTGAGGTTATAGTGTGGCACTAACCTCCTGTAGGCTCAGGGTAAGAAATGTAAACTGCAGATGTCTACGATGAAAACCAGCTTTTCCAAAGCAAGGAGAGGAAGCACCAATCAGGAAGCAGAAAGGCTAAAAGTGTGAAGAGTTGGAACTTTGCCTAAACCTGCAAATAAGGTTCCACCCAATACAAAAGAGACTCCGGTGAATCTCGAGAAATTAAGAAATCCAACCAGTATAATGTTGAAGTCATCTCTTTTTGCTAGCTTGGTGGCATACAGAGTGCCCTCATGTATATGGGGACTAGAAGAAGCCAGGGATACCAGCTTGACAAAAGTCAGTTAGTCCCCTGAAGGACAGGTTGAAAGGCTCACGCACATTTCCAGTGCACACATACTTGGGAATATCACACTGTGCCCAATTATCACGTACAACTTCTATGTCTTACAGAACAGTTAAAAAACAAGACTAATTAAATATATATACACACAAATGTATGCCTATAAAAAATATTAACTGAATGAAGCCAGTGTAAGAAAAATACCTTATGTTTTCTCTCAGTTGTAGTACTAGTTTTAACATGCAGAGATAAAATCGTGCATGTGTGTGTGCATGTGTGTGCATGCGTGCGTGTGTGTGCGTGCATGTGTGTGCATGTGTGCACGCGTGTGTGTGCGTGTGTGTGTGTGTGATGAAAATAGAAATGAATGGGGATGAAGGGGCCTCGAATAAAGGAAGGGGTTTGGCGGTATCCTGAGCAACACCCTAAATATACAACACATAAAGATATGAAAAAGTTTAAAAGTAAAACAAAACAAAAACACACAAACCCCCCTCTCTTAAAAAACTAATGTGTTTGATATTAATAAGTTCTTATTCCACCCCCCACCCCCACAATGAGTGTGAAGAATTGAGTCTTCTCACTACAGTTCTGTCTGCACACAGGTTGTCTGCACTCTGCCCATTCAATTCTTTTTGTTTGTTTGTTTTTGTTTTTCCAATCACTGGCAGCAAATCACACAGAGAATAGCCATACAGATTTTGCTGCCACTTTTATCTGGTTTCTAGCAACTCCCTTTAGAGGGAAAGATGGTCTTTGTTCGGTCTCTGTTCGGTTTTTACTTTGTTTCGAGACAGACTCACTACACGGCAGAGGGAGGATGACCTTCAACTCTGGACCCTCCTGCCTCTGTCCCTCATGTGTTAGGATTACAGGCGTGTGTCACCACAAGGATATCCTTGTTAACTGCCCAAGCATTTCACACATGCCTGTAACATGTTTTATTTCACACATGCCTGTAATGTGTTTTATTTCACACATGCCTGTAATGTGTTTTATTTCACACATGCCTGTAACGTGTTTTGATCAAATCCACACCTCCAATCCCCTTATTACTTCTCCTTTCCAAAACCGTGTGCTCTGCTTCCAAACCCACGGAGTCCCCTTGGTACTGCCTTGTGGTGTTGGGTGTAAGGCCGTCTACTGGAGCATAGTGTGGCTCTCATGTATATGGGGACTAGAAGAAGCCAGGGATACCAGCTTGACAAAAGGGCCCTAAGGTGAGCCAGCTCTCCTCATTACCTCTGCATGCCAGGCAAGAGCTCTACCCACCGAGCCACGCCCTCTCCCCAGCCCCAGCCCCATTGTTTGCTTGCTGTTTAACAGTTAAACTCAGGAGCCTCAAGGAGAAGCAGCAGGAAAGAGGAGGTGGCCGTTAAGGAACAAAGAAGTCCTGGTCCTGGGTGGGGGAGGGACACCCCAGTTTACAGCCAGGCCTGCCCCCCCTGTCTGTCAATTCCCAAGCCCCTCCTGCCCCCTGTTTGAGCTTGCTGGGAGTTGGTTCGGAATACAGCCCGGAAAGCAGCCTCTTAGTTCCTTCCGAGGCATCCTCCAGGGAGTTGCCGGCACATCCAAGTTCACCGAGCCCAGCTCTGTCTTTTCTGAGTCTCGGCCCTTCAACCTCAGAGGTAGTGCAGCTGACAGACACCCGGCTCTGTGGGTCAGATAAGCTACTGTGTGTTGAAAATGCTAGAAGCCTGAGTATATGTGAATTATTACCCTGTCTGAGAAAGCTGACATCACTGACCACTCAAAGTCCTCAATGGTTGGGAGCAGGATTACCCGTCTCTAGACACACCATTCTAATACGCTGGGTACCAGGAAGATTTCTCAACCCCCCTGAATAGGGGTTAGTCACTTCTCATGAGGAAATACTAAATCATCCATCGGTCTAACAGTGCAAGGGAAGCAAGGGATACGGGGGTCTTTACTCTCTATAAGAGCACACTGGTCACCTGAGCACCGTGTGGCTTAGCTTTTTTAGTCCGAGTCCCATTCTCTCTCCTGGGTTTTCAAATATATAGCTCCAAACTGGTATGCATTCAATGGAATCTTTGTGTAGGGGGAGGGGTGTTCTGGTATGCTCTTCTTCTGCGAGACAAGTTGAAAGTCAGGGGTGTGGCTCAGTGGTACAGCACTGAGGAGCCTGTCCCCAACAGCGGCGAAGAGAAAAAGAAACCAACACATCTAGATTAGGACGTGGCACGCAGTTGACACTCCTCAGACTCCTGAGATGTGCGACTCTTGGTTCCTTGTGTGTGGTTTTGTGTGTGAGAGAAAGAGAGAGAGACAGAGAGAGAGACAGACAGAGAGAGACACAGCAGAGACACAGACAGACAGACAGAGACAGACAGAGAGACAGAGAGAAACAGAAACAGACATGCACAGAGAAAGGGGAGAGAGAGAGAGAGAGAGAGAGGCTCACAGCTCACCTATGCTGGCACACATGAGTGTGGTTCAGTGTGCGTCTTCCATACACATGAGTGTGTGAGTGGCGAGTGCATGCCCCTGTGCACCTGATGTAGAAGCCAGAGCAGAGCTTCAAGGCTCTCCCTCCAAGATCACTTCCCACCTTACTGCCGTGAGAGACAGGGCCTCTCACAGAACTGGAAGCTCGCCGTCCTAGCTAGCCTGCCTGGCCAGAGAGCTCTTAGGAACTGCTTGACTCTGTCCCTCAAGGCTGGAGTTACAAAAGAGCATGCAGCCATGCCCCACCTTACATGTGGGTACTGAGGATTCGAACTCAGTACTCCTGCTTGTGGAACAAGCACGCTTCCCCACGGAGCCAGCTTCCCCCACCTCATGCCTACGCGACGCCTTTTAACGTTCCCTAGGATGTCCTGGGATTTTTCAATAGCAGTACGGTCGTGTCTCCCCCGGTGGCCTGTGAAGAAGTCCATGACCCCATGCCACCCTTCTGGTCTTTGAGGCTTGCAGAGTTGGGATGATTGGGGTATGAAGTGGTCTGAAAGTCGCCCCAGGCCAGCAGGCTGAGTTCTGCACCCCTGTTCTGTTATGACAGCCCTCCTCTGAAGGGAGGAATAGGCTAGCATTCCTCTGGTCTTCAGAGAGAGCCCATAAAAAAAAAACAGGCAGCTCCGTGTGCTTGGCCTCCACGAATGCTAAAAATATAACACATTACACATCTGGAACGGGTCTCCTCCATGAGTCTCTGACACACAGATTCATTGTTTTCCTCAGAATCCCAAGAATTTTATTCATGAGAAAATTCTGGCACAATGGAGAGCCTTGGCAAGGGGGAGAGGGAAGCAACAGATGTCCTGGCCCTCCCACAATTCTGTCTCTAACTCAGCTAGCGTCCGTCGGGTATCTCTACCTCATGCCTTCAAACAGACGTGGAACGTTTTCCACAAGGGGGAGGCTGCCTAAGAGCCTTGAGGGTCTTAGGGAAGGGACAGACGGAGTTTCCCAAGACGGAGGTCACCGTGGAATTGATGTGCGGTGTCAGGAGGGCCACACCAGGAAGAGCCACACGCACAGGGAACTAGGTAGAGGCTCAGTGACCCTCAAGTCCTAGGTTCCAACTTCCTGGTCTTCTCATCGAAGGCTTGCCCCACCAGTGTTTGCTCAGGCCCTGTCTCATGCCCCCCCACCCCTAAAAGACATCTATGTATAACTGGCAGCATTTTCTTCTGCCGCATGCATACAGGGGACAAGGTCTCCTTCTCCATGTCAAAACACGTGCAGGGTAGGATACACATCTATGGCAGATGAGGCTGTTAAAAAGTTCCTGCAAATCTGGCTTGGAAGACAGCATTGGGTTCTTGTGTGCTGCCCCCCCCGACACACACACACACACACACACACATACACACACACACACACACACACACACACACACGGAGTTTGATTTCCCGTGTCTCTCGTAGATGAATTTGTGCTGACAGCAAGAAGCCAGCTTGTGGACCGCAGCGGTAGCTCAGTGGGCCAAGCGCTTGCCACAGAAGAATGAGGGCCCGAGTTGGATCTGAGCGTTCACTAGGACGCTGATCCTGGTAATGCGTGCTTGAACCCCAACATCGAGGGTGTGAAAACAAGAGACGCCAGGGACTCCCCCGACCAGCCCTGAAATGCACTGTCTACTTGAGGGAGATACCAATGCCAACCTCTGAACTCCACACATGCATGAACAGGGAAGCATTCCCACTAACACGTATGTGCGTGCGTGTGTGCGTGCGTGTGCATATGCACACACAAATCCATTCACACACACATTTGTTTTTTAAATTGCAGAAGGTAGGCTTGTGCCCTACAGCTGGCTCTGTGTCTCCAAGTGTGGGTGCAACCCTATTGTCTGTGTACGGACACCAGCTGTTTTTGAAATTCGCCCTTCGCAATGAGCATGGTTCTAATGAAGTCATTCAGAAACTGGGGTGCCAGCAGAAGAGCCTGCTACTGTTTTCCCTGGGTTCCAAGCTCTCTCTTTCTTTATCACGTTCCTCCGATAATTAGAGGCACAGGCCACACGCACCGTAAGGCCGACTCAAATGTGAAACTTCCCTTCCTTGAGGCTGATACCCGCCATGGAAGCAGTGTCGATCCCCACTGTGAGGGTCTGGTCCCCCTGCCAAGCTGGCATTTCCTCTGGGTGAGCGGGATGCCTCCTTCCCTGGGGCCAGCAAGCTAAGCCTGTGCTCTGCAGACGATAATCCCCCCTGGTTGCTGCAGAGGAAGGGAAGGGGGCCAGGCAGCCAGGGTGCCAGGTCCTCCAGGCTGGGCTCATTCTTTTCCCGTGACACAGCCTGCGGGGCAGGGAGCACCCTGTTGATGTTATACTTTTAATGCCCCCAACAAAGGGGTTGACAGCAAGACTGGGTTTTTATAGCTCTAGGAACACTGACATCAGACCCCCATTATAAATCCTAACCACTCACACATCCATCATACTCGACAGGGGGGGTCTCCCAGTGTCTGGCTGCAGTCCCTCTGTAAATAGGTTTCCTTTGGAAGTCCCAAGTGCTTTTTCAAAAATCTGAAGATTCATTCCCATCTAAGCCATGCTGACCTCCATACTAGCTAGGAGGCTTGACTGCTCACTGTAGGAATCTCGGGACCACACCCTAGCAACTGTGCACCTCGTCAGTTCCTGCAGGAGGAAGAGCAGCAGACATGTCCCTACCTAGCCACCTGTTTTTTCCCCTGGGGGAGCAGGGAGTTTCTAGGGCGAATAGCTGTTGCGAGCTCACACGCACACCCTGAGCCTCATAGCGGTGTCTGCTCATGGAGGCGGGAGTGGGTGAGGTGGAGGGTGGCTGCCTATAGCCTGAGAGGCTCCCTGCCTTCTGAGTAAAGAGGGCTTTCAAAGTGGCCCATTCACCCAACACGCACAGCACAACCAACTCTGGGCACTGCCAAGCAGCTACTTCAGCTCCCTGAGAAGGGAAGATGAGTCGTGTTCCCCACCCCGTTCCCAGTGTCGCCAACAGGACCCATCTCTCTATGTATTTGTGAAGAACACAGGCTCACCGCGCAGTGACTGGAAAAAAGTTTCAAAGGCGTAGAGAGCTGCACCCCGGGAAACCAGGGAACTGTTCAGAGAGCTGTCGTATCTTAGCAGCCGGGCTTCCAGCCTGAAGAAAGCAGGAGATTGAACCGGCATCAACACCGGCCCCCTCCCCTCACAAGGCTCCTATCATGCGTGCCCACATGGGGAAGGCTGCCACAGGCCCTGGGGTTTGCACCAGCACCCCGTGATCACACTGCATTTATCCAATGGAAATACGCAGTATTTACCTAAGATCTAGTAATGTTCACTTCCTCTCTACTCAAGCCAACGCCTCCGATGTTCCTAGTTTGCTTTCAAGCCGAAGACTGGTAAGTCTACGTATGGGTCTAGAGCGACAGGGGATGGACAGTTGCTGGCCTTGCAGGGACGAGCCTTCGGCCCGGCCTGGCAGTTCTCCAGGTCTATCACGCAGTGAGTGAATGAACAGCAAACTAATAATATTTAAGACAAAAAAAATAAACCCAAATCCGGACTGAAGCGTCCAGTCCCGTTTTCTTTATTGGAAATGTACAGTTTTATTTATTTGTTTCCCTTACTGAAAACATGCAGCCTTGTCTGACTCCCATTCCCTCAACAACACAGCATACGGAGGATTCGTACGCTTAATGCGGCACTGGGTCCTCCAGACAGCGAAGAGGTGACTGCAGGAGGCTGAGCAGAGATGGGTTCTATGTGTGTCCTGAACCATCTCGTCTAAGGCTGAGCAGAGATGGGTTCTGTGTGTGTGTCCTGAACCATCTCGTCTAAGGGCCTTTTGAGAGACATTGTACCCTCTCCACCCTCAGATAACCAGGAATGGCTGTAGTTACAGTTTATGACTCTTCAATGGCTCCCGGCTCCTACTCCTCCCAACCTCACAGAGTGGTCCTGCGGCTGTCCCACCACAAGGAGCCCATGAGCTATAGATAGAAGTTGGGTCTAAGTTCCCTGCCGTTCCTTGATTGGCCACTAGGGAGCAGTGAGCTAGTGTGGCCACTCCCCCCCTTTTCCTGACTCCCAGGCTTCCATACTATCACTCCCCTCCCTTTCCTCTCCTGCTCCTCCATACTTCAGCCCTCCGCTGGGTCATTTCCCTCGATGGGCAACCACCTCCTCACGCCACCCTCTCTGCACCCCTCCTTGTGGCCCCAGCCTCCCCCTCCCCACCACCCCCTGACCCACCATAGCCAGCTTTATTTCAAGGGTGACACTGTCCTTGGAAGGACTGCATGGCATGATGGGATTTTCCTAAAATCTGCTGGGCTTTATCCGGTCTCTTTTCCTGGGTGACCCAAGTGCCTGTAGTTTAACGGGAGAGCAAGGAGACTTGTGGGGGGGCAGAGAGCACTCCGTCAGGGTGTGGGTCCTCAGACGAACTTTTCCGGGTGTCCCTGTTTTTCAGATGGTGCCACTATGACGACGACTCCTTGACTGTATTCATCAGGACAACATGAGAGGGGTGGGCACCGCAGGTGCCCTCTTGTCCCCCACACGACAGAACAAGAACTTGTGCTTCTGCTACTCTGTAACCTACCATTAGGATGTCTCTACCAACACAGGTTTTTGTGTCACCTCAAAGACTGGTTACTCCACAGACAACAATGGATGGGGGTCAAGGTCAAAGTAGCTTCATTCAGAAAAAGCTAGAATTTTGCCTCCTGGGAAGGCCCTTTCTAGCTCCACATTGCGCTAAAAAGGAACAATGTGCAAGTTCCACAGGCGTGCACCAAAGGTTCGCACTCTAGAAGCTCCGAGATGCTACTCAGTCATCTAGGCTGTCAATTACCTACCAAACAAATGCTCTCTCTCTCTCTCTCTCTCTCTCTCTCTCTCACACACACACACACACACACACACACACACACACACACACCTTTGCTCAATCAGCCAACGGTTTGCACAGAAAGTTAGAACCCTGTTGGATGCCTGTGAGCAAGGAGGCAGCACCTAGGAGCTTGCTAGGTGCTCAGAATCCCACCCCACCCCAGAGCTCCTGAGCCAGGCAGATCACACCTGGGTCAGAACACGGTGTGCATGAGAGGGAAGGAAGCAGGAGGCTCGGGTGGTGAGGTGTGGCTGGCATTCTTCAGACAGGGTTATCAGGGAGTCCTCAGGTGAGGCCTGAACATGTGTGGATGGAGAGATGATGGATGGATGGATGGATGGATGGATGGATGGATGGATGGAGAGAGAGGGAGTGAGAGAGGGGAGGAGTGAGGGAGAGAGAGAGAGAGAGAGAGAGAGAGAGAGAGAGAGAGAGAGAGAGAATCAAAGGAGAGTAGACAGAGACTAAGAGAGATGCCAAAGTTGCATTCAGTCCTTCAGCAGTATTTACTGGGTACCTGCCTGGTGATGAGCATGCTTGTATTGTGTGAAGATAATAAGGAACAGTAATGAAAAAAAAGCTACCTGTTCTCACAGATGAGACCCCATCCCTTCCTCTCTTCTGCTCACCCCAAACTCCCAATGTGTTGTAAGAAATGGGAGGGAGGGAGGGAGGAAGCTGAGCAGCCAGGGACCAGCACTGGGAATGGGGGTGGAGAACTTGGGACAAGAAAAGGAAGATCCAGAGATCAGCATGAGCTCGTGAAGGAGTGGGATCACATCAGTGAGGGAGTAGACGTGGTGTCGGCGAGGCCAAGGCACTGGAGAGGGGGGGAGCAAGAGAAGAGACCTCTGGCTGCCTTGGCCAAAAGCCAGAGACCATCTCCTTTGAGGAGGGTTAATATCTTCCACCTCGCAAGGACTCCACACAGAAAGCTCCGTCTTTTAAGTTTTATTGTTTTCAAAGGCGATGAGATCAGAACACGCGGGCGGTGTGTCTGCCATGTGCACACCAAAAGCCGTGTCTAATAAAACGTTACTGCCGTCCCTACCCCCCATGTCCCAGGAACATCCATCTGTCCTCCCACACGGGACAGGGCCTTCGGGGAATGCTCATCCTGACAGAGCCCGTGACTGTTTCTCAAAGACTTGGCAGATACAGAAATCACTTCGTGGAGACCACCTTCACCTATCCCTTAAGAAAAGCGGTCAGGGGACCTGAGCTGTGGGAATAGAAAGGAATGCCACACTGAAGAATCCCCTGCCTGGCCCCACCCTCTACTGGGGTTGTTGAAGTGGAAGGACAGGACTTGGAAAGCAAACAAAAAAAGAGTCAGACCTACGGGAAGATTCCCCTCCGTCCTCACGTGCACACACGGGGACACGGGTTTCTGGGTCTGAGCAACCGTGCAAATTGCCAGCGATTTCCTGTCTAAACGAAAGAGTCAACGGTGTTTGAGGAAAGGGCCCTTAGAACCCTTCGCCGCCGTGCCGGGCTGTAGAGGATTCTAGTTCTCACAGCGTCCACAGAGTCTGGTTGCTCCTTATCCGGGAAGAGAAGCTACTCTTCCGCCCTCAAGATTTTCTTCAAGTTGGCAGGCTGGGTCTCACAGCCTCCTTTGAACTCGGCTTCAGTGCTGGGGAGAAGGGGGCATGTTCACCTGCCATGCCTGCAAACACAGTGTCACTGGCCAGGTGTCTGGAAAGACATACCTCCCGGTCTCTAAGCTCTGGGAGGCTAAGGTTTAAAGGCCAAGGGGACAGCCGCATTTGTTCCTCTTGATGCCCCCTCTTCTTGGCTTGGAAATGGACCACTAAGGGTCCTAGGGCCACCATCTTCCCATGTCCTCATGCTTCTCCCCTCTGCACACGCCCCGTCTCTGTGACTAAATTGATTTTTCATTAGGACCCCCATTCACAGAGGGACAGAGACCACCCTAAAGGGTTCCTTTGAATTTGACCACCTATGCAAAGGCTTTTCCAAAAAGGTCATGTTCTGAGGTATTGAGGACCAGGACATGTGGCCTGGAGACGGTCCAACCATGGCAGCCAATAGCTCAGGGAGGACAGAGAATGAACCATCGGTCCATCACTGGGTGCCTCTACACGGCACAGTGCCAGGTAACCCCCATCCAAACACAGTCCAGGGACACCGTAGGGTTCCCAGGGACCCTCCAAGGGACTGCGCAACTCAACACGGTTTTCTGACGCATGCTTGCCTTTCCTGTTCCTACCTTTCCACAGCCGTTCAAGGACGTTGGCCAGAGGCTACACGCTGCTTCAGAGTAAAACAGACCCTGGTAAACACATAAGACCCACAGACACTTTTGGTTGAGCGTTAAAGAGGTGTGTCAGACAGATAACTAACACACTGTTCTCTAACTAAACATTGAATAATAGGATAGAAATTGATGCACAGTAGAAAGCGCCCCAGGTCAGACACTGAACCATGGGAGTGTATAACATCCTGCACAAGGTAGGGACACAGCCACACAATGCAGGTGACACAATTAGCCAGATGCATTCCTTAGGAAAAGGGTGCAGAAACCCAACGAGTGTGAATACGCATCGTGTGAAGATGGCATTGGAACCATATGGGGATGTGCATGTAAGCATACTCTCTGAGAGGTGTGGGCAAGAGGGAATGGGGATGTTACCATTTGTTTTCCACACAGGAACAACACAGCAACAATTCACATTGGGCCCTAGTCGAGAAAGAAATCAAAAGGGGCTAAAATGGAAGACGTTTTGTGCATTTTTTCCCCCGAGACTGACCTTGAGCCAGAAGAGGGAGCTGGGGAGGGCCCAGGTGACTGAGTGCTCTGTGTCTTCCTGTAGAATTTAAAGCTGAGTTCCTCCCCTAGGTAGGCACCATGGCACTGTCTCCCTGGTTAATGCATGCCTTATTGCTTAGTCTACCAGGGAGGCTGTGGTGAATGGCACACGCATTAGAGATGGTATCAGATCATATTCATTCATGAGCAGGCTGAGTGAGAAGAGAGGGAGCCAACAGTCCAGTTGCCCGATTTAAATGTTAAAATAGGGAAACACAAAGAAGCTCTTTAAAAAAATAAGGATTTCTGGGCTGGGGGGGGCGCTCAGCTGGATGTTCAGATTTATGCTGCACAAGCATGGGAACCTGGATTTGATACCCAGAACTCACACACGCAAGGCAGGCAAACACTCTGGGTGTTTTCCTCTGTAATCCCAGTGCTGAATAGACAAAGATAGGATCCCAGGTATCAGCTGCCAGCCAGCCTAACCTACTTGCCAAGTTCTAGGCCAGCACCCAAAGAATGACAACAAAGGCTGGGTGGTGGTGGTGCACGCCTTTAATCCCAGCACTCAAGAGGCTAAGGCAGGAGGATCTCTGTGATCTGGTCTACAGAGCGAGTTCCAGGACAGCCAGGGACACACAGAGAAACCCTGTCTCAAGAAACAAACAAACCAACAACAAAAACAAACAAACAAACAGAATGACTACAAAGGTTGTCTTCTGAACTGGCTGCCTTTCAGCCTACCTGAGAGAGAGAGAGACAGACAGAGAGAGACAGAGAGAGAGAGAGCACACCACATGGCTGATTGATTTTCAGAACGATGGGGTGAAAGTCATGTGGTCACACTGATGGGTGATGAGTAGGGTGTTCTGACAATGGGAGGCCAGTGCTGAAACACCCTCTGAGGTTGGCCTCTATGCTCACGACAGCCTCCATCCTTCCTGTTGAGGGTACTAATGCCTACCTGCATCGTCAGAAAACGGCCATGTGCAGAAAGAGTTGTCAGGCCGGAATCTCCACTCTCCCTGAGATGTGTCCAAACCCTAGCAGCGTTTAAGCATGTAAGTTGACTTTCTGTCTACCCACGTACGCCTGCCCCATACTCCTACTGGCACCAAACAAACAACAAAATGACTCAGGGGCCATACTTTCATTGACTTGTTCTAAGTAAGAAAACAAGTTTTCTCCCGTGGCTTAATTTTACGGGCTTAATTTCCTCCTATCTGAACTTGACCATTAAAATCAGAAGTCTGAGAGGAAGGCGTGAACATGATTCACTCACCACCCATTTGTCAGTGCTGGAAAGCAATTCCTCTTCTAATCACACATGGAACCACAAACCGCACCTCACTACAGATGCAGGGTTTGGCTAGACAGGTGATCTGTCTCCCGATATTTGAGGTGTGAACACACCTCAGACCTCAGCCATCTCTATAATGGAAGTTTACATGAATGGACGGAGAGAGATGGACGACGTATCTTCAGATGTAGCCTTAAGTTAGCAAGTAAGATGCTATCTCCCATTAGTCTGTAAAATGGATGCCCCATTAGTAATTGTACAAACTCGTAGCCTGGACTACAGGTAAAACTCTACACTTAATAAATGCTGTGTAACCATTATGAACTGAGCCCCTAAGCATACAGCCGCTAAGCACACAGCATACAGAATGCCTCACAGTCACCATACAAAGCTGTACGGGCTCTGTCCTCGGTGCTTGCTGGAGTCTCCTATCTGTGACATGGAAATGCTCCACTTCCCCCGCAGGAGCACAGTGTGGCAGCAGCAGGATTGGGCTCTCAGAGAGGGTGCCAGCCTGGGTACGGTGGATGGAATCATCATTGTGTAGGGCCACCCCAGTTCTAGGATGTGGGTGCCCCTAGAGATAAGAGGGAAGGGAAAGAAAAATGAGCAGTTTGCAAAAATCATTCCCAACACAGAGGAGGGAAGAGTCGAGCTGGCACGGCAGCTAAGCTGGTTTCTCTCGTCCACGGCCTTAGGTGGAAGTAACTGTACAAGGACCACCCGTGCGCTTTGATCTACGGCCTGCAGATTCTCAGTTTTCCTGCTGTGCATTCAGGGGACAGCTTGTCACAACCTTCTTGTTTTTCTCCTCCAAGGAGCCCCTGAAGGACTCGAAGGAAATGCATCTGGCAGTTGTGTCTACACTTGGTAGCCTGTGTTCACACTTGCATGTGTCTGGCGCCCATGTCCACACTTGACTGAGTCTGGTAGCCCGTGTCCACACTTGTCTGTGGATCATGTCTTACATATTGTCTTTGCACCTCTTCTTGGTTCCTGGGCTGACCTTCATCCCTGCTACAGTTAGTGAATCCCAGAATCTACACACAGTGCCTTCCTGCTGCCTTCTAAACAAGACCAGCACCTTCCCATAATGCAAAGCAACCTACAGTAAAGTATCGGGGGTGGTCTCCAATTACTGCGACATCATGATCTTTTTACTTCGTGACAGTGCAATAGAGTCAGGGGAAACAGAGCTTGGAAATGTGAAATTTTAACTTCTTTTAGCCAAGCATCACAGAATGCAGACCCCTCTCAAGACTTCGGGCAACAGCTGTGAGCCCAGCCCCGAGACAACAAGAACACACAGGGCCATTTGCAGGGAGCGACTAAGCCATGCTGTGGACTGGATCAGGTGAAGGCAGCTCACGTTCAACCCGCATTTGCAAATTTTGCCCTATTTATCAGTAGGGTGCTCCACAAAAGCAGAGGATCACAACCACTCAAAAAGTGACAACAGACAGGCTCAAAAAGTAGATCCAGATCTTAGGGTGTCTAGGGAACACAGGTGTTCCTCCTAGAAGCTAATACTGAGCAATAAAAAAAAAATCAAGACAGTCCTAGGTAATGACGCAAAGGACAAAATAAATATATCCGAGTGTCTATGGTGATTAAATTCACAAAAGAATTAAATAAATCAGCCAGGGTAAGAGACAATTCTGTGTGTGAGAATGTGTATATGTGTGTGAGTGAGTGTGCGTGTGAGTGTACGTGTGTGTTTATATGGGGGTGTTGGTGTGTATGTATATAGGAAACTGTTCATATGTATGTAGGGAGTGTGTGGGTGTATGAGTGTAGGGAGTGTTCATGTGTGTGTGTAGGCAGTGTTTCTGTGTGTGCGTATGTATGTATGTGGGGAGTCTTTGTGTGTGTATGTAGGCAGTGTGTGTGTATGTGTGTGTATAGGAAGTGTTTGTGTGTGTGTATGTGTGTGTACACACACGTGTGTATACGGAGTGTTCATGCACATGTATGAAAGTCAGAAGTTTACTTTGTATGTCTCCCTCAATCACGTATCCATTTTATTTTTCAGACAGGTTCTCCTTGGACCTAGACTCATTGCCTGGAGAGACCGGTCAACCACCCAGCTCTAGGAGTCTTCCTGCATTCATCTCCATAGCATTGGGAAAATAATTTTGTACCACCACGCCTGGATTTTTAGGTCCTCACGTTTGTGTTGCAAACACTTTAGCAACAGAGCCATCTTCTCAGCTCTGGAGAGAGTTCTTCTTTAGGGAAAAGAAAATCAAAATAGTAAGGGAAAAAGAATGAGGCAAAGTTCTAGGCTGCCACCAGAACTCCCCAGTCCTGACTGCTGCAAGCAAGACCCATTTAGTAGTCCTGAAGCCAACAGGGCAGCATTAAAGAGACAAGGTTTGTCTACAAATCCTTTTATAACCTCCTTGCCAAAGAAAGAATTTAAACCTCTTCCCCTGATGTGTGGTTGCAGTTGGTTACTTACTTCTAAGGGGAAAAATGGAGAGAGAAGGGGGAGAAGGGGTGGAGGGAGGGAGAGAGAGAGAGAGAGAGACAGTAATTTTGTAACAGGGAAAACTGGCACACACTCCTCAACCAAGCCATGTGGGTGGGTGTGCTGAGCCTCTGATAGGACACAAGGTGGATACATCGTCCCTGAGACACCCTTGCTAGGAACCTGTAACTTCTGTCCAGGGATGCCAAAGCCCAAAGGAGGCACTGTGCAGCATACCTACACAGGAATCACAGGCCTGACAAGAAAATGCAACGCCATGCCTGGGTCAGAGAAAGGACGGACGGAAGGATGGACAGACAGAGGGACAGCAGAGGGAAAACTAGAAGAAAGGGCAAGCTGGTTCAGACCTCGCCCCCCCCCCAGAACCCCTCCTCTTCCTGAGTGGAAGCATGAGTCTCCATCCAGTGAGCTCAGCTTCATTTTCAGTGCCCTAATTTGGTAATGCAAATTTGGATTTGCCACAGACCTGCAGGATGGGCTTTGAGCTCCCCACTGTGTGGCCTCGGTTAACTCCAGCTACAGCACAGGGATCCCAGAGCTCTCTGAGGCCCTTCCCTGCCCTGTAAGGCTGCTTGAATTGTATGCTGAACACCTGCCTAGGAAATGTGCTTGGACAGAGGTTCCCACAACCCAGGAAGGTCGCAGTCCCTCTGTTTCTGGAGGATGAGTTCCCAGAGATACAAACTCTAAGTCCTGGTAGAGAGCCCGCTCCTCTCCTCCACCTCCTGAGAAGAGCTTTGCGTGGAAGCCAAAGAGCACCTTGGGTTTTGCTTTGCTTTTTCCTCCGGGTTTGCTTTTCTGGGGGAGGAAGGGAGGGAGGGAGAGAGACGGGGAGAAATAGGGAGGGAGAGAGAGTGTGTGTGAGAGAATGTGTGAATGTGTGTGAGTGCCTGTGTGTGTGTGTGTGAGAGAGAGAGAGAGAGAGAAATGAAGGGAGAGGTAGGGAATGAGTGTGTGTGAGAGAGAGACAGACACAGAGAGAGAGGAGAGAGAGAGAGGGAGAGAGGGAGGGAGAGATAGGGAGGGAGGGAGTGTGTGTATGAGAGAGAGAGTATGTGTATGTGTGTGAGAGACAGACAGACAGAGAGAGACAGAGAGAGAGAGACAGACAGACAGACAGACAGACAGACAGAGTAGAGGACAGAGGTTAGCTTCTGGAGGCATCCATCCCTCGGGAGCTGTCCATCCTTTGCTTGCCTTTTGAGACAGCATCTTTCAGCCAACCTGAACTCCCCAGTTAGTTCTGCCTGCCCCATGGATGCCTGAATGTCCGTTAGGCCCCTGAGGGATCCATTCCGAGGCTGGGAGAGCCTCTTTCTAAGGGGCTATATCCTGCTGTCTCTCTGCCCAGAGCGGCACAGCCACAGCACCTTCAAGGTCCCTGTAACTGGGCTGAGTCACAGAAGCCCTGCAGGTGGCTTGCGGTGGCGTCCAGCACCCCAGCGGTTCTGCCACTGCCCCCGTTTTCCCTCTGTCACTATGATCACCCATGCAATTCTCCTAGGCAGCTGTTCTCGGTTTCGAAGGGACCATCATCATTTGCACAGCAGTCAGTGGTGAGCTGGTGCTGATTCAAACCTAATCCCGTGCTGATGTGAGAAGCTGACCCGGATCTGGAACCGTTACACATGTGGGAAGCAATAAGCAGGAGAAGAGAAAAAAAAATGCTTTTCAAAGACACTGCTCAGGGGTACTACAATTTTGTGAAGCAGTTGTACGCAATTGTGTAATTTAGCTACCATCTTAAGGTTCATTACGTCCTCATCTATGAAATTAGATGGTTGGGGTCTTAAACAAGAATATGTATAATACATATTTATATGTAATAAGATGTGTGTCTGTAGCTATATATATGTATAGACAGTGTGTATATATTTATACATATATATATGGGTATGCATGTATCATGTGTGTCTCTGTGTGTGTGCATGTATGTGTGCATGAGAGGGAGAGAGAGAGAGAGAGAGAGAGAGAGAGAGAGAGAGAGAGAGAGAGAGAGAGAGAGAGAGAGAGAGAGAGAGAGAGGAGAGTTGGAATGGATGTGCCAACTGATTTTTTTTCCTCCGCCCACATGAGTGGAGATGAAGAGGGCTGGTTCAAACCTTTATTTCCCAGAAATTGCGGTGCAGTCTGGGAGTGGCTGACTGGTGAGTCACCCAGGGAGTACCTAAGGGTGAGACACATTGGGATTTGACTTCACCAACAAGAATGAACATGTCTGAGAACTTCCTGTGGGCTCTTCAAAGTACTTCCAGTTCATGCATTCCCTAGAGGAACTCTCAGGAGGGAAGTGGAGAACTTCCCAACAGAAAAGCCAAGAAGTAAGAAGTGAGGAGACCCAGAAGCCCAGATGCCCTGCTCCCTGGTGACTGGAGACCACAGATCGCCTCACACCAAGAGCTCCTATCTGCTCTTGGGCATTGCTGGGTTTAGATATCTCCTTGAGCAGGATTGGGGAGATGGCTCTGTGGGGAAAAGTACTTGCTTGCCAGGTGTGAGGAGCTGAGCTTGGTTCTCAGTACCCTCAGGAAGAGCTGGGCATGGCTGTCTGGGCCTTACCAGCTGTCAGCCTAATTTGGGGGCTCGCTTAGCCTTTCTCAAGTGAACTAAGGAGAGAATGATATAGTAGGACCCTTAGTACACCTTTCTGGCCTTTATGTACACACACACACACGCATGCACACACGCGTGTGATCTCCTCAAGCCACATAATCCTCGTGAGACGCACAAAGTACTTCCCTGAGAATGTCACTGAAAATGTCTCTTGGCTGAATAGGAATCCATCACATTTTGTTCAGAAGAAAACAAAACAAAAACATTTGGGTCAATCAAGGAAGCATGCGGACAGCTCGGGTCTTTTTAATAGTCAACCGCTCATTGGAATTACAGGAGCACCACGCAGCGGGCTCCCTGAGAAGTCCCTGCAGGGGTACGAACGCTGCACCCTCGGGGCAATGCTCTACGAAGCAGGGCGCACATCAACACCCATTTTAAAGAAAAGAACGGAGGCTCAGCAAACTGAGAGCGACGTCAGGATTCTAACACAGGTGCCTGGCTCCAGAGCGCCTGACGTAAGCCCCCGAAAGACAGGTCACCCAGAGACCTGCAAAGCCACATCACGCACAGTACAGGAAGCCTGGGACCTGGAAAGCCAGCCATCCCAGAGCCAAGTAGACCCAGGACACAAGGGTAACCTGACCAATTTAAGTTCCCTTCGTGTTCTTAACTCTAGCCCCCTGTCAGAGGCGCCTCCACTGGAGGACACATGTGCAGGACACGTGTGCAGGACCATTGTCTTTAGACCCCCACAGCTGTCCCTGTCCCAGGGTTCGGCACTCGCAGTCCCACCGGCAAGCCTGTGAAGCCTCGGCTGGTGGGAGTATGGAATACCACCGTCCAATAAGTTAATGAGTCGATACACACACCATCACACCCCGGAACCAATTGCTGTGTTCCGGAAAGGGATTTTTCTAGAAACAACCTGAAGAAAGGAAGCAACTTGTTCTCAAGTCACGAGAACTCAGCCTGCTCTTCTCAGGCCAACGTGTCATCACCGCCACCCCGCGCATCGAAGCCCCCCCCTCCCAATTAAACACAAACCCGGGTGTTCACGGGAATTCACCCAAGGGGCCACCTAGCAGGCACACAGCGCACAGTGGGTTGCCTGGGGCCGTGGTCCCCGAAGGCTGCTTCCTCTGAGCCGTATCTCCCGTTCGCAACAGTGGCACATAGTATGACGTGTGAGCCTCTCTCTCTGCCTGGGTGGGGTCCTCAGAAATGAAACTGATAACAGCAGCATGACTCGCTTTCAAACCAACAACACCCAAGGTGTGGTTTCATATCCCGGGACAGGGGGCTGCGATCCTCTTGGGAATTTGTCACTGACAAGTTGGTTCAAGTGCTCCAATTGTCTCTGCTGTTTATGAGCTTTGGCCTTCGGAGCAGGGCTAAAAAAAAAAAAAAACATGTCCTCCTAAAGATGTCCCCGAGATAGGACATCGCTCTGCATTGTTCTGTGCATACCAGCGCTCCTGTCCCAGAGCGATCCACCCTCCTTTTAACGGCCGATGACAGCTCCAATGGCTGGACAGAAATCAGTTGAAGGAAAGGGAAGTCTTGTCGGAAATGAGATTAATCTTGTAACGAGTGTTCAGCCCTGATAACCCATCTGGGCAGAGAGCTGCTCAAACTGGGGAGCAATTAACCTTCACCCGGCAAGTTCTGTCCAACCGCTGTAAATATTAAAGAGACAGACCTCTTCCCCGCTCCGTGTAGACTAAACAACCAGATTTGAACTCCACATCAACGGCCCCTTCACAGATGTGTACCAACGACTAAGTTCAGGGATTAAAAAAAAAAAAAGACAACAGCGGAGCTCTGAGGACCACACCGGTAACCTCTGCCCTAAGGTTCAGTAAGTTGAGGTCGTGGGTACAAAACCCCACCAAGGTGTTTTGAAGTAAAAATCCTCAGCTTTAGGAGAACGAGGCACAGCTGTTTTAGGGCTATGTCCACAGCTGGGAGGCAACTGGAGGCTTTCTCTTTCCCTCTGCACATGCGTGCAACCGTCTCGCTCTGAATCCCTGCCTGTGTGAGCCATGTAGCTCGTGCGTGGCTCCAGAAGCCAGAGCTTCTGAGAAGTCACTGGCTTCACAAACAGCAAACCTGTGCTCTCTTCTTTATCAGCACATACTGTAAGGATGGAGCTAACCAAGGGGGGGGGGGGTTCTGTAAAGCACCCAAAAGGTTAGGGCATCTATTGGGAAAGCTGCAGCTAAAAATAACCTCTGTAAGCACAGAGCAGGGCCTGCAGGCATTTATCTTATCGCCCAGGCAGGAGCTTTCTTTAGCAATCCCTTATACTGAGCCTCTGAGTTGTGCCTATGCACATACGCGCCTGATGCCTAGGTGAGCAGGTGGACCGGATAACGCTCATGACTGGTCACAAACGGATAGACGGTAGCTGCCGTGCCCAGTATTCAGGCAATACAAAGGACAAGACATATTGAAGTATGTGTGCAAAACCATACAGGGGGGGCTGAGGATCCATGTAACCAGCTTCTCTGAGCTGGACCACACCTTATATCTTAATTTTAAAATAAAGGAAATCTTAAACCACTCGTCTCTCAGTAAGTAAATTTATCTACCCCCAGGGTTTTAATCTAGCTGTCATACTATCCTAACATGGCTCTTAAACACAGCCCATGAGCCCTTATCTCCACTTTGAACTCAATGAGTAAGCCCTGGCCCCCGAGGCCTTGTGGACACGGACGTGTTTGCACACAGCCAAACACATTTCCACGGTTACCTTACCCATGTTTTGGGTATAGGCCAGCCCCCAAACTAGGATCTGGATACAGCATGGCACAGGTGTGCGTGACGTAGGGAAGTATTACCATATACTGGGAAAGGGCAAGCTAAGGACAGGAGCTTGCTCTGCAAACTTGCAGTCAGTGTGCTTAGAGGCATCTGTCTGCCTTTTGGAGAGGAGAAGCCCTGACCCTGACCGTCCGTCTATTGGGAAGCTTTGAGAGATCCTAACCCCACACCTCAGGGATTTGCCCCTAAATTACAAGTGTAAAGAGGACTCCACACCCATCACTCTGTGTGCCCGCTTGGTGCCGCAGCTAAATGGACAGCAGCATGTGAGCTGGACACATTTTCATACCTGATCGTGTGCCCATGAGCTACGCCAGAGCACACAGAGAATGTGACACCTGTGACACGGGTCTACACCCTCTTCCTTCCTCCCTTCCTCCTTCCTCCCTTCCTCCTTCCTTCCTTCCTTCCTCCTTCCTCCCTTCCTCCTTCCTTTGTCCTTCCTTCCTTCCTTCCTCCCTTCCTCCCTCCCTTCCTACCTACCTACCTTCCTTCCTCCCTTCCTTCCTCCCTTCCTTCCTTCCTTCCTCCCTTCCTCCTTCCTCCCTTCCTCCTTCCTTCCTTCCTTCCTTCCTCCTTCCTTTGTCCTTCCTTCCTTCCTTCCTCCCTTCCTCCCTCCCTTCCTACCTACCTACCTTCTTTCCTCCCTTCCTTCCTCCCTTCCTTCCTTCCTTCCTTCCTCCTCCCTTCCTTCCTTTCCTCTTCCCCTCCTCCCTTCCTTACTTCCTTCCTCCCTTCCTTCCTTTCTCTTCCTTCTTCCCTTCCTTTCTTCCCTTCCTTCCTTCATTTTCTGTTCCTTTTTCTTTTTGAGACAGTGTTTCTCTGTGTAGCCTTGGCTATCATGGAACTCACTGTAGACCAGGCTTGAACTCACAGGGATCCACCTGCCTCTGCTTCCCAAGTGCTGAGATTAGAGGCGGGAGCCCTCACTGTTAGTGGCAAGATGAGGTTGCGAACCCAGAAACTGTGGCCTGAGAACATTAAACGCGAGGTCTTTTTTGCGAATAAAGCGACATAGTCACACTTTCATAAGAGGCGACTGGCACACTCAATCTGCCCCGGTAGGAGGGGCCAAGAGAAGAAGGATGATTGGCAGCTGGAGCAGCGAAGCCTGGGCGCATCTGCAGAGCCTCGGGTCCGCCTTACACTTCTCTTGTCACTGATAAGTGATAAGAGAAACCGCAGCATCACACTGGGTGTCTTGTGAAACTGAACCAGCTGCCCGGGCGAAGGCCTCGCCCTACAGTGATTTCATTTTGATTATCACGCAGGATTGAGCACCGCAGTGGTGGCAAGGGGCAAGTATCAAGTTTTGTGTTTTTCTTTTTTCCCCTAATAAAAGGAGTCACATTCCTACCGTCTAGAATGCTGTTTACTCGGAAGTGATTGGTATGACATCACCAAGGTCAGACGCCTGGCATTCTCGCTGTACCTGATAGGGACCTCGGTGACCTAAGCCTCTTCCAACAGCAGACTGTGGTCAGCTGGGCCTCCATGACCGTCATCACCCTCTTCTCATTCATGGTGGTTTAACAAACCCTACATTTGTAGGCGGTGTTCCTATAAATCCAAGTCCACCTCTGGTCTCACAGTGCCGCATGTTTAGAGGTTGGGTCTTGCTGATGTAATGAATGGATACATCAAGGTCACATCGCACGAATGTAAACCTGGTTCTAGGATCTGCGAAAGTGTCCTCGTTAGAGGCAGATACAGCACACAGATAGACAGGAGTCAGAATGAAGGGGACCACAAGCACCCTGAACAGACAATCGAAGTCAGACAGGAGGCATGGGGGGGGTCTGTTCCCCTCAGAACCTCCGTGAGAACCCTGCCTTGTCAGTGCAGCTGGGACATCTGTCCCCCTAGCTGGGAGAATGGAAGCAGGTATGTTTGAAGAGGTCAGTGGGAATGGGGGTGGTTTGTCACAGTTGCCCTGGAAACTGGCATCCTAATGTGGCTGCTGTTTGTGACAACACACTTTTTCTAGTTTAGGGCACCACACGACCTCACATTTGCCTTTACCGCCTTCATCTTCGAATTTCCCTCAGTGCTGGGTTTACGCCAAGCGTCTGAGTCTCTCCCTGGTTCCAGCGACCAAGGAGCCATGACTTCTCAGAAGAATGCACACTTTTCTGTGTAGACTTTCTCATGTCAACTCCTGTGCCTGACTATGCCTTCACCCTCCCTGCTTAGGAGAGTCTAGCCTTGGACTAGCGGGGGCGGGAGGGGGAGGGGTTACATCCAGTTTGTGCCCCACTGAGCATCCCCACTTTGCAGGGAGCAAACGGCGGCACAAGCATCGTTAGATTTCTGAGATTTCTATTTGCGTTAAAATTATGTTAAGGATCTCCCAAGCTCGTGGATAGGTAGGGCTGACATAGTAAAAACGGTCATTTTACCAAAAGCAATCTACAGATTGAGTGCAATCCCCACCAAAGTTCCAACTCAGTTTCTCACAGACCTTGAAAGAACAAAACGCAACTTCATTTAAAAGAAAAAGAGAAAAGCCCAGATATCTAAAACTACCAAGTACAATAAAAGAACTTCCGAGGGGGCGTGGCACCATCCCTGATCTCAAACTCTGCCGCAGAGCTATAGTAAAAAACACAGCAGCATGGTCATGATGTGGAAACAGACAGGTGGATCAACGGAATCAAACTGAAGGCCCTGACTAAATAAATTCACACGCCCGTGGATGCTTGGAATTTAGATGAAGAAGCCAAAGCTCTACAGTGGATAAAAGAAAGCATCTTCAACAAACGGTGCTGGCACGGCTGGATGCCAGCACGTAGCTTGTGGAAGAATGAAAACAGACCCACATCTGTCGCCTTACACCAAACTCAAGCCCTCAACACAAACCCAGGTACCCTAAACCTGATAGAAGAGAGAGTGGGGGAGGGAGAGAGCCTTGAACTCATTTGCACGGGAGACCACGTCCTGAACAGAACACCAGCAGCACAGACACTGAGATGACGATTAATAAATGGGAACCCCCCTCCCTTGAAACTGAAAAATCTTCTGCAAGGCAAAGGACACCACTGAATGGGCAAAACGGCAGCCCACAGGATGGGAAAAGATGTTCATCAACCCCATGTCTGACAGAGGGATGGTCTGTAAAATTTAGGGAGAACTCGAGAAGCTAGACGTCAAAAAAACAAACAAAACCAAACAAATAATCCAATAAAAAATGGGGTACAGATCCAAACACAGAATTCTCAGCAGAAGAATCTCAAATGGCAGAGAAACGCTTAAAGAAATGTTCATCATCCTTAGCCATTGGGGAAACACAAATCACAAATCAAAATGACTCTGAGATTCCATCTGACGCTGATCAGCATGGCTAAGATTAAGAAACAAAACAAAACACTGATAACTGATGACAGCTTATGCTGGAGAAGCTGCAGAGAAAGGGGAGCTTTCCTCCAGTGATGGCAGAAGTACAAACTTGCACAGCCACTCTGGAAACCAATATGGTGGTTTCTCAGAAAACTGGGAGTCGATCTACCTCAAGACCCAGTGATACCACTTTTGGCATTTACCCAAAGGATGTTCGATCACACCACAAGGACACTTGCTCAACTATGTCCATAGAAGCTTTATTCATAATAGCCAGAAGTAAAAATAACCTAGATGCTCCTCAGCCAAAGAATGGATAAAGAAAACATGCTACGTTTACACGTCGGAGTATTACTCAGATGTTAAAAATAATGACAAACTGGAGAAGATCATCCTGAGTGGGGTACATGGCATGTACCCATTCACACTGGATAACAGATGTAAAGCAAAGGATAACCACACTGAAACCCACAGACCCGGAGAGGCTAGGTCACCGGGAAGGCCCAAGTGGAGAATGCGTGGATCTCCCTGGGAAGGAAACGCAGAGATCTGCTGGTTAGACCTGGGGCAGATGGGCACGGGAACTTGGGGCATCAGACTTGGGGGTGGGAGCGGAGGAATCCAGTGCGGAGAGAGATGACTAGAAAGGGAGGCTTTACGGAATCAGGTGGAAGCCTGAGGGAAGGGGGATCGTCCAGGAGTCCACAAGGTTGGCCCCAGCTAAGGCTCCTGGCAGCAGTGAATGCAAGGCCTGAGCTGGCCATCCCCTGTGATTGGATTGGTGACTACCCCAGTTGTCATCAGAGAGCCTTCACGCAGTGACTGATGGAGACAGATTCAGAGACCCCCCTGGCCAAACTTGTTAGGCCAAGCTCGGGGGAATCCTGCTGAAGAGAGGAAGGAGGAATTTTAGGAACAGGGGGTCAGGGACATCTCAAGAAAACCCACAGGAACCACTGGCCTGGCTCACGGGAACTCACAGGGTCTGAACCAACAAGAGAGCATGCCCACCTCGGCCCCTGCATATATGTGACAGTTGGGTAGCTTGGTCTATATGTCAAGGGCTGTCCCCAGGGCTTTGATTAGCTTTTGGGGACCTATGCCTCATGCTGGATTGCCTTGCCCAACCTGAACATAGGGGGAGGTTGCTTGGTTTTATGACAGCTTGAGAGTGGGAGGGAGAGGAGGCTGTGTTCGGGCTTGCAAAATAAATAAACCAATTAATAAAAAAAGCTATGTTAAAAGTCAAAACGAAACAACAAAAGGAAGTTGAAATATGATTTCCTTAGTATGTTTTCCAACCAGTAATTGCAAGCATGATTACCACGTTGCATACCTGTCCCTCCAGCAAAATCCTGCTTCTCTTTTAAATTACCCAAGAACAATTAAGTGCTCCCGATCCAAAATGCAATTAGCTCAGGACACAATGGACTCTCAAGGCGACCAGTCAAGTTTCTTCCAACATTCTGACTCCCAAATAAAAGTCCTTTCCTTTCCTTACACACCAGAACTGGTTTCAGCTGGTTTCACCCGGAGGAAAGACTTCATACCTACTGGGCCACCTCTTCACGCAGTCATCCTTCAGGAAACATTTACAGACAGAGCTTTACATGTGCTAGCAAGATAGAAAAGGGATGAGTTCCTAAGTGACCAATTGAAGAATGTTTTAAAAAAAAATTTAAATGACTCCATCGCCTAAGCAGTGTAGCCCTCAGGCAGGCAGTTCTCCACTCTTACTCAAGCTCGTAAGCCCCACCCTGCTCACACAGGCGACACTGACTAAATACCGGGGTTCTACAGAAAGAAGGGGTTCAGTGGGAGCTAGAAAAGAATAAGAAAAGGGGAGGATATGATCAACATACATCAGATATGCATGAAAATATGAAAGAAAGAATATGTATATTTTAAAATCTCACCTTTCAGGAAAAGAGTCCTTGGGGCCTGTCTACAATATTTTCTGAAAACTACATGCAAATGCACTACTATCTACACCAAAAATATTTAACCAGGATCGCAGACTACCTCAAGCTTCGCGGGATATCGCACTTTTTCCCTTTCCTTCATTCGTTTTCATTACTCTTATTTATGTGCCCACGTGTGTCTGTGTCTGATCCTGTGTCAATGTGTGTCTCGCGTGCCCAGGTGACCGTGGACAATCAGCAGAGAGAGTTTCAGTGTTGCAGCCCCTGGAGCTGGGGTTACAGGCGCCCTGGGGTTACAGGCGCCAGGTGCTGTGCTGGGAACTGAACCGGGGTCCTCTGGAAAAGTAGACATCACCCTTAACAGCGGGACGCCCTCCTGAAGGCCCCGTTTCCATCATTTTCTACACAACAACCTCAGCCACAAGACCTACCAAGTTAAATAGTATACTCGCATGTTTTGACACTTCAGTAAGCAATCCAGTTTGTTAAATTCAAGGTTTAATGAACTGGCTACTCTGTTATAGAAGTTAACCTCTACTAAAAAGTGGATCATTCTTTATATCTGGACACAGAAACTTATCTACTAATACAGATGTCATCTTACCTCACATCTGTCGTAGAAATAATGTTAAAAACTGCAGTGGCGTCACCTGACAGATCCCAATTGATAGGAAAAACTTGTGCGGTGAACCAGTGAATGTCCACGGGCACAAGGGAGTAAGAGGTTAAATTTACAGAGGGGTGGGAATTTCAAAGGAGTGACTATAGAGGAAGTTAGCAGCTTCCATCACCACACACTTAGTACAACCTCTCATTAATTTACATCCAGCAAGACTCAGTTCAGTGTCTACAGCAGATGGACATATGGACACAACGCACGCCCCAAGTAAACAGGGCTACTACATCAAGGCAAGCGCCACAGCAGGAAGTTCTGCCCAGAGCCACTCCGAGGCTGCCTTGCTGCTTCCAACTTTCCAGTAAGAGAGTCTCCAATCACAGCCCGGAGATGGTATACACTCACCAAAGGAGTGCCCTGAACACCCCCACCAGGCTCTGTGAGGTCCTGTGATTAGTCTGCCAGAAAGAAAAAAAAAAAAAAAAAAAAAACAGGTACAAAGAACATTGAACATGAAAGGTGTTTTCCTTTCCCCAAAGAGACCTAGAAACAGCCAACCCGTAAATAGGAAGATTTCAGCCTAACTAATGTTTGTGGCAATAAAAACCACAGCTACAGTGAGATGTCATTTCCACACCTGTTCTGATGCCTCCTACCAAAGGGGCAGGAGAGGAGGGTGGGAATGCTGGCTGTGTGTGTGGGGGGGGTTCTCAAGTGCACTGAGTGTGACTACCCCATGCTCCATTAGTCCCTGTATAGATACCCAAGGGATTCTGCCCACAACCGATAAAGATACCCAACAGCCTCCAGTCACTGCTATAGCATCATTCGCCTCGAACACGACATGCAAAGGACCTCGTGTGTGTATGTGTGTGTGTGTATGTGTATGTGTGTGTGTATGTGTGTGTGTGTGTGTGTGTGTGTGTGAAAGAATGAAGGACCTGTGATGTGCAGAGGTGCCGTTCATCTTTGAAGAGTGGCATTCTGGGCTTGGGGGGTGTGGTTCAGTCCAGTTCATGAAGTCCTGGGCTCTTCAACGTTCAACAACGCTGTGCAAGCCCCGCCCGGCAGGCATCACACGGCTATAGCCTCAGCACTCGAAGTGAATCGAGGAGGGTCAGAAGTTCAAGGTCCATGCTAGCTACGTAGATAATTCTGGGCTAGCCTGAGCCACATGAAACGCTTATCAAAAGGAGGGGGGAGGGGGCGGCGGGGCGTGGAGATTGCCATCTGCCCAGGTGCGGAGGAATCTTGAGGATAACATGCTAAGCAAAACAGGGTGGTTGCAGAGGGAAACCCACTGGGGGTGATCTTGCTTGCAGGTGGAATCTACAACTGTTAGGTGCCCCGGAACCGAATGGAAAATGAAACAGCGGCCACGGGTGTGGATGGAAACGGCAAGATGAAGGCGGCCAAAGGGTAGGCGGCCTCCGGGATGTAGTGGGGTCAGGCCTAGAGAGCACTGCCCTACTCGGAGGTGCGGTGGCTGATGCGGTGTTGGGGCTTTGCTCACACTAAGTTTGGGGCGCTCATGCCCACTTGTCACACATGCTGGGTAGCCACAGGAGACAGCGGATACGTCTGCTTGCTCCAGAGGAGCAGCTCTGTCAGCACCTGCTCTTGCACGGAGACCGCGTCATATACCTTAAGCGCAAACCATGAAAAGTTAAAGTGAATGGCAAGTCATCATTTAAGCCACTTTTAGGAGAAAAGTGTGGATTTTTCTATTTTTCAGAAGGGGAGGGAAAAATATATTAAGAATGTGTGCACACCTAGGAAAGGAACTAGAATGTTTTTTTTTTTTAATTTGGCGTACGCGGAAATAAAACAGATTCTTTACCATTATTTTGTCATCGCTGGTATCACCTTGCTGTCACTCACACACTTAACCACTGGGGCAGTTATTCACTCATTGGATGACATTTACCCAGGATGCACCTCTCACCGGGGATCAGAGCCAGGAAGGAACCGAATCCTGAGGGCTCGGAGCGCTGAGCTGCTGAGCTTTCACAGTCCGTGTCTGAGGGTTTCTGATCTGGACTGGTGTGACACAGATTGGTGTGTGTAGTCATGTGCGTGTGCGTGTGTGTGTGTGTGTGTGTGTGTGTGAGAGAGAGAGAGAGAGAGAGAGAGAGAGAGAGAGAGAGAGAGAGAGAGAGAGAGAGAGAGACTGAAGGACTGAGTTTAGGATATTTGTGAGGCAAGTGCTCCACCATTAAGCTACACCCCCAGTCCTCTTTTTACTTGGCAATTATTTTAACACAGGGTCAAAGTTGACCAGGCTATCCTGAAGCTCACACTGTAGCCCAGGCTGTCCTGAAGCTCACACTGTAGCCCAGGCTGTCCTGAAGCACACACTGTAGCCCAGACTGCCCTGGATCTCACACTGTAGCCCAGGCTGTCCTGGAACTCACACTGTAGCCCAGGCTCCCCTGGAACTCACACTGTAGTCCAGGCTGCCCTGGAACTCACACTGTAGCCCAGGCTGTCCTGGAACTCACACTGTAGCCCAGGCTCCCCTGGAACTCACACTGTAGCCCAGGCTCCCCTGGAACTCACACTGTAGCCCAGGCTGCCCTAAACCTCAGGTTCCTGAAAAGCTGTGATAACAGTTAGGAACCAGAAGTCCTCTCTCTGGAAGTTTTCATCACAGAAGGTGCCCGGGCATGATAATTCAGTAGGCACCTACTCACTTCCTCTCAAGAAGGTCCCAGCACTGGGACCTGGAGACAGCAGCGTCTTTTTCAGCTCTAGGGATGCTCCAGACACTGGCTGCTTCTCCGTGTAGAACCGTACCACCTCTCCCCGGCAGGAAGACAACATCAAGGAGCTAAGGCTGGGGAGGACTAGATGCCTTTCTCCTACCCATCCTGATTGTTCTTGGAATGTGGTTTCCTGGGATTATAAAAACGGAGCTGAGTCAACTGCTCAAAGGAATGTCTTTGCTTGAGTCACCAGAAGGCCGCAGGGTTATGCCTCTGGCTTCTCACAATGTGGCCCCTTCACACAAAAACTCTAATTGGGTCCCAACACAGACATGAGAATTAATTACCACCTGGAAAGATTGTTTGCTTCAGAAAAGCAAATAGCGTGTAAGTTTTTTAAAAAAAATAATAGTAAAGTCCCTTTTGGTGGAGCATAATCCGGAGGTTAGGAAAAGGCAGAAAGATCACAGATGCAAGGCTAACCTGAGCTACACAGGCTCAAAATCAAAGAGATGAGGCTGAAAAGATGGCTTGTGGGTGGTGGTGCACACTGGCCCTACAGAGAAACCACTATCGGTTATAACTCTGATAGTCGCTACTTTGTGACTGCCTGTAACTCCAGCTCCAGGGGATCGATGCCTCTGGCCTCTGCAGGCACCTGCATTCTTACACATGTGCGCGCTCGCGCGCGCACGCGCACACACACTTTAAAATAATAAAAACAAACATTTGAAAAGCTCAAATGTTTCAAAGCACAGAGACTAGGGTGAGTACCCAAAGAGCTGGCCTTTGCACACCTAGGCTCCCTGTTGTCCAGAGCTCATACACACATCATACAACAGTCACAGGACTGCAAGGCAGGTGCCATTGCCCCCTTGAATCAGATGAGGGATCAAGCTTTAGAGAGCGCACGTAGCTCAGGAGATAGAGAGCTTGCCTCCCATGCAGTAGGTCCTGGGTTCAATCCCCAGCCCTGGGGGGAAAAACGGGAAGACAAAAGAAAAAAAGGCAGCATGGGCCTTATATTTCTAAAGGAGCCCACGACAAAGGAAATGGGTAGCAAATCACATTTAGAAATGAGTTTCATTTCCAAATGCTGTACCTGAAAACACGGAGAACAAAATCCCTATAACATCGGCAAAGAGTCAAGTGCCAGCAGACCCTTGACGGTGTTTAAATTTTCTTTTGAGTTTTAATTTTCTAAGCCTCTATATAGTTGTTTTGAAATGGAAACATTTCGAACGTCATATCACTGATATTCAACAGGTCCTTTGAGCCTCCGTCAGTCCAGGCAAAAATAAACAAACCGATACCAAAACCACCCTTGATAGTGTGGGTGGGTCTTCTGAAGGGACTCCAAGAGGTCCTGGAATCACACAGCCACCCTTCGAAGAGTCTTAAAAACACCCCAGACCCTGAGGGTCAGTGAGGCCACTCTGCAAACCTGCAGAGACAGCCTCTGTAGGGAACCCCGCTGGGAGAGCTCTGCTGAGGTTTCACTAATCTGGCGACAAAGCCCTGTGTCAGGCACCCTCTTGGCACACATGCAGACAAAGAGAGTCTCTCCAATCACAAGGGACACTAAGCTTCTAGACTTCGGAGGGCTCCAGTAAGATTAACAAACAGGCTTAAAGAGGTGCGGGGGTGGGGGTCTCTCTTGGGGCCATTTCTTTTCCACCTGGAACACAAAATATGCATGTATACTGAGTGGATAAAAATCACTAAGTGTGTGGATAAAAATCACTAAGCACCCACTTGCAACATGGGGGTGAAGTCCTCTACCCACATGTAACGGCTTCCCAGTCAACTTTCGCCTCTTAGTCCACGGGGCTGTCACCACCTCTTATGGACCCTGTGTCTAGAGGACCAGAGGGCTACCCTAGCCACTGGCGTCCGTCCTTCTTGCTGCATTGCAGGGCTTGCCGGAGATGTTGGCCAGCAGCGAGGGTCTGCTCAGAGTGTGATTATTTCTGACCTCTGCAGGAGGCTCGGTGGGAGCAGCAGGTTTCCCTGTTTTTGAGCCTGTGGACACCATCCTCTGGGGCTTTGCCAGGGTGAGAGCTGAGGGCTCTCGGGGGCTATTTATTTTGTTTAGTTTGTTGTTTGTTGACTTGATATATTTTTTCCCTCCAACAAAAGGGCCAGTTGCTAAGGACACATCCTGTAGATGGGTAATGGATGATTCTCCATTGTTCAGTGTTTGTGCTTTGTGGTTTTATTTGCTTCGCTTCAAAGGGCCTAAACAATACGTTCCGTGGAATTTAACAACTGGTGTAAACTCCAGCACAGAGGACAAACTGAGAATTTTTGGAACCAAGTCTGGCGATTCGGCCTGACTGAAGACAGTGAGCTCTACAATGGCTTTCGAAGGAACAATGCTAGAAGATGTCTTTCATGCAAC
The DNA here is from genome assembly GCF_017639785.1 of Mesocricetus auratus. NCBI lineage: Eukaryota > Metazoa > Chordata > Mammalia > Rodentia > Cricetidae > Mesocricetus > Mesocricetus auratus. The sequence goes on along the minus strand of NW_024429192.1, from coordinate 2,520,555 downwards.
CTCAGGGAGAACTACTAGAATCATAAATCTCTTCCTGTGACTCAAGGTGGCTGGAGACACCTACCCGCCCCCCAGGACACAGCACAGTCCTGTGTGCTAGATAACACCAGGCTTGAGAGACAGACGCAAAAGTCATTAGAGCTTTATGTCTTCACCTGTTTAAAAAAAAAAACCGCATTCTCCTCCCCTGAAGAGCCTGAGGCCTCCATCTCACTGAGGAAGAAGCAGAGCCTGGACAGGAAGCTTCCACAAGGAGCTCTTCCTGCGCCTGCGCCTCGGGTTGGCCTGGCTATCAGGGCAGGAAGCAAGTGTAGGAAGTATCTGTCTACAAAACGTTTACCCTCAAGGTAATTGCTGCAGCAGCATTTTACTGTTTACCAAAGCAGTAAACACGGGGTCTAAAAAAAGATGTTTTTCCATCACCAGAGAACAAGGCTTAATATGTGTGATGTGTGTGTGTGTGTGTGTGTGTGTTCTTTTATCATAAGCACCGCCTTAAAAAAAAAAAACAGGTGGCCGTGGGCTGATTGATGCTTCAATAGCAAGCTAGCCAAAGGGGCAGAGGCAGGGTTAGTGTCAGACAGGAAACATCCCCTCAGGCATAGAATGCAGGAAAAAAAAAACGGTTTTATTTCTCCTTTAGAAGCGTCACAATTTCATCCTCTTTGCCTGAAAAGAGGCCACATCTCCAAAAAACCATCTGTGTTAATTCATGTTGGTGCAAAGAATTACCCCCTGGAATCAGATGACCCTGAAAGTCACTCGTATTTGACCTTAAGCGATGTTTTTAATTTCCCGGGACTGTAAATACGGGTTTTAGTTCTAAGCATCCACTCAAGGGATGAAGAGAAGCTGTAGCTGTCAAAGCCAGGAGTGTTGATGAGGTCTGCATGAGGCCAACTCTCCCAGCTGCAATCTCCTCTCTGCCTCTCCAAGTTCCCAGGATGAGAGCCAGGGGCAGAACCAGACCAGACATGAGGGAGACTCTTCTGATATACTGATGATTTTTATGTTTTTCATAAACATGAACCCTGTGGGGCTCACAGTGATGGCAGAAAGAGAGAGAGAGAGAGAGAGAGAGAGAGAGAGAGAGAGAGAGAGAGAGAGAGAGAGAACAGCAAGGAGAGGAGGGGGAGGGAGCCAAGGAGGGTGGGAGTATGAACCAGGGGAGAGGAGAGAGAGGGAGATGGGCCTGCCCTGAAAAGGGATCAGGAAAGTGTATCACCAGGCATCTATTTCCCCAGCCCTGGGGCATGTCACCTCCAGGACATATTGCCATGACAACTAGGAATTGGCTGTCCCTGTCAGAGCTTTTACCTTAGAATGCAGAGAAAAAGAGCTCCCCAGAGAAAGGGGCCAAACAAGCCCCTTGAGTACGGAAAAGCAGGCAATTTTATTCACTTGTGGTTGCTTGTCTTAAATGGGAACCTGGCCTGGGTGGATGGAAGCAAAGCCCCCTCCCCCACCCACCCTGCGTGCTATGCAGAGAGCTGAGCTCCTGTGCCCAGTTCGCTTTACAAGTGAGAATGATGTTTGGGTTTTTTTTTGTTGTTGTTGTTGTTGTTTTTTGCCAGGTGAAACAGGCTACATCGTGGACCAGTAGACCAGAAGGGATGGGATCCGAATCCCCACTGGGAGCCCTCTGTCTAGGCATAGAGGCAATCCCACTGTCCGGGTCTCCTGGGGGCACTGCTATGAATCACTTTGTGAATTCTGAGATCAGCAGAGCCACTAAAACCCAAAGATGATGGCTCTGCTGCCCAGCTCTACCCCTCCCATCCCTAAAGAACAAAGGCCAGGGAAGTCAACTTCCTGCTGAGGTCCCAGGCTGAAGATCTGACCACCCCCTTCCCAGGGAGTCCCCTCTCCTGTGACCCTTCTATGGCTGCGTGTCTGTGCTGGCCACAGGAATGACAGAAGCAATCCTTCCCCACCGAGTCTATCAGAATGACGGCACAAAGAAATTAACAGTGCCAGGTGCCTCTCTGGCAGCCAACTCCGGGCTGCAGTGTCCCATGCATGCAGCCTTCATGTTACTGAGGGCCACTGCAGGAGCACAGAGGACCTCCAGCGAGAGAGCCTCGCAACTGTGAAACCACAGGCTCTCAAAAGCAACGTCTTAGGAAACCTGCCTCAAGTTGGGACACGGACTCTCCGTGTTGGCAAACTCTGAGGCACTGTTCCAATCGTTTTTCTTCTTCTTCTTCCTCCTCCTCTGAAACGACACTTGCGTGAACGCAGTATCAAGTATGGCTGCACTCTCATGCCACATGGACTGTGTTAACTGGACTTGTGGTTACTGACAACACCACCAACAAAAGAAGGCAGGAGGCTGGGAGGGAGATGCGTGAGGAACCTGGGGACGGCGGGGGGGGTTCAGGGGAGTAAGTGGAGGGAGAAAGTGATATATGGATACGCTCAATATATATTACATAAATATGCGAAACGGTCAAAGAATAAACACATCGTTAAAAAAATACAACAGCACCACCCAACGAGATGCAAAAAGGACTGAGGTCGTTTTGGGGGTTCAGGTAGAGGCGTAAGAGAGGCTCCGTTCAGAGCTGAACCCATGACCATACTTATTAAACAGGAGGGAGGAAAATGGAGAGGCCCCGTGTGTTACTTTGTAGCCCTGCAGTTTCACAACAGCAAAGGTAAATGGTAAATCATGGCTGTGGGAGCTTTAGAGCCAAGATTGGTTTAGGGCTGGAGTGATAGACAGCCCAGCATTTTCGGTATCCACCATCTGAGCATGAGGACCCAAGTTCAGATCCCCAGCACTCATGGGAAATGTTGAGCCCAGCATTGGAGTGGGGAAGACAGCCCTTGGGAGCCTCACTGTCAGTCAGTCTAGCTGACTCTGTAACTGAGGAAGACAGCTAACTGAGGAAGACAGCTCTGGTCACCACACACACACACATGCACACACATACACACACACACACATGCACGCACATAGGTGCATATAGACTCACACATTCTTGCACGTGTGTGTATCTCTGCTTGATGTCCCCTATCATATTTTCCAGAACTAAGCATGCATTGTTTTTTACCAAGTGTTTGAAGTAACAGCCCTGTTGATGTTATGGTTGGACTCTGCTGTGGCACTTTGAAGCATGAATAATTTTACTTGGCTTTGGCATTTCTTTTCTGAAGCCCTCAGCACTTATCTGCACGCAGCAGCTCGGCACCTGTTCCTCCCAGGGCTGAGTTCCACTGACACCCTGCCGAAAGACGCTGCCCGTGCGGGGGGCCTAGCGGAAAACTCTGCCCTGACTGTTGGCTTACTGACGCCCAAGGCAGAGCAAGGAAGTTGATACTTGGGCTGAGGACTTGAAAGCCAGTCACCCACAGACAGACCTGGCATCAGGAACCTCTCTGCCCTTGGATACTGCCAAATAAGGATAGAATTCTTAGGGCAGTGTGGAGCTGAATGGTGGAATGAAAAAAAAAAGTCACATTTTTTTCATATATGACTTCAAGCCATGGTGGTTCAAGCTGGTGATCCTAACAGTGGGGAGGCTGAAGCAGGAGGATTGCTGTGAGCTCTAGAGTAGCCAGCCTGGACTACGGAGTGAGACCACCTCAAAGGCTCAGAAAGTAAAACAGCAACCCCAAACAATCCCTTAACCTGCCACTCTCAAGTTTTCCAGCGGTTTGTGGGGTAGCTGCCTCGTGTGACAGAGCAGCTGCCTCTGGGATTTTTTTTCCATGTCAGAACAGTTGACGATGGAGTAGACAGTTACAAGAACTCTCGTTACCCAGTGTCCTAATGTGTTTCAGATCAATCAGTGCACCATTATCCTGCGTCTTCCAACCCCATCTGTAAACAAAGGCTCTGAGAGCAGATCGACAGGTACCTGCTCATTTAGCACAAGGCCTGCCAGGCAGCCCTGGGGATGGTGTCAAACTGGATCACAAACTCAAAGCCCCAGAGCTGTGTGTTTTAAAGCATTTTATGTGCCTCTAAGCGCAAAGTCCATTTAGCCTATTTCACCTCCCTAGGAGAGAGGTCACCAAGGAAATAGGACTTGATACAACGACTACATTATTATCTCTTTTCCTCTTCTTAGCTTAAATGCATGGTTTCAACACTTGTCAGCCCCTATGTCTTTTTGCCCGCCGCTACTGGCAATGATGGAGAAGTGTGCATGTTATTACCAAGAACAAGCCCCCATGTCTCCATGAGACTACGGACACAAATGAACAAAGTCAGGCATTCGGGAGAGGAGTCCAGAGACGGGAGGAGAAGCTCGGGACTAGAGGAGGAGGGCCGTGCCCACCACCTACTTCGGTCAAAGTCGATGGAGAAGCAATGGGGAACATGCTGGACCAAACATGGAGTAGACGTGTGAACGAGAAGAAAACACAGGTCACGGTGGGTACCTGGGACCGGTTCATACAGAAAGGAACAAGATGGATGCTAACACTAACACATATCAAATCAAAGCAGGAAAAATGAGCACCCATTCTTCCCTGACCAAATGGCAAAGATTAGATGGAATTACAGGAGAGTCAATTCTTCTGGGGGTAAGCTGGCAGAAGTCTGTGAAACTGGCATGACATTTAAATTTGACAAAGGTATTGAAGATGGGCATGCTTGCTGGTCACCCAGGAGTCCCTTTTCTGAGCAATGGTACTCACAGAATACTTTCTCTAGAAATCAGAGAGAGTGCGCGTGCCCAGCCATGCATCTATGAAAATCTGAAGGAAGACTATTTCCTGCAGCAGGAGTCTGTTGTAAAAAAAAATGATAATATCTAGTTTATGTTTTAAAAAGCATAAAAATACGCTTGTTAAAAGCCTGTAGTGGGCACGGCGGCGAAATGCGTACAGATTGATATCAAGAGCAAAAAAGCAGAACAGCTGTGTAGAAAAACAAACAGAATCGGAAAGACCGCGCCAGAGGCCAGTAGCCACCATGGCTTGCTGGGATACGCAGAATCTAAGTCGACTTTGGAACTTCTTTGCACTTCCCTTGCAGCGAAAGTGTCTTTCGCTTTACAACTGTGAATTGCACAAAGCAAAATTATGTTTTCCACTAAAAGCTTACGGAGAAAAATGGGTAGGTAAGGATCCCAGGGTCCTCCAACAAGACACAGTTCAGGCCTCCTGCTATCACTGAACATATACATAGTCTTGGGTCTCGGAAACAGCTGAAGGTAGCAGGCTAACCCCCATCGCCTAAGCAACTGGCTTCCTCTGAGTCCCACCTTCCCTGCTGCAACTGGATGCTACTCAGCATCTCCCACGTTCTCCCTGTCCCAGTAAACTCTGCCACGGACTTGGAGGCTACTTTTGGGGAGAGCCGCAAGAGACCATGCCGTTCGCTCCGTTCGTTATCTGTGAAACCACCCAGGCAGCGTCCACGGCCGTGGGCTTGACTCCTAAAGCTGGGCTGTGTGAAACACATAGGTAGGACAAAGTGGCATCAGGAAGCACGGCGGCTCACCGTGAAAGGGGACAATAACCTGAGTCCCATGGCATCTTCCATTTACTGAGTGCCGGCTCATACCAGCTTGAGGGACAGGGTCACCACCCTGATGCTGAGAGAGCTGGAGTCACACAGCTGAGCACCCACCAGAGATGGTCTCTGGAGTAATCTGATAGTGTGCCCAGGGCAGGGTGGGAAGCAGCGTCCTTCAGCCTATCGAAGCAGAAGCCCCTACGTTAGCAACCACACCTCGTCAAGACCATCTCTGCAAATTTCCTCTGCTGAGACTATGTGTGTCTCAGACACGCCCGTATGTCTCTGCAGTCTCGTGAGCGCCCGTGGCTAAATCAATGCCTCTCAGCTGAAGGGAAACCCACTCAGAAATTCCAACATGTCCATGAAGGCACCGTTTGCTTTTCGAATTTTATTTCATGGTATATGCTTTTCTAAGAGACATTGTTGAGAGTGTATGAGCGTGCTTGGGAATATGTTGTTTTGTATTTAAAAAAAAACTCAGGGTCTGTTTCTCAGAAGCAAAAAGATAATAGTTTATAGGAGATATCGATGATGAAGGGATCATTTTGTTCTGGGACATTTTCAGGGTGTGGGAGTCCTGCAGTGTGTTAAGTGAGGGGGGTAATGTGCCTGCCTCCCCCACACACACAGGCGTTCATGCACGTGAGTGACTGGTGGACATAGGTGGTCACACACAGACACACACACACACACACACACACACACACACACAGAGGCATTCATGCACATGCAGACATAAGTATGCTGTATCACAGAGGATCTGAGACTAGCCCAAGTGCACACAGTATCTCTGAGATGCTGTCTTCTCAATGCACTCAGCCCAGGGCAGAAGTTGGGGGCTGGGTGGGGGTGGGGTGCTCTGGGATGTGGCAGTTACCAAGAGGAACAACAACACTTGGCACCTGCAGTGTCTCCCACTGTCTCGGAATCCCTGACAAAGCAGCCAGAAGTAGGCCATGCCTCTTCCCTGATGCCAGTTGGGAGATGAGAGACACTGATGTAGTTAAGCTGCTTAACCACACCCAGCAAAGCCCAGCCCGGGCAGAGATTACCTTTCCCTCATCATCCCCAGTTTCAGAGTGCCATGGGCCTCCTTAGTAACTTTCCAACCATCCACAGCTTGCTTGCCTTGGACCGCCTTAGGAAATTTCCACATCCTGTCTGATTTCCTAAGCTGCTCCACTCAATCTGCTGCTTGAATGTGCTCCTTCCATGTACACAAATACACACACACACACACACACACACACACATACACACACACACACACTTGAAAGATTCAACTCTAGAATCAAGGCTTTCAGCCTATGAGTCCCAGTCTCAAATTGTTCGGGGTTAGACTGTTTTTCTATGGGAACCCTTTTCAGAGCCCCCTGCAATGTTTTTTAATGCAGGGCACTAATGTGTACAGATTGTGGGCTGTCTTTGGCTACTCAAAAGGCAACAGGTATTGCAAGCAAGGTTGGAAAAAAACCTTAGGAGGGCTGAATTAAACCCCTAACTGAAGTATGCACGGGGTTACATGAGGAAGAGGGGACTCTGGGGTCAATCAACTATCAGTATTGTGAGAAGCCCTCAGAGCCATCTTCCAAATGCTTGCACACAGAGATGTTGGCTCGTTTGCTGACGTGGTTTTTTATCAGAACTCACAATCTGATCCTGAAACCCATGAACGTCCAGAGAGAATTCTGAGTTCCTAAAATACCTTTACCTCTCCCCCACTGAAACATCATGTCCTTGGCCTCAAATCGGCAGAGCCCGGTAAGATGGCCAGCCAGCAAAGCGCCTCATGGGCTTTAGGTAGAAGGACTGACAGAAAGGAAGCCCATACTGAAAAGCCGTGCCTGATTCACAAGCACAGGGTACCCACGCATGAAAGGACTCAGACTGACTTACTGAAACACCCAAAACTCCAAGCATATTTGCAGCCGGAAAATGCCCCTGTGGGGGCTATCTCAACTTCAGGGGACAGTTCCCTATGCTAACTGGAGGCTTGCACTAGAGTAATTAAAACTGTAGTCGAAGGACTCAAGGCCTCTTTTCCCACTCCATAAACAAAGCCGCGTAAAATCATATCATTACTTTACCCAGGAACCCTCCCAGAAGTCACCTGATGAGAGGGACTGCTCTAACAGGGCCTTAAAGAATTCCCTGGAAGTCATTTCTACCGTGGGGAGACATACAATGTCGGGTAACACAGGATTCAACCACACGCAGAGTCCTACACAAGAGCGAGCAACTGTCCCCAAATGTATTCAAAAGATAAAAATGCATTCAGGCTTCAAAAGTGACGTCTTCATAAACATGGATCTTAAACAAAACACGCTGGAGCGTTTGCCAAAATGTACTCTGCCTTCTACAAGGCGGCCTGTTCTTTCTGTGCCCTAAGGAGGCCTGTTCTCTCTGTGCCCTTTCAAGCGATGATTTGGGGAGTGAGGAGGAGCCCACATAAGCTTCTACTCAAACTATTTAAGATTCACAGAGAATATCGGATTTAATTGTTTTGAAACAGGAATAGAATTAAGAATCTAAAGCAAAACCTGAAAGTAGGATGTATCAGACCCAATGTTAAAACTCTCCCCCTAGGTCACAATATCTCAGCTGGCCCTAATCCTTGCAGCCAGAGAATGTAAACTCGAAGATGACAGCCTTTGGTGTGAGCCTCACTAGGTTAAAGAACACATCCTGAGAGCTAAAAATTGGGTGGAACACTGAAACACAGTTTACACGATACATAATCAACGCGACGGATAATAAACCAAAGAGGGTTTTTCTAAGACCTCACGTCAGTTGTGGACAAACCCCGATTTTCATGAGTTTTTCAAGCTAAGCAGGACTCTTAGCGGACGGACAGCTGATATCCCATTTTCATGACACAAAACTACAGACACAACACATAGAATGTTGTTTGGCTTCCTTCCTAGGTTGTCTCTCTAGGTTGTGGGTTTTCCTCATTCCCACAGATGTCACCAAAGCCTGGTAGCCTAGAATGTAGTCGAACAGGCCCGCCACCTTACAACAGCGCCATTCCCACTGGCCTCTCTATCTTCCAGCTGCCCACAGCAACCAGCCCACATTTAATCCTCCACCCGTGCAAATTTGTCTCCTTGTTAAACCCTACCAGCTTCCTTCCAGAAACATTTAGACGAAAACACATAGAACCGAACAGGCCGACAGACGGCTGCTTCCCAGTCCCCGCATGCCACACATGACCAGGAAGAAAGCTTACAGCGCACAGAGAGGCAGGTGTTTTATTTGTGATAGACAAGAAAACCAACACGCCCGGTTACCACCATTTGAGTTTTGAGACGGCTCAGTCCTCTCAGCATGGAGGTCCCACAATTCAAGTCAACACTTGTCCATCCCGTTACCAACAGCCACCGAGGGTCTCCTCACTTCCACGGGGACGAGCTGGCATGCCTGGTGGTAAGGGTTCCCTGAAGTCCATCCAAACATTCGCCACTGACAAAAGCCCTGCCCTCCGACCTCTGGGATTGCTGCTTCCCATCAGACCCACATCCATGCACCGCTAGGAACAGGTAAAGAATCTGAAAATTCAGAAGTGCTCCAAAAAAGAGCCTCCGCAAAAGTAATCCATGGCGCTCAACGGAGAATTTAGAAACCCCATTTTTTTTCTGAGTTTGAAGTTTTTAAGCCTTGCGGATGGTCGGAGTAGGAAAAAGGAAATTTACTAGGCAGCCCAGAGGAAATCTTGTTGTCCTCTATTGTGGTAGGGGGGGTGTTGCCCAACCCTAACTTATCTGCCTTGATAAAGGAAGAGCCGAGCGCAAGAAGAACAAGATTTTGTCAAATGTAGAGGAACCCTCTTCTTACCTTAATAGTGCTGGCCATAATGCAATCGGGTTTATTGATCGTTAATAAATGTTAATAATAATTATTGCTTCTCTCTGACCAGAAAGTAGTTGTTTAGAGCGGATGAGATTGTGCTAAGTCTGGGAAATGAAGTCAGCCAATGGCAGGAAGAGGTTTCTATTGGTCCTGGCTGCCCAGCCCAAAGAAACAGGATATTTGGGAGTGGAGAGATAAGAGACCCTGAAAACAATGTTGTTTTTCTTGATGATATGCAGCCAGGAGAATTTTTTTTAATTAAAAAAAAAGGCATCAATTGGCTGGGACTGGGACTGTCACAGCAGGTGTGACCTGTGTTACTCTGGGTGACAGGCTGCTGTAGACCAAAGCAGGATACAGATGTGATGAGGCTCTGCATGGCTGCTCAGGGTAGGTGGGGGGCACCTCACAGCCTGGGTGTCGGTACTTTACAGCCCCCTCCTCCCAGAAATGCCACCAGCCAGCAAGGGCACAGGACAGAAGCTAAGTAGGACCTGTTTCATGTTACTAAATGGCCATGTTTAATAAGGGCAATTTGCTGGCCAGCTATCAAAAAACAAAAAAATAAAGCCTCTTTTTATGCAACGTCTCCATAGAATGTTACAGATCTGCTTCGAGAGTTCTCCAACCAAACATGAGAAGTCACTGTATATATTTTCTCCCTCAAAGGAAATGAGTTGAAAATGCAGACACCTAGAATCAGGGTAACCAGGAAAACTGAAGAAATAGAAACAGACACACATCAAAATCTTGTTTCCAAACACTTATGTAGGGGCTGTGGGGTCAGTAAGGCGTTTGCCGTGCAAGCATGAGGACCTGAGTTCAATCCCCGGAACCCACAGGAAAAAAGCTGGGTATAGTCCCACATACCTTCAGTTCTAACACGGGAAGTCAGGGACAAGGGATCCTCGGAGCTCACTGGCCAGACAGCCTGTGCCAACCAGCTGGTTCCAGGTATGTATGTATGTATGCATATATATTCATACATACTACATATGCTTATGCACACCCCAATAACTACCTTCTATATTCTAGAACATAGGCCCTACTGATGGAACATACCAGGCATGCTGCTGACCATGGATTCCAATAGAACTCGGAGCTACCAAGAAGAAGGAGGCCACGAGACATTCCCATTAAGTGCATAGGGCCCAGGGGTGCAGGTTCAAAGCCACAGTTCTCTTTCCCCTGAAGGAGGCAGAGCTGACACAGACCTTTAATTACTCATTTTCAGGAAATTACTTGTTCTGTGGAAGAAACAAAAGTTTGCTTTGAATTGAACCACATGAACGTTGGACCAGTAGCGAGAACGGTCTCACGGGGACGCAAGAAACACAATGGCCCCAGAGCCTGAGTCATGGACAATTCTTAGTTCTTAGTTACTGGGGTAGACAGGCAGTGAACTCAGTTCATTCAGACTTTGGGCCAGCTCTGCCCAGATTCGACACACTAGCCCCTTTCTCTTGCTTGTCAATCTTGTCCACCTCCATCCCTGTGTGCAAAGATTCAAAAAGAAGGATAAAGAAAGGATTTGGAGACAGAAGGGGGGAGGGTGGATCCCAGTGGTCTAACACCTGCCCAACATGTGCAGGGACTTTGGGGTTCAAACCCCAACAGGGCAAAAAGACAGGGAGGGGAGAGGAAAAGGGAGTGGGGGGGAGGAGGAGGAAGAGGGAAGGAGCAGGAAAGAGAAAGGACTTAGGGACCATGAAGAGGGAAGCTTTTAGCAAGAAAGAAATGTACAAAAGAATGCTAATTCTAGTATAATTCCAGTAAAAGTCTAGGAGGCTCGGAGGTTCTCAGCACCTACATTTTGAGGGAATGTTGATTTCCGGCTCCTTTTATCTCTGAACAATGAGTAAGATGGCAGACTGATTAAAACTGTGTTTCCCCTAAAATTCTCTCAAAAGTTCTGAGCTGTTTCAGCCCGGCAGCTTCCCACAAGTGCTGAGAAAAAGAAACAAAGTAGCGATGCTGCCCCTGTGCTACACACGCCCTGGGCTTTTCTTCTCTCCTGTCTGAAGTTTCCCGGCTCCCTCCAGTAAGCGGAAGGTCCACAGGGTGGGTGGATTTGCCAAGTGTCGGCTTCTAAAGGACCAACTTCTTTCCAATAAAATAGCCACAGATGGTCTTGCTTCCAGGACCAGCATGGGACTGTGTCCTGTGGCAGAGTCAGCAAGCTCCTTATGGAGGTCTAACTACCCCCATGACCTGCCCAGGACACCATGGTGCCTGTCTAATCCAAGTCAAATTGTCAAGAGCAAAAATTTTAACTTTGATTTTGAGATAATTTCAGCCTTCCTGGAAGGTTACAACACAGAGAGACCTCCTCACCCACGTCAGCTTCCTGAAATCCCACCATTTTCTCGCCCCCCCCAATATTTGTGTGCAATGCACACATCCTTTACTACTTGTTAAAAATGCTGTTTTATCAGAGACTGAATTATTTGCCTGGATAACTCTAAAAAGAAACCAGACACTATAATTATTTGATATAATTTCTAAAGGTTCTGCCTGGACCTCTCACTGTGCCTAATTGGGAACTTCAACGGAAGTCTAAACAGTGATCGGACAGCATAATAATTTGGGGGGGCAGAGTTGTAAACCTTGCCTGTTTTAAAATGGCAGCCCCTCTGTTTAAAAATCCCTCATTTCTAATGACAAAACACTAGCACACTTTAACCTTCAAAGAGTACTGGAATGCAAGGACTCTTCCATAAATTTATTTGGCTGTTGGTAGCACAAACAGCACCAATGAATTAGAACACCCTGGTGGCACTTCCCAAACCATACCCTGGGCATTATTTGAGATGGGGGAAGCTCACCTCATCTTTCCCTAGCCCTAGGTCTGAGCTCTCATGTGGTCTTGACTCAGTCACTCAGCAGTTCTAGACTGGCTGCCTTTCCCAACGATGTTAATTTGTGGGAAACTATCACCAGGCAGTTCTAGTTAGAGAGCAATCTGGCGGCTTCTGGGGGTCATCCCAGCATGTGTCTGTCAGGGTTAGGTCCATATCCTCCCCCCTTAAAGCACAGGAACACTCTATTGGACCGGTAGGCCCTCGTAGGAGTCATGGATGCCAACACCTATGCGTGAATGCTGTAGTCCGTTCGTTCTTCATTCCTCCACCATGAGACCATCACCCAGAAAGTCAACTCCCTTTCATGAGTCTGCTCATAGCTTGCTCCAAAGCAAAAAGGGAAATTGTGTGAAATACAAAACTGCACACATGTACATAATGAAAAATAAATTCTATCATCTACTTGTCCCCAAGCCATGCCTCAGATTGTATGATGGTCTGACCCATGTTTCCTCATTAACTACATGCAATATGGTGGGTCAGCGCACCATAGAACACCTAGGCTGAGGACAGCAGAGCTCTGCAAGTGACACATGGCCAAGGCAAGAGAATAATACAGCACCTAGCAACAGGGGGGACAATAGCGGAACTGTGACTGCTGTGCTAATGATCCCTGCTTCAGGCATCTGCAAAGTGGAATATTCATCATCATCAAAATTACAGCAAGCGCCGGGGCGGCGGTGGCACATGCTTTTAATGCCAGCACTCGGGAGGCAGAGGCAGGTGGATCTTTGTGAGTTCGAGGCCAGCCTGGTCTACAAGAGTGAGTTCCAGGACAGCCTCCAGAGAAACCCTGTTTTGAACAAAAATTATGGCAGGAATGAGGTGGGGAGATGGTTTGGTGGATAACGGCACTAAACGCTCAAGCAAGAGGACCTGAGTTCTGACCCCTGGGCACCCACATAAGAAACAGAGCGTGGCCATGCCCACCTGTAAACCCAGCACTGAGGATTTACTCATAGGAAAAGAGTGCTCTGTGTTCCAGGTACAAGGAGAGGACTGTCTTAAGGCAAAAAAGTCCAGAACAACAGAAGAGCATACCTCCACACGTGTGCACATGCACGCACGCACACACACACACGCGTACACACACAGACACTGTAGGAAAATCATGCAGTGTATGAATACTGATGATATGTAAAATCCCCACCTGGTAAACTAAAATTCACCATGCAAAGTTTTCACAGATGCACTTTGTTTTGAAGGGAAAGGCAAACACCAGAAATAGCGACAAGCTATGCATTAGCAATGCTAGTGCAGGGAATCCATTGTCGAAACACTTGCAATATGCGTTACTCAGCTTTCATATTAAAGGCGGGTAAGTAATATGCAACTTAACTCTTTTGCAAATACCCAAGGGATGCAAGCATGCCTCGCACACATGCAACACATACTTCTGATTGTCAAACCTGCCCTGCATTCATATAGAAATGCATAGCTGGAGAGATGGCTCAGGAGTTGAGAGTACTTGACGCTCTTTCAGAGGACCTGAGTTTGGTTCCCAACACCCATGGCAGGCAGCTCTCATCTGTCTGTAACTCCAGCTCTGGGGATCTGACACCCTCTTCTGGCTTCCTTGGGCACCTGTACACATTCCATGTTCTCACATATACACATACACATATGAGTACTTCTTTTTAAATGTCTACACACATCAAAAAAATCATCCACTTTTAAAAATGTAATTTTAGTAAAAAAAAAGTCTAGAAGAAACTTTTGTGTGTGATGGTGACCATCCATCCAACAGTTCACCCTGCTGGCACTAATGACACACATTTCTCACACAAGAAACTCCAGCGGACACTGACAAAGCCAGGGTGACAGGGCTATGACCCACCACTGATCATAGCATTCAGGAAGTCCATGTCAAGCTAGTCAAGTCACACACACACACACACACACACACACACACACACACACACACACCCTACAAGGCAAAGCCCATGAAAGAAATGTAGGCTTTTTAAGGCCAAAACAAATGCTGTACATTGTTCCTTGGATGACACATGAATCTTAAAACGCATTCTGTTTGGATGATTCACAAGAACCCTGCAAGAAGGATGTCCCAAGGATTTTTGCCAGGGACGTGCCTGAGATTAGGTGATAAGAATCGGCCATCTGGAGCTGTCCCTACAATGGAAAACTCCACTATGCTGTGGAACTTTCCCATCTATATCAGTGAGAGCGTTTGTTGCTGGGGTGCCGTCAGACTCCAGGCCTCCTGGGAATCGCTGGCTGAGGACTTCTTTCTATTCACAATGTGCAGCATGCTTTTTAGGTCTTACCTTGCCGTGCCAAGCTCTGCGCGAGTGTGCATGGGCATGCCTGTGGGTGTGCATGAGTGCATGCATGTGTGTGAATGCCCAAGTATTTGCCTGTGTGTATGTATATACACATATACATCATTGTGAGCATGAGTGTGAATACCTATGCATGTCTGTGTATACGTGTGTATAATATATGTGTGTATAAATGTATATATATGCTTGTGTGTATATATCTATGCACAAGTATGTGCACGTGTGTGTGAGTGCCTATAAACGTGTCTATGTGGGCACTCTGCTCACCCCCCAGCAGGTCCTTAAGAAACAATCACATTGCCATGTAAGTAACTGTTTCTTAACACTTTCTCTGAGGGGTGAATACAGTCTTCAGTCTCTTGGTCGATCTGAACTAATTTAATGCGAGGAAATTGCTATCACACACTAAATCCTCAACTTTCAACACCCATGCCGCAATTTCCTTCACTGTGAGGCGGGCATTGGTCCGGCTCTGTGGGTTCATATGAAGCAACGACTCCAATGAGCAGGATTTCCTCAGCACCCAGCATGTCCTCAAGTTTGTGCAAACCTTGGCTGCCCTCATCCCTGAATGCCTGGAATGTTAACACCATTATCATGGACCCTAAATCTGCTAATGTATTACTCATGCTTTAAAAAAAAAAAAGAAGAAAAGAAAGAGGAGTGATTATTCTGACACAATAGTTTAGCTGAAAGCAGCTCTCAAATTTCCTGATGCATGACCATGTCTCTGTACACAATGCACTTCAAGGTTATGCAACATGTGACTGGCTGTCTATGAGCACAGATGTTATTTGGAGACATTGTCTTGCACCAGTCACCTGGAGGCTTGGTCTGCCCAAAGGACTCACTGCCAGAGGGTACGCAAAGACTCTTTGCCACACTGGCGGAGGCTGTGACACAGCTCTGTCCTTGTCAGAATCAGACTTCCATAGAGGCACTGTCCTTGTCAGTATCCTCTGCCATGTCACGACAGCATCTCGGGCTACCGAGACTAACTTTGGTTTTTATCACCATTCAGAATCTTAGATGGTTTTTCAAAAAGTGTATTTGCCTCCCTTATCAGATACCAGACATCTCATCATTTATTGATCTGTAATTACTTTGCAAGCTGTTTCTTTTAGGACCAAGGAAATGGCTTTGTGGGGGTAAAGTCACCTGCTAAGCAATCCTGGCAGGCAGAGTCCCTGGAACCCAAGTAAGGGTGGGAAGAAATAATCCAGTCTACAAGGTTGTCCCCTGACCGCTACAAGTACACACACATGATCCCAAGCACTTCTCTATTCCCATCACATGCACGCACACACACATGCACTCACACACACACATGCACTCACACACACATGCACTCACACACACACATGCACGCACGCGCATATGCACACACACACACACAAATAAAGCTTTAAGAATTAAATTATTTTTATAGCAAAATGCTGAGACGCTATCTTAAAGAACCACAGCCTGTGACACAATGCTGTCACTCAACCGTGGAGATTTCGAGAGACATCTGTGGGCAAGCGTTGATCCTCCTGACTGCTCTTTTAAAGGCCGAGGCAGCCCAGCTTTATCCTGATGTCACTTAATACGGTCCGTTGCTGACTAATGTATTTCTCCCAGAGATGAATTCAGACATGAAGCCAACACAGAAAGAAGAAAAAAAAAAAGATCGGCCATGGATTTCTTTATGTTTTCTCACATCTCACACGCAAGCAACCTGCAGATGTCAGGGCACCGGAGGCCGGGTTTGGAGTCCAGGGCACAGACCAGTCAGAGCTGGTTTCCGTGCAGTCCCTGCTCCACATCCCCAGGCTGCACCCCACCTCCCTGCACCGTACCCCCCCTCATGCTGTGTCGTCTCCCATAGCACAAAGTCTAAACACTTGAAATCCACTTGAACGCATCTCTTCCAGCCGACCCGGGTAGCGATCCGTTTCTGCGACAGGGTCTCTCAGTGATTAACCTAGACTGACTGGCTGAGCCTCCAGGGATCCTCCTCTCTCCTCCCACCTCACCACCCAGGGTATGAACGCTGCCATGCTGACTTTTTTTTCCTTAGTGTAAACGCTGTGGACCAGAACTAGGATACCTATGACCCATCTTTACCCACTAAGTCATCTTCTCAGACCTTTTCTGATAGACCAGAAATGGGAATTTAAGAGAAAAGCCAAGCTTCCGCCCCCAAATATTCCAGCCTTCATGTGTAGTTACCAAAATAGCCCTGTCTGGAGAGCTGCAGGCAACAGCCACCTACTGCCCCAAGAGGGGCATTGCTTTGTCTGTCAGCTCCCTAGTAGCTGGAGCCTTGGAGTGGGCGTCCCTTTGAACTGCCGGAATCTTTGACACTAGGGGGCACTACATGTCCCTCAAAAAGGCCAGGAGAAAGCAAACCAATCCGGGTAGGGTTTGCCCTAAAATTCCTGGAACTGTTGTTGTTATTCCGCAAAGCTGTCTTGGTTTTATTCACCAACAAGAAAAAAATGCCAGCATTCATAAATTTTAAGAAAGAAAAAAAATCTTGAGTTGCACATTATTTATGGAACTAAAGGAAGTAGATTTTAAGCAGCAGGAACACATGTAGCAGACTGGACCCTGGACCCTGTATGACTGCTCTACAGCACTGTGGGTGGTTGAGCCCTGGGTGAGTCGACTTCACAACAATGCAGGTGTGGCCGTGATTAGTTAGAGTTGGACCAAGTCAGCAACATAGTAGAGCGTCCGGTGCCTGTGCGTGAGACGCTCACCTCATCTCCGACATCTTTGCACAGCTGAAACATGTGAAAGAATAAGGATTATATCATGATACGTGCAGTGCAAAGAGCAGGTGCACTTTGTTACACATCTATTTTAAAAAGAGCAATATGATGTTGTAGTTTATGCTTACAATACACCCTCTGTAAAATGCAATTATATAGATATAGATAGACGCTAGATAGACGGACAGGCAGTCAGACAGAGAAGGAGGTTTTAAAACCAAGCATAATCCAGACGTGGTGGTTCACACCTTTAACCCTCAGCACTCAGGAGATGGAGGCAGGAAAATTAGGAGTTTAAGGTCAGCCTTAGCTATAAAGTCAGAGGCCAGCCTCGGCTCCACGAGACCCTGGTTTCAAACTGTAAAACAAACAAACAGTCTTATGAGCAACCAAATGTGCTAGTTTCCTGAAAATACTGGTAATGTGTAATCCTACTGACTTTGAGGTCAGCAAAATACTAACGTTACACATGGGCTCTCCAGCAGTATACCCCAAACCTGGATTGACCTCTGCAGCTCACCCTGCCCTTGTTTGTACTTAAAATAGCTGGAGTGTTTCTGTTTCCACTTGGATTTATAATAACGAGGGCTGGTGAGGTCAGTGGGTGAGGGTTGTTTGTCTCTGGGTCTAGGCTGTGGGTCGAGTGAGTGTGGACAGACTCTGGCCAGCAGCTAAGAGGCCAGGTGCAGTTCCTCCTGCCTGTTTTCCACCCCACCAGCCAGCAGAGACCAGGGCTGCTCTCACTGCTCACAGTGGGGTAGCTCAGGCAGGTTTCATTCCCTCACCTGCTATTGTCACAGGGAAATGCACATGGCTTGTGAGTATGAACAGAGTCACAGCATCACAGCGTGAATGTCACGGCAGCGTGAATAACTACGGCCACCAGCTCAGGGTCCCACAGCTTCATCAGAGGCTGAGGGACGAGAGCAAGCGCCCCAGCTGCTTCCCACCTCCGCAAACGGGGGCTCTGCACACATGCTGGAGGAGACAGACGACCTTCGAGCCAGGCCGCAGAACAAGAGCGGGAGACTGTGTCCTCATCCCAGAGGCTGTGACTCAGCCCTGTATGCTGAGTGACTCCAAACTATTATTTAATTCATGTGTGCCAGTTTCCTCTTGCATCTCAATGGGAACGTGTCTACAGGTACATTCAAACCAGGGGTCTGCCTCTGTGCCTCCCTCCCACCACCCGCCCCCCCACGGAGTCTCAATGCCTGAGAGGTCCCAAACAGCAAGTGCTTGTGAGCGTGAACAACATCACAGAGTGGACAGGAATGAATGAATGAATGATGACTGAATCAAACACACACACAGACCTCAGGAGCATCATGGAAGGGATACAGCAATCTAGCAAGGGCATGTTGCTCGAGAACAAGGGTATGATGGGAGCACAGGCACCATGGTCCGGGGGGAAGCACCCTGGTCAGAGGAAGGTTTGACAAAGGCCAGACACACTTCACGTTCCAGATGCCCTGGCTCGCTTGAGGCCAAGACCAGCTGTGGCTACCCCTCCCTCCCTCCTGGACGGAGCTCTGCCAGTGTGTTCTCCATCGGTCTGGCTTCCATTTGAGCACACACTGGGCTAAGACATTCACTGAAGAATAAGCGGACATCTGGAACTTAGTGGTGATTCACCCATCGCCTTCCGTACACATGCACACGTGTACACACATGCACACACACGTACTCACAGAATCATGCACACATTCTCACACATGCTTACACGCTCACATGATGCACACATGCATGCACATACACACACTCACAAGACAGAAACGAAGAGAAAGGCCCCCTGCTCCCTCGCACACCCCCAACAGAACACTTTCTTCTGTCTGCAGCACGCAGTTGCAGACCTCCAGACACTGGGTCGTTTTGGAAGGGCCCTCTTTGAGCAACTGCTCTAAGCAAAGCATTTGGAAATGAGAAAACCTTATAGACTCTGTGAGGACTTCCAACTCTCTATCCCATGAGGTCCCCTTCACAGCTGCAAGTAGACACACAACACACATGACATATGTACACAGTCCCCCTACCTCTTCTGCTTTTTGTGTATCATGCTGAGTTTATGGTAGCGTCATCTGGATTTCTATGGAGAACTATCACTCCCATCATGCACTGCTCAGCAGTTGCAACTTCCCAAAGTAACTAAGCTAAATATAAGTTCAGCTACACTGTTTTGGTGTGAGGACTGGTTTCACATGTCTTTAGAGACCAAGATCACGGTGCATTCCCTGCCTTTCTAGGCTCTAACCATATCCCCACCACAACTGCATTTCCTAAGATGGTCCAACACAATTGTCCACCCCGAACCCTTCCGGAATCTGGAAGCTGGCATTGATTTTGTTCCATCGAATGGTGGGGGCCAGGGTGCCCGCCCCTCACATCTGGATTGGCCCATGCCTGTGACAGAGACTCAGTCACCAGTCTTCCAAAGCTACCTCTGTCTGTTTCGTTGGTAACAGCCATTCATTAACTTCTGCCTCCATAGTGGGAAATAGCGCAGTCCACATAGAGAGCTAGGGGTGGGCGTTCTTATCATCAGTCGTGAGTGGCAGATGACACCAGACCCCAGAGGTAAGTGAAGGCAGAGGACTCCAGCCCCAAATGCCCCTTGAATGCAATCCTGTGTAAAACAATGAGTGAAGACCTCCTCTCCACCCTCAGCCCCTGAAGGAAATAAACCATGAAGCAATCATTGTGGTACTGAGTGATTTGTTGCAGCCAGAGGTGTTTAGAACATGCGACAGCGTCTGGTTCCAAAGATGTCTGCCAGGTTGTTACAGCATAAGGAGCACACTGTCTACGAATCCTTATTGGCGTTAGCCACATTCTGAGCATTGGGCCAGGCTGTGAAGGTACAGAGATCAAGGAAAACTGCTCTTATACAAACAGAGGGAAAAGTTACCTATCAGTTGGAGAGAAAAGATGCCAAAATCATAGCAGCATTTTGACTCAAAAGAAAGGAGATAGAAGTGACCATCACTGATTCTTTCCATTGTCGCTAATTATCACTAATAATTCCACCCCAGGGTTACACCCTTATTGTCTTCAGTCCTCACCAGTACCAGCAGATCTCCAGGGCCTGGGTTGTTGGATGCTCATCCTCTAGAAACACCCTCCCCATTGGCATCAGGTTGCCTTTCCCATCAAAGGGAGGTAGGAAACCCTCATGCCCCTTCCCACAGGCAGGGTACTAAGTGAGCAGTCCGAAAAGGGGTGGTGACCCATTATCCTGCGTTGCTGTACAGAGGACCTCCACTGTGGAGAAAGGACATTGTATTATCTGAAAGACAAGGGACTGTCTTCCTTGTTTGGTCTCAAAGGTTTCCAGGGTGTTGTTGGGGGCTCCGCTGGGCAACCAGACCTTACTGAGACGCATCTGGAGAAATCTAATGGTGGGTCTGGCTTCAGCGTGGGCAAAGGTAGTGTGTTCATCTACACCCAGCAGACCCCCATTTCATCAGACCGCAGCATGAGGCAGTTATGGGAAAGATTCTGCCCACTTTGGAGGTTTCCTGAAAGATGATAAACTGTCCTTTATTTCTCTTGAGCAAAGTAGTCCAGCTGGCCTAAAACTCAAGCTATCCTCCTGCCTCAGACTCTCACATAGCCCTGATAATGAATGCCTGCTACCCCAGGGTCCCAGCTCAATGCTACATGAACAAGTGCCATCCTTGTCTGGAGCCTGGGACGCAGCGAGGCTCGGATTCCAGACAGCCTAGTAAGACACCCAAATCTCACATCCCAGGCTGAGCCAGCGTTTGAAATATTTGCTTCCACGTGACTCGAAACTGCTTTCCTGGGGGGGCCGGAAAGCATCACTGTGTACCACGCACCACTGTCTTTTATGGAATGCTTGCACAGGGGACTTCTTGTTATTTTATTATTTTCTTTAATACCCAGAAAAACAGAGAAGTTCACAAAGAAAAATTTTTTAGCCACCTTTGGTGACCCTTCCCCTAGAAGGTTTTTGCCTAATCTGTAAATTGGAGTTAAAAGTATTTCTATACCTTTGGAGTAGGGAGCCCTTCGTCCTGAAAAGAACAGAAAGACTATTAACAACAAGGCCACGCATACAGCACTCCTTTGTCAGTTAGTGAAAACCAAAACCAGATGTGCAGCACCAGCCACTACCTTGGAGTGACCCAGGGAGGCTCAGGGCTAATCCAGCCGTTCTTAATAACTCAAAACTGTCACGCTTAAACCATCTAATTTTTTTTTCTCACTTAACAAATGCAAACAAGAATTGACAGCCCACGTCGGAATCTGTTTCCCTCTGACCACATAGAGATAGATTCTGTCCGATAAAAGCGGTAATAAAGGCCCTTTCCAGGAAGCTATGCCGCTGCCGTCGGATTATGACGGCACACCAGTGATTATCACCTTTAATGAACCAAGATTTGGAAGAAGTCATACTGAAAATTGGGCGCCCCTGTCATGACCTCTCCCTGGACGGTTTTCTTTGGATTGTCAGACTGTGTGTGAATACGTAAGAAAACACCGGAGGTCTCCCCTAACATTCTAATAACCCTAGGAGTGTTTCTCTGGCAATAAAACTGCCTAATTTGCAATCGTCCCCCGAATTTCAGTGGAATGCACACGAGAGAAAGAGAAGAATCAATACATTTAGAAGTGGCTCGAGATTTCCCTAATGAGGAAATCAATTAAGGGCCAGTTTTTAACACTCTGTCATCATCAGAGCTATTTACCAGAATAAAATCAAGTGGAAGACTTCTCTACATACGGGGTGTCACATTTTTACCTTAGACATATGTAAAATACAGACAGATACACAGATAAACACTAATTGGATTTTTTTCTTCCTCTTCGAAATTTTATTACTGGTGTATACAAGTGTGTGGAGGTCAGAGGACAACGTTGCAGACTTGGTTCTTTCTTTCTACCTCTATGTGGGTCCAGGGGATGGAGTTCAGGTTGCCAGGCTTGCTCAGCCAAGAAGCCTTACACGTTGAAACATCTTCCAAGTCCCCGATGGGGTTTTGACGCCCACAAATACAGCAATTACACAGGCAATCTTGCACGGGACTTCCTATTCCTACACCGAAACTAGACGTGGTGTGTGTGTGTGTGTGTGTGTGTGTGTGTGTGTGTGTGTGTGTGTATGTGTGTAGATCACAGGTAAGACCCAGCAGCTGTGTTACCCTGGTTCATCAGACAGAGGGTGGGTAGTGAGGTTAAAACCCTGCCGTGGTTTCCTGCATCTCGCAGAACAACTAATTCTACTGATCAAAACTGGCCGCAGTCCTTTCTGGTCCATTGTGAGAGATTCCACTCCCTGAAGCTGGCACAGTGCTATAAAACCAGGAAAAGAGTAAACACACAAACAAATGCCAAGCTTGTCCTGGGAACTGCCATAGACTCCTCAGCCCGACACTCTCAGCATTTTCCTTGGGGTTGTTCTAGGTGGTGGGGCTGCCTCTGCGGTGTGTTGCCACATGCTGCAGCTTCTTAGCTGCCACTCACGGGACATCGGCCGCAACTCCCGCATTCGCAGTTACAGCAACCAGTCCCGGCATTAGTTGTGCCAAGGATCTCTGCGGGTGAGGACACAAGTGTCCTGGTTGGTATCCGCAGGCAGAGAGTGGCCGGATTTAGACAGTTCCGCAACGTTAGTGCACGCTGGGAGGAGAAAAGTTGGTGGGGGGGGGGATTGCAGAGGGGATACATGTGGGGGCATTGGGGATGTGTGTGTGTAGGGGTGAGGGGCTGGGGAAGCATGGGGGATATGGAGACAGGAGGTCGGGAGGTTATGGATGCGGGGCGTGTGTGTGTATGGAAGAAGAGGTATGAAGGTGGGGGGCAAGGAGGGGGTAGAGGGAGGCATGTGAGTGTAGGGATGTGGGTGGGGTGGGTATAGGTGTGTGTGTAGGATTATGGAGGGTTGAGAACATCTCTCTATACACATACTTCCTCTTTCACACACACACATGCACACGCACGCACACACACACACACTGCACACACACACACACACACACACACACACACACACACCCCTGCCTGCTGTCACATTTCCCTGCCATTATAGTGATGGACTCTTATTCCTCCGGAAACAAAAGCATACACATGCACCACACCACGCACACATGCACACACACACCCCACAACACACACACCATGACACGCACACATGCACATACACATGCACCACAACACACCACACCACAGCATTCACATATACACACCACAACACACACCGCAACACGTGCACACACTTATAAAATCAAGTTTTTTCTTTTTACGAAGATTTATTTCTATTTTTAAATCTCATGGATGTATGTGTTTAGGTGAGGCATGCACACACAAATGCAGTTGCTCTCAGAGGCCAGAACAGGGCCAATAGATGCCCTGGAACTGGAGTTAACAGGCATTTCTGAACTGCCCAACTTGGGTGTTGGGAACTGAACCCAGGTCCTTTGCAAGAGTACTACATGCTCTCAACCACAAAGCCATCTCTCTAACCCCAAGAATGTTTCTTTGATCACAGATAATTGAATTTTATTACTTATACTTCTTTTATTTAAAAGTATTTGAGATTCCTTTCTAATGTCTATTTGCCAATTTATCACACATCAATTACAGACACCTTTTCTTTGACAAACCCAACTTGATCACAGAATAGATTTTTCTACTTTACACAGTGTTGGGCTTGATTTTTCTATGACTTTGGGATTTTTATACCTACATCCACCTGTGAGGGTGGCCTGTGATTTCTTTTTAACCAAGCAGTAACAGTATTATGGCTCTGTCTCTATATCAGACTTACTTCCTTTTTAGTTATTTGGGAAAGTTGGATACGTCTGGTATCAATTATTCTTCAGTAGGGTTTTTAGGATTTTCTGATAAATCAATGGATGCCGTTTCTTTCTTTTGGTTTTCCTCTTTTTTTTGTTGGCACATTCCTTTAAGAGAGATTAAGGTCACTCAGTGTCTTTAGTAGTTGCAGAGTTCTGATTTTATAGACTGTACACTGACTACAGAGAAGAAGAAGAACTTGAATTGTATTAAAATTAAGAAATACCTGCTATTTTAAAAGTGTTCATATCTCTGTATGTGTATCTCTGTGTCTCTGTGTGTGTGTGTGAGAGAGAGAGAGAGACAGACAGACAGACAGACACAGAGAGAGAGAGAGAGAGACTATATATGTGGTGATCGATGTCTTTAATAGTTACATGAGGTCAGTAAATCTTACTTTTTAAGAAATAATGGCTAAGTGTGGTGGTGAACACCTGTAATTCTACCTCTTGGGAGGTCAAAGCACGATTGTGAGTTCTAGTCCTGCTTGGGCTAATAAGTGAGAAACTATCTCTAAGAAAAATGAAAACGTGATTATATTTAGACTTTTACCTTTGTAGATGGAGGGTTGAGTGAAATGTGCTGTCTTCTTTCTGATACTTACAGGATTGTAATCTTAGCCCCTTTTAGTTTCAACTTTGGTTATTTTAATCCCCACTCTGTAATTGCACCTAACAGTGGTTTATGAGTAATCTTTCAAAACAACCAGATTTCGGGAGTGTGTGTGCATGCGTGCATGCGTCTGTGTGTGTGTGGGGTGTGTGTGTACACATGCTGTGCACATGTGCACATATTGGCATGTGTGTCATGCATATGAATGCCAAGGCAAGAAGATGACATTAGCCTTATGCCTTTGCGACGGCCTCTCATTTCCTCTGGAGCTGGGCTGATGGCCAGTAAGCCCCAGCAATCCTGTCCCTGCCTCCCACAGCGTTGGCTGGGTTATAGTTGTGCGCACTCTCCTTTTGCATGGGTGCTGGGCATTGGAACTCGTGTTCTTGGGCTTGTACAGAAGGCCTGCTAACCACCCCACCCCAATCTCTGCAGTCCAGAGATGTCAGCTTTTCTACCATAGACTCGTTTTTGTGTAGGGTTCCTTTCTTTCTGTTTTCCTAATTTACTGAGTTTGAGGCTCACACCGCCCCCCATGGGTGGGTGTGGGGGGCCGGCTGCATCATGCTCTCTGAGCACACGCCACCTCATTTCCCCCCTCTTCTGTGTTTTTGCAGTGGGCTTGTTTGAGTGAAAGCACAAACAATGGCTACAACCACAGGACATTCTCCGGGTGTATTACTGTGTCCCTCCCTTTGAACGCCCCTGGTCAGGAAGCAAACCTTTGTCTGTAGATGTCACTCTTTCTTCATTTTGACATAGCTCAGTCCCGCTTGGGGCTCCCTGGCTCCCTGAGTGCTGAACTGGATTCTTTGCCAAGGTTTCTGAGTCCAGGTTGTTGATGTATTTTGACACGTGCCCACCGTCCGAGGAGATCCTTTCTCTTTGATACCCAGCTTGAGTTTCATTTTCTCCCGACTCTTAGCTGCTGCTTGATAGCGGCGTGTTTAGTAAGGTAGATCTCAATGGACATTGGTCTCCAACCCCATTAACATATTCTTAGTGTTCCATAAAGTCTGAGTGATAGCTGATTATGCTTTAATGAATACGTTCATGGGCAAAAAGGTACACTACAAGAATATGCATTATCCCACGGGTCAGTAATACTTCACACATTTTTTTTCTAATTTCTTTAGCATTTTAATATGCTTTCTTAAAATGTGAATTATCCCCAACTTTTCCCAATTGTATTTACAAAGACTCGTTGCCTATACTCCGGCTTTCTGGGAATACTTGTCTCAAAAGTCAGCGTTCATCTCATGATGCCTGCCTTCAAAACGCAGTGTGGGTTTTCAGGCTGTTTCCCTACATACGCTCGTGTACACGTGATCAACTTTAAAAGTCAACGTAGCTTGTGATATTTCCCATGAGGTTCACTTAGATCTGCTTCGTTCCTCGAATTCGTTCATTTCACAGCACTGTCGGGTGATCGACTGAGTGTAGGGCACACACAACGTCCCCAACTCTGTTTTTGCCTTTAGCGTCGCAGCAGGGTCTCACAAAGTAGTCTTGGCTGGCCTGGAACTTGCAACTTCCCTGCCTGAAGAGCCGGGGGGCAAGTCCTTGCTCTTCGGGCCCAGGTCATTTCACTGCCCTTAATGCTGTGTCGTGAGCTGCTGTGACAAGGCATTGTGACAGAAGCAAGATAAGGGACAGTGGTTGAAGCTCATGGCGGGTGAAATAGTTACCTCTTTCCTTTGCTGTGATAAAACCATGGCTAAGTGTGCATGTGTGTGTGCTGTGGTGTGCATGCCTGTGTATGTGTGTGTGCTGTGGTGTGCATGCATGTGTGTGTGCTGTGGTGTGCATGCATGTGTATGTGTGTGTGTGTGTGTGTGTGCCAGCACATGAGTGACAGTCAGAGGACAGCTTTCAGGAGTCGATGCTCTACTCCCATCTTTTTGGGGGAGGGGTCTCTCTTACTGTCCCTGCTGCTGCAGGCTGGCTGACCTGGCTTCCAGACGATTCTCCTGCCTCTCTCGCCTCACTATAGGAACTCTGCTATTACAGATGGGCACCGCTGTACCCGGCTTTTTAATTTTTGACGTGGGCTCTGGGGGTGATCAGGCTGGTGCAGCGAATGCGTTTCCCACGCTTTCATCCCTTGGGAGTGTAAAATCATGACCCCCATAAAACTCAGACATCTCGGGCTGGAAAGGTGGCTCAGTGGATACAGGTTGTTGTCTTGCAAGCCCGACAACCTGAGCGCAATGCCTGGGACTCATGATGGAAAGAGAAAACAGATTCCCAGAGCTTTCTCTCTACTCTCCACATGCGTGTGATAAGTTACAAGCAGCTGCATTCACACACACACACACACACACACACACTAAAATTAAAAAATGGAAGGCAAATTTTAAAAGTTCAGGTATCTCTGTAAATTTACAATTACCCTCCACATCAGCCGAAGCTCCCATTGTGTGGGGTCGTCATTGGTCTCACTGGTAACGTCTACAGATAATAACATTCCAATATTGAGGGGTTTCTGTTACAGGAAAACTGTCTAAATTTGTACCCAGGATAGCATCAGTAATTTTTCACCGCTTGTTCCCAGCAAATGATTGTTCTGCCAGGAAAAAAAAAGTGGTTTGAAGACACAGCATAATCACGAGCTGTTTAAAATATAAATTTTGGCAAAAAAGTAGTTAATAAGATTAAGAGATGTAAAATAAGATTTGCACCTTTATCCAAATGCAGGAAGAGATTTGTGTCTGAATCGATGGTTTTCGCAGAATATGCATCTCCCCTTTTCATATCATATCTATAAATTCATTAACAAAAGGTTTTGTGTTGACTTACTAACACAGAATAAGATGGAATGTATCAGTACCACAAGCAGACATGTCATAAATTCAAATCTACACACCACCCTATTCCCTTGTTTAGCATATGAAAAATCGCTGTGCAGAATTCAAGCCAGAAAATGGGTTTAAGTCGTAAACTGGTTCTGCCACAACCGCTCCACTGGCCCGGTTTAAAACACTCTATTTTTAATTAGCAACCGACAGCATGACCAGTATATGAAAATATCTCCTTTTGAGCAAGCAATTATCTACATACAGCTTCACGGTGCAGTATGAAGGGTGAACTGAAAGTAATTCCTGGTTATTTATCAAAGTTCAACGCAGGCCCTGTCTCATAAATCAACTTCATACTAGACAATGGCAAATGTGCATTCTTGTTTATTTCACTATTTTTCACGCCAGCCTCGATGACTGAGCTGTCAGTTTCCTGTGACTTGAAATCTGAGCAACCCTGATGCAACAGTCTAGTCAGACACCAGATGACAGAAACACAACAAGAAAGCCCACGCCGCATAAGACAATTTCTGTGGGCCATGAAACTGCTATTCCTTATAGACCGGGGCAATTAATTCTTGGGTGGCTCTTAATAAAAAAAATGTCTATAAAGGGAATCACTGGGGCTGGAGAGACAGATCAGTTGAGAGAATGGACTGCTCTCACAGAGGACTTGAGTTCAATCCCCACAGAGGACTTGAGTTCAATCCCCACAGAGGACTTGAGTTCAATCCCCACAGAGGACTTGAGTTCAATCCCCACAGAGGACTTGAGTTCAATCCCCACAGAGGACTTGAGTTCAATCCCCACAGAGGTCTTGAGTTCAATCCCCACAGAGGACTTGAGTTCAATCCCCACAGAGGACTTGAGTTCAATCCCCACAGAGGTCTTGAGTTCAATCCCCGCAGAGGACTTGAGTTCAATCCCCAGCATCTTGTCCAGTCGCCCACAGTTATCCGAAACTATAGCCTCTGTGGGATCTGCTGCCTCTGGCCTGTGCAGGGGGGGGGGGCTGTGCTCACGTGCATGTATGCACACACAGACACATGGCCTAAAACTGTAGAAGGGAGCTTTGTGTATAGAAGAGGCCAGTTTTCCACCCAGCATCGTCTTTATAAATGAATCACAACCCCCTGGGTTCCCTCCCTGAATCATACCCTATGCCCCGTGGTCTAGAGTCCTTAAAACTGGAGAGTTGGCGTGGCAGGAAATCCACGTTAGAAATAAATGTGGATTCACACCCACAACCTCACCCTGTCTTCCATGTGGCTCCTTTCTGATCACTGGCATTAAATGAACTGTCACACAGCTGGTTATCCACAACAGATAAGCAACGCGTTCCATTTTTCCCTGCACCCTTTGCTAGGACCCAGAAGCAACGGTGCTATAGCCATGACCTGTAAACCATGAAACGCTCTGAGTAACCCTCACAAGAGCCCCCGCCACCCCCTCCCTGAAAAAAAAAACACTCAGGAAAACGTCTGTGAAACATCTGTTCTCTATTTCACGTGAAGAAGGTTGCCGGCTGTGACCCTGGTGTTTGATGATCTGGTCTATCATGGTCCAGAAGTCACAGGAGGCACCCAGTGAACCACAGATACTCCAAACCACATGAGGCCCAGGACAGCTATGAACACAGCTCAGCACAGCATTGTAAGCTTACACAAAACACTGTGAGGTGTATGCGTACGTGTGATTTTTTTTTGTTGTCGTAATTTTTAGTCCATGGTTCTCCGAGCATGAACTTAGTAGATGACAGCGTCCTATTGCAATACCAAAATTTTGTTGGACACCCCTGACTGTCACTTCCCATCTCAAGGTTGGACACCATGATTTATTTTCTGTTATAAAACATTCTGACCAAATGCAACTCGGGTTTATCTCTTTTTATACTTCCGGGGCACGCTCCATCAATAAAGTCGTCAAAGCAGGAACTCACTCAAGAACAGAAACATAGAGAAAGACCGATTACTGACCCACTCTGTCATTATTGCACAGCCCAGGGCCACTGACCCATGGAGACACTCCCCAAAGTGGGCTATGCCCTCCATATCAACCAACAATTAATTCTCCATGGGCATGGCCACAGGCAAATCCCTTGGTTGTGTTCAGATGACAGGAGAAAATAAGCAAGGCAGGTGCCTTTCTCCCCACTGTGTAGATGGGGAAACTGAGGCTGCCATTGTCCAAGCCCTACACTCAAAGTCAGAGAGTGAGAGACAGAGCAGGGGTGGGAACCAGGGAGCCACCATCTGGTCGGCTTGAGCTGCTTCCCTCAGCTCTACCCCAATAATCCCTCTGCTTCTCACCAGTGTGATTTCTAGGCAGACGCTCGTCATCTGTGGAGGCGGGGGGACTTCGACTCTCAGTCTGAGTTGCTGCTGGGTTCCCATGTTATTTCACATGAAAACAGTCAACGGCAGAAGGGACCGAGGTCTGGTTTCAAAAACGTAACCTCAAAGGAATTCACAGCGAAGGTTCTGCAGAGCCCAGCAGTCACCACAAGAGCCCAAAGGCCTCTCAGATACCGCCTCTCTCCTTGGGACCCTCAACCCTTCAAGACGCACGCCAACTGCCCACCCCCACCCCCCCCTGCTGCTGTTTGCCGTACAGGATCCTCATGTCTGGCGTCAAGGCTGGGCTTTCTTTAAGGGACATTTTGTTTTCGTAAACTTGGAATCACAGTGGCAGAATTATAGAAATTAATCCAATTTTCTCTCATTTATTTTTTTTTAGTTCATACCTCTAAAAAATTGTATTTGGAAGGCGCCATCCAAAACCCATCATTCCTCAATCAAAGCCCTGAGACCTGACCCAAGTTAGACCACGACTTCACCAGCCGCAAAGCTCTGCCCACTGGGAAGGGAGGTGGAATGCACTATTTGACTTGAACTCACATTGGGTCTTGGTGTCAAAAATCAAGCTTGAATTGCCTTCATCAACTGCCAGTACTATGAAGTCTTTCTGGCTTGAATTTCTATAAACAGAGAATAAATTTTAAGTGTGACACAAAGTGGCAGCAGTGAGCCGACCACCAGACAGGGGAAAGTGATACAACCCGCCACGCCCGCTCGCGTGGCCTGTGTCCGAGAATGTGCAGAGGGTGTCAGGATTGATGACACAGAGTCCAGTCGGTGGTGCAAAGAAAGCTTTAAGCAGGCCCCAAGAGGGCCTCAAGAAAGCTTCCAAGAAAAGCTTTGCTCCCAGGCTGCTTATAAGACCCTGACACCAGAGTCGGCGGCGGCAGGGGGTGGTGGCAGTCAACGTAAGTCTGATGCTTTCAGGTGAGGAGTCCCCAGAGCCACCAAGGAGCCAGACTCACGGGGGGGGGGCGCTCAGATGGGTGGCTGAGCAGCAAGGCTGCAGAAGGAGGGCCACTAACTTCCTCTCCCATGCCGAGCAGTGTGTGCGCACTACATCACTGCAAGTTTTAAAACAAAGCGAAAACCGTATGTGAAGCCGAAAAAACCGGGAAGTCAGATCTTCCCTTTACTGAGGTAGACAGAACCCTCCGGCTTCCACGGGCAACGAATGCTTCCTACAGGAAACACAGAACCAAGCAGAACACTGGGGAGGCCAGTGGGCACAAACCAAGAATGCATTCCTTGGCGCTAAGGAGATAGCTCAGTCAGTGAAACGCTAGCCCTGAGAACAAGAAGTCCTGGGTTCAGTCCTTAGAACCTTGGTTAAAGAAAAAAAAACCAACCAACCAAACAAACAAACAAAAACACTAAAATCCAGACACTAGTAAAAACACCAGCAGCTCCCCCGAATTTAGCTTGCTGCCCAGCCAGTTTAATGAAATCACACATTCCAGGCCGGCGGGAGACCCTGTCTCAAAAGAACATGGGAGAGAGGAGCGATATCCAGACTGGTCTTTGTCTTATACACGTGCACATTCATGCATATACACACACTCACATGCACATGTATGCACATACACCCACATACATACAATACATATATACACACATACATACACATACATACCCAGAGACACACATACACATGTGCCATCACATGCCCATACATACATACATACACACAAGCACACACACTCATGTGCACACCCACACACACACCAAACCACACAAAAAAGAATACATTGTACATTACACACATGTGTAAAATGTCACCAAGTGGTGGTGGCGGCGGCGGCGCACGCCTTTAATACCAGCACTCAGGAGGCAGAGGCAGGCAAATCTCTGTGAGTTTGAGGCCAGTGTGAGTTCCAGGACAGCCAGAGCTACAACACAGAGAAACCCTATCTCAGAACAAAGAGAGAGAGAGAGAGAGAGAGAGAGAGAGAGAGAGAGAGAGAGAGAGAGAGAGAGGGAGAGAGAGAGAGAAAGAGAGAGAGAGAGAGAATGTCATAAAGAAACACATTACTTAATATAATTAACATATGCTTTCAGAGGGATAAAAAGCATCCAGTAACAGTAACACTGCTAACTTCACTAAGCAGCTCCTGGAAGGAGTGAAGCTTCACACAGAACAGACAGTGGCTGCAGTTACAGAAGATGAGAATATTAACTTTAGAGACAAGATGGGGAGCCTAAGGGGGTGAATAGAGACGGCCCAGGAGGTTCCCAAGGCTCTGTCCTGCCAGTGTGACATGGAAATCACACCTCGGGTCCTCATGGAGCCTCTCTAACTCCTGTGTCTGGATTGGATCTCATGCTCTACATCTCTCCGGCCACATGCCAAGCCAGGCTCATTGCTCATGGTTTTCTCTGCCCCTTGTAGACCAATGCCGTCTGCGGCAGCCCTACCTCTAGTCCAGCAGCATGCCTGGCATCTCCTCTGGAAGTCCACTGCTTCTCAGTGCAGCAACAACAGATTCCCAGCAAAGCTGCCTCTGCCTCCAGCCTTCCTGCAATGCTCCCTCTTCCCTCTTGGAAAGGAAAGCTAGTCTCATCTACCAGTCACCCAACTTGCCACTATCAACTTAGACCCGATATCTTGCTGGCCGTACCTTCTAAATGCTGTCACCTGACCTGCAAGGGGAGAGGGGCATTCTTTAGGTAGGTAAATCCACACAGGATGCATGCCATCAATCTGCTGCAACTGGAAAAGGCAGAGGAAACCAAGCTAAGATCGAGACCCCTGCCAACCTGTGTTGGACAGCTTACGTCAACCCGACACAAGCTAAAGTCTTCTAAGAGGAGGAGACCTCAAGTAAGAAGGAAAATGCCTCCGTAAGACCCATCTATAGGCAAGCCTGTAGGACGTTTTCTTAATTAGCGCTTGATGGGGGAACCCAGCCTATGATGGGTGGGGCCACCCCTGGGCTGGTGGTTCTGGCTTCTATAAGAAAGCAGGCTGAGCAAGCATGAGGAGCAGCCGGTAAGCAGCACCCCTCCATGGCTTCTGCATCAGCTCCTGCCTCTAGGTCCCTGCCCTGTTTGAGTTCCTGTCCTGACTGCCTTTGATGGTGAGCAGTGTATGGAAGTGAAGGCTGAATAAACCCTTCCCTCCCCAACTTGCTTTTGGTCATAGTGTTTGGTCGCAGCGATAGAAACCCTAATTGGACACCATCTTGGGTTGAGATGCAGCTCTGTGGGAAATGCCCATAAGACAAACAGTCCATTGGGGATCTGAGCAAAGCCACAGGGTCACTTACTTTTGTACAGTGAAGTAGGTACTGATACATGGAGAATTCATATTCTGAACATAAAAATAATCACAGTTTTTGGTATGTGGAGGGAGAGTCTGAGATACAGAATTCAAAGAGATTCTGGGAGAGGAGGAGTAGGCAGTGTTCTGGTGTGGGCCATTATAGACCTAGAGGCCGTGGGGGGGTCCTTAAGAAGAAGCTCGTCTCCCCTTCTGGGGTGTGGCTGGAGGTTTGGGAACTAGACAGCTGCCAGAGGGCAAACAGCCCACGGATATGCGGACATGCCAAACTCCTTGGAAACAGGAACCCAGGACCAGACTGCTTAGGGGGAAAAGTCAGCTCTCTCTCTCTCTCTCTCTCTCTCTCTCTCTCTCTCTCTCTCTCTCTCTCTCTCTCTCTCTCTCTCTCTCTCTCTCTCTCTCTCTCTCTCTCTCTCTCTCTCTCTCTCTCTCTCTTTCTCTCTCTCTCACACACACACACACTATCCTCATCTTCACTAACCCTCGTAAGTCTATGTCTAGAATCAGATCTATATTAATTAGAAGTTTCTAGAAACTACCTGAGGGAATCAGGACTGTGATCTTGTACTAAAGACCTAGGGTCCATACCACATCATGCTGGGAAGAGCAAGCGTGTACAAAAAGTCCATGCCACATCATGATAGGAGGATTTACTCAAGACTCACAAACAGAGCACTGGGGGAGACCACAAATAAAGCTTACTTTAATCCTGGTGATGTGAAAAATTTTAACTTTCAAGAAATTTTATACATTTATATGTGACTTGCAAAATGTAATTAAATGTAACGACTAAAATATCAACCGCGCATTCACTGTGCTATAAAAAACAAGCTTACTTTTAAAATCAGAAAGATGACGCTTGGTATGAAAACATGATTATAGGCGAGGGGAAGGGGGGCGCAGCTTGGTGGTGGAACTCACAGAGAGGACCTGTTCTCCCATTCTGGGGTGCGGCTGGAGCAAATAAGCCATGGATGAACCTAAATCCTTGGAAACAGAAGCCAGAGCCAGAGTATCCAGGAAAAAATGTCAGCTCAGCTCCATACACCACAGAGAGAAGTGCCTCGTTCATGTGAGAGGCTCTGGATTACTCCCTGGCTCTAAAATTCCTTTGTTGCTGCTGTTGTTGGCTTGTTATTTTTCATTTTGATCCAGGGTCTCACATAGCCTAGACTGGCCTGAAACTCACCGTGTAGCCACTGAACTCCTGATCCTCCTGCCTCAACCTCTTAATACTAAGATTACATTAGGTTCCACCAAAACTGCTGGGGCTCAAATCTAAGACTTCGTTCATGCTAGACACATGCTCTACCAGCTGTGGCATATCTCCAGGCCCCCATAAACATACATGCATGCATACTTACATACATACATACATACATACATGCATATGTATAAAATCGGGTAGCAAAAAGGGAAATTATACTAAGAATCAACAGAAGTACCTTAAGAATTTTGAGTAAAAATTAAGAGAATCTCATCTCCAGAGTGAGGAAAAAAATGGTCACAGAAATTGTGGAACCCAGCACTTCATCAGGAGACACCGAGCTGATTCCTGCCTCTGACTCGAGGGTGACTTCCAGAATCTCACCACGTAATGGCCGCAGGAGCTGCAAACACGGCCTGCCCAATACCACCAGCCCTTGGTGAAATTCGAGGTCCCAGTACTAGGGCAGCTCTGTCAGAAGAACATCCCATAATGGACTACAGATGAGAAAGCAGCACAGTCTTTGGAAGGCACCAGTGTCCAAACCGCGGCCTCCGCCAGCGGCAGAGGCCATGTGCGCTTGGGAATTTGCGGCACACAGCATCCCTGTCTACAGTAAGAACTCATGAGGGAGACCCTCCTGGCAGGTGACTTCCGGACACTGAGGAATGGCTGGTTCTCCAGGAATGCTGTTTCCAGAGACTCCTAAATGGTCTCTGGAAACAGCAGCTCCCAGGGCAGGACACTATCAGCAGGATGGGCCACCCTGTGAGGGTTGATGGGTTGTGGAGTGGGGGTAGCTGACCCCTGCACTTCCTGTGCCTTCTCACTAATCAGACCCTCCCTCCCCCTGGCCCAGAGGGAGAGAAAGCTGGGACTTCCCAAAGAAGGTCAGATCTGTCAAGCACAGAGGGTGGCTTGAAACCCCGAGTGTCCTTGCCCTCAAAAGCTGTGAGGCCAGTGGCTACTAACCAACCGCCATAGAGAATCTTTAACCTGACAAAGGTAATGTATGGTTGTGGGGTGCTGTCGCCAGCCATGCAGAGAGTTACAGGACCATGGGCCTCCAGACTCCCTTTCTAATGTTTTCATTTGCATACACTAGTTACACATCACAATGCATACATATCATGATGACATTTTCGCACAAACACACGCATTGCAATCACGTTCATCCCGACCCTTGCCCCCTTCCACTCCAATTAACCCCTTCCTGTTCCTAGTCCCCCACTTTTATTTTTTCACATTGTGTGTGTGTGTGTATGTGTGTGTGTGTGTGTATAACAACAATTCTGTGTATACGTTGTCTTAATGGTTGATAAATAAAGCACTGTTGGCCAATAGGGAAGCAAGATGGGTGGGACTAGGAGTCGAGGGGGATTCTGGGAAATGTAGTCAAGAGTGGGGAGTTGCCATGTGATCCCGGGAGGAGAGGACGCCAAGTCTGGAATTCTCCGTAAGATAAGACCTTATAAAAATATATATTAGTAATTATGGGTTAGTAATTAAGTCATAGCTAGCCATTAAGAAACCATAGCAAACGGCCAACAGCTTCATAATATAGTGTCTCGTGTGTTATTTGGGGGCAGAGACAGCAGTGGGAAAGAATGCATGTTACAAACAATAATTAAAGAAGAGGTTATGAATTTGAGAGTGAATGGGGAAATAAGGGAGGAGTCAGAGGACAAAGGGGAGTTGAAATGATGTAAATACAATACTAATTTAATTCTCAAAAAAATGTTTACTTTTTTAAACAAGTGATAATGGCCATGGCATAAGCCCATGGGAGAATGGCTAGAATGGATTTTTTTTAAAAGATAGTTCTACTGTGTAGTGCAGGCTGGCTTTGAACTTGTGGTCCTCTGGTCTCAGCCTCCCAAGTTCTGGGATTATAGTCCTAGCCAGGACTTTCTATAATTATGGTGGAGGCAGGGATGGGATTTGGCCACTCTCCAGCAGAGAGAGTCTGTGAACACATGGTGCTCACAGCTACGGCCATCCGTTAAGGAAGTGCTTGCCCTCCCACATCTGGTGACCACTGGCACAGACTTTCCACCAGAAGAAGAGTAAAACACCCGTTATTCACAGGCCCCCCC
Source organism: Mesocricetus auratus (assembly GCF_017639785.1). Classification (NCBI taxonomy): domain Eukaryota; kingdom Metazoa; phylum Chordata; class Mammalia; order Rodentia; family Cricetidae; genus Mesocricetus; species Mesocricetus auratus. The sequence goes on along the minus strand of NW_024429192.1, from coordinate 2,484,150 downwards.
ACCCCAGTGGAGATAATCAGAAACAGCTACAATAAAACAAGCAGCAAGATTCCCTTGCTAGGTACACCGCCCACGTGATATCAGCTCACACGCGGCCACATGCCTTCCCGGGATGACCCCCAGCCTCCCCACTGGGATCGTGAAGAAGGTCAAAGTTATCACTAAGAGCAAAGCCTGGGTTGCTCTGACAGACATTTGGAATGCGGATCTATTAGACAGCTGGTCCGCCTCCCAGACTTGCTCAAACCGACCTTTGCCTGACTCCGATAGAACAAACTCATCCCCAGGAGCAGGAAGACTTTTATGCGGTAACCCGGGCTGACCTCGAACTCACAGGTAGCCAAGGATGGCCTTGGATTCCTGGCTTTCCTAGGCCTACTTCTCAAGTGCTGCAATTACAGGCCCAGGCTACAGAGCCTGCTTTATGCCATGTCAGGAATCGAACCTGGGACTCTGCAAGTCCTGCAAGCACTCTAGCAACTGAGCAGTATCCCAAGTCCCGGAAAGCCTTTAAAGAAAGACTAAAAGCTAACTGTTGACTTTGGAAATGTAACGTTTTAATTGTGTAATAAATCTGAATTGGATCTACTGAGAAAAAAATGGCTGTTTTCTACCAGGAACGGGGACAAAAAGTCGGGTTCTTGTGGTCTTCTTTAGACATCTGCAAATCTGAGTTCAATTTAAAAAGCCAAGGCACAGGGACAGAGCAGGAATGTACAGAGATGGATGTGTGTGTGGCGGTGGGGGGGCAGTCTGTGCCATCCTACAGCTGAGAGACAGTGTGAAAGTGCATGTTTCCAATTACCAACGCGGACTCTGCACTCGGGGAGAGGCACGCAGACACAGCACCCGGCATGCTAACCAGAGCCCAGGAAGAGACCTGCACAAAGTATGTCCTTCCACTGAAACTGTTGTTTCATAATTCAGTTCACCCCAAGCAAGACTTGTTTTTGTTAGGCGACCTCTCTCTCTCTCTCTCTCTCTCTCTCTCTCTCTCTCTCTCTCTCTCTCTCTCTCTCTCTCTCTCTCTCTCTCCCTCCCTCCCTCCCCTCTCTCTCTCTTCACACAAAGGCTGGCTGTGTTGGTGTAAGGGCTCTCATACTCAGAATTTCCTTATAGTGCTCCCAGGAGGTCAGGGAGTTGGCTAGGAGTTCTAAAACATGTCAGCTTCCCATAATTCATAGGCTAGGATGGACAAGCAGTGATACTCAGACACAGGGAGGGTTTGACCAGATAAATGGTGATGAGAATCAATGGTGCTAATTTCCAACTTCAAGTGAGCTTCCAATAATATATACACACACACACACACACACACACATATATATATACATAGGTATATGTATATATATATATATATATTCCAGCCCTGTCCACGTGTAACAACATAAATAATCAGGGTTGGGGAGTTCAGTGGCAGAGACATGGGTTTGCAAGCTTCTCTCACCACCTTGGAAAGGTTAACATCTGATGCTGAGATTCGAGGTTACTTCTTCAAAAAATGAAAGAAGTCTTTCACGTCTTGGATGGATTCTAACAATCTTCACGTGGAACCAGGAGACTCTTCCTTAAGACGTCCTAAAGCAGGAGCTACATGTGATGGCAATGAGGTTGGGTGGGACACTTGGGGAACTGAAGGGCAAGGGAAAGCAAAGGTTCTGACTTGAAATTTCACGGTGAGGAAGTCTTTGATGGCCTCATCCTCCAGGACTGAGGTGCAGCTCCGGGAACCTTCCAGTGCCCTTAACTCAAGAGATGGTGGGGGATTCAGAGCAAGCACCCTGGTGTTTTCATGACGATTTATGTGTGAACTAGATTCAAGGAAAGATAAAGACTCAGCCGGACTCAGAGATGATGAATCCAAGATGAACTCCTTGGGGCTGGGGAGATGGCCCAGACTTTAACTGTCTCCTTGTACATGCAGGAGGATCTGAGTTCCATCTACTGCAGCCACACAAAACACTCAGGCACAGCTGTTCATACCTGTAATCCCAGTGCTAGGGAAGCCCAGAGGAGGTATTCTTCGAGCTTGCTGGTCAACCAGCACAGCTAAATGGGCAAGTTCCAGGTTTACTGAGACTCCCAATCACAAAAAATAAGGATGACTAAGGAAGGCACATGATATCAACCTCTGACCTCCGTGTACACACTCACACACACACCATAAACACATTTAAATAAGGTACCACTCTGAGATTTCAGATTTGTAAGAAACAGAATACACAACACAAAAGGGCTTACTTCAGGCCACACATATTAAGAGTCCAGGACCAACCCTGAAGCAGAATCCTACTCCCCATATTTCTGAAAGCATTTCTAAGGAAGATGCACAAAGACCTGCCTCAGTAACTGGGACTCGAGTGAGCCTCCAGCCAGGGCAGAGAGCCAGCTGACACCGGGTACACTAGCAGGTCTCCCCCAGGACTCTGCAGTGCACCTCTCTTCCATAAGTGTATCCAGAGATGCCAGCCCCTCTAGGAGCACAACATCTCTTTTCATTTCAGCTCCTTTGTGTCAGCCTTAAGGAAGCCTTGCATAAAATGATCAAAGATGTTTTCATGGTCCTTCCAAACCTACATCCCAGCAAAGGCGCTCCAATGCCTTTCTGAGAATCCTCTAAAAACTGAGAGTTTTGAAGATGTCTGGCGACAGAACGCAGTGCCTCATAGCTATAACATTTTTTAAAAGGCATTCAGTTTAAATTAATATATTTGGCCAGACAACTGTATTAAAATTCTTGTTATTTTTTCTCTTATAATGGTAGCCTGTGGTATGACTAGTCTTCTTCTTCTTCAAATCTGTGCAGTTATTGCTTCTCTCTTGCCTGAGGTACATCATGTGTTTTTCATTTGAGTGGGCTATGCTGCTGCAATACCTCATTAAAAGCAAACACTCGGCTAAACGAAAGTCTTCATCCCCTGCCACAAAGGGCGTAAACGAACTCAGAAAGTCTCAGAGGCTCATAATTCACCGCAAAGCACTCGTGTACCGGCTGCTCAACTGATATCCAACTCTGCCGGGTGATGTCACAGTACCCATGCTCTTAAAACAGCCAGCCTTTGGAAAGTCTATACGTGCTCTCATGCAATAAAGCAGTTACTGTGTAAATACAGCCGGTTTTTTTTCCTGCACAGTAAACAGTCCTCACCCCAACACACACACACACACACACACACACACACACACACACACACACACACACACACAGAGGGAGAGAGAGAAGGACTGGGAGCAATCTTCTTGCATACACAGCCCTTCCAGCCTGCCTCTCTTTTGCTGGACAGCTCCCTTCCCACAAGCCTTTCCTTCTAGGGACCGACCTGCCCTGGAATCTCTGCAGCCAGCCCTGGAGCCCACTCACTTAGGAGTGCCAGTCTCTCCTGTCGTTAAGGGAAAGGCCATTCCTACCTGTCTTCTTAAATTCTAGAGTCCCTTTTCTAAAGGTTTGAGAGGCGTTTCATCCTGGTACCATGGCAGCTGGCTCAGCTCCTCAGAGTTCACAGGAAGACACTGTCTGCTCTGAAGAGTGATTTGGTTTTTTTGTTGTTTGCTGTTTTTGTTTTTGTTTTAGGTAGCATCAAAGGCCTGAGGATGAGTTAGGGCGTAATCTTACAGGGCAGTATTTTGTCCTCATCTTCATTAGGATGGACACTGTTTTTCGTGGTTGGGTACAGGTGTTGGCCTCTATGGAGATAAGCATGTTGTTACCTCGAAAAAAAAAAAAAAAACTAAGGTAGGAGAGACGGCTCAGCCATTAAAAGCTGTCGCTCCTCTTGGCAGATGTCTGGGGTTCAGTTCCTAGCATTCATATTGGGTGGCCCACAACTTCCTGCCATTCCAGCTCCAAGGGGGTCTGATACCCTCCTCTGGCCTCCTCAGGCACTCACTCACATCCATATACACATGAGTAAAAACAAACTAGCATCCAAGTTAGCAATCGTAATTCGCTGCAGGCATGGCAAGACAGGTAACGGAGGATGTCATTCACTCAGGGTCCCAAGAACAGTCAAACCCAAAGAGACAGGAAGTACAGTGGTAGGACCTGGGCCTGGGGACTGGCAGAGTGGAGTTACGGAGTGGAGAGATTCTTTTTCATAAAAGCTAAATTAAGGACCGGGCGTCGGTGGCGCACGCCTTTAATCCCAGCACTCGAGAGGCAGAGGCAGGCGGACCTCTGTTAATTTCAAGGCCAGCCTGGTCTACAAAGCTACACAAAGAAACCCTGTCTCGAAACACACTCCCTGCCCCCCCCCAAAAACTAAAAGACTGCCTTGTCTACCACACCCTGTATTTATTTGAAATCTTACCCTGTTGTGAACTTTGCAGTTTCCGAAGCATATTTACTCCTTCGTGTAAATATCACCGCCCATGTCTTAGGCTAGGTGTTGACCAGTCTCGAGAACCCAAAGAGGAATCGGGGTAGACCCTATATTTCCCAACCCTGCAAGGATGTCAGTACCAGCAACATGAAGTAAAATGTGCTCACCCAAAGTCACACTAATATTTCCTAGCTTTTCAATTCAATTGCAGTTTCAAATCTTCTGTCATATTAACCACTAAAAATCACTTGAACTCACTATCTCCTAGATTTGCCTACGGACAGCCACATCCTTTCTAAGAGGGGCATAGATGAAAGACTGTAGAATTTCGCCTGGGAAAATATTAAATTGTTATTACTAAACTATTAAATCTGTCTTCAGCTGACTAAGAATTGCTATTCTCACCAACACAAAATGGTTGGTACTTTCCCATGTCTCACTCTCCCTGCTTAACCCAGCTATCTCTGGACACAATCCTAGACCATTATCTCTGAATGCGATTATTAGAGAGGGCCATAGGCCTACTGCTTCCCTGGGGATGGAGGGAGATGGTGTCTCATTGACCCTGAGGAGGAACATGTAGGGAAGCAGTCCACGTGAAAGGGACTGTCTGTGGCTTTAAGAGCAGCCTCTTTCTTCACTCATCTTATGGTGAGGTGTCCCTCCATCCTCCCTGGAAGGACTAACTGGAGCCTCCTCCAAGTATTGGTGCACTCAGTGTCCTTTAGCACGGGGTCTATCCTCTACTAGAGAATACATGACTGCCATGCCCATCACCACACTGGGAAACGAGGGACCATGCTCCCGAGGGTCTGAAATACAAGACAATACTGGATATCCCAAAGCACTGGAGGCAGGAGCCCAACGGAGAGGGGTGCGTTCAGCCTCCGCATTGGGAGAGCGGGTGAGAACTGTCCCAGTGATGAGTTTGTGCACCAGCCTCTGCGGAACTGCTGAGTTCGTGTCAACCCTGGTGTTTCTTTCTCCAGGTTGTCACTCCTGAATCAAACCAGTAACAGGCTTGGGGCATGTGGGAACACAGTGCATGAAGGAAGCTGTGTAAGGAGATTTCCAAGGGCTTGTGATTGAAAACCCCAAGTTGGCTGATAAGAGTATTGTAACCTCTGCTCCTCCACAGCATGGATTTTGTTCTTGGAGTGTGCTTCCGTGCCCTTCCCGGCTGTAAACAGGAGTGGGTTTACTTCCGATCATCCAGCATCTACTATTATTATTTAGACAACGTTTCCAAGAACAGGTTGTCCTTACGATGGTATCCGGCTTGAACTCATGTGACCTTGCCCTTGTGACTGTATAAAACACGAACGTAAGTGAACCTTGCTCATCTGACCCTGCTTAACCCTCAGGATGCCCGCAGAGCACAAACTGTCTGGTGCCCCGGATAAAGCTGGCTACTGGATAAGACTTCAGTTAGCCTCGCTTTTAGACCCCACTCTCCCACTCACAGCCAAGCAGAGCCACACCAAGGGCAGCATTACAGGAAGGGGGCATTCAGTTCCGTTTGTGAGACAAGGTCTTGCTACGTCACCCTGGCTAGCCTAAAACTCTCTATGTAGGCCAGGCTGGCCTCAAAATCAAGGATCTGCCTGCCTTTGTCTCACAAGGCCTGGGACTTGAAGGCACACACTGCCACACCCTACTCCTTTTATTTCTTTCTAAAGTGACTATTTCTATTAACACGCATGCACGTGTGTGTATGTAATTTGACAGATAATAACCGTACACACTTACAGGGCACAGTGCGGCATTTCAACACATGTCCTACGCTGTACAATGATGGGATGGAGCTGTTCGTGAGTCAGTAACCTCAGCCACTGACCACTTCTTTTGTGCAACAATTCACATCCGAGCTAACAGCTCAGTGTCTTGTCATCCAGCTGGTGCAGCTCCCTCCTCCACATAGCTTCAGACGTTTCTATCACTCCAAAGGAAACCTGTACTCACACCGCAGGCTGATCTCCATCTTCCTCACCCTGTGTGCTGTGCAACTGACCCAACCTGACAGTTACATACAAAACCACTAACAAACCACACACACACACACACACACACACACACACACACACACACACACACGCACGCACAGTGAGAGAACGATTTAGTCAAAGTTCTAACCCGAGTGACCCTCAGAGGAGACAGGTGAGACAATGCTAAGAACCCCTGCATTCATCTCTATCCTCCCTGCTTCCTGAGCTTTCCACATCCTTTGCCACCTCCAGCTAATCCTTCCTGCTAACCGGTCTCTGAGAGGGGCTGTAAACATTTCCAGCGTGCTTTGGAAAAGTGTTCGCCAGATGCCAACTGACTGCATGCAGCTCCGTGCTGTAAGAAAGAGACAGTGGGGGGCATGCTCTAACAAACAGTGGGGATGGCGGGGACATACACACATGGCCAGGGATTAAGAAGGCCCCTGGGGTACATTGAGAGGAGGCCAAGGTCAGTCTCCTCATCAAGATGACGGAGCCCTGCAGGACTGCATGCGGGCGGGCGGGCTCCGGGCCCCACAGAGTGAGCCACCTTCCTCCAGGATGCCTCGAGGCATCGCGGTGGCTGCAGATGGGCTTGCGGGGAGGGGGGACACACGGAGCAAGGCAAGGAATGGTGTGCATCCTTCAAATGTCACTGAATCTGACCGTGACCCCGAGTGGGGAAAGCGTTGCTGTGTATGTGTCCTGCCTTTATTTATTTGTGTGCACATGTGGTGTGAGGTACTGTAAATATAGTGCTTAGCTCAGGGCAAGCAGGTCCTCTAAACCCTGACTTACACCCTCAGCCCTCTTTTCACTATTTTCCCGACTTGGACCTGGTGCAGCGGTTTGAATGTAATTGGCCCTCCTAAGCTCATAGGGAGTGGCACTGTTAGGAGGTGTGGCTTTAAATGTAATAAGTGTGGCCTTGTTGGAGGAAGTGCGTCCCTGTGGAGGGGGCTTTGAGCTCTCACATAGGCTCACACCCTGTTGCCTGTGGGTCAAGATGTCGGACTCCCAGCTCCTTTCTGAAGCGTCGCGTCCGTCTGCACGCAGCCATCTCCCAACCACGGGCGAAACCTCTGAAACTGTGAGCCACCCCCTTAGATGTCTCCCCTTTATGAGAGGTGCCTTGGCCATGGTGTCTCTTCACAGCAATAGAAACCCTAAGACACACGGCCTCACTAAGCTGCCCGGGATGGCTTAGAATTCACTCTGTAATCTTTATTGTTTTACTGATTGCAAAAGTAAATGAAGTTACTGTAAAGTATTGAAACATTACAGAAATTTTGAAATTGAAATCTACTGGAAATAACCTCGGACCTGCAATCCTCCTGCCTCGGTCTCCCCAGTGACCAGACTAAAACATTTTGCCAGTTCTGCCTTTTTTCCACAGGGCTTTAACAGTCTGTGGAGCTGACCTAGGTGGAAGGGGCCAGCCAGTTTGAAATGCTCGCTGCTTGTGTGGTCTGGAACTCTCTAGGTGGTGCCAATGTGTTTCCATTTTAGATGCTCCACTCGGATGGTTGCTCGCCCTCCACGGCCTGAGTAGACATCCACTGTGCCACCTGGGTGATCCAAATGTATCCGAGGTGGGCTGCAGAAGGCACTTGCTGAGAAGCCTCTGCCTGCCAATCCCATCTTACATCAAGAAACCATTACATTTCGCTCATAGTCGAAGGACTCGTTTCATATCACATACTGTTGCTTCCTGGACTATAAAAAGAGCCTTCCATGATTTATCGATCACTAGATTATATCTTTAAAAAAACATACTCTGATTTTAGAGGCAATAAATCAGATTTAAATAGAATCTTCATTTAAATTTACTTATGAATTATTGAAATTAAAACGCTATCGGATTTGTTCTCCAAAAGTGCTACTTTGCGGTATTTAAAATACAGATAAAATAAGTTTAAAAAAGCACACACAGCATATTTAGCAAGATAACTTCTGCAATTCAAATGAATTCATACTACCTTTCCTTAAAAGTAGATCCTCATGGGTCGGGCGGTGGCGGCACACACCTTTAATCCCAGCACTCAGGAGGCAGAGATAGGAGGATCTCTGTGAGTTCAGGGCCAGCCTGGTCTACAGAGCAAGTTCCAGGACAGCCAGGGCTACACAGAGAAACCCTGTCTTAAATAAATAAATAAAAATATCCCCTGGAGTTTGGGAGATGGCTTGGTGAGTAAAGCCTGCAGCACAGACAGACATGCAGACAGGGTTCATATCCCCAGCAGTGGGGTAACAGAGAGCATGGTCGTGCACACCTGTGAGCCTAGCATTTCCAGTGCAGACACAGGCAGATCCTGCAGCCCACTGGCCTGCCAGCTGAACCAGTCAGTGAGCTTCAGGTTTCTCAAAAGGTAAGGAAGCAATATGCCATTTGACATCAACCCCTGGCCTCCTAAGAACACACTCTCTCTCTCTCTCTCTCTCTCTCTCTCTCTCTCTCTCTCTCTCTCTCTCTCTCTTTCTCTCTCTCTCTCTCTGAAAACACCATAGTATCAAAAGCAAAAAAAAATCCTAAGCACTGCTAATTCTGATCATGTTGTTTATAAATCCATTGAGATGCCCTGTGACTTTTCAGTGTAAATTACTCAAATTACAAGTTTTGCCCTCTGTGTATTTTCCAGGGATGTGTTTATCAATTCTGCTGCTACGTCTGCTATGATTTCTCCAGAGACTAAAAGATGTTTATAAGACAAATGACATCATGACCACGACAGACTTCACCGTGTTTACATCAGTTGGATTTCCAGGGGCTTCGAGACACGGCTTTAAAATCCCCTATTATCCTATGGCCTAATGTGTTCCCGATGCTTGCATCTCCAAAAGATAGAGGAATGGGCTTGTTCAAAGAGAATGTACTATTTGGCACAAGCAAGCGCGTTTGCACGCTCCTATGAGACAGTCTGACGCTTCCACTGTGAACCAACAGAGTCATGAGACAGGAACTCAGCAGCAAACAGGGGTTCCAGGCAAGTTACTATAAGGAATACAATGGATATCTCACCGAGAAAGAGACGTATCCAAAGGCATGTGAGAAATTCCCTACTGCAGTTAGAAATTCAGCCACTTGTTTAAACTGTCTTAGAGAGAATTGGGGCAGCAGCGACACCTCAGCAGGTGAAGTGCTGCTGGTGCAGGCAGGAGGCAATGAGTTCAAGTCCCAGAACCCAAGCAAAGATGCTGAGCAGGGTGGTTCACGCATGTAACCTGGTGAGGCAGAGACAGGCGGGCCAACAGACACCCCATCCAGCAAACCTGATAAGAATTAAGTAAAGATCCCTGCAAGGGATCCTATCTAAAATGGAAGAAAAAAATGGTGTCTGACACTTAGGGAAAACACTGAGGTTGACCTCTGCCCTCCACATGCATGACACGAGCACACGCATGCATGAGGACCTACACGTGTGCCTACACAAACATGCACATTCCGCCCCATACACATAGGAAACATTTTTAAATTATCTTTTATGCTTTTTTTTTTATTTTGGGGGTGAAAGCCACTGAGCAGGACATACCTAACACACGTTCATGAGTTTTCTATTGGAGCTCCCGGTATGCCAGACCCTGTCCCCCCAAAATGTACTCCCCACTGATGGGGGAGCAACCATGGAGAACTGATTCTTCTGTAGACCTGAAGCAGCTCTTCAGGTAGCTCGCTCTGGTGCAAGCACAAGAGTGTACAGAATACACGCTGTTTCCCTTGGGCACCCCTAAACCTAACGCATGTATGACCGCCCTCAAAGGTGTCTCTCAGCTCCAGGCCACGCGTCCCTCAAACTCCCTTCAGCGATGGGGTTTTCTTCCTGTTATTGTTTTTGTTTGGTTTCACAGTGCTGAGGTTGAAGCTGGGGCCCTTAGCTTGCTAGGCAAGTTCTCTGCCACTGAGCCCCACCCAAGATTCTAGATCTGCTGCGGGTATTGTCCCTGAAGCCAGCTTCCATCCATCAATACACCTGCAGATATATCAGCCACGTGTGTATGTGCTAAAGCACATCACGAGGAAATGATGTCTGCACAGCTTTATGGACGATTCCTTTTGTAAACCTGACTTCCCAACTTTCTACAGCAGCAGCTGTGATTTGAACTCGCCATTCAGCAAATGTATCAGAGTACTAAACGGGGCACAGGATGGAGCCATGGGGAAACAAAGGAAGGCTCCTCCCTTTCTGGACCTGGCCTTGCCTTAGGGGATGTGAAACCTTAACCAGCGGATGGGGGAATGGCTCAATGGGGGAAAGTGCTCGCTGTACATGCTTGAAAGTCTTGGTATGGACTCCCAGAACTCACATAAAATCTGGATACAGCGGTGCACATCTGCAGCCCCAGCTCTGGGAGGCAAGGAGCAGCTGCTCTCGGGGGCTCTCTGGTGTTCTAGCTAAAGTGGTAAGCTCCGGCTGAGGAGGCGGTAGAGGAAGTAAAGTCCGTGCGGAGGAGCCAGCATGTGCAAATACCTCCACAAACACCTCTGTGCACAGAGCAAGAGAATGCCAAGGCTGTGGCAAGAGACAAAACCATGGAGGGTTAACGGAGTCAGATGCATAGGGGGGCTGCTGGGAAGGCATGAGCCAGAGTGAAAAACCACTGGAAGGTTTGTGACCATGCAACGTTCCGGTGGAACCCAGTGTTCAACGGGTCGCAGGTTGTCTGCAGAGAACAAAGTCACCAAAATAATAATAATAATAATAATAATAATAATAATAATGCCGTGGTAGAAGCAGGGACCGGCTAGGAACCAGAGACGTGATCCACGCATGGGCCAGTGACCACAAAATACCGAGTTTCCTGATGAGGCACCGGGGTTCTTAGAAAACACACAGTTAACAGAAATGTCTGGGACTCAGCACACCCTTCCTATTATGGTCTTACTACAGCAGAGACATGATTTTACATTTCCTTTCCCAGGGTATCTTATTCTAACAAACACACACACACAAAGATCCCTAAAGACAAGTCAGCCAGGGCAACGAAAGTGATGAAATTGCCATGTGCAGCCAGGGAGGATCCAAACTGATCAGGGCAGAAAACCTCCAGCTAAGAGGCCCCCCGTGCTAACCACAGCCTTCTCCCTTCTACTGCTCATGCTCTTCCTGTAGCTGCCTGCAATCCCCAGTAGAACCTGCCTTCCTAGATACCTCTGTTTTCCCAGACTTTTTTTTTCAGCTCAGGTTTCCCCAGGCTCAGCCTATATGCTACCAAAACCCTGACATATCTCCTATTTCAACCCCAGGAGGCTGCCCCCCCCCCCCCCCGGAGTTTGTCCCCAGCTCCCCTTTCTCCATGCCCATACCAGAGAACTGAGCATTGGGAGATGAAAGTCACGTAACTACACTGGCTGGATCTGCTATAAATCTCATTTGTTAGCTCACTGGGAACCGACGTCAACTCCTTAACTGCTGTTCGGCCCATCTCCCGTTTATGTTATTCCCTCCTGGCTGCTGGAAACTTTCATAGTCTCAACACTCACTCACGGGCTACTCTTGTTTTCCACTTTGCCGAGAAGAAGGCTCACCCACACTTTCTCCCTTTCTTTTGGTTCAAGGGGAAAAGTGTCCTGTCCCTGATCTCAGGCCCTGTCAATGCAGGAATGACAACTGCTCCTTCCAACTCTCTCCACCCTAGCCCTTGAAAAGGCTCAACCTTGTCATGGCTGTCTTTCCTCCTGCACCTTCCCTGTAACCTGTAGTAGAAACAACTTCTGCCTTAAGCTATACATCTTGGCTCTGTCAAAACATTCCACACCTCAGTTTCTCTTGCCAAACATCTCTACTCAACTCTTCCAATCCAAAGGCTGGAAACTGAATTGTAGTAGCATCTCGACTTGCCAGGGAATTTGTGTCAGTGGCCACACCCATTTGGGTGTGGCTTCAGGTGCATAAGAGAAGCAAGGGACAGGCTCACTCTCTTGGGTCACGGAGAGCCATCAGAAGGGCAGAGGCTGCATCTTCTGGAGCAGGAAGGCTGGGGCGATTCTTTACTATTATCTGTGTAAGTTGTTCCGCAATAAATACCCATTTATCATAAAAAAAGACACACTGTGGCCTATGGGCTGAAGACGAATGCTCCAATGTTACAAAGGAACTTTGGGTGACTGTCCAGGCAGCGAGATGTCTCTGTCAATTCTAGAGTTTATATATTATCCTTCTGTGGTCTTTGATGGCATTAAAGACAGATAGTTGTGGTTATGGTTTTCTTTAATTGTGATAAAAGATAAATTACATAAAACTGTAGACTCACAAAGATAGGATAGATGATAGGATATTTTCTATAAATTTTGTCAAATGTTAATGGAGTAAATATTATTACCTATAGTTCTTACTTGGTACCTGTTTTGTTATATATACTAGTACTATGTTAATGTTAAAACCCTTCTTTTTATTTAGACAGAAAAGAGGAGACGATGGGGGATGTCCTTCTGTATATATGATTCTCTTATTGGTTGATGAATAAAACACTGTTTGGCCAACAGAGGCAGGAAGATAGGTGGGCCTAGGAGCTGGAGAGAATTCTGGGAAAGGTAGACAGAGAGAGACCACAAGAGACACCATGTAGCCGCCAAAGGAATACCAGGTCTGGGCATTCTCTGGTAAACCAAGACCACATGGAAATACATAGATGTATAGACATGGGGTAATAATTAAGACAGGGCTAGCCAATAAGAAGCCCTAGCCACCAGCCAACAGTTTTATAATTAATATAGGGTCTCCATGTGTTTATTCGGGGCTGAAGCAGCCACAGGACCTGGCAGAACAAGAAACTCAAGTTACAGTGAATCCCTAATCCCTAATCCCACCCATCCTCTTTTCTGCCCCATTCCCTCCCTCATAAACCCCCCTGTTCTAGAAGCAGCCGCTCCCTCTTCCGGGCATCACTTGTGAGCCCTTAGCCACCTTCAACTCCTTCCTTGCTCAAGCCCCTAGCCCTGGTCAACCTTGTAGGCAATTCCTGTTCCCAGTGGCCTCCATCCTCAATAGCCCACACACCATCGTTTGCCTTCAAAGTGAGTCTTATCCCGTGCGTTCCTTCCTAACACCCATAAGAGTTTTCTTTCCTTTCCTGCGGCGACACCCACCCACATTAAAGCATTTTACACACGCCCGACCTTCCTGTGCTCAGACAGAAGCGCCGTGACGATGGGACATTACTGCATCCCGTTTTAGTCCATCACAGAACTATGCACAGTGCAGTGCTGGCAAGTCCACTTTCAGGCCCAGCCTGGGACACTCCCCCTTGTCTGCTGTGCGCTACTGAGACATGACAACCGCAGGCGGTATTTATACTGCCCCATATGCACCTGCTGCAACCACCATACTGGTGAACTTAGCTTCTTTGCCAGGCCCTGATACAGGCGTGCACACCCCTACAATGGGCACATTTTCCTTGCCGTGATGTGTCAGTTCACAGACACTGCGCTCCCACCGTGAAGGCTCTCTCTTCCCTCTGGTCCCTCTGCCTCCATCAGAAGAAACAAAAACTGAGGGGGACCGGGACGCCACACCAAGGGACAACCTGGTCCAGTCCGCTCCTGATCGTTCGAGGGTCCAGTCCCTGTTTTGTTTTGGTTTTTCTTTGCTTCCTAGAAACAAAAACACAACTTTCTGGGGGAAAGTCAAGATTATGCGGTGCAGAACAGGAAGCAAGGAGGCTTAAGCCTGGTTATCAGCTGCCTTCTTATCTCCTCTCCTTCAGCTGATCGTTTCTCGGGAGTAAGTGTGAGCCCTGGGGGTGTGGCTCAGTTGGTACGGGGCTTGTGCAGCATGAACCCTGTGGACTCAGCGGATACAGGGCTTGTACAGCATGCACATTGGTACAGGGCTTATATAGCATGCATAGAACTCTGGGTTTCAGTCCCAGCATCACATAGAATTGGGGGCAGTGATGCCTATAATCCTGGTCCTGGGGATGATAGAGGGATCATAAATTTGGGGTTATCCTCATCTTCACAGTGAGCTCAAGCCAACCTGACCTAATAACACGCTGTTTCAAAAAATAAAAATAAAAAAGGGAATGGGCTTCCCCACCACACCACACACACACACACACACACACACACACACACACACATTCACACACACACACACACACACACACACACACACACATGCACATACACCAGACAAATAAATGGAAGGAGGCCCAGGCACCCTGCATCTTCCCTGCAGAGTAAATCATCCCTGGCTTAGTTCTTCTTTGTAGTGAATAAACAACATCATCATCTCCCTGAGCTGACGACCATTAGGAATATCCCACTTTAAGACCCCTGCCTGTCTAAAACACTGGCATTCCTTTGAGTCAGAGTATGAGCTCAGGTTGTGAGGAGAAAGGTGTGACCGAGGGTGACTCCCAAGTCCACCAAGGCCACAGGGCGTGAGTCAGTGGCCATGATAGTTTACTGGCAATGCTGTCTTCTTAACCTCACGTGCCATCACAAGGCATTAACATCCAGCGCTCTCTCATGGGCAACTATGGGCTTATCCTTGCCAAGGCATCTGTTATCATGTTTGAGAGGGAAGATGGCATATTATTGCATGGTGCTACAGTGACTGTATGACTTCCTGCCCACATGCAACTGGTCATATATTATATTCAAACTCATTTCAGGTGACTATTAATGCAGAGAGTCACACCGACTCTCACAAGTCCAGAGAAAATGCTGCCACCAAGAGAGGGGAGCTGTTCAGGCCTTTGGAAGGTTCTCTTGACACTAAAAGACAGCTAGGGTAAGCAGCCATCTCCCAAATATTCAAGGGCAGCTCAGACGGGGTCCATGTGGGATTCTGTGCCGATGTTTCCTGACTCTCGGATGCTTCTGTTATATTTTGATCTTTGTCTTTTAGAAATTTATTTTAATTCCATAGGCAAAGATACTTGAATACATATATCCACCAAAGAAACCATAGACAGACAATTCTCTAGTCCACCGCTGCTGTGTGACAAAGCTTCTCCTGGAGACATGCCACACACATGTCTCCTTACTGTTGTGATTTAAGAGTCCAGCATGTCTCCTGTTTCTGCTGTGCCTTCACGTGTTTGCTGCCGCCGCCATCATTCCGTGACATCTGGCACGGTATGAATGAATACAGGGGAGATCCCCACTGCCTGGTAATGTGGTGTGTCTATCTCACGGAAATATCCCGTTCTGCTGCGGGTCATCATGAAGATGATTTCTTCCTAGGCTGTACCGTCTTAACTGGCAAATAACAGTGTTAGCCTAAACAGAGTTTTTTGGTGACTGAGAAATAAATACAAGGAAGCATCACACAGTGAGGGCTGAGGCATTTCACTTTAGGGGCTGCAGGGATCACAGCTCACCTTAAATGCCAAGGAAAACAACCGAGTCCCAGGAGCCAGGATGGCTGGCATTCTTTTGACCTCAATGTTGAAAGATGCATTCACAGAGAGCACCAGAGCTGAAGCCAAGCCTTAGAATGACTTAAGGTTAGATTGAGATACTCTGATAACAGCTTTGAGATGAAAAACCCTGGGATGCAGTCTGAAGTTCACAAGGACACATAGCTGAGGGATAGATTATTTATTACTAGCTGACATACCTTCCTTGCTAGGATTGGTTGATGATCAAAGATGACTGTTTTCTTGTGCTCATCTCTGCCCTCAATCTCCTGATGATGAGTGGTATGCACCCTGAGGATTTGGTAGAGTCGACTGGTTGCAATTCACCTATAAAAGTTTAGGTTTGTGATTCCTTTCATGTTCCTTATAAGACTGCATTTCAAGATAAGTAATAAAGTGATTGAGTCTTTGTAACCATCCTGCCAGCCGAAGAAATGGCTGAGGAAAATACCCTGCTCGTTCACACTCCGTTAATCTATAACAAGTTACTTATATGTAACAGTATGAAGCTTCTTGGGATGAATTTGTTTTAATCGTGTAAGGGGAAATGAAAAGCTTGGTTGTTTTTTATTTTTTGTAATCTGTATTCATTATAGTTGTTCACTTGAAAAAGAGAATGTAGCCACACTGTAATTGTTATACTGCCTGAAAGATTTTGTTGGGGGTATCTAAGCTGTAGAGCAAAAATGAAGGGAGAATAAAGAAGAATACAGGAAAAAGGAAACCATCGAGAGACAGACAGACAGAGACAGAGAGAGAGAGAGAGAGAGAGAGAGAGAGAAAGAGAGAAAGAGAGAAAGAGAGAAAGAGAGAGAGTGTGTCTTTTCCCTTACCCCCTCAGATAAAAACGTCTTAGTACGCTGACTCCGTGGATTCCCTTCAAATCCTGTGCCACTGTAGGAGGCGGGCCCTCATGGCTCTGTATAAACCCTCTTCCAGGTAGCTCAGCTGGATTCCGTTTCTTCTGGGCAGCTGATCTGTGCTCAGACTCTTCTCTGCAGCTGGTCTCTGAGAGTCTTTGCAGGTCAGCTTCCTTCTGTTTGAGGGGGGCTTACTGGGGCAAGGGGGTACCCGGTGAATCTGGTCAGTTTCAGGGACATCCTGAAGCCATTCTGAGTTGCTTACTTTCCGCTTAATGGGTTTCCTACAGCGATGCTCACCGTGTGATCACCACAGGGTAAAGTACACAACGAGAAGGCAACTCTGCGTGGGCCACTGCGTGGTGCACACCAAGTTACGGTCACTGTACGACCGTCACTGTGTGACGATGGAACTTGCCTGTGTGTCACTCTGAGACGGCCGTTGGGTGATGGCTACTACCGTGATATGGTCACTGTGTGATCTTTCACTGTGTGACGGCTGCTGTGCAGTAACCACTCTTTGAAAGGCCCCAATGGGATAACCACAATTTGATGGATTCTCTGTGATACCCACAGTATGATTGCCCGCTGTGTGATGGCCAGCGTATGATGGTCACTGTGAAATATTTACTGTGTGATGGCCACTGTGTGATAGACA
Organism: Mesocricetus auratus; assembly: GCF_017639785.1. Lineage (NCBI taxonomy): Eukaryota > Metazoa > Chordata > Mammalia > Rodentia > Cricetidae > Mesocricetus > Mesocricetus auratus. The sequence goes on along the minus strand of NW_024429192.1, from coordinate 2,466,965 downwards.
GACACCAAGTGATGGGCATCATGCGGCTGCCCACGTGTTACAGTCACTGTGCGGTGGCCCCATGTGGCGGTCATTGGTAGTCATGGTTGTTATGGCCACTGTGATGCTATCTCTCACTTTGTGATGAGCACAGTGTGAGGGCTGCTGAGTGAAACTGAGGTCTCTCTTGAGATTGACAAAAATCTCTTAACTATAATCCACTGTAAAACCAAAATAGAGAAAAAAAATCAGGTCATATACTTCCAACATACAATGGCGCAGGTATACGGTACTGTTCCAAAACATAGAGTAGGGGACATAGTGAGGAAACGCTGGGCCAAAGCAAGACTGAAAGTCAGCTGGGCAAACTCCAAACTCTGCATCTCCACATCTGATGTCAAAACGCTCTTCAGGTTTCCAGCTCCTTTCAGCCTTGTTGACTGCAACACACCAACACACTTCTCTCTCTCGGGCTGGTTCCACACTCTGTTCTCGGCTCTCCTCAGCACCTGTCCCACACCTCTGGCATCTCCACCATCTTGGGGTCTCCAAGGCAATCCGGGCTCTACCTTGACAAATTCAAGGAACGGCCTCTCTAGGCCTCCATTCATGGACGTGCCTAGCCCCAGCGACTTTTCCTTAGTCCTGGAGGAAGGCTCCAATGATGCCTTTCTTCTGTCCTTTTCTCTAAAGCCAGAACCATGCCACTGGAGCTGCCAAGTTCTGCTGCTTGCTGGGGCTGGAACATGGCCTCCTCACCTTCACCGGCTTTTCTGTTTTTCCATGATTTCCTTTACTAGCTGAGCTGGGCTGTTCTGGGACTTTGCTCTGTAGTTCAGAGAGCTAGGACTAAAGGCGTGCACCACCACACCCAGCCCTAAGCTTTTCTTTAGTTCCTTTTCGCAAGTTGGACACTTAGCTGGGTGCAATCTTGCCCTGAAGTCACCACTCCCTCTATTCCATTTCTTAATCTGTTTATCTCCTTGAACATACGTTCTGGTGCTGCTTTTCCCCTCAAACATTTTTCCTTGCTCGGCTTTCTCCTTTTCATTATATATATTCATTCTAGTTAACACTAGTAACCACACAACAGACTTTATACTAGGTTATTTGGGGATCTTCTCTGCCAAGGGAATTAATCCAAAATTCTTTAGCCTCAGGCAAACTATTTTGATAAGAGCAGATTCACCAGTGGCCTCTTCTGGCCTCTCACGGTGCCAAGCCTAGGTTGCTCTCCATGATCTCTTCATGCCTTCAAAATCATTACCACCTGGGTGACTCTTAGATATTAACAAGTCGGGTTGCAACGCGTGAGGCACATCCATGGTCGCCTCTGGGACACAGCTTCTCTGGGCTCTCAGAAAACACTTCCCAGAATATTTCACCTCTGCGATGATGCTGGTCTCTTCTTAATCACCATTAATTCCTTAGCTCCAGCTGACCAGCATCAGTTGTACCAGTACCATAAAGGTTTCCCTGCAGTAGTTCTGGTGTCTTGTTAATCACGGCTGATTCTCCAGTCCCAGAGAACTAGTACCACACAGGATCTTAATTCAAAATAACAAATGGCCCCCGATAGTCTTTAAAATTCCCACTGAAACTCTGCAAGCCAAGCCAGCATCCTCTGCACTACTCTTAGCATCCTTATCTCCTAAGCCCCCACAGAACATCCCACAGAGCTCTCAACATGGCTTTTCTAGCCCAAAGTTCCAAAGTCACTTCCACAATCCTCCCCAAAACATGGTCAGGTCTGTCATGGCAACACCGCCGCTGTGACTCTAGGCTGTGTCAAGCTGACACACACAAAACCACCCAGTACAGAGGCCTTCTCCGTGATGACCACTAGTTGATATTCACTATGTGATGACCGCTGTGCGGCTGACACTGTATAATTGTCATTGTGTAATGACCACAGTGTGAAGGTCACTGAGTGGAGGCCATTTTATGATGACCACCATGTGGTGAACACTGAGGGATAGCTACTACTTAATAATCGCCATGTGGCCGGGCGGTGGTGGCGCACGCCTTTAATCCCAGCACTAGGGAGGCAGAGGCAGGCGGATCTCTGTGAGTTCGAGGCCGGGCTGGACCTACAGCCTCCAAAACAATACAGAGAAACCCTGTCTCGTAAAAACCAAAATATATATATATATATATATATATATATATATCGTCATGTGGCGTGCACTGCATGATGGTTCCCGTGTGGTTTCCACTCTGTGATGTCACCGTGTGATAGCCACTCTGCTTTGGCCACTGCGTGATTACCTGAGTGACAACCATCATGCCATGGTCTCTATGTGTTGGCCGCTGTGCGATGGGTCACTGTGGTACGGTCACTGTGTGATGAGAATTGTGTGATAGCCACTATATGAAAACCACTGAGCGATGTCCACTCTGTGAAGGTCGTTGTGCCACGGTGACTGGGTGATGGCCTCCACGTGATGATCATTGTGTGACAGCTACTATGTGACGGTCATTGTGTGGAAGCCACTATGTGATGACCATGGTGGGATGTCCTCCCCGAGGAAGCCACTGTGTGATGGCCACTCTGTGATGGCCATTGGGTGATGTCTACCACGTGAAAAATCATTGCGATGGCCACAATGAGATGGTTACTATGTCATGGCCACCAAGTAACAGCCACTGTTAGGCGGTCATGATGTGACTGGCACTGATGGATGCCCATTGTGTGACAGCAACCGTGTGACTGCTACTGAGTGATGGTCATTTTGTAATTGCCACTGTGTACCGATTGTTACTGTGTGATTGCCACCATGGGACGGTCAACCTGTGATGGACGGTGTGTGAATTTCAGATTTCGATGGCCACCATGTGAAGGCCAGAGTGTGCTGGTGTCTGTGTGATGGCCACAGTACAATGGCCACTGTGTGACTCTCACACTGCGGTGGCCACCATGTGATGGTCACTCTGTGACAGCCACGATAGGATTACCACTGAAGGATGACTGTTGTGTGATGGCCACACTTTTATGGCCACATTATGGATGTCACTGTGCGATAGCCACTCCTTGACGGCCACCGAGCGATGACCATCGTGAGATGACTTACAGCAGCATTTGATGTCTGAGTTGCGACTCCCTCTGCAGAGTATGCATTTTTTTACTTCAACTTTTAAGTTGTGTTCTAGACATGATGCTCCTTAAACCAACACAGGTGCAACCCTAAGGATCTTAGACTCCAGCTCCCTTAAACAAAGACCATCACTGCACAATTTTTTAAAAAATGATACTTTCATACATGTATATAATGAATTTTGTTTATTTTTAGACCCCATGATTCCCTCCCTCATTCTCTTCCCCCTCCTTATGCTAAAACCTCTTTTTTGATTTTTTATTTAAATTAGAAACAAGCTTGTTTTACATGCCAATCCCAGTTCTCTCTCCCACCCCTCCTCCCCTGTTCCCCACCAACCTCCTACCCCATCCCCTTTCTGCTCCCCAGGGAGGGTGAGGCCTTACATGAGGGATCTTCAAAGTCTGTCATATCATTTGGAACAGGGCCTAGGCCCTCTCCCGTATGTCTATACTGAGAGACTATCCCTCTATGTGGAGTGGGCTCCCAAATCCATTCGTGTACTAGGGATAAATACTTATCCACTACTAGAAGCCCTATAGACTGACCAGACCTTCAAGCTGACATCCATATTAAGGGGGTCTGGAACAGTTCTACACTGGTTTCCCAGCTATCAGTCTGGGGTCTATGAGCTCCCCCTTGTTCAGGTCAGCTGGTTCTGTGGGTTTCTCCAGCCTGGTCTTGACCCCTTTGTTCATTACTGCTCCCTCTCTGTGACTGAATTCCAGGAGTTCAGTTCAGTGTTTAACTTCTGCTTCGATCAGCTACTGGATGAAGGCTCTAGGATGGCATATAAAGTAGTCATCAATCTCATTATTGTGGAAGGGCGTTTAAGGTAGTTTCTCCACTATTGCTTAGATTATTAGTTGGAATCATCCTTGTAGATCTCTGGCCATTTTTGTAGTGCCAGATTTCTCTTTAAATCTATAATGGCTCCCTTTATTAAGATATCTCTTTTCTTGCTCTTCTCTGTTCTTTCCCTGACTCGATCTTCCTGCTCCCTCATGTCCTCCCTCCCCTCCTCTTAGCTCCTTCTCTTCCTCTCCACTCCTACCATGCTCCTAATTAGCTCAGGAGATCTTGTCCCTTTCCCCTTTTCCAGGGGACCGTGTATGTCTCTCTTAGGGTCCTCCTTGTTTCCTAGCTTCTCTGGCTTTGTGGATTGTAGGCTGATAATCCTTTACTCTATGTCTAAAATCCATATATGGGTGAGTGCATAATGATCTTTTTGTGACTGGGTAACCTCACTCGGGATGGTTTCTTCTAGTTCCATCCATTTGCCAGCAAATTTCAAGATTCCATTGGTTTTTTTTTTCCGCTGAGTAGTACTCCATTGTGTAAATGTACCACATTTTCTCTATCCATTCTTCAGTTGAGGGGCATCTAGATTGTTTCCAGGTTCTGGCTATTACAAATAATGCTGCTATGAACATGGTTGAACAGATGTCCTTGTTGTATGAATATGCATCTTTTGGGTATATGCTTAAGAGTAGAATTGCTAGATCTTATGGTAGCCTGATTTCCATTTTCATGAGGAATCTCCATACTGATTTCCAAAGTGGGTGTACAAGTTGGCACTCCCACCAGCAGTGGAGGAGTGTTCCCCCTCTCTCCACATCCTCTCCAGCATAAACTGTCATCGGTGTTTTTGATTTTAGCCATTCTGACAGGAGTAAGATGTATCTCAGAGTTGTTTTGATATGCATTTCCCTGATGACTAAGAATGTTGAGAACTTTCTTATGTGTCTTTCAGCCATTTTGGATTCCTCTATTGAGAATTCTCTATTTAGTTCTGTACCCCACTTTTTAATTGGATTATTTGGTATTTTGGTGACTAGCTTCTTGAGTTTTTTGTATACTTTGGAAATCAGCCCTCTGTTGGATGTGGGGTTAGTGAATATCTTTTCCCAATCTGTGGGCTGCCCTTTTGTCTTGTTGACTATGTCCTTTGCCTTACAGAAGCTTCTTAGATTCAGAAGGTCCTATTTATTAATTGTAAATCTCAGTGTCTGTGCTACTGGTGTTATGTTCAGGAAGTGGTCTCCTGTACCAATTCGTTCGAGGGTACCACCTGCTTTCTCATCTAAGAGGTTCAGTGTGGATGGATTTATGTTGAGATCCTTGATCCATTTGGACTTAAGCTTTGTGCATGGTGATAAATATGGATCTATCTGCAGTCTTCTACATGTAAGCATACAGTTATGCCATTATGTTAAAGATGCTTTCTTTTTTCTATTGTGTAATTTTAGCTTCTTTGTCAAAGATCAGATGTTCATAGGTGTGTGGGTTCATATCAGGGTTTTCAACTGGATTTCACTGATCTACCTGTCTATTTTTGTGCCACTACCAAGCTGTTTTCAGGACTATAGCTCTATAATAGAGCTTGAAATCAGGGATGGTGATGCCTCCGGAAGTTCCTTTATTGTACAGGGTTGTTTTGGCTCCTGGATCTTTTGTTTTTTCCATATAAAGTTGAGAATTGTTCTTTCAAGGTCTGTGAAGAATTTTTCTGGGATTTTGATGGGGACTGCACTGAATCTGTAGATTGCTTTTGGCAAGATTGCCATTTTCACTACATTGATCCTACCTATCCAAGAGCATGGGAGATCTTTCCATTTGTGGGGTCTTCTTTAATTTCTTTCTTTAAAGACTCCAAGTTCTTGCTATACAGGTCTTTAACCTGTATAGCATTACCACAAGGTACTTTATGTTTTTTATGGCAATTGTAAAGGGTGATGTTTCTCTGAATTCTTTCTCAGTCCATTTATAGTCTGTTTTATAGTAGGGCTACTGATTTTTTTTAGTTAATCTTGTATCCTGCCATTTTCCTGAAGGTGGCTAAAACCCCTCTTCTTCCAATAAGATACCCTCATACTTTTTTCCCCATCATGACTCACTGGGTTTAATTAAGGCTTAAATGAGAGATTTAAAAATAAATATAGAAGCTACATGACTGCAGAGCAATGTTTAGGAGAAGGATATGAACACTGGCTTGCTAACTCCAGCCAACACATGAGAGTCCCCTGGAGGTATTCTAAAAGATAAGACTCTCCCAAGCCCATTCTAAGGTTGGTTAAATCCCCAAAGCTGGGACATCAGGATGCCCAGTCCTTTAATGCTCCCTGTGTGATTCCTGCAGCCAGGGTCCTAAAGCAGCAAGCTAAGCATCACCTAGAGGTTCTGCACAATTAACAGAACTATGGAGTCAAGACTCTTTCCTACTGATTATCCTATGTACAATGGCTGTGCACCACCCGGAACCACTCCAGGCTTTGAGTTCAACTGTTTGGCAATGGTCTACAACCAAAACTACCTACTCAGCAATATCACAGTGTAGGCTTCTCTAGCATATATGTATGGCATATATTAAGGTAAAATGAGAGGGGAGAGAGAGAGACGGAGGGGAGAGAGAGAGAGAGAGAGAGAGAGAGAGAGAGAGAGAGAGAGAGAGAGAGAGAGAGAGAGAGAACTGTCAGGGATTATTTGTTTTGCATACTCCGTACATTTTTGTAGCAGGGTAGATATTACATTACATTAACAAATTCCCCACCTGACCTCCATGGTCAAACATTAGGTTCAGTGAGAACACTGTACAAAAAATTTCCTTCATGATGTGTGTGTGTGTGTGATGGCAAGTGAAATAAAAAAGAAACGAATTCCATGCTTAGAGTCTAGTCCTACCCCAAGAACGATCAGTGTGACTATGCACGTATTCCCATATCTAAAACCAATCTGAAATTGAAAGTGTTATACTTCCAGAACAAAGCATCTTGGACAAAGGACACAGTCTATCTGGATTGTCTACCTTGTACATAATTCTCCCAGCACAGCCTCTCTCTCCGGGGCTGGATGGGATAGCAGAGGGGAGCCACCCTGCCACCCCTAGTCTTCCCTACAGAACCTAGAGCCGTTGTCTGATGAAAGGTGTGATGAAAGATGTAAAACTTCCATTGCCACCCTCCCACACAGCCATGGAACACAGGCACAGAACCCCGCCCTTGCATAGGCGTCAGGGAAGATGTTTGGCTGTGTTCCAGCAGGGGACACCATAAGATGTGGTTTTAATCCTGGGTTTTAAAACAAAACTCCTGAGACTCACTTGGCAAAAGCCACACTGGTCTTTTGGTCTCCAACTCAGCTCAACAATACTGTCATCATTAACAGTTCATGAGATTAATGGCTAAGTCCTTATAAATTAGTGTCATTGTTTATTCAGGGCATTGATAACAGCAGTGGATTAGCCGTATAAACTTTGTGTTTAAAAAGGCAAATGGCACTCTCCAGAAAACCTACGGAGGGTCCCTAACAATCGACAGCCATGCTTTCTCCGTTCTGTTTACTTTTCAGAGCACTCTCAGGGAAACATGCATTCTCAATTAAGCAAAACACAGGCAGGATTCTCATTCAGTCTTGGAATTTGGTCATATATATGTATATAAAGGAACTTTCTCCGCTTTTTACAGCCCCCGCTTTGGGACAAACCTCAACATCTGGACACCAGAATCGAAGCGGCAAAACCCGTGGAGACGCACGTGCAATTTCATGCTTGTAAACCCTCTGTTTTTTAGGGGAAAGGCACGCTGGTGCTTTTCACCCCACAGAAATCTCAAAGAGGGCTTGCCAGAGGCATCCAGAGATAGGAGAACGTTCATGGAGCTCACAATGCTCCAAGGAGTGTGTGCAGACCAGCAGCACCGGATCATTACCTGAAAACTACTGCATGGGTCCGCTTCTTTAACCAAACCCCAGCTGAGAGTCTTGCTCTGAAGACCAGGGTGCAGCATGTGGACCTGTCCTCCTGTGTGCTGAACAGAAATCAAGACTGCCCTGACAAGAACCGCTATCACTCTGGGGAGATCTAAGGGATACTGGTTGGGTTCCCTTGTTCTGTTTTGTTTCAGTCATGAGGTTTGGGCAGGAATGAGAATTTGCTTTGATTTCATTGACTCATCCAGTGGGCTTTCCATCACCAGCAGAGATTCCTCAGCAGGGATGCTGAGCCCCCGGGGAGGGGGGATCCTGGCGCAGTCTGCAGTTGATCAGCGAGCACATCAAAGTGTACAAGCCCATGCACATTCTGGGAGGAAACAGAGAGCATTTGCCCCATTACTAAAGAGACCCACGATTCAAAATGTCCAGAGGCACCGTCAAGTTCTGGAGGAAAGTCACGGAGGAAACCAAAACGCACGTTGGTAACCGAAGTGAGCAGATACTCGGAGCCTGGCTGTATCCCGCAGAGTTCCAAGGACAGCCACGGTCCATGCGGTAATGCGCGGGACGGCAACTGGCCAGCCCAATGGCAAATCACCCTGGGGCTGGAAGAGCTCTGGGGTGAGGTCGTGACGTCACAACACACCACGCCATTCCCGAATTTGTACTGATGGTTAACAGTAACTATCCCACTGGGCTGCCAGCTACCTAGCCGTAGAACACGTGCAGCTAGGAAACGACTATAAACAACAGCTACCAACACATCCTGGGATCCACGTCACCATCTAGGGGGTTCACCTTTGCTTATTTGAAAGAGAGGCCACGGGCGTTTGTTACATCTGCGGCCTCACACACCTGGAGTTAGCCGCTCATCTCTTCAAGGAATGAAGACATCACTCATGAGCACGATCAAATAAAAGCATCTGTCCCATAGAAAAACTGAAAAGAGGACGGGGAAGGAAACTCAAAGTTGGGTTGTAGGGCAGTGAAGGTGGTGGTGGGGAGGGGACGGGTCTGGGAGGAAGGGGGGCCATATCATCAAAACACAGAGCATGTTCTCAGTGATCCATAGAACTATTGTCTTATGAAGACGCAAGACTGAAAATGGACCACGGCACTCTCAGGCCCCACTAACAAGTGTATGTGCGCACTAGACAGAAGACTCACGCCCAGTCAAAATGCAGAGAGGTGCAGTCTGTGGCGTGCTCAGTCACAAACGGGACACCTGCATCACACCCATCCCCCAGCGTCATTGGAGGGAGGGTGGGGAGATCCTAAGAGCCACAGGCTGTGGAGAATGCGGGTGACACAGTGTCACCTGGGCTCCTCAACTCATGGCAGCCGTGGCTGTCTGCACAGGATCAAGGTCAACATTTCAACACAGCATGTACACACACACACACACACACACACACACATGCACGCACGCACAGATTCACACCTACCCACAGAGATTCACACACACATAGTCACACAGACACACACACACATTTGGACCCTGAAACCCAACAGTCCACCTCCAGCCACTTCCTACACGATCCCCACAAAGGTGGAATTAAAACAGAGCCAACAACTGCTTCCCTATAAAGGTCCAGAGGGGGAGTGGAGGCTTTCAGCTTGGGGCCACACCCACTAGCCGCTACTATTCAACTCTACCACCATGAGCCTGCTGGCTTCCTATAGAACACCCTGAGGGACAGAGACATGGCTGGGCAGGAAAGGCACCTGCCGAGGAAGTCTGGTGGCCTGCATTCAGTCCCCCGGGACCCACATAAAGGTAGAAGCAGAAAGCCAACCCCAGAAAGTTGTCCTCTGACCTCCAAAAGTATATTGCACCAGGCACATACCTGCACTCAGACACACGCAATGGTAGTAAATAAATGCACTTTAAAACTACCCCTGCATCCAGGAGATGTAAATTTTGTGCAATTTATGCGTCATAAAACAGTCCTTTAAAAACTTTATCTCTTCAAGTATTTAAAACTGTGAAAGCCACTTCCTGAGCGCCCAGTGAGCTGGAGCCTGTCCTTGACTTAGCTGCCTGGACCGTTGACTTAGCTGCCTGGACCGTGTGTTAGTCGATACAAGTTCACCGTGACAGCGTAGCTTGAGGAGGAAGCTGGAACCACCTGCCGGCCAGGATGGAGCTTACCTTAATATGAGCTGCAGGGTCAGGGACAGTCTGGATCATGACCTTCAGCAGGCCGGCTCACTCACCAGCCATGCAGAACCCGCAACAGCTGCAAGACAAGAAGGGACGAGGGTTAGCGATCAACCGCTCTTCTGGTGTTGATTCCCCAGGAAGACTCACAGAATAGGGCAGGCCTTAGAGATGTTCAGCACGTCTGCCCCAGGACATCCTTAGGTGAATAGGGTTTGCCCCTGTCCGCCCATGATGCCACTCACTTTCAGCCAAACTTGGTCTACAAGTCCAGAAGAAACTGCCCAGCTCTTATCTTGAAATGGCCTGCATCGCCCTAGACGAGCAGTAACTTCTGATGCTGGAGGACAAGGATGAAGGGGACATTTCAAAATAACTGAAATGACAAAGTCTCGAAGTAGCAGACGTGGAAGGCACCCTGACCCTGACCACTCTACCTCACACATGTACTTCAATACCGCATCTAAACCAACAACTGGGTGCAATTAGGCCCCCAACCGTGAACACGCGTTTTCAGAAAGATGGCTGGCATCACATGCAACTCACACATCCTGCTCTAACTAACTGATCAGCGCTGATGAGTCTTTAAATAGAGAAATCAGACAAAATGCAAAGTGTTTCCTGTTGCATCAATAAGAAAAAATTTTTAAACAGAGAAATCAGACAAAACACAAAGTGTTTCCTATTGCGTCAATAAAAGCAAACAAACAAACAAAAATGGACCTTAGAGGTTCCAATGCAAACGAACGCTACCTACACATCTCTTTGTGCCTCGTCATTAAGTTCACTGTGTTTTATTTTGCAGCCAGGGTCTTAAACTCTTGATCATCCTGCCTCCTCCTCCTCCCCAGTGCTGGGATGACAGTTGTGTGACCAGCATGGGCTTCACTACTTAGTTCTTAAGAGCGCAGCCACCATTTAGCACACTCAGCACAGTGACAGCCCCAGGGTCTAAAGGACCACAAAGACATTTGACTTTTTTCATCCTGGTTTTGACTCCAAGTGATAATTCCTGCTGCCCAGGTGAGGCCACAAAGACTTGGCCAGGGATAGCTCTGTCAGGACCATCCGTTAGTAGCCAACAGAGCCAGGACTCAGGTCAGACGGGACACCTAACCCCCAAAGCCAGTGTCCTGGTTTCACTTCTTTTGAGTAACAGACACCCCGCACCAAGCAACTTGGTGGGAGGAAGGAAGCTTGGCTTGCACTTCCAGGTCGCAGTCCCTCGCAGAGAGAAGCCAAGGGACTTGACATCCGTCCTCCTCCTGTGTCATCCCCAAAAGGGCCCTGAACTAAACGTGTGCTAGATGTTTTAAGCCACCAAGGTGGATGGGGCAGCTTTATAGGCCTGCAGTTTTGTGGCCACGGGTTATTGATCTACACACTATGCCCTGAATTATCAAGGTCCTTAGCCCTTACTTCAAGCTTTTTCAGCCAGAGCCATTAAAAAAAAACTCTCAAAGACAAGAGTGGAAGAGAAACGGATGTCACCTCGACCCAGACGTCCTATTTCCAGTTGGCTGGGCTCACGGACGAATGATCTCAGCACCAGCATTTTCCTCTCTCTGTTTCCCCGGGTACTGTGTTTGCAACCATGCTTTCCCTACCATGAGGTCCCCTCCAAGTCTGAGCCAAAAGAAGCTCTTTCTTCTGTAAATTGCTTTTGTCAGGTATTTTGTCGCAGCAGTGGGGGACGTAACCAATATAGTCATCTCTCCAATCTCAGAACGACACACAGAATCTGACCAAAGGAATAAATGCCAGGAGAGGCTGGCATCCACCCAAAGACGCCTGCCCCGAAAAACAGCAGCTATGGGTACCCAGGTGCCCGCCCTACGGCTTAGGGTTAGGATATATACAAGACCATCCTGTGGCTTAGTTTGGCTAGATGTAAGACCAGATTCTAGAAGGCTTGGCAGAAGAGCTGTCCTGGAGCACAGTGCGGAGCTCAGTGTAGAACAGGAACCAGGTCTCCATCTCCATCCTTAGAAACCTGGGAATAAATGTCAAGGAGTCCTCAAAATCTCCTTATTCATAGGAGATAGAATGGGGACAATGCTACTGGAGTGTGTGGCTAGGAATGCATTTTCTCTTTTCATCCGATTCCTGGCATGAAGCTCCCAAACCTTCCTAAGTTGATGACCTCTGATGGGCCTGGGCACAGCTTTAGGTTGGGACCGGTCTCCAGAAAGATCAAACCCTGATTACTATTTCAAACTTTCACCCTCTCCCACCCCCCAACCTCGGGATGGCATAAAAGGATGGAGATGGAGTGAACCATTGTTTTCTGAGCTGATCAGCCATGACTACTTAACAAAAGTTCCATGGAAACTCCCAGTAACACTCAAGAGATGCTGTTGTGTGACATAACTTTTTCTGTGGAGACACAAGACACATATCTACTCACTCCCAGATAGGAATCCCATGGCAGACCAAAGCATGGGTACCACCAAAGTCCCAATTGGTGAATCAATGAGTTTTACTGGACTTTTGTCTTAGTCAACATTCTATTGTTAAAAAGAGACAGCATGACCACAGCAACTCCCATAAAGGCCATAAAGGAAACCATTTAACTGGGAGCTTGCTTGCTATTTCAAAGGTTTAGTCCATTATCATCATGGTGGAGAGCATGGTAGCAGGTGCTACAAAAGTAGCTGAGAGTTCTATCCTGATTCACAGGCTGCAAAAAGAGAGAGGCCCTTGGATTCTTGCCATGACCTTTGGAAATCTCAAAGCCCACCCCAGTGACACACTTCCTCCAACAAGCCCATACGCCCTGATCCTTTCAAATAGTGTCACTCCCTGGTTCCTGACAACTCAAATATATGATGAGCTTATGAGACCATTCTCATTCAAGCCACTAGAGATTGCTTACAGGGATATGGGTAAGGTGTTACTTATTAGAGCAGAAATGACTCAAAGAGAGCTGCATCACCAAGGCCCACCCCAGCATGGGTGACAGCTCACAAAAGCTGGGAACCTGGAGCACACGGCAAAGTGTGCAGGCGGCTCAACAGGTTGGAGAGCGTCCTTTACAAGCGACTCTGCTCATCTAAACCTCTTCCAGGCTGGTTTCTGCTTCTTCCGGGCAACAGGTCTCAAGGATTTTCCTTGCTGCTCTGCTTCTCTTGCCTTGAAACAATTCTCAGCTTTTATTGATTATTCCTGCAGAGAGGCTTCTAGTGAATCTGGTTGATTTCAGGGACTTCCTGAAACTGTATTGAGTTGTTTGCCTTCCTGCTTAAAGAAGGTAAATATCCCACTGGATAGAATGTTTCCATCACAGAAGAAACTGTTACACAACAGATGGGTGCAGGAAACCGTACTCACATCTGAATCCTTCTGAGACTCACACTGTAAATACCCTCATCAGCTCACCATGGTTGTCCTCCCTACCCAATGTAGTGGTACCTCGCTCTCTTGAGTTCTATGAGTCATCTCAAAAAGTTATTGAAACCAAAAGTGAATTCATGGGTACTCCAGGATGTTGCAATCAAGTTGAGGCCAAGTGTGAGTCACGTGGAGACTCATCCGGTATCTGAAATGAGGATACCTGGAGGAATTGAGCCCCCAAACCCATGGTTTTGGATGCTAACTCCAGGCTGGTGGTGGTAGCAAAACTAAACAGATTCTCAGTGTTAGAGTGTTGAATAATTGAGTGCTGTTGACAGAATCATTGTGTGTTTAGTGTCTGGAAATAAACGTGAGGCTTGGCTGGAAGCTACCTTAACTGTCTGGTAGGCAAGTGGAGCCTCTTCTGTGAACCCTTTCAGGCTCTCGGGATGGGGAGGATGGACTAAGTCTGTGATATCTCTCAGTGTAGGAAGCATGAGGCATTTTATTGGGAGGGAACCGGTGACATGAAGGAAGTAAAAACCAGGCTGGGGAGATGGCTCTGTAGTTAAAGCTCTTACCTTCCCTGCATGCAGACTGAGGTTCAGATACCAGGAACTAACATGAGTCTCAAACTGGTACACAGCCACTTGTACATCCTGTGCTCAGAAGACAGAGATGGGATCCCTGGAGTCAGCTGACTAGCCAGACTAGCCGATTCTCAAAGCTCTGGGCTCAGTTGAGAGACCCTGCCTCAATGAATAAGGTGGGGCTCAATTGAGGAAGACTCCTAACATCAACCTCAAGCCTCCACAAACACATACACACATGATCATGTGCACCCACATGCATACACACACCACAAGCATACACACACATGAACATGTGCACCCACACACATACACACACCACATACATACACACATATAAATATGTGCACAGCACACATGCATACACACACATGAACATGTACACCCACACACATGCACACACCACATGCATACACACACATATGAGAGACAAAAGCAAAAGTACCCCAACTGGATTATTCTGATATGGAAATAAACTGTTGCTACATGAAGTAAAATAATAACTAATCTGCTACATTTTGTAAGGGCCCTTTGTCAATTTCTTTTTCCAATGTTAAGCTACCTAGTCATTACGTGTAAACAGTTTAGGCAAAGTGGCCCACAGCAAGGAAGACTGGGAAGCCCTTGACGGAGCTGGCCCAGATGCACTTGCTCTGGGTCAGGGTGGAGCAGGCGTGTGGGTGTCTACCCACAGCACAATCACATAGAGACCTCTGATGATTGGCTTCTGGGACTCCTGCTAGGAGCATCAGCACCCACTGGTCCCAGGCTGGGACCTCCCAAGAATACCAGGGAGTGAAGGGCAGGAGGACTCAAGGGGCCACAGTTAAAGAGGCTCTCCCTCTGCAGCCTGTGCAAACACAGAGAGTGAGGCCACCTTAACTCTGTGCCTCCCCGGCCTGCTCGAGTCCAGCAACGGCAGATACCCGGAAATAAGCAGGTACCATTGGGGAGACCATGAGTTGAAGGCCTGGCCCCAAGCCTGGAACCCTAGCAAGAGCCTTTAGAAGGGCCTAGAAGGAGGAGGTGAGGCTGTCAGAGGCATGGTGCTGAGCGGATATCGAGACTCCAGTCCCTTCCCATCTCTTCCAGCAACCATAACACGGGCAGCCTCCACGACCCCATACCCTCACCACGATGCACTAGACTTCTGTGGTCCCAGAGCGACAGGGCCAATAAACATGAATGAAAACCTCTCCAACCCCGAGCCAAGACAAGCCTTCCCACCTTTTAAGTTTACTTGTCTCTGCTTTTTGTTTTGTCCCAGTAACAGAGAACTTCCACAGCAGCAGAGAGAGAGGGAGACAGAGAAGGGTGAGAAACTCGGTTTGCCCATGTCTATCAAAGCCTGGGGGCTTCTTTGGGAAACACCAGCTCATCTTTGTAAACGAATGATTGCCCACTCCCGGAATCTGACTTCCATCATTTCCCCCCTCTCCCCGTTTATGTGTTGGAGTCCTACCAGTTCCTAAGTTTGTCTGTGGTCGGAGATAGGGGCTTTACATGCAGAATGAAATTAAAATGATTCCCTCATGCAGTTTATGTGGTGTTCTAAAAGTATATTTTTGAAATGTATGTATGTATGTATGTATGTATGTATGTGCTGAGGAGATGGGCCGGCAGTTAAAATACTTGCTGCACAAGTATACATAAAGGCCAGAGTTTGGATCACCAGAGTCCACATAAATGTCAGGTGAGCTTGGTGAACCTGCTATAATTCCAGCCCCAGAGGGCAGAATCTAGGGTCCCCCAGAGCAGGCTGGTTGACTAGACTAGCTATGTGAGGGAATGCTGTGTTCAAATGAGAGATTTTGCCCCCATGAATATTGTGGAGAGTGATTGGAGAAGACTCTCGGTATCAACATCAGGTCTCTGCATGCATGTGCACGCACATGGATGTGTACTGCACACATGTGTGAGCCCCATACATGAAATTACTCATGCATGCAGGTACTCAACACACACACACACACACACACACACACACACACACACACACACTGGGGTGGGGGGGATCAGAGATCAACTTTTATCAAGGGAAGAAAAGGATGGACACCCATCACAAAAACAAAGGAGGCCTGGCACAGATGTTCCCGAGAGTCCTTAAAAGGAGCCAGCCTTCCCACCCCTTAATCTTGAACTTGCAACCCAAAGAACTACGAGCCTTTCTACTATGTAAACCTTCCAGTCTCTGCTGTTTCGTTACGGCAGCGGTGGATGGCTTACTTGTATGCTTCCACTGGACACCGTGATAAAACAGTAACTCATAAGGAGCAAAAGCCCCTGGTGGCCAGACGTACTCCATCTGCTGACACTACAGTGTTTCTTCCTGGAGAGCAACTCTGTTCAGGGAATGTCGCCAGCATTATGTGCCACCACGCCCCTTCCCCCCGACCCCACATCTGGTAATTACTCCTGGGACTCTGGGACTGAAATCTGTGAGCCACATGTAACCTTCCCTATGGAGTGCTTTTTTTCTGAGGGGGTGGGGCACACATTGACCAGGGAGCACAGGGTGTGTGTGCCCTGCCTGTGAGATGCTGGCTTTATCTCACTTTCTGACTTTGTTCTTGCTTTGAGGCACAGTTGGTCAACAGGGACTCACTCGTCTTTGTGTGGCCTCCGTAAATGAGGATGCTACTGTATTGCATGAAACACCTGCCTTTGGGAGGAGCACGAAGACATTATAAAAGCATGCATGTACGGACACTGCCCTTGGCCCCTACATTCTTCCTGAAGGGCAGAGGGAGAATGTAGGTGGTGGATAGAGGAACTTTAAAGGCATCAGGATTGACTCTGAAATCCGAAGTGTGGGAAGAAGGAACAGGCTGAGACCCAGCCTGTGGTTTGGGGGAAGTATCTGAGGGGATCTGTGGAGGTTTGGGACCACAAATACCAAGTGTTTACATGTGTGCACTTTCTTTAAAAATCTTAACTGAGGGGTGGTCAGCTGTGATAGATACTTCATTGCTGTAATAAAATACCGGAAGCAGACTATTATGAAGAAGGAGGTTTAGACCAAAGTCCAAACAACGTGTCATAGACCCTCCTCCCTATTCTACATCACAACAGAGCAGGAGATGTTGCATCTTTATGTAGCTTCTCGCCTCATCTAGGACTCGGGCAAGGGCGTGTCACCGTAAAGATCCGATTTGCTCTGTCACCTCCCAGAGGTCCCCGCCCCCTAAACACCACATGCAGATGACCCCATCCCCTCAGGGCCACTGATGAAACCCTTAAACTGAACTTAGAGTGACGAGCTGTCTCCAAACAGCAACAGAGGGGGCGGTGCCTTATTTATGCCATAGCTCTTCATGTTTACCTTTACTTGTTCTTGGCCCCGCCATCTTTTTTCTCTGGCAGTCATTTGCCCTGCTCTTGACCAACACAGCTTTTCTTGGGTCACCAAAGGTCTTGGAACGACCTGAAATTAAATTTAAAATTTCAAGTCTTATTTCCCCAAATATAAATAACCAAGATTAACTGCATAGTTAACATCAAAATCTATTTCTTAAAAACACTATTTTAAAATATCCTAAGGGAGGGGGGTGAAAATCTTCCTGAGAGAGAGAGAGAGAGAGAGAGAGAGAGAGAGAGAGAGAGAGAGAGAGAGAGATGGCCGGGACATTCTACTCTTGTGAGGGAATTGGGTGTTACGAAAGAAAATTTGGTAATAAAATAAAGGTGGGGCCAAGCTAAGGCACACGGGCTCTTGTAGAGAAGACATCACTATTTCCATTTCTCAGAGCCCCCAAAATTAATACCAGTGGCTTCCCAGGTCATTGCCGTGGTATGTTGTCTGCTCAAAACAGAGTCAGTGTTCATTAAACATCCCTTGGAGGTGGGGGAGAGGGAACTGGAGAAGTGTCCGGGCCAGAAGAATGCTGGCCTCACAGACATGGGACCCTGAGTTCAGTCCCCAGGGAAAAGCCAGGCACAGCAGGTTCTACAGGCTTTAATCCCGGTGCTGGGGAGAGCAGCCTGAGGCTCCCTAGTCAGCCAGGTTGGCTTAGTCTGAGAGCACGGCATCCCAAAGAGGCTTCTCAAAAAGCAAAGTGGGCAGTGCCTGAGGACTGACACCTGAAGCTGACCACACACACACAGACAGACAGACAGACAGACAGACACACACACACACACACACTACCAAGCACATACACGAACATGCATGCACACTTATAATAAAATCATCCCACAGGCTATCATTAAACAATGATTTTTAGTTTGAAAGAATAAAAAAGCAACTCTTTCAGTTTGTAAATGCTACAAAGTTTTTTTTTTAAGATTAGAATATCACCACGTTAAAAAGAAAAAAAAAGTCTTGCTTAGAATATTCTGGCACACAAAATCTAAAACTCAATTTCTTTCTTTTTTGCCTTTTTTTAGCTATACATGCATATCTGTGCTTTTACAACTTTCCAAGGAAAACACCCATTCACAAATACTATATTCCGTACAATCATAGCTGCAGAAACCAGAACACTGAGTCTGTTTCCATCGAAAACACTTTCAAATTAGAAAATGGCTTGGGTATTGAATCAAAATCAATATTTGCCATCGGCGATATTATGTACAAATGTTTCCTTCCATTCCTCTCAGGAAGCTCCCAGCCAACTCCACCCAAATCATCCTGGCCTGAGTGAAGACAGACGCTCACTTCAAATTGTCCAAACGTCACAACCAAGCCCTTGCCACGAGAAGGGAAATACAGGCAGACTGTTGACGGACAGAGCCAGGATGCAACCTTGCAGAAGTAAGAGACAGAAGAGAGAAGAAAAGGGAGAGAAGGGAGGAGCAGGTAACATGAAGGAAGCAAAGGTCAAAAGGTGACAGGCCTGCCCTGGGGTTTCCAAAGCCAATTATAAGGGGCCCTTGCTTTCCCGCTAAACTCTTTATAGATGTGTTTCTTAATTGGGAAAAAAAATTTAAATGTATTCGTGTATCATGTTCAGCTAAGAGAAGCTTCGCACTCTTTTTTTTTTCAGATTATGTGTTTTCCAGTTTTCAAAACTAAGAATAGACCCTTCACAATTCTGAACATATTTCAATGTTTCCTGCATGGCTGTAGCTACTTTCACCATCAGGCAGGGCTGAGCATTGGCTCGTCATCTTCCCTGTCTCCATGCACTCCATGGCAAGAAGACTGTGCCGTTATGTTTCCAAGGCTGTGAAAAGCCTCAGCCCACAAAGGTGTCTCCAAGTTTCTTTTTTTTCTCCAAACCCAAAGCCAATACGGATTACTGCCTAGTTAACTATTTTCCATGGACAGTGGTAAGGGCAGTATTTCATTTCCAGTTGTTGCAAAGGGAATACGAACTTTGAAATCATGAGCTAAGATTCGGTATGCTGGGCTATACTGTGCAGTGTTTTCATGCCAAAACCTCTGGGCTCAAAGAATGGCTTGACTTATTTATGGTGGAGACAGTGTTGGACCTGATTTTTAAGACCAAAGTAAAATCCCAGAGAGGATTCTATTGAATATGTGCAATGGACATTTTTAAATCAGCATGATAGAATTATTAATATTTCATTTATCCTAAGGGTATTTATCTGACAGTGCAAATTATCCATAACACAGCTGAGAAGCCACAATGGATCCAAAAAGATGTCACAAAATCCCAGGGAACCGAGCTTTGCCAGAGAGAGGCATGCTACCAGCCTCGTGAGGTAACAGCTGGCCTGGTCAGAGCACAAAAAGACAGAGTTGTGCAAGCCAGACTAAGGAACTCCAAAAATACAGCTGCCAGATAATGGAGGATGAGTGTGAACAGCCAGCCCAACTCAACTGTGCCTAGCCGCCATCTGTGAACAGCAGAGCCTGCCCAGGGGGTGCTAGCCCTGCAGACGAGGCTTCATGACATACCCCTGGAGCTCAGTTGGTGCAGGAAGAAAATGGAAACACCTACTGGTCAAAGGCAAACACGGATGGCCATCCAGAGGCATGGCTTAACTTGCCCAAGCATCCAGGTTGGGGCAGGCTGGGCTTGGGGCCCCAGGTAGGAAGGCTACAGAGAACAGAGCCTGTGTCTCAGAGAGTATACAGACCAGACAAAGTGTGCCGGTGACACTGTAGTATGAATTTCAGGCATCAGCCACCTCCCCGTCTCCCAAAAGCTTAAGGGGGTGGGGACAAAATCTTCCCAACAGATTTTCCTAACCACCATGTGTCAGCAATATGAATATTGACAAGAAGATGTCAGCTGTTGGTAAGACAGAGAGGAGCTAAACACCCACAGGAGGAGTCCTGAGGGCCAGGAAACAGCCTGGGAGGGATGAAAGGTACTTGTGTCTTGAGTATGACACACCCCCAACACAAGCTCACGTGCAGAAAGCTTGGTCTCCAACCTTGTGGTGTTTGGAGATGTGGGGGAACAACTCAGGAGGCCAGGCCCAGCTGGCAGAAGTGGGGACACACATTGGAAGGTTATACTGTGTGCTCCTCTCTCTCTCTCTCTCTCTCTCTCTCTCTCTCTCTCTCTCTCTCTCTCTCTCTCTCCCTCTCTCTCTCTCTCATTCTCTCCCTCTCTCCCCCTGCCTGTCTCTGTGTATGTCTGTCTCTCTATCTCTGTCCTTTTTTTTTTTTAAGGTGGTCTTTGGGCTGGAGAGATGGCGCAGTGTTTAAGAGCAGTGGCTGCTCTTCCAACACCCACATAAAAGCTCACAACCATTTGTAACACCGGTTCCAGGGGGATCCAACACTCTCTTCTGGCTTCTGTGGGCACTGCACACACACGATACACACATACATGCATATATGCAGGCAAACACTCCCACACACAAAACAAAATAAAATTACTCCTTTAAAAAATATGGGGTCGTTGAAACAACATAATTTGGAAATAAAAGATTTATGCATCTTCCTCCTCAATATTTAAGATAAGAACTATGAGCCTCTCCACAAATACCCTTCACTGATACTCAGGGGATCTTTCTCTATATCTCTCTGTCTCTCTCTCTGTCTCTCTGGATTTCCAGGTATACATCAGGTTTACACAGATTTTCCATCATTAAACTGCCCTTCAGTGTCTGGAAGTCATGAGGCAAGTTTGGCGCTTGAGGAGATTGGGGAAGGGACGGATAAGCATGACTGGACACGAGCAGTGAGCCAGAGGGGAGAAAGCTACGTCGTGTGTCCCTGAACTCCACAGAGTCCAGCTAGTTCACAAAACAAAGCATGATTCCCCTCTGTGTGGTGGGCGACCACAGCGGGAACACCAGCCACAAAGCCAGACAATGGGAAGAGTTCAAAACCAAGATGACCACAGCCTGGCTGTCCACAGCAAGACAGAGGGAAACAGGACCAGGAAATACAACAAGGGAGTAGGGGGGGGTTGGGGGGGATGCAGCATCAGGGATAGAACCAAGATGTCTACAGAAACGACAAACGCCAAGAGTCATCGTAGTGGTCTGTGAGGACTGGTGTCCCCAGGTCCGCTTCAAGCCACCCCTCTCCTTGTCCTTGTTGGCCCCTGGGGCCTCATGCTGGGCTGACAATGGTAGCTAGTTATAGCATCCATCTGTGGGGGCTGAGAAGCAGGGGCTTAAGTCACAGAGCCGGAAGCTTCCTTTGAGAAGCCATTTTCCCTCAAGGAGACACCAACAAAATCCTCCAAAGGCAGGTGAGTCCCAACCCAGTGTCCCAGGATATGGCTCTTCCGTGCAAAGAATGCTCCCCTCCCCTTGTATCCTGGAGTATAATGACAGGTCCACGGGAGACACAGAAATGGCAGCCCCTTGCATGCCAGGACGGTGGGACCCGACTCAGACTCAGCTTCCTCAGTCCTACAGACTGCCCACATGTGCTGAAGATGGAGGAGAGCAGGACAACAGGCTCGTTTTCTTCTGACTGGAGCGTTGGTGACCAGATCTTCCTGTGTGTGTAGCATCCCGGAACCAGCCGAAAGAAGATTCCAGCAGCTGAGAATGGCTGAGTTTGGCTCCAGGATGTCAAGGGGGTCTGTGCTTGCTTTGTTTATTTTTATTTTGATATTTCGGATCAAATACACAGAGCGCCCTGTATAAGTAACTCATGGAGTGTCAGCTTGAGACTTGAGGGAATTTCAAAACCCAATTTTAGCTCTTTGAACATCAAGGGGAGGCCTGGGCTTACATCCGGTCGCTGTGACCAATGCACTTGTGACTCCTCCGACAGCGATGGATGTCCGGTTGGATTTTCTGTCTCTCTGGTTATGAACATGGAGAACCCCAGCTCTTGTTGTTGGAAATGATGATTTTTTTAGACAGGGGAGCAACTGGGTTTCAGGATGGAGCCAACTAAGAGACCTTCCCCACCCATTCGGATGAGAGCCCCCCCATTCATCAGCCGCACAGGGCAGGAATCCAAACACATGTCACCTCCAGTGACAAGAACACCTACTGGGAGCTCAGTTATACCTCTGCTATGCTCCCAAAAACACCTAAAAAGTCTTGCAGAACCAAAAGAAAAAATCAAAGGCAACTCTTCTGGTGGCAAGGGCACACCAAGTTAACTGGAAACTGATCCAGTACCATAATTATGGAGAGAAGAAGGTCTCGGTGTATAGCCCAGGATAGCCTCAGACTCTCTACCTTCCAAGTGCTTGATATAACAGGCATCCGCCACCAAGCCTGCTTATATTATCTTAACAAACAGACTCAGCAAGGGGAAAAATCAAATGAATAGAATGGAATCACAGGTAAATGTTTCTTTCTCCCCTTTTTTTGGCATGTGTATGGCCATATGTTGTATGCGTGCATACACTTTTGCCTGTGGGCAGGTGGGCACAGGTGTGTGGGTAGGTACACGTGCGTGGGGAAGACCAAAGCTGACACCAGGAGCCTTCCCTGATTGCTCTCTGTTATCTCGCCAGACCAGAGGCTGACAGTTCTAGCTATCCATCTGGCCTCTAGGAGCCTCTGTCTCTGCCTTCTAAGAGCGGGATCACAGGTAGGCCATGCCTGCCCAGCTCTAACATAGCTTCTTGGGGTCGCAACTCCGGTCCTTACTGTTTTCCTGGTAGGGGCTCTGTCTACTGAGCCATCCCCCGAGCTGTAGGTACCTGTCCTACCGAAGAGGGACCCCCACAGCTAATTTTTGAATTCCTCAACCCCTTAAAGATTCTTATCTCCCGTCACACTCCACAAGGATTTGACTCTATAAACGCCCTCATATTTCTTGTCTCTTCTTCTTTTAAGTGTTTTCTTTAAAATGTATTGCATGTGTCCGTGTGTGTGTGTTTGCCTAGCTGTATGCATGTGTGCTGTGTGCATGCAGGTACCCTCCAATGCCAGACTGGGGCTTCAGATCCCCTGGAACTATAGTCATAGGCAGTTGTCAGCACGCTGAGTGCTGGAAATCAAAGTACAGTCCCCAATTAGAGCAGCGGGTGCTCTGAGACATCAAGTCATCTCTCCAGCCCTTACACTTTCTTGAAGTCAAGTCTGACAAATATTTAACTGTTACAGTGGTGAGGCACCACTACGCATGCCTGCGTGTGTGTCCATATCTGTGTGTGAGCACACATCCCTGTGTGTGCACGTCTGTGTGTGAGCACACGTCCCTGTGTGTGCATGTCTGTGTGTGAGCACATGTCCCTGTGTGTGCATGTGTGTGTGAACACATGTCCCTGTGTGTGCATGTGTGTGTGAGCACACGTCCCTGTGTGTGCACGTCTGTGGGTGAGCACATGTCCCTGTGTGTGCACGTCTGTGTATGAGCACACGTCCCTGTGTGTGCATGTCTGTGCAAATGAATGGGGAAGCCACAGGACAACAGTCACTTATTCTTTGAGAAAGGGTCTCTCACTGAGCCTAGAGCCTCAGGAATCCTCCCCTGTCTCCCCAGCACCGGGATTACGGAACACGCCCCATGCACCCCACGTCCTTTAGCAACTGAGCTGTTGCCCAGCCCCGAGTTCTGTTTATATCCGTGGTTATCAATGTGATGTCCACGAGGTGCTTCCATTCGCCACACTCCAACTTGAACCTGTCTCCTAGTAAGGATCGACTGAAGCAACCTTAAAATAAATTCGTTGCATAGGACGAGGGAAAGCGGGTGAGGTCAAAGCTTGTGGAGGCGTTTGCAAGCGGGGGAGGCCGTCCCAAGCAGCGTCTCAGGCCCACTCCTTGTCTCCCAGGAAACTTTCCCTCCTTTCTGCATGCCACAAAATGGCTTCTTGTGTTGATTATTTTTTGTTTTCAACTTTGAGTGTTCTCATTACGGACTTACGTTTTGGTTTCCTTTAAGGATTCAAGAGCAGCTGTACAAACATGGTGACTTCGGAAAGTCGACTGGGTTCTGATAAATGTTGCTTGAATTGTTGAGGGTGGTGAGCACAGACTGGGAAAGCCACACTTACGTGCACGGAGAGTGCTTTCATCTCTGCCACCAAACTTCCTCCTCTATTTTGTGAGCAGCAGAAGTGGCCAACGACCCTCTGGAAGTCATGCTGAAAATGTTAATTTGCATATTTCCCTCTTTGAGGTAAACCATTTGTGTGTTTTGCCACGGCGATAGAAACTCTAAGACATATGATCAGTAGGACAGATAAACTATAAGCCTGTTTAAAAACAAATGCAACGGGACAGCAGCTGCACTGAGGTAGTAGAATATCTTCTAGTAAAAACTTCTTTCAAATGTTTCTCCAGCATCTTTAAGGTTAAAGAAGTCTCGGAGGATGGCGAGATGGCTCAGGGGACACAGGTGCTTGCTGCTGCCAATACTGACAACCTGAGTTTGATCCCAGGGACCTTCATGGAAGAAGAAAGGCCACTCCTGCAAATAGTCCACTGACCTCCACGGGCATACACACACACATACACACATGCATAAATATACACACATACACAATCATACACACACACATACACACACCAATACTCTATGCACACACACACACACACACATAAATGAATGAAGAAAATATTTTTTAAAAAAAGAAATCTTGGGCAAATACATGTTATTATACTGAATAGATCGAAATGCAAAAGAAAATACTTCCAAACCATACATATTTCTCTCTCCGGAGCCATTACAGTATGTCTTTCCAACAATATTCAAATAAATGCTCGCTTTTGCCGACATAATTTATCGGCTATGAGTATTATTTATTGTGACCCTATGTAAGCACTAACTTGCTTGCACACTCATCATGTGTGCTGAAGAATGCCCCCAGTCACACTCGGGAAAGCCTTCCGGATGGGGCCGGCACAAACAGCATCAGTTTTTAAATGCTCTCCTGGTGCTAACAGTTTCATTCTCGGCAAGATTATGATCCATCTGCTCCCTTGTTGAGGCCCGGTGTTAACAACACAGTGTCCTTGGGGACTGTCATACATCCTTTCTCTCCCAAGTCTTTATAAGGGTTCCCCTGCTTCTCTTTACCGCGCTCAGCAGAGAGAGGAGACCCTCCCATCAGTAATCCCATTTGCTTCCCATTGCAGCACAGCTGTGGGCTTGCGCTATTGCTGAATTTTCAGTTTCCCACCAGACTCATTCCCAAATGTTTCTAGACTCTCAGAATGCCAGTGCACTGGACACCATGGTACTTATTCACAGGATAGCCCTCGGGAGACAGAGGCAGGAGAAGAGAGAGCCCAGCACCGGCCTGGACCAGATAGTGAGGCTTCAACTCGAAGAAACCAAACAATTCTTAAAAGTGAACTGCCGCTGGGCGGTGGTGGCGCACACCTTTAATCCTAGCACTCGGGAGGCAGAGGCAGGTGGATCTCTGTGAGTTCCGAGGCCAGCCTGGCCTACAAAGCTGCACAGAGAAACCCTGTCCTCCCCACTCCCCCCCAAAAAGAATTGTCTGTAGCTCTTCCCTAGGACTAGGGATGGTTTCCATGAGATCACCCCACCCATAAGGGCATCCCAGCTGCCGTTGTCAGTACTCAGGCCTCCCTTAGATAGCCATGTTGTTAAGATTTCACAGGTTAGCATCCAATACCAAGTGGTCAGCCCTAAAAGCATATACGTATAAGCAACACTAAACAGACGTGGTGTTTTTGTTTATTTATAAATATAACAATAATAATGGAAGGAAAAGAAGCCAAGAACTTGAGAGGGAGTTGAGAAACGTGGGTGAGGTTGGGGGTAGGAGAGGGAGAAGAGTCGTAAAATATGCAGCCATATTTTATTTAAAAATAAAATAATTTTTTAAAAAAACAACCAACACTATCCATACATTTTTAATATCAAAGGTAGAAAATTTTACATAAAGAGACCTATCGTTGAGAGGTGCAGTATCTATTGTATAATGCATTCTATTTTTTAAAGTGACTTCTCCGGCTGAAAGCTCCTTCAGTCCCTACACACAACCAGGAGTTCAATCAATGGTCCTTCAAGGGAGCTCAAGCCCTCCCCATGGCAGACTCACACGGGAGACTCAGGCCCAGTTCCGATTATAAATGTCCCCAAGTGTGAGAGAATTATGCAGCTCCCGAGCCCTGAAATGGACATATATGCAGGATGTACCTAACGGAGAGCAAGGGAGAGGCAGCAAAGACTCCAGCACCCAGAATCAAGGTGAGAAGTGAAAGCAGGAGAGGCATGTGCTGACCCAATACTGTGCAGCTCATGGGGGTTCGCGTAACCACACCCTGAGACTTTGAGGAGGGTTCTTGGGGCACACAGAGACATATGACACTACACGTGGCACAGGAGAGCAGGACAGCTGGGGCTGGCAAGGTGACTCAGAGGGGACCATCCCCAGGACCGGCAGAACTCACTCCACGAAGTCGTTCTATGACCGCCACACATGCACTTAGACATGTGCTCCCCACGCACTAATTTCAAAAGCGTAAACTGCATGTGCACCTAACACCGTGTTGAGCAGGAAGCAAAGTCACGCCAGAGAGATTCAAGCTATCTTTGTATCGCCTGTGTGGTGTGTGTGAGCCCAGACAAAACTGGATTAAGAAACAGATCCCTCCGTGGATGGTAGGTGACAGACAGACAAACTGAGACACACATCACCCACGCGAACAGCTAATAGATAAAAATGCATTGAGAAGAGAGTCAATAGACAGATCATCTGCCACCACCCAAGCCCCTAGGGCTCTTACAGAGCCAACATAAAACCTTTCCACTTCCACATGTTAGGCAGTAAATCAATCAAAGAGAAAAAAATCCCCACTGTAGATGAAATGGCTAAAGATTATATGACCATAAAAAAAAAACCTTACAACAGAATTAATCTTAGTGGATGCAATATCACAGAAAAAAAAATCAGACAAAACATGGCTATTTAAAAAACATCAAAGTGAAAAGTGATACAAAAATTTTAAACTAAAAACAAGACAGAGATGAAGCATAAGACAACCTGCACCACCAAAGACTTGACGTGCAGTCTTTAAAAACTAGCTATTCAAAATGATAAGGCAAACTGGCGGCAAATCTTAAAAGAGAGCGGAGGAGTTGTCAGCCGTCACAAGATGCCTGGTGTTTATTGCAATTCCCTCGAGTATAGATATTGAAAATACGGAGAAGCCACATTCAGAAGATCTTGGGGAGAAATGACAAACAGACTTGGGAAGGATGGGGGGTGGAGGAATGAGACCAGAATAAAAAAGAGAAAGGACTCAAGAAGATAAACATAATGAAATCCACATCTCGGCCTATCAAGCCCAGACATCAAAGACAAAGGGAAGTGTTGAAGGTGGCTGGGACAGAGGAGAGATTATCTACAAAGGAAACAATCTGATGGGTACAAGATTCCTCTTCTGCGCAGTAGATGCCAGAGGGCAATAAAATCATACCTTCAAAGCGCAGAGGGAAAACAACTGCTAACCTAAATATATATATACACATATCAGGCAGAATTATGCAAGAATGGAGAAAATTGAAGAAACATTGCAGTGCAGGTTGACAGACTTTGTGCTCATACACACTTAATTGGAGGGCTGTGAGAGTTCATCTCCAGCAAGAGGGATATTAAATCCAGAAGGGAAAAATCGTTGACATTCAAGAAGCAGAGATTAAAAAAAATTAGTCAGCAAGTTGATATATCAAGATAAGGATTGATACAATTAAAAAATATAATATGTAGGGGACTGGGAGATGGCTCAAGCCCACAGGTGTGAGAATTTGAGTTTGATCCTCAGCTTCACACACACACACACACACACACACACACACACACACACACACACACACAAGCCAGGGTGTCTCATAGAGACAGTCACAGCCAAGCTTCCTTTACAAGAGCAGGGCATCCAGTCCTCCACCAACCCCACACACTGGCTGTTTAGTTTCCTTGCATGGCTATGATAAAGTACCCCAAGAACAAGAGAGGCTACTTGGCTTACAGTTTCAAGTTACAGTCTATCACTGAGTAGAAATCAAGGCAGGGACTTAGCAGGCCACACTGCATGCAGGGTCAAGGGCAGAAGGCATGAAATACATGCTTTCTTGCGTGTCTTCTGCTCTGGGCTGGCTTTCTCCTCTTACCACAGAATGTGCCCCCCCACATTCAGGCCGGGGCCCTCCTGTATCCATTAACGATCAAGGCAGCCCCACGGACGTGTCCACAGCCTGATCTAGATAAGTCTCCGTTTAGACTCCTCTTTCCAGTGACTCTAGGTTGTGTCCTGTTGATTGCTAAAACTCGCCAGCACTCTGGAGCACTGTGGAGTGAAGAGCAGCTAAAATGACGGGCAGCTATGACACACGTTTGTTCCACAGCCCTGAGCAATCCTCCCTGACTAAAGGCATCTTTAAGAGGAAGGGGCAGGTTGAGCTGAGTTCCATGGCGTTTCGAATGTGTGTGTGTGTAAGGCACACCACGGGTCTGATGTGCAAAATAAGGACTTTTACCGCAGTTAGTTGATTAGCATACTCTTCCCTCCCACAAAGCCATGTATCTCTTCTATGCTGTGAGCTGCTAAGACCCATGTTAGTGCAAGAGTTTCATTTAGGCCAGACCCCGCCTTCCAAATGACTGAAGGAAAAAGGAGAAGCCTCAGTCTGCTCCCATATACCAAGGGAACTACGGGTACTCACCTGAGCACAGATGGGGACAGAGATGAAATGTCCTCCAGTGTGCACGGAGACTTGGAAAAACTACAATGACCTCACCTAAGTAGAACCTGACCCGAGTGAAAAGTACATGCACAGACTAAGTAGGTGACTGGGGGGGGGGTGGTAAAGGGCTTGGTGAACAAGCATGAAGACCCAAGTTCAGACCCCCTCAGCACCTGAATAAACGCCAAGCGTGACAGCGTACACTAATAACCGCAATCCCGGGGCAGGAGGAAATGAGATCTCTGGGGATTGCTGGCCGGGCAGCCAATGTGAACAGGTGAGTTCCAGGCCCAGTGAGGGACCTCGTCTCAAAAATAAGGCTCTGGGAGACTGAGGAAGACAACCAGGACAGAGTTAAAGAGGGACGGACAGACTGCGTCCGTCAAGTCACTGACGATGTAATTTAAGAAAAGCGGCACACAAGAGAAAGATGCCACGTGACAGGGTTCAAGTTAGAGGTTTTTTTTTAATTAGGGGAAGGGATCATAAAAAGGGAAAAGGAAGGGGGCAGACTGGCCTTTAGAGACAGGAGCAGCAGGAGAGAGGAGAGAGAGGAAAGAGGGGGAGAGGGAAAGAAAGGAAGGAAGGAAGAAGAAAGAGGGAGAGAGAGAGGAGAAGAAAGGAAGAAGAGAGAGGGGGAGAGGAGAAGGAAGGAAGAAAAGAAAGAAAGAAGGAAGGAAGGAAGGAAGGAAAGAAGGAAGGAAGGAAGGAAGAAGGAAGGAAGGAAGGAAGAAGAGAGAGAGAGAGAAGGATGGGAGGTGGCAGGGCCCTTTTAAAAGGGAACATAGTGAATATACACAGGTGATGCTCTTAGCAGCTGCAGCTGAGGGCGCATCCTGTCAGAACCCCAAGAGCAGCCCAATGCAGATGCCTGAGTACTGATGATTGACAGCTCATTGTACATGGTAACAACTATGAACAGGAAGGCAGACATCTATGGAGTCTGCAAAGGCTCAGATTCCTCGAAGCTCTGGTGGAAACAGTGTAGACCAAAGCAGAGGAGGAGGAGTTGCAACTGTCCCAGTACTGACAAACAATGAGCTTTTGATGCAGGCTCTGCGGTGTAAGGAGGGAAGCCTTGGGAATAGTCCCCTCCCCCTTTCCTGTGACCACAGCAATTAAATGCGCACCTTGACAGCCTCTAGCATGATGCAACCCAGACCACAAGGTGTCTCTCCCCTTCCAGGGTGAGCTCTGAATATAATACAAGGGACTGCTCCACCTCATTGGCCAAGGACGACAAGAACAGGCCTTGGGAGGGGCCAAACAGGAGGACGAATGTGTTTCATGTGGCAGAGGACAGAGGTTGGAGATTAAGATGGTTGAGTAGGAGCCTGGTCACCATTCCCCCATTGATATCCTGCAAGAATCCACCCGAGAGAGAAACACATTCCACTGCCCCTAAAGCACCAGGATCGGCTGACGGAGGGATCCCTGCCACCTGTCAAACCTGCCATGTTGGCCGCACCCTGGACACACAGCCTCCTTGTGGGCTGCCCATCCCAACATGGTCAGGATAAAACCCACACGGCCCCGTCCCCTGTCAACATTACAGCCAACGCCATTCTCTTCACTACGCTCTGAAACCTGGGGTCAACTCCCAGCACCCACATGGTGGCGGCTCACAGCCTCCTGTAGCTCCAGTTCCGGGTGGATCCGACACCCTTTCCTGCCTCCTAGGACACAAGGCATGTATGCGGTGCTCAGACATACATGTAGACAAGACATTTATACGTGTAACATGAAATAAATAAATGCACGCCTAGTTTCCAGCCTGACGCTGTTCCTCTGTTTGTTAAGGTCATAGCATCCCAATGCTGAACGGGTTCCCTTCTGATCAAGAGCGTTACTGCATAGTAGGCCCCGCTCCCCTCTCGAAACAGCCCCTTGACTCTCTCCACCTGCTGTTTAACCTGAAAAAAAGAAAATGATATAAATCTCTACCACACGGCAGGGAGAAGGATGGCCCGCAGAGAGTTCATAACCGCTACAGAAGCCCTCCTGCCATTTCTAAGCCAGTAGATGGTATTTGAATGTCAAGGTTCTGAAAATACACATGGGTGCATCTCTGAGTGTTTGCTGGCTCACTGTGGTGTAAGCGCATAACTGGATGGTTAGAGCAAGAGAAGCGTGCGTGTCCACCTAGGGGAGCAATGAACGTCGAGCAAATTGTGGGAGAGCTGAGGAAGAGTGTCGAAGAGACCCCAGCCATACAGTGCTTGCCTAGAATGGGTGAGGACCTGAGCTTTATCCCCAGATACACGTGTGTGCACACACATACACACACACGCACATATACATATATGTAAATCGTAAGTGAAACTAAGCAACTTAACTGACCTGCATTTATTTAAAAAAAAAATCACTGGCTGGCCAATAGTCAAATTTAGCTTCCTCAATAAAAACAAACTCATCCGTCTAAGAGTTGCCCTGGTCATGGTGTTTTCACCACGGCAATAGCAAAGTAAGTGAGTGACATAGTGGTAACAGAAAAAAAAAAAAAAAAAAAAAAAACCTCCTTCTCCTTCTTACCCATAGTAGGTAGCTTATCATTTCAAGACAGCCTAAGATGCTCTCTCAGACCGTGTTATCCCAACGTGGCAGGTGACACAGCCGCAGATAGGTGTCACTGTCACCGTGAGCATGAGCAGGCTTCCTAGCCAGCTGTTTCTGCCTCTTCTTCTGCTAACCAATTCTAGCTAATAACTGCCACCTTAGGCAGGGCGCTGGCCTGGTGACGGAGTGAGGGTGACGCAGAGCACTGTGGCTGCTAAATTCCCTATCATGGGGATGGGTAAGAAGGGACCTCCCCATGTCCATATGCAGCTGGCTCCCACGGTGCACAATGCTCTTCTTAGAGGGGACCCCACCTTTCTCTGAGGACCTCCTTGGCCGCCCTTGCACAGGCACCACAGAAGGAGCACACTTCAAGATGCAAGGTCAGCTATGGTTAGCGGTCGCTAAGGTGTCTCAGAAACACAAAACCAGGGGTTCTCTCCATCCCAAGCCCAAGATATGGTTCTGCTTTGCGCCATGGTAGTCTCCTGCCATTCTGTGATCCTGGACCTACCCATGACTGACAGGCCAGGGCGCACCAAGGCACAGCTTCCCCAGCCTGTACCTCATGGTAGCAAACCTATATGCCTCACCTCACAGAAGAAGTAAGCCACCGCATGGTTAAAACCAGCACCATCAGCACTGCCCACAAAGCCAGGTTCCACATCTCAAGGGATCGTGTCAGATGACGCAAGATGACTTAAGATAACTGGGTAGCCTAGACAAAATACTACCTGCCAGAGAGCCGAAACCCACTGCATTCCCACTCTTAAACCAGGCTGTTATGTATCTGGGAAGCCAACTGCCAGGAGCAAGAGCACTTTGGGTGGGAGACCCTGACCCCCAAGGGTGGATTCCTGGGCCCCCCCATACAGATCTGGTTTTAATCCATCTCTGGCATTTCCTAGTCGAGTGACCTTAGCTCCATTCCCTTTTTCTGTTTGGTAGACACTCAGAAATACTTGCGAAGATAACTAAGATAAGGTCTGCGAAGCATCTGGTACAAAGAAAACATGTAACAAAAGGCAGCCGGTTATCATTAGCATGGGTGCTGGAGTGCCAGGCAGTGCATGCTGGTAAGTTCGTCTCAGTTGTGTTTAACTTGTTTCTGTTTTGCCATAATTACCAATTTCCATGGTACAAACTGCTCCCCCTGTGGGCGAGCTGGAAGCTACCAACGCAACGCCACTGACGGCCCGCGGTGAGGAGAGACACCCCGAGGGTTTACCCAGCTGTCTTTTGCTTGGCGTCCTGCGGTCCCACCTCTGTCATCCACTGTGGCTGTGGTTATGATACTGATTTGTTTGTTTACGGGGCAGGAGAGGAGAAGGAAATAGAGTGAGCAATGGTGCAGAGACGGAGTGAGCACAGAACAACCCCAAGGAAGACACGGACTACAAGAAGCAGTCGAGGAAGCCCTCCCCGGCTCCTCTCTCCGTTGCTTCTGACCACAGATGTCACCTGGAGCAAACGCCCTTGGAATCCCAAGGCAGGGCTTGCCTAGGGCCCCTTCCCTGGTGAACACAGTTCAACAGCGATGTCTCAGTTCTTCCCGGGAGCCATAGGACTGGAGAAGCACAGGGGGCCCACTGGAGAGTCTTCTCCCCTCCTCTCCCTTCCCTCCCGTAAACAAACTTGGTGTTGTAACCATAGCAAACCAGGTGTGGCTAACTGTAATTAGCACTTTTCCAAGTGTTTCCAGGTGTCCGCGCCGGTGCGCTAGAAGCGTTTTGCCGCACACAAACGGGAAAGCCACAGTAGATGACGGAGGTGGGACCGCTGGACCCCAAAGCAGAAGACGGCTTCCTTCTCCCGCCTCCCGTCTGTGTGGAGACGGCATCCTGCAGAAAAAGTTGGCCTGCAAGCCCAGCAAAGTGACCCATGCTGGTTTTCCAGCTTGGCCTTGGCATGACCTTCATGGAAGGAGACTAATAAACCTGGGAGTTACCCAGCCTCATCTCAACACACTTCACTTATTCCCTGGCGAATTTTGACAGCGATGACTCCGAGATCCTTCAGTACTGAGGTTGGATGGTCCCCACAAACACGCATTAAAGAGGCTGAATGGAAAACACTTCTGGAAAGACTGTTCACATGGAAACGTACCTCGGGCACAGAACGTATGGCCCTCGCCAGTCCTCCAACCACAGCAGAGCCGGGACGAACTTTTTAAAGAGGATCCGGAGAGCGGCCCCACATGGATTTACTCTCCCCAACTGAATGGAAAGGCCCGACTCTGACAGACCCGTCTGGGGCTGGGAATTCTGCAAAAATGCCAACCTGACAAACTAGAAGAACATTATATTTAGCCAGGTTAGGGTTTTCCTTGAAAATAGACCCAGGCATTCATCTCCAACGATCTTTGCAGATTCTAGGGCATAAATGAAGTGAGTGTGCCGTTTGCCTAACCTTCCTTCCTCCCTCCCTTAGATGCCATACCATGGGGAAGCGAGACAGCAGGAGCCCAGGACTCGTCTCCACCATCAGCACCGGCTCAAGCCACCTATGCGGTAGAACGGCCCTGTGCTGACAGCCTCTTCCACGTTGGTATCTGTTGTACTCGTGGACATTTATTACCCTGCACTTTCATTCCCTGGGCGGTTTATCCAGGGTCTGAAATGAAGGAAACGAACATAAGGATCTGTCTCTAGCGCAGAGGTGTGACAGGCCTCCTACTCGGTGGTGACATAAACAGAGAGAGGAGGGGGAAAGAGGGAAAGCCATGCTGAGTCAGGGTCAGGGCTCAGAAGAAGGATGGGGGAGACAGAAATGGTCCTGAGGCTACATCGATCATTGAGGAAGCAACAGCTCCCCCCACCTTTGTCAGAGGGGCGAGAAGGAAGACAGCCTTCAAGATCGTGAGCAGAGAGGGTTCAGAAGACAGAGGAGCCAAGAAAGGCAAGACAAAGCCATATTCCGGAAGGGTGAGCTATGCGAGAAGTTGGAAGACCTTTAGCTTTGCGTCTGTAGAGAGGAATCTGCAAGAGCGGCTGTGGGGACCATGAAGAAATGGGACAGAAAAATCCCCTGGCGGGCTGGTGGTGGGGGCTGCCTGCTCCAGAGAAGGGGAAATGGGAGTTATGAAACACAAGGGCTGCACCCACCCGACAGGCAATCGACAGCGAGTGGGTAACCCAGAGTGATAGGGATAGGCGGTCAGATTGGATCTGACCCCAAAGCAAAAGGTCCAGTTGGCGACATTTTAATAAACATTACTAAGGTCCCTAAGTGGGTGACAGCAGGCAAGCTCCCTCCTTTGGGGGAAGAAAGAGCTAAAAACAGAACAAGATTTGAAACAGAAGTTCATGAGACACATAGAATCCCAGAGGATTCTTCCAGAGAATAGCAGCAAGAGCCCTGAGTGGGGAACAGCTGCTCTGAATAAACCCCCCCCCCGGCACTGTGCAGGGGGTGTCTCCCCACACACCTACCTAGCCCTACCGCCTGGGAGCCAGGGGAATGGGTGAGTAGCAGTTAGCACCCTATGGTGGGTCCTGGCTCTCCTCAGTCCTGCACGAGCATCAGGGCATTGCTGAGTTACAGTCCTGTGGCCCAGTCTCATCAACTGGCCAAACGAGAATAAAATTAACCCCCCCTCCCAGGGGGAGGGGGTTCTGAGGTAACCGAGTCAGTTTGTGTCAAATAGCAGAGCCCAGCGCCCAATGTTTAGCAAGAAATGCCAGTCAGCACTTGAACAGGGACCCAAGACAGGAAGTAGCTATCTCTCTGTAACAGGGCCAGAGGAAGATGGGTGTCATAGGCCAAGTACTCAAATGAGAGCAAAACCAGTCACTGGATCCATCGCCATCCATTTCCAAGATGGTGTGTTAATAACTCTGCACCCGCCACACACACACAAACACACCACACACACACACACACACCACACACACACACACACACACACACACACACACACACACACACACACACACGCTCCAGCCTGTCCAACTTCTGAGATGAGAATACCTCAACAAGGGCCTCAACTCCACAGCCAATGGGGCTTGGATCGGCAGACCACACGCCTGGTATCCAAAGAGCAACAGGAGCACCGTGGCACTTGTAGATGTCTTTCCCCCTGGGTGGCCTTTCTTTGACCTCTCACTGGCCTTTGGCCATCTGCTTCCTCCCTGCCACTCTCCCGTGTAATCACAGTGCCATCATCCTGTCTACGTCACTCCTGGCCTTGCAAACTCCATGGCCCGTGGTCTCCGACATAGAGAGATGCAATGGTACCCACGTAAGAATGTCATCCTTCTGAGACTCCACTTAACAGGGACAGCTTGGGAGGCCCTACACAACGTACTAAGTAAATCTATTCTGCTTCAACCCACCTCGTCTGACTCCGCTGATGGCACCACGATTTACGAGCAGCCTTATGGCTTCATCAATTAGCCAGTTAGGCTACTGCCACAGCTTACACAGCTGTCATATCTGTGGATTTATGGCGTTCTGGGTAAAGCGGTATCATTGCCCTCTCTTTCCCCATGAGTATTCATCTCACCCTGAGAGATAATTCATCACGGTTATTACGAGAACACCAACATAAACAAAAGAGGGAAGGAACAGCTTGGCTCTGGTCTAATTGCCTGAATCAATCTCCAGAGGGAAAGGGGGCACTTGGTAAAGTCAGCCGGCTTCAGACGAGCTCAGTGCTCAGTGTGGCTATCCCGACTCTAAAGCTACTCGTGTTTAAATGGTCAAGTGTAAGGTGAATCATCCATTGAGGGTCTGTAACCAAGCGTCTAGTGCTCCCTTGGGGATAGCAAGTCTGTGCTCCCTCTGTGAATGCAGATTTTTAAGTGCTACATTAAAAAAAAAAGTCACCGAGTCGTATAGCATCCCCTTGGCACGGTCAAGTGTCCTCAGCCAGTGCCCTTGGCATTAGGGGACTTCAGAAAGACAAACACACCAGCCTACTCACGCCTGCCTTCCCAGCAAAGTGCCAAGGTTGTACCATGGGTCTCAGGCATCATTTTCTCTTTCTTGTGTTTGGTCTTGTCTTGTTTCATGAGACCAGTTATGAGGCGGGCCGGGGTGGGTGGAGTTGGGTTTGGAGAGCACAGTGGTAAGGAAGTAAGAAAGCTATACAGATTATTCTTCATTTCTTTATCACTCTGATATAGCTCTCCTTCTCACATGAGGTGACCGGGGGATGTCCTTCTGTATATATGTTTCCCTTACTGGTTGATGAATAAAATCCTGACTGGCCAGTAGTCAGGCAGGAAGTATATGCAGAGGAGAATGCTGGGGAGAAGAAGGCAGAGAGAGGCCGCTGAGAGACACCATGTAGAGACCAGAAAGATAGGACACACCAGGTGTTCTCTGGCAAGATGAGGTCATAAAGAAATACATAGATTAGTAGCGATGGGTTAATAGTTAAGACAGAGCTAGCCAGTAAGAAGCCTAAGCTGCCGGCTAGCAGTTTTATAATTAATATAGCATCCATGTGTTTATTTGGGGCAAATCGGCTGTGGGACTTGGCCGGAACAGAAACCTCCATCTTCAGCAAGGCAACCAAAACAGCAAAGTCACCAGTGTACTCTGTACCCTGCAGACAGCTCATCTGTGTGAAAATGACCAGTGAAAGAAAACGTTTGCCCTTACTGATCCCAAAACGCAGCTTGCATCACACAAATGAAATTTTTTTATCCTCATAAGATGTAAAGGTTGCCAAGAGTAACTGTCAGTGTTGGTGACATTTGTACAACAGAAGAAGCACGGATTTGAGAGACAAAGGGTGCAGCCTCAAATGCAGACTCTTTTCCTGGTAGAGGCTTTATACCCACTAGGGTGAAGCTGAGTCTCCCCAGGATGGGGGTGCCAGGGAGGATGCAGCAGGCTTGGAAACTCTGACCAGAAACCAGGCAGGCTTGGAGGGTGGAAACCACTAGAAACCAGCAACTTGCAGTCTCTTATATCACAGGACCCCAGAGAGGAGCATTAGCAGGCTCACCAATCCATGCTTCTGAGGAGAAAGCCAAGGATTGTGCCATGGGCTCTCGCTCATTCCAGAGAGAATGAAAGCTGTGGGGGGAAACAATTTTAGAGAGGCCGTTCGTGTGCCAAAGAAGACACCCACCTACCTGTGCACTGTAGGATGCAGGAGATGGGCTGTAGAGGGAAGGTCAGGAATGGAGGTATTTGTAACTCATCAGTACATGATGGGTAGATAGGACTGGGAGCCAGGGGTGGGAATGACATCGCCAGGAAGTACTCAGCTGGTCCCTTCTGTGACGAGTGGATTGTGCGTTTGTTGTGAATTCCTCGGCACAAGAATGAAGCTCCGCCGATGTCTCCTGACTTTATGTCTCGGTAAGAGGGTTTAATTTTTCTCTCCCTTAACTATGGGCTTAGCCATGGCCTGTGTCAGCCCGGTGAATGTGAACCAAGGTGGAATGGAGTCGATTGTACACGGCAATGTGCCCAAGAATCACATGGGCCTACTTAGCCTCGAGAGTCTGCCCACTGCCCACCAAAGCTGCTGCTTCACCCTGATGGGAAAGGTACCTGGGGCCCTCTCATGACCATCTGAGCATGCACAAGCTCAGCCAAACCCCAACACGGTGTTGTGATACACTGTTGAGAGTTTTCAGGGATGCTTGTTACTGTAGCAAAAGGTAACCAGTACACAAAAGAACTTATCCAACCAAAGGAGGTTCCAACAGACTGGGCTAGACTCCCTCAAAAAATGCCAGGCTATGGAGCTAAAAGAGCCCATAGGGCTGTTCAAGGCAAGCCTGAGACAGTCCTGGGATGGCCAAGTGTTTGCTGGAGAAGAGTGACCCACCTGTCTCAGATACTCTCCACCACAGACTTCCCACTGTAGTGGCTCCACATATAAAATGTCCAGTGGGTGGATGATCCAGCAGGTTGCAATAAACCTGGGGACAGTTGAGTCTTTGGCCAGGTGGACAGCCAGGTTGCTCCCTGAGCACAGCATAGGTAATGAGTTGTGTGGAGTGCTCAGAAAGACCCAGAAGGACACCAGGAAGGGCAGGGTGTTACTCAGGTGCAGTCCTAGGGGCTCCAGGCACAGGGGGGGAAAGGTGGCTACCCCGTCAGGTGTTGCACACACCTGGCAACTCCTGCTACCCCTGATCCGAGCTCTTCCATCTCATCAGAGCAGTGTGAACAGTATCTCTCCTCACACTGGGGCCAGCCGAGCTAAGGGACTCACCTCTGAATGAGGCTGGTGCTGCCACGCCTAAGCAAAGGGCTCCCCGGGTCTTGCAGCCTCAGAAGAAGAATTTCCACCTGGTAAGTGATCCCTGCAACTCTGGAGAGACCCCACTGGGGAGAAAGCTACTCACTTCAGTTGCATTTCATTCAAGAATTCTCACAAATGCCCTTTGAGAAATCTGGAGCCCAGGTCTCTTTAGCAAGTGAGCTCCTTCTCTTGCTGACTCCCTCCCTTCCCCTACCTCCCCCTTCACACACACACATGCACACAGGCTCGCACACACACTCCTCCCCTTAGAAACAAAGCAAGTGTGCTGTTCTGCATCAAGGGCAAGCACCTGAGAGACGAGCTCTTCAGCCACTGGGAGAGATGGGTATAGACAGGAAGCCGTGTGTGCCTGGGACACACAGGAATCACCCTTCCACAAGTAACTGCTGCAGCATGTGACACTCAGCTTGCAGAGACATCCGAGAAAATGCCAGGATGAAACACACTCGAGGTGAGCAGCTTCCTCCTGGGGAAGAGCTTTTAAAGTCTTCATCATTGCCATCATTTATCATTGCCATCCTTTATCAAAAGCTAACATTCTCTAGAAATTTCTCCTTCGGAATTGGGGAGCCATCCAGCAAGGCACGAAACATCTCTTCCATCGTCCTTCCCACTGTCTAGGAGGCCTTAGAGAATGCCCCGGGAAGCTGACGGCAGGGCCTGGCATCCTGCCCCTTGGGCCACCCATGGCCGCTCCCTACTGCCACCCAAGGGTGTGGCCTCAGTGAACTTCTGGCTCTCACCAGAGTACACCAAGCCTTCAGCTGCAGGTTCCTGCACCATGCTTGGAACACCCTTCCCATGTCCCATCTCACTCCTGTCTGTCCTCCACGTGCAATGCATCACCAAGTCAGTTCTGACACCAGCGCTGATCTCGGAATGCTGTCTTGGAAAGGTGCCCCTTCACAGAGCATCTGTCCACCTCCATCAAAGGCAGAGGTTGGGAGCAAGGCTCTGTGACCAGACTATCAAAGGCTGACCAGATATCAGGGGATAACCCAAACAACAACAAAACTGCTCCCTTTATTCGAAAAGTCATACTGTGAGAAAACAATGACCATGTGTCACGAGGGAAGGCTGTTGGGACATAGGATGTGAAAGCCTCTTCGCGTCCTGTGGTGTTCCTCCTTTTGTTCTGTGACGGGATGGAGACTGAGCCTAAACTGCTGTAGATGTCCATTGCTACAGGGCTTCTGTGAGGAGAGACAAGAGCCTCTGCAATTCAGAGTCAACTGCTTCCGTGGGAAACCCGTCTTTTCCTAGCTCTTGCAGACGACCGTTAGTTACCCAGACTTGCTCATTTTCCAACATCCTCTGTATCTATCAATGCCAGGACACCCTGAGCAAGAGAGGGAGCACGGTCCCTGTGTGGGACCTCTTAATATAACTTTGCCATGTAGCATCTTGAAATAGGCAGTATGTCTGACATCTAATTCTGCAAACAGCAATTAACTCCTAGGGGAAACTATAGGCACATCCCTCTTCCCTGTGTGTTTTGATTCATATCAAAGAAAAAAATGGAAACATAAACGATTCATGCTAATTCATCCATTTAAAAAAAAAAAAAGGAGAGAAGCCTTCAAGCGTTGTCTCAGTTTGGGTTACTATTGCCATGATGAAACACCATGACCAAAGGAATTTAGGGAGGAATTGGTTTATGTGGCTTACGGCTCCCACATCTCAGTTTATTGCCAGAAGAAGACAGGACAGGAACTCAAGCAGGGCAGGAGCTGATGCAGAGGCGATGGAGGGAGCTGCTTACTGGTTTGCTCAGCCTGCTTTCTTATAGGATTCAGGGACGGCACCACTTACAATGGGCTTTACACACCTAAGATACCCTGTAAGTGATCAATAAATGATGGGCCCCGTACTGTCCAAAATGACAGACATAAGCTATAAACATGTAGTAACACGAGCCTACAAATGACCCAAGAGACTGATATTGGGATTCAAGCTTCAAGCTGACTATCAGAAAAGCAAAGGAGCCGGCTACTAGCATCTCACCTGTACCTCAGACTGAATGGGCAGCACAAACCAAGCCTCAGACTGTAAACTCTCCTCAGCTTGGCTGAAGAACGAACGCCATTCTGAGACCTTGCTTCTGTCTTAAGTACTTCCCTAATGCTGGGATTAAAGGTGTGAGCCATAATTCTCTTTCAGACTGGCTCACTCTCATGTAGATCTGGGTGGCCTTGGACTCACAAAGATTCCTCTATCGCTTAATCCTGAGTCCTAGGATTAAAGGTAGGTACCACCACCTCCTAGCTTCCGGCTGCTGGGATTGAAAGGTGTGTGCCTGGCTTCTAAGGCTTGTGGCTGACTTTGCTTTCTGAATCCTCGGGGCGAGCTTTAATAAATCATGCACAGTACATCACCACAACATACTGATATCAGGGCTAGGAAGGAATCAGTCTAGCAACGCCCTTGCTCAGAG
Source organism: Mesocricetus auratus (assembly GCF_017639785.1). NCBI lineage: Eukaryota > Metazoa > Chordata > Mammalia > Rodentia > Cricetidae > Mesocricetus > Mesocricetus auratus. The sequence continues at coordinate 2,425,875 of NW_024429192.1, read as the reverse complement.
TCCCCGGCACGCCCCTGTACACCTATGAGCTGAGGACCGAGACTGACAGGTGCAACCTTCATTCTGCTATGTTCCCAACAGTGGAGGAACCACGGAGCACAGGAGCAGGGTGAAACCTCACAGGTCTGTGGACCACACGGCGTTCTTCCGGGGACACACGCCTAGACGGCGGAGCACGGCAGCACGTGGCCTCTTCTCTCCTGCCCCTGCCTCTCCTCTCAAGGAGCTTCTGGTATCCTCCCTCCACATCTCCTCCAAGCTTCCCACCCCTTCCAGGACCCAGGCTCAGCGGGGCTAAGGCAGGCATGTACACACACCTTCTCCTACATATAAACCTTCCCATGGCCTCTGTACCATCTCATGACCTTACCTCCCAAGAGATAAAGAAAGCAATGAGTCATGGCTTCGGTTACAAGTGAAAAGGGTCAGCCAAAGGGACCCTAGCCCTTCTAAAGAGTCGTCACGCCCGTTCTTATTCCTTCAGACCTCGCTGTTTCCACCACAGATCATGCGAGGAGCTGCCTCCGGCCTCAGGTGGATCATGCAGACAACCAATGGTAAATTTCTCTCGCACCAGCTACATATGTATAGCACCCTCGGCCCTTGCACAAGGGTGTGAAAGGCTCTCCAGCTTCTTACCACAGAGCTCTGAGGGGGAGGCAGTGAGAGGGTAGGAGACCTCCGCTCCGCTCCTCCATCCATCCCTGCTTCTGCCCCGAAGCAGGGGAAGAAGAGCAGATTGCTGTCCTTGCTCATTCAGCTGGATGTGTCTGGGCCCCGTGGAAGGCACAGACCCCTCAAGGGTCTCATCATATCCATGGCAATTGGGATTTGTTTTATCCTGCATCAGAACTCCAAGCGCCTTGTCCAGTCCAGGACCCTTTTCACGATGCGAAATTTTTTACACGGCCTGAGGGGTCGAGGGGAAGTATGAGTTCTGTTCTAATAAATTGGACATACACACACAATACTGGCATATGTTAAAGATGAAACTGAATTTACATATTAATAACATAGATGCGCTTGCGTTTTTTTAGAAGTGTCAGACTGTGGATGAAGCCGTCAATGTTTTCAGAGTTGGTCAATATTTTGGACTGTATAACTCCTAACAATGAAAATACCACTTTGCATAGATATCCAGTGAAAATTGGCGGAGTTTTGTTTAGGGCCATTTCAGAAACAGTTGGGAATTCTGTCCTAATCCAAAGCCAAACCTCATCTAACAATTATTTTTTTTATGAAACTCAAGCCAGCAAATCCAAGAGCAATTCTTTTGTTTGTTTGTGGGTTTTTTTGTTTGTTTGGTTTTTCTTTTTATGAGACAGGGTTCCTCTGTAGCTTTGGAGGCTGCCCTGGAACTCACTCTGTAGACCAGGCTGGACTCTGATTCAAAAAGGTCCCCCTGCCTCTGCCTCCCGAATGCTGGCATTAAAGGCGTACGCTGCCACCACCTGGCCCAAGAGCAACTCTTAAAATCAAACGTTCAAACACAACAGAATGCACAGACACTCCAATGTGCTACTTGTACACTGGGGAATGAACACTGGGGATGGTAGAAAAATAGCGGAAGTCTTTTTTTTTCCATAGTTAAAGCCATTATGTTTCTGTAAGCACCTGAAACTGTGTGTGTGTCCCCAGAAAAAAAAATGCTGCAGTTCATGACACAAGAGCCTCCGGTCTGAGCTGAGGTGCTTCCACTGACACTGGTGGCTGTTGTGTGACATGGACACATTCAGTGCAGTGTTCATGCCGGGTTCGTTCAGAACCCAGAGCCACAGTTGTAGGGAAAAGGGACCAGTCAAAGAAACACACCCTGAGCAGAGCCAAAGAAACACACTTTGGCCCTGCAACCACAACCAAAGAAATGTACCCTGACCCTAAAACCAGTGCCAAAGGAACACACTTTGTCCCTGGAATCAGAGTCAGTGAAAGAAATGTACCCTGGCCCTAAAATTGGAGGCAAAAGGCTAAAAAGGACCAGAGAAAGAAACACACTTTGGCCCTGAAACCAGAGCCAAATCTGACCCTAATCCTGTGTAAAAAAGTAACCAATCCCGTAGCAGAGCTCTAGCCAATCTGAGCTCAGCACTGAAATCGGACCAATCCCTACTCTGGAAAAACTTCCCCAATCCCTATATAAACCCTGTGTATGTTCAGCTTGGCTGGTCCAACTGCCTTCCAATAAACCCCTTTGGATGAGCTTCGGGTGAAGATCTTCTTTTGCTGCGGCGACAGAACAGAGGCGACTCTGGGCAGAGCAGAGCAGAGCGAGCAGCGCTGTAACACTTGCCCGGGAAACCTTCCTTGGCAGAGCAGAGTTGTTACACTCTGCTCCCGGCTCCCTGCTCTCCGCTCTCCGCTCTCCAGGAGCAGAGCTGAACTGTAGCAACTTCGCCCGAGAAACCTCCTGCGGAGCAAAACTGCTACACTAGGCGAACATGCCCAGCTGGAAGACCCTGTCCTGCCTGAGTGGAGCTGATACACCGGAGAAGCCTTTCTCTGAGGCAAGGCTGTAAGCTGCCAAATTACTGCAACCTGTGGTGGTCCTTGGCTCCCGAGCTCCAGGATACCTTTCCACCTGAGCTGTGTAACACTCAGTATTCTGTGACTCCCAAGTGCCAGAATACCTGACCCACTCCTGTTCCATCCTGTCCTGACCCATCCCAACGAAACGCTTACAGCAGTGACAGCTGATGACGCCACACAAATAACAGTACCACGAGCACCTCAGGGACACTGCAGTTTGCTTTTGGGTCAACTGCTGGTTGACGGACGCTCCAAAACCTTTTACTCCCGCCAAGCTTTTCATCCCCTCCCCATGTTCAGCTACCCCCACATTCAACTCCCAACCCCACATAGGGGCACCTCAATCTACTGTTTGAGAGAAGTTCTGCACAGCAGATGCAACCATTGTTGTTTAAAAAGCAGGTAACCAGCTGGGCGTTGGTGGCGCACGCCTTTAATCCCAGCACTCGGGAGGCAGAGGCAGGCGGATCTCTGTGAGTTCGAGACCAGCCTGGTCTACCGAGCGCGTTCCAGGACAGCCTCCAAAGCCACAGGGAAACCCTGTCTCGAAAAACCAAAAAAATATAAATAAATAAATAAATAAATAAATAAATAAAATAAAATAAATAAAAAGCAGGTAACCCGGCTCAGAAACAGGCAAGTGACATAAACAGAACAGCCCCCACTAAGCCCAGGAAGAGGCAGTGGCCACTTCCAACTCATCAGACTGGCCGTTATACAAAACAAACACAAAACCTACCGGGATGCCGAGAGGCTCCTGAGAGTGCCTGGTGGAGACCCGAACTCCACAAAGCACCAAAACACAGAGTCGCCACGTGGTCCACCAGCTCCTCTTGTGGACATGTCTGTACCCACGGACTGAATGTGAGGACCCCACAGCGTCTGTACTGACGGGCTGAATGTGAGGACCCCACAGTGTCTGTACCGACAGACTGGATGTGAAGACCCCACAGACACTGGTGTGGTGCTCAGAGAGCACGGTTCACAAGAGCCAAGGGGTGGGAGCAATGTGAGCCACAGCCAGCGGCTCACTGCAGAAGCAAATCCCGCTTCAGCCCATACTGTTCAACTTCACAGCATGCGCACTGGTATGCGACCAGGTTCCGATGCACCTCGAAAACAGGGCTGAGAGGAGTGAGTTGGTCCCATAAAGACCTTCTGCGTGGTTCTGCTTGCATGGCGTACCTACTCAGCCAATAGAGGTGGAAACTAGAATTGAGGTTGAGGGGCTGGGATGATGAAGGGAGACAAATGGGGGAGGGGGTGGCATTTTCAATGGGTACGCAGTTTCTGTCTGTGGTGATGATGAAGAAGTATTATTTGAAGTGGATTTTAATGGTGATAGTTTATACAATACTATGAATCTTATTGAAACCCTTGGATTATTAAAAATGGGTGGAATGGTAACAATTGTGCTACACTTATTTTTACCATGATATACGACAGTCCCTTCAGCCACTCACAGACAGATAAAGCCTACTATGACCATCGGGACCCAGGCTCTCTCTGTGTTGAGGGTCTAAGCCTCAACATGCAACTTTCTTCTTTGTGGCCCAAGAAGGCTGCCCCAGCTCCAGCCATCCCATCAGTAATTCAGCGGGAAGTCAGCTGGAGGAGAAGGACAAGGTGGTGCCCCCCATCCCTTTAAGGACTCCCCCAGAAGTTCAACTTTCCCTTTGTGGGTTCTTCCTGGAGATTCCCTGGGGTTTTCTGAACATGTCCCATTGGCTACAACACAGTCACATGACGATGCTTCCCTACCTACAAAGAAGCTGGGCCCTGTAGGCTCTGTCCTGGGTTTCTGTATTCACAGATGACAGGCAGGGCTTCGGCTGCTGAGAAGAAAGAAAAGCCCAGTGGAGAGAATAAGCCGGAAATCACCTGGAGGCAGAGGTCTCTACACCGAGTTTACATCTTCAAGTCTTTCTGGGGTCTTGGAAAAGACTGGGAGGGGGCACTTTCCACCAGGAAAGACTCACGCTGAAGGGCAGGGGAATCTGCGCTCACACGGGGATATGCAACACAGAGCTGACTCTTCTTACACTCCACCCCCCAATACAGTGTGGAAATATAAAGAAGAGGTGGCCAAAGACACGAGAAAGTGCCACACTCTCATCTTTGCAGAGACTGAAGCATCCTGACAAACTAAAGATCTGAAACCCCCCACGGCATGGAACGGACTTCTGAGGACGCACGGCAAACACACACTCCACTCCACGCAGGTGGGTGCACACCTCGCTGCTTCCTGGGACTCTGGAAGGATCCCTCCCCCCAAGGATGAAAGGCACAGCGACCCTGGGGGTCACGTGAGCCCTTGTGCCCACCACTCACTATCAAAACCTCCAAATTGGTCATGTTACCCCAGTGACTGTCCTGTATGGGACCTCGTCATTTCTATTCCCACTTTGCATTTCAGGCTGGAAACACCTGGGAATGAAATAAACTGGAGAAACAGCCCAGGTCCCTTCAGAAGATGAGAGGATAGACAAGGAATCGCACTTCGAGTCCATGGAGTACCACCAAGCAATAAACATGAGCTACGGGCCAGAGCAAGATGCAGAAGGCCTCTAAGTGCACGCTGCTGTGAGAAAGGTCATTCAGAAAGCAATATGTACTGAAGGTTTCCAGACCCAGGATGTTCTGGAAAAGCAATAACCATGGGGACAGTGAAAATGTCAGTGGCCACCATGGGGTGTGATGGGAGTTGTCCTTCTGTGTATATGTTTCTCTTATTGGTTAATGAATAAAACACTGATTGGCCAACAGCCAGGCAGGAAGGATAGGCGGGGTTACCAAAGGAGGAGAATTCTGGGAAGTATAGGCAGATAGGAGTTGCCATGTGTGCCCGGGAAGTAAGGATGTGTCAGGCGTTCTCTGGTAAGTGAAGACCACATGGAAATATATAGATTAATAGAAATGGGTTAATAATTAAGAGAGAGATAGCCATAAAGAAGCCCTAAACACCGGCCAACAGATTTATAATTAATATAGCATCCGTGTGTTTATTTGTGACTCAAGGGTGCCAGGACCATGCTGGACCAGAAACTTACATCAACAGGGTTGGACAGAGGAAAGGGAGGATTGTCAGCCAGGTGGAGCGTGGGGTCTCCTGAGCAGTGAAAGTGTTCTGTGTGATACCGTGATGTGGGTGCACGTCAGTACACGTCTGTCAGAATCTGTTAAGGGCATCCCAAGAGTGACTCCTGACATCAGCTATCAGAGCCCGGTGTGGGGCACGCACTTGTGATCCCCACTTGTGGGAAGTGGGGCAGGAGAATCAGGCTCAGGGACAGCCAGGACTATATAGCAAGTTAGAAGCCAGCCTGGGATTCATGGAACCCCCGTCACAGGAAGCAAAATAGCTACGGCAGTAATAACAATAACAGTAATAATGCTGATAACAATCGTTATGATATATTTTGACTCATCAATTGAAAGAAATACATCACACCAAAAAATAAGAATCCTCAGTGCGTGCAAAAATTAGCAGATATCTGAAGAATTAAAAAAAACTCCACCAGAACTGCACATTCATAACAATAACAAAATAATAACTGTCATAATTCTCATTTATAAGAGCTCAGGACTATTACCAACGGCTTCACTGTAATATTTAGTCATGAGATTCACGCTTTAATAGCTCTCTCTCCAGCACAAAATTTAGCTGTGTGTGTGGAATGCATACATGTGTTCTCCCTGCATGTGTGTATGTATGTGCATCACATGCATGCCTGGTGCCTGTGGAGGTCAGAAGAGGGCATTAAGTCGCTTGGAACTGGAGTTACGGATGGTTGTGAGCCACCGTGTGGGTGCTGGGAACCCAGCCCAGGTCCTCTGCAAGGGCAGAGAGAGCTCTCTCTTGACTGCTGAGCCATCTCTCCAGCCCTCACCGCGGTGCTTTTAAAGTGGGCCACTGACGAATATAAAACGCCACGCGCATGGCTGGCTACTTTACAGCCACTTTTTCTGTGCTCAGGCGGGGCCGACTGCGTCTGAGAGCTGGGGTCCTAGCGGCAGCTGTGCTCTCTGGCTGGAAACCGCAAGTGTCCAAGTGTGGTTGACCCCGCTTGACTAAAGTGAGAGACACACGACGCACCGCGCTGGAGTGGGCCTGGCTCAGCAATCGCCCAGATCTCCCATTTGGACCAGCCGACCGCTAATTCACCAGATTAGAAGCCGGTGCAACGGACTAGCCAGTAGTCGCCACTCGGGTCTCCACGGGAACAGGATATCCAGATGTGGAGAGAAGGGCAAGAGTTGCTTCCCCATCGGTGGGGGAAGGGAGCCACCTCGGGCTTCTTTGCTCCTTCCCATTTGAACAAAGACTCCCTCTGCTCTGAAAAGGAGAGTGAACATCTGTTTTCTTCCCCTGAAGGAATTTGCCCAGGCCAAGGACGCGGCACCTGGAGGTGGAGAACAGATGAAAACTGGGAACAGAAATGCCCCATGGCCTCTTGCTCATTTCTGGGGGATTATCAAGTGAAGAATTTACTCTGGCTTCTGGACACCCATCCGACACTCAGCCCCCACCTCGGCCTGCTCTGCCATTCTGCAGGATGTCACCCAAAAAGCTCTCCTTCTCATCCCAGGGCCTTGTAGCCTGATGAAACATAGCCCTGTCCATCCGGATGCCTGGGGCTGAGGTTCTGATGGATGGAGGCCACCATTTGGGAGACTTAGGAGAAAGCAAATTCCTACTCAAAAGTTATTAGGTTATAAGGCACGATATGGAAAAGAGACCAGCACTGTGATTGTTTGTTTACACACATTCAAGCTGGGGTAAGGGCTCAGTCAGTGAAGTGCTTGTTTTGCAAGCTTGACAATCTGAGTTCAATCCCCAGGACCCACATTACAACATAAAAAAAAAGATGAGGGTGTCGGGACCTGCTTACAATCCCAGTGCTGGACAAACAGAAGCAAGATGACCCCTAAGGCTCACTGGCCTTCAGTCAGTCCTACATCAATCCTAAACTCCTGGTCAAGGAGACGTGGCATCTCAGAAAAGCAAGATGCATCCGGACCATGTCCTATGCCTTTAATCCCAGTACTTAGGAGGCAGAGGCAGGACAGATCTCTGAGTCTGGGGCCAGCCTGATAGATAGATAGATAGATAGATAGATAGATAGATAGATAGATAGATAGATACATAGATACATAGATAGATACATAGATAGATACATAGATAGATACATAGATATATATATAGAGAGAGATGGATGGATGGATGGATAGATAGACAGACAGATAGATCAAGTACTAGGCCATCTAGGACTATATAGTAAGACCCTGTCTTAGCTTGGGTTTCTGTGAAGAGACATGATGACCACAGCAACTCATACAAAGGAAATCATTTAATTGGAGCTGGCTCACAGTTTCAGAGATTCAGTCCATTGTCATCATGGTGGGAAGCATGGTGGTGTGCAGGCAGACACAGCGCTGAGCGTTCTACATCCAGATTGGCAGGCAATTGGGAGAGAGTGAGAGCCACTGGCTTGGGCTTCTGAAACCTTAAGGCCTTCTCAATGACACACTTCCTCCAACAAGGCCACAGCTCCCAATAGTGTCTCACCTGTGAGCCTATGAGGGGCATTTTCACTCAAACTATCACAGACGGTTGGGTCATAGAAACTAACAGCAGCAACAACAAAAGGGGTCAATTCCTGAGGCTTGGCACCAGAGCTTGACCTCCACACACATGAACACAAACACATACACATACACACACACACACCAGCCTGCTTTCCCAGGGCCTCATGCTCTGAGGACTAAAAGGGTACTGTCTGGGAAACTCCCATTTAGAAGAACGCAAACGTTTGCTTTTAAAATATCTACTGGGATACAAGGCACAGCATCAAAAAAGAGGCAAACAGGTGGTTTACAAGCAAAAGCCAGACTCAAGTTACAACGGAGTGAATGTGAGTGAGGAAGTAGGATGTAACCACGTTAAGAGGCAGACCTGGGACCAGATCTCCAGGCTGGAGCCGATCATCCGCCCTTACTAACACCTGGCTGGAGTCCTCTGCTCTCCCTGTCTCTCTGTGCCGTCTAGTCAGTAGAAAAATCATGTCAGGCTCACTGCCTTTCCAGACCTGTCTCCCCCAACCCCTGAAGTGTGCATAGGTGCACATCTGGGCATCTGTGCGTGTGTGTGTGTGTGCGTGTATGTGTGTGATCATAGATGACCTCCGTGGGGTACATCACTGTGATGCTTTGGAACCCTGAGATCAATGCTCAGAAAAAGGAAATAACAAGGGATTGATACCCCCTGGCCTCTGCAACACTGAGAAGAGCTGGAAGTCCACAAAGTGTCGCTCTGGAGTGGGGGAAATGTTTCTGACGCCCAGGCAAACCGTCAACACAAAGGCCTTGGACTGAGTGGCGGGCGGGGCAACTCGGAGAAGAGGCACACCAAGAGCCAAGCAAGAACCAGGCCTGGTAAGGTGCATCGTGGTGCCTCACAGCTGCTTTCGATCAGGAAACGTGGGAGCCTGCTGAGTTTCAGATGCACAGGAAAGCCCGACTCAGGCAGCCTTGGTAAGCCTGATCACCTGCATTCTGCACCCAAGTCTGAGAACTCTAGTGGCTAACAGGACCCTGGGAAGAGCCTAAACTCAGCTGAGATAGATGGCATGGACAAAACTATGCTGCAACAGGGCGTCAGACAGCTTCAAAGTAAACGAGGCACAAAAGCAACTTTTTCAATAAACTTACTCAGCGGCATCTATGCCTTTTATTCAGCAGTGTGCTGTTGGGTTGGACCAAACGAGTTATAAGAATATTTTAAAGCATCCACTTTGAGGTAGATCTCCTTCCCTACGTGGTGTCGCTATTTTGCAAGCTGTTATGTCCTGAGGGCGGAAAGATGTAACTTAAATATTTTTTACTGTGTCTTCATGCTCCGCATTCCCACGATACACAAAGGGATGGCCGGCACCACCTTTAGGTCACCCCACAACCCACCAGCCAACAGCTGCATGACACAGACACACTCAGGCTCACCCACAGGGTCACAGGGCATGACCCCTGGCAAGGCTGAAGCCAAGAATAGTCTTCCATTTGTAGGAAACGAAGCCAGGCCGGCTCTTGTCGCTGGTGGCGCACCCCTGAAACACCGCCACAGGCCGCCCTCCTGAACTCACCTCCGAAACTGTCAGAGCCAAGCAGAGGTCGGAGGGGAGGGAGGGTGTCACTCCAAGAATGTCAGAAAGCCAGCCACTGTGTCCGTGGCTGTAGAAAGATGAAGCTAACCACCACCACAACTCACAGTCCCTGGAATTCCAGTCCAGCTGAAACCATGAGTACCACTGGTTGGAGGGGGGTGTGATCTGAGGGTGGGGGAGGGGGGACGAGGGAGGCAGCAACCCAATGGACTTGCCAGGCATTCGTGAGTTTCTGCTGGAAACCTGACTGGCTCCAGCAGGAGACAGGGGTGAGCCCCATCCCCCCATATGACTCGGGAGAGGTGCACTCTGTCCTGGGGAGAAGGGGTCAGACCCACAGCTGCTTCTCATCCATTCACCGGTTTGTTGTCAAGGACACAGAGAGCACGGATGGACACAGGTGGAGAGCTGCCCCAGGTGAGGGGGAGAGAGGCTGATGAACCACCTTCCTGGAACATCCACGTTCAGCTTCCGTCGTCAAGGAAGCCTGGAGTTCTCACCCAGGCTCCATCACATAACCATGACCGACAAACTTATTGACCTGCCGGCTGCCAGCTGGAGCTCCATCCCTCCCTCTTCCTTCCCCAGAGCCAGGAGTGAGTCTCCCTAGATCTTTCTGGTAAACAGGGGTTTGCCAACACCAGCCAACTTAGTATCAATCAGAGAGACACCATTTTTAACTTCCTGAGGACCGTAGGGAATTACATGCCGGGACATAGGAACAAAAACCACTCACACAATTCCCAATGTTGCAGATGGCTCCTGGTCTATAAACACGGCTCCCTTGCATGAAAAGAATATGCTAGGGGCTGGAGTGACGGCTCGGTGATTAAGAGTGCTTACTGCTCTTTCAGAGGACCAGAGTTCGTTTCTTAGCTCCAATGACAACTGCTTGAAGCTCCGGCAGATCTGTCGCCCTCTTCTGGCCTCTGTGGGCACTGCACAAGGTGGTGCACACACACACACACACACACACACACACACACACACCACATGGGGGGACAAGGAAGGAGGAGGGGAGGTAGAGAAAGAGGGAGAGGGAGAGGTGCTGGAACCCATGCAGTCCGCCCATCACAGCCCATCAGAGGATCCCCAGGGTGAGGTCCTGAAGTTTACAGGCTCCCGCTCCTCCCTGTCACCCCTCCCCCAGATTAAGAGGACCCTCAGTGTGAGTGCAGCATAAGGGGGTCAGACTCCGCCACAGCCAAGCGGAGGGATGGGTCCTGTCTTGCTCCGAGCCTCTCCCAGGGTAACAGTGGATCTCCCTCAGCTCACAGCCCTGTTTTACCCCTGACCGTTGGTCACTGCTGTCCCTGCTCTTCCTTCCCCCTCACTTCCTACCTAACCCCTCCCTCAGCGGCACCCGCTCTTGTTTTTGCATCAAAGTTCTCTACCAAAGAGAGCCAAGCAGGGGCCTCAGAGGAGGCTGCTGGTAAAGCCCTTTCTACACAAGCCCAAGAACCCGAGTTTACTCCCAGGACCCACGTGCTGTTGCTGCTGGGGCTTTTTTTTGTTTTGTTTTGTCTTGTTTTTAAGACAAAGTACTGTGGTGAGGCATGCACTTATAAAACCAGTGCTAGGGAGGCAGGGACAGATGAATCCCTTAAGGATCGCTGGAGACAGATGACCCGCTCTGCTTGGCAAGCTCAGACCAATAAGAAACTCTGTTTCAGAAACAGTGGTTGGCACCCAAGGCTGTCCACTGGCCTCTACATGCAGACACATATTCTCTCTCTCTCTCTCTCTCTCTCTCTCTCTCTCTCTCTCTCTCTCTCTCTCTCTCTCTCTCTCTCTCTCTCCCTCCCTCCCTCCCTCCCTCCCTCTCTCTCCCTCTGTCTCTCTCCCTCTCAATCTGTCTCCCTCTCCCCTTTCTCTCTCCTCTCTCTCTTCCTCACTCTCTCCCTCTCTCTCTCACTCATTCTCTCTCTTTCTCTCTCTTCCCCCTCTCCTCCCCCTCTCTCTGTCACACACACACACACACACACACAGGCACAAGAACCAAGTGAACTGCAGAGTTTTTGACCAGCTCCAATTCAAATTGTCAGGGAATGCAGACCAAACCCCAAGCGTGTGAGCAGAGGCCTTTGCCACGTGGCGCGCTCTGAACCTCCTGCTTCTTGTGTCCAGCCTCCGGCCAACTGGTAGCAATCAGACAGGGTGTGGGGGCACAGGGGTCATATAAAATTACGTTTCACTACCTCAGATGGGGGATTTATGGGACGGTTTAATTGCTAGTTTGGGGGAACTGAGACCTGAATGGGGAAGGTGAAGCCATCTTTCTGGACAAGCTCAGGGAGCTACGTGTACCTTGTGACCCTCACCTGCAGCAAGGGAGGGCACACATCTTCAGGGAACACAGGACATAACCCTGACTCCTTTGAACTGTGGCACATGCCACAGACAAGAGGGGGCTGCTTCCTGGTTCTCTGATTTATCACGGCAGGCAAATATGTGTCTTCTGGCAGGACCAGTCTTCCGACTACACACACAAACAGCAAAAACGTGTGTGTGTGTGTGTGTGTGCATGTGCGTGTACATGTACATGCGTGTGCATATGCAAGCCAGGGTGTCTTCCTCAATCTCAATCATTCTCCATCCTATTTTTTGAGACAGGGTCTCTCAATGAACCTGGAGCTCAGGGATGCAGCTAATCTGGCTGGCCAACAAGCCCCAAGGATCCTTCTGTCTCCATCTCCAGCACTAGAATTACAGGTACAGACTGCCACATCTGCCGTTTTACACAGGTACCAGAGAGCTGAGACAGGTCCTTGTACCTGTTCAGAAAGAACTTTACCAAACTAGCTGTCTCCCCAGTACCCAGAGCTAATTTTAAACTGTGGCTTTAGCACACCTTGTTCTGGCTGTGATCTGACAGAGGTCAGCTGTGGGATTTTCCACTCGTGGCTTCAAAGCACTTTAAAAGTTTCGTGTTTCGTGTTTTTAGGTGATTGGGTTTTTAACGTCGCTAGGAAATATAGCACCCTCATCTCTGCAAGATGGCCGTGCCCTGTGTATTCACACAGACGGTTACCACTGGGGGTTTCTTCTAAGGGGCTCTTGCATAGGCTGTTGGCTTTCTGAGGGGCTGAAGATGGTTAGCCCCGAAAGTGACCAAGAGGAGCCCAAATACAAAGCCAGACTCTTAACGCCTCTGCCCTGGTTTCTCAAACACACTTTCCCTTCATGGGAGCCTGGCTCTCCCTCACCCACTTTCCTATTTTTGGCTCTTGGGTCATTTCTAGTAACTGCGCTTAAGCGATCCTGTCAGCTCCAGGGCGTGGGTGGTTGCTCCACTCTGCCGTGCACAGAGCTCCCTTCCAGCTCTGAGTCAGCTGCCGTCTCATGAAAATACTACTCTCCGGTCATTTTCATAAGAATTTGTGCTGGCGTGGTCTTGTTTCCCTTGACGCCAGCCCAAGTGTTTTTCTCTCCAGATTGATTTTTTTTTGGTTGAAACTCGGCACGTCTGCTTCATTGTTGTTTGTTTTCTAGCCTATTTCCATTTTTACTGGAGGGCAAACATCAGTCAATGCGATCCAGCTGCAGGAGCGACCGAGCCACACGACCTGCGTGTGGATGTCCGGGGTGAGCTAGGAGTCTCCGTGAAGACAGGAAATAAAGGCAGGCCCCCTCCCACAGGGGACTCACCCAGCCGTGAAGCGCAATGCTCTCTCTGTCTCGGGGGACAGTCTTTCACAACCCCGTTTGCCAATCTGACCTTGCACGCTCTGAAAAAGTACCCTGGCACCTTTCACCGTGAGGAGTGCACGGCCAGGAACTACGTAGGTTGTGTGTGCACACACCTGTGCGTGCGCGGAGTGTGGGTGCTTGTGCCTGTGTGGAGGTGTGTATGCAAACGGAGGCCAGAGGTGAACGTCAGGTGCTGTTTCTCAGGTCTGCTGTCCACCTTCTTATATAAGACAGGGTCTCTGGCTGGGCCTGGAGCCCACCGACTGTACGAAATGAAGAGGCTAGCAAGCTGTGTGGGGTCCTCTGTCTGCCTTCGTGGAGCTAGAATTACAGATGTGAACCACCAGCCCTGGCTTCTTACCTGGGCGCTGAGAATCCAAACTCAGCAAGCACCTTACCGACTAAGCCATCTCCCTCGCCGGATTTTGTGTGTTTAATGGGGGCCCTTTTGGAAATGCAAAGGCAACTGCGCACTGCCTCGGCTCTGTAACTGCCTAAAGACAAGGGTGTGAAGCGTAAGAGACAAAACCAGAGGGGGAGGGGAGGAGAAGCTTGGGACTAGGAGGGAGAAAAAGAGGAAGGAAGGAGGGAGGGAGGGAGGGAGGGAGGAAGGAAGGAAGGAAGGAAGGAAGGAAGGAAGGAAGGAAGGAAGAAAAAAAACACAAAACCTGGGAAACCGATCTTCCCCTCTTCCCGGGTTAATCAGACATCCTTACTGAGTATCTCAAAAAAAAAAAATCCTCAAGTATGGCATGACTCTTGTTTTTGCTTGGCAAACAGAGACTGAGAAAATCGAAAATCTCCTTTGCAGGACAAATCTAACCCTGACGTTCCTCATCTCTTCTCTGGTCATCTTTATTCATAACTTCTTGGGGAGCCGACTGCCCCCATACTCTGTCCCACCCTGTGCCCAGAGAGAAACCCCCATTGTCGCACCCTCAGTCCTGAGGTCATGTGTGTGAGGGCTACCGAATCCAGAAACACCCTCACAGAGAGCTCCACGTGTAACTTATAGAGGAATGGTAGTAAGTAGAATATGGTTTTTTTTATTGTACTGAAAACCCCAGGCTAAGGCATATTTATGAATAATTATAAAAAAACAGAAAGTCCTTTAAAAAAATCTCTACCATCTTAGAAGATAGCTTGGTAATCTTCTTGGCTCCGAGGCCTCTGGCCCCTAACCCCCTCAAAGGGTCCTGATACCCAATGGGAATGGCCAAAGAACACAGCACCTGCCCCCAGAAAATCTGCTCCGGCAACCCCTCATTCCCAGACACAAATTTCCATGAGAACCAGACACGGGACAGAAAGCAGAGGCAGGATATTCTGAAGGCACGGCAGATCTGCAGGCTGATTTCATTAGACCCGAAGGCTTGTTTCTGTTCATCCCTGTGTGTTGACTGCAGGTAAAAACTCTGCTGACAGTCTGAGGACAGTAGGCCCCACATCTCACAGAGGAGAGAGCTGTGGGAAGAGACGGATGAAAAGGCAGAGGCAGAAATCTATGAGCTCCGCTGTGTGTGTGGGGTGGGGGGTTGGGGGGGAGCAGGAGAGGATTAGCCATGATCAGATGGCTTTACGAGGTGACTCGACTGGGTGTCACTTGTAATGTCACTGAACTCACCCACGCATCCCTATAACATATACATTGCTCAGCCTGGAGGGAAAACCCAGCCCCGTGGCTCCTATTGCCCCAACTTTAACTAAATATAACAGACTCCAAGAGTCCAGTTTAAGGCTTCTCACACCCATAAATGTGGGTCTGTCACCTCTGTTGTCCTTCAGCTGGGAACAGCACCCATGAGCTGGTCATCCTGTATGAAGCAGTTGTGCTCCAGGGTCTTCCCTGATGATGTGGCAAACAGTCAGCCCACACACAGAGGCCACGCACACGAACCCCTCCCAGCGAGGGCACGGACAGTGTGGAGGCCCTGGTTGCTGGGATGGGAGGCTTTTTTTTTCCAGAATGAGCAAGCGCACATGGCTTCCATCAGCACAGTTGGTCTTGTGTTCACCGTGTTTAGATCGCCGGCCTCACATGTTTTCGTATTCACACATGTTCACACTGAGCCTCGCCCAGGTGACATTTGTTTGAGAAGTCCCTATGTGTTCTGGCCTCCTTGATGCGGCTCAGGATTTTAAATTAGCTCGTCCTCCCGAGGGAAAATGACTTAAATGGATGCCGTACCGGCACCCCACTCTGCCCCCACCTCCGGTGTGTCTGGGAGCAGACAGCAGCTACCTCTAAAGGGCCTTTCTGCCCGGTAGCCATTGTCATGTGGTGATGACACAGAATTGAGCTCAGGATGTAATCCCAGCACTTGGCAGGTGAAGGGTGGAGAGAGGAGGATTAGGGCTACAAGGCCAGCCTTGGCTACATGGCAAGTTTGAGGTCAGTCCAATACAAATCAGATGGTATCTCATAAACACACATAAACATACATACATACATACATGCATACATACATACATACATACATACATACATACACACACACATACACACACACACACAGAGAAGCAGGAAGGACTATGAGATTCTACTCACTGCCTCCATTTGAAGGCACAGGAGTCAACCATCCATCTAATAAAGTGCTGCTCGCCCGTCTGCTTTCTAAGTGATTGACAATGAAGCCAGAAAGAGACTTTGACAGTGGGCCTAGAATTGGGGGGGGGCGTGTCTTTTGTTTAAGAATCCAAGAGATAGTCTTCTCCATTAATGTTTGGCCACCAACCACTGCCTGATTGAGGTATAAAATTTGATACAGCGATTAGAGTTGAGAGAAGCCTTGCATATTTTACTTAACAGTTTTTTAATGGTTCTTTTATGGTGTGTACGCCTGCAGGGAATAATAAACCAGGGCAAGAGAATGAAATCCCCCGGCTATGCGCTGGCAACAACAGGAACACCCACCTACGGGGAGCCCCGAGCTAAGAACTGCTACACTCCAGGCATCAGTGCTGGACACAGGTTTCTTAATCTGAGGACAAACGGGCTAGTGAAGATTTGCCTTTGCCCAAAAACCAAAGGAAGCTCTAAAACAGGCACGGTTTAAAGGGTAAGCTAGCCAGCGACACAGAGAGGAGAGAGGAGCAGCTTAAATCAATTCTGTAAGACCCAGCCCTGTAAACTTCGGTTTTACATAAAAAAGGAAGACCCGCTCTCCCTTGTACTTTGCACTTGCCTTTACCAACGGTGAGATCGCAGTGTCTGCAAAGTGAACTCTGAGGTGGTCCAGTCCACTGATAGGCTTTCATTCGCAGGGCTACCAGCCCTTTAAAAACCACATCTTCGAATGATAAATGGTACGGTACTCAGGAAACACACAAAATGAGAGCTGTGTCATGATGCTGGGATTACATTTAAATAGCGGGTGCCCACTAATATTTCATGTGCATGAAGCTGTCAGGGCATGAGTCCCACGGAGGCAACACCGTTTGTTAACTGGGAATATAAAATTTCAGTCTGGAAGCATGAAGTTAGCACCTATGCAGTCCTAGGTTCAATCCCCAGCACCACAGACTTATTGATAATAATTGATGATGATGATGATGATGATAGTATGAACTGACTCAATAGGAAATTATCAATATATTCTCCTTCCAGCTGGGAACCTGCAGATGCAGTATCCCAAAGACCCTCCCTTTGTCTAGAGCATCCTGGCATGGGTGCAATCTCCTCAGCAAAAATATTTGAAGCCAAACTATAGTCTTGGTTACATACTATCCACAAACTTAGTTAAGAGAGATAGTTACAGGCATGCCACAGCTTCCTGTGATGAAAGTGTTCTGGTAGTATTCTCTGTTGACCTCAAACTTGATCTCATAGGTATATTTTAGGTGGACGTTATTCGTGAAGATACAATGTTACAAAGTTTCTGTTTTGGTGATAAGGTGATTATATTGAGCTTTAAGGTTGCAAGCTGAACATTCTAGTGATACAATGTCCAAAATGGCAGCCAAGGCCATGTGGCTACTGTGAGACTCCTGGTGGGATTATGCTGTGGGTGGGACCCACACATACTGGATCTAATACCGAAGAAAAAAAACAGACAATGCAAACTAACTCATCAGTGTTGCTACATGAGTTACACTGGGAATGGTAGTACTTTGGTTATGTGCTCTGTGAGCTACAGGATTAGAATTAGTTTCTCCTTCCACTTTTCTCACAAGTGTCTCCTATAGCATTTTAAACTGCACAGGACTGGAGTTCCATCTCCCCTGCCCAGCACGGCTAGGATCTCCCACCACAAAGAAAGGTATTAGGATGGCCCTTGTAGTTAACTACCACTGTCACTGAGCTGCAGTTGGTCCCCCGAGGCACACCTTGCTGTTCTGAAAACTGGGGATGGCGCAGGCATGGCAAGGGTAACCTGTGCCCTCTGGTGAAGTGTTGCCTGCCACTTTCCACAGCACCCTTCCTTCTCCTTCTCTGCCACAAATTTGCTTCTTTCAGTTCTACTCTTGGGTTATTGAAGTTGGTGTCTAGGTTGATCCCTCCGAAACCCAGGAGGGACTTGGGCATTTCTTGCATTGTGTGTTAGCCAGCCCCATGGTTCCATATTGCCCACAAGCCTACACCCACTGAGCCTGCCTCTCCCAGCCCTCTGCAGGCCACTGTCCTGCTACATGTTCTGTCCAGACCCAAGACCACCCTGGCCTGATCATCTCTTTGGCTTTGAAGAGCACTTACTGGTCCTCCCGAGGCAAGGACCAGAGGGCTCAAGTTAGGATTTGAACTATTGCATTTATAATCTAGCTTGTCCCCCCAAAAATGGTGTGGACAAGGACATATGCAATTTATCAAAGAGCTCTAAAATACAATGGATACAAAATATATAACCCTGAATCTAAAGTGAAACAACCAGGAAGAATGCACAGGCACAGTGGCCGAGAGGGGTCTTAGTGGGGTCGTACACAGGCCTCGTAAAATGCAGGCTACCCAGAGACACAGAGAATATTCTAAATAAATTGAATCCAGTGGGAAGAAAAGGCTGCGGCAAGAAGTTGACCCAGCAACAGAACCCACCCACAGCCTTGCACCGGGCTGATTCTAGCACAGAATCAATGGAGCCCCCTGGCACCCATCACATAGGAGCCAACGTAGATGCTGGAACCCATCCATTTGTAGTCACCCTATTTCATAACACTCACGAGTGTGCATCTATCTCCTTTGTATATTTCTGTGACATGCGTGTGGCCCTCTTCTGGAAACTATGGCATGTAAATTCACACACACACACACCCGCCCCCTTTCTGGTTTCACTTCTGTAGTAAACTACCCTGACCAAAAGCCACATAAGGAAGGAAAGGACATGTTCTTGTAATCCCAGATCAAAGTCCATCACTTTAGGGGGAGTCAAAGCAAGAACTAAGCCAGCCAGTCACACGACTTCCGCAGTGAAGAGTGTTGAGCAGTCACGACCCAATTTGTATCTCCTCTGCATGCCCTGCATTCTCTGGTGCATCGGGGATCCTGTGTTAACGTCCATCTGAAGATAACTGCCACAAAGTTCCTGCGTCTAGAGCATCCTGGCACAGGTGCAACCTCCCCAGCAAAAGGTATCTGAAGCCAAATGAGCTATAGTCTTGGTTACATGCTGTTCATACAGCTAAAGGAGAAAGTTACAGGCATGCCATAGCTTTCTGGACTCAGACAGACAGGTGGACAGATGGGCTGCTTGCTGGAATGTTCTAGCAATTCCCAATGAATAATTCAACAGTTTGTCTAATCTCTGGATATGTTCCATGCTTTAGTGATTTTTGTTTGATACATGCTCCCCATTTGACCTTTAGGACAGTGCTTGAATTTAACAGGAGACCAATAAACTTAAAACATGTTTCCAAGTCACTCAAAATTAATGAAGAAAATTTAACATGATTTAATGCTTAATTTTTGTTAGAAAGAAAATAACGGTGCTAACCGCATGCCACACATTCACTCTTAATGTGACCCGGCTGGGTCATAGGGAAGGCTTTTATTGCTTTTATCTCTAGATTTGCAGTTTATTTACACGGCACTAAGAGGAAAATGAGCCATTTTGAGTCATTCTGCCTGATCGCCTGTGTTTGCAAGTCTTGGCAAACTGAAAAAAAAAAAAGACCTAGGTTCCATCACAAGACATTATGACTTTAGAATTGTCACTACCCCAGCTGCGATACATAATCCATAAATATCTCTCTGTCTTGAAGGCTGGGGTTTGGGTGGGTCTCAGAGTTTAGGGTAAATGCTGTTCATAATGCTGATGCAGCATACATTTTTTGGGGGGGGGAGCTTGGAACGCTTCTTGGATTCGGTCTTAATTGTCATTACTCCTATTTTAAAACCCTGCAGTAAAGAAAGTCTTACTGCCAGGATCAAACAGACCTGGGGGGGGAGGATTTTTTTCTCCACCTTTGCTTACTCTGTCATCCTGCTGCTGTGCGGTGGTGCGCAGCAAAATCAGCAAGCCTTGCACAAGACGGGTTTAAACTCCGCGCATTACAGACCCAGATTTGCCCCGTCCGTGGGAGGATCACAGGGCTCGGTGGGGTTTAAAGCAGGAAGCCTTTCAAAGCGTCCTCCACCTGCCTATGTCTTTACAAATTGTTTTCACCTCGCTCACCACCCCCCCACCAAGAGGAGTCTTTGCTTTCTGAAATGTTTAACTTAGCAGTTGTCTGTTCAGATCCCGCGAGTGGTTGGTGTTTCAGAACATCTCGCTTTACTGGTGCGGGCTTCAGTCAGCTTGTGTCTGGGCATTTGCATGTCTGCCTCTTCAAATGTCTCCCCCACCCCCAGTGAACCACATTCAGTCTTGGGGGTCAAGGCCTCCCCTCCCCCACGTTGTATGGTGACCATCACCTCCCTCCTCCTGCCGGTCCCCCTTGCAGTTTCTTTCGCCCTCATTGACCGGAGCTTCTAGCAGGATTCTGTGTATCGGTTACACGCAGAGGTGGGTTTCCAGAGGAACTCTCTGTTCCTAAAATCCCTGCCTCGCAGGAACTTACACTTCCCACCTCCACCCTCGCAGCTAAAGGCAGCAGAATGATGCCAGCAGCATGCAGCCTGCTTCTCCATCCCTTATAAACTTACCATCAGTGCGATGGCTACAAATTCTGCCTCGATATCACCCCTGCTCTGCCTGCAGCAGTGCTGAGGGCGTGCCACGGTATCACACAAACTGTCTTGTAATGGGGGGGGGACCATATAGGATTCTGATAAACTAGGGAAATGGCTTAATTCAGCAGAATTCCGTCGGGAGTTTGTTTTCTTCGGGTTCCTGAAAGGCCCAGTCACATCTAAGAGTGCTGTCGCTTGCTCCCTGAGGTCCAAGGCAGCACCAACAAACGTCCAATTAATTCTTCAGCTGGTGGATTTGACCTTGGGTTCCCTCTCCCCAGTCTCACTCAATCTCTGCCCGTGCTGGTAACTCGGGAAAGGTGGAGGGATTTACAATCCTCGGGCAGTTCTGTAACCTGCCTGTCCAGGAGAAACTTCTGCTCAATACCAGAGAGCCAGGCCCCTCCCTCCCTGCTCTCAACCTGGGCAAACACCTTCACCACCAAGAAGGACCACTGCCTTTGGAAGACCCAGAAAAACACCATTTCCTCTACAATCTCTTTTTCCCCCCTTTTGGCCAGAGGATTATTAACAGGAAAGAGCAACTGGGCTTGGGAGATAGAAAGTGGCCATAGCTCTTGAAATTCCAGTGGTCTGATTATGAGGGGCACAACAGACTGTCCTGTGTCACGCAGGACTACTTTCCCATCGTATGAAGGTAGCATGAAGAGACCAGACCTCCTAGGAGCTTAGGTTGCTCTTATCGCCCAAAAGAACACAGAGTGCCAGCAACGTCTATCTTGTCTAACATGGAAAGATACTCAGAACCAGACATTCCCACCCTAGATGCAGCTACGGCCACACACTAGTGAACGTTCCTGAAAAGTAACCACACAGACCCCCTTTCTAGTACCCACAAAAGCAGCTCTCTGCCGTGTCTCCCTCTGCCTTCCACTTCGCAACTGTAAT
Source organism: Mesocricetus auratus (assembly GCF_017639785.1). Taxonomy (NCBI): domain Eukaryota; kingdom Metazoa; phylum Chordata; class Mammalia; order Rodentia; family Cricetidae; genus Mesocricetus; species Mesocricetus auratus. Next base: position 2,404,488 of record NW_024429192.1, on the reverse strand, counting down.
TCCATTCATGAGCCTCGGAAATCTGTAGACCAGCATTCCCAATTGGTGTCAGGAAAAAAAAATTAGTCCTTACCCAAATCGCTAAGAATCACTTACTGAAAACAAGACAATGACAGCATCACCGAATAAGACTTCTCCACTCTGCTCCCTGCACACAAAACTTCCTCACTTTCTGCAAGAACTTGGGAGACCTTGCCAATGACGAAAATGAGGGATCCCTGTTTTTCAGAAGGCGTCCTAGATTTGCCCATCATGTTTCCCTGCAGTGGAATGGTGCTTTTTTCCCCCCTCTAAAGTGTGTTTTGCAGGAAGAATTACTAGAAAAAGGTTGGCCCTACAGAATCACATTGGAGATGAGGATGTACATGAAAATCAAGTTTTCAGTTAGACAGCTCAAAAACAAAGCTTTACATTTTACAGGAAACAACTACAGACCTACATCTAAAAAAAAAAAAAAACTTTGAACATGCTAACAGTTAGCCCCAGGTCAAAGCTGGTGCCTATTTCTTCTGGATCAGAATTTTTAAGTGGCAGATAACTTCATCTAAACAGCTTGTCTCATACACTTGTAGACTAGTGCCTCATGTGCAGCCTGTTGAGCAAGACTGGTCTTCCTGCATGCATGCACACACCTTGAAGCATACTTTGTCCTTTCTGCATTAGATGATTGTTTCCTGTACACAATCAGAGCCTTCCTGGCTATGACCAGCCACTACAAAAACAGAAGAACTTAAAAGTTAGTTCAAATCCAAAACTTAGACCAAGAGCTCCATTTTTAGAGGCACCCTCTAATTTCTTGCTGTTGTCTACATTTTACTCGAACTTAAATTTAGGAAAGTAATTTTAGCTCTCCTGCCTGCCTTTCACTAAGGTCCCCAGATTCCCAAATACGAACCATTGAATCCTCTCTCTTTGTGACACTAAAATGTCTAAGATAAAGGGTAATGTTGAAGGGAGGAACCCACCCTGGATATTTTTGCAAAACTAGTTCAGATGAGAGTAAGTAGACCTACAATAACTCCCTTGAAGTAGCCAACTGGAGAAGTCCAACGGGGACGTTGTATAGTTAACAACTAATAACCTGACCATGAATACGGGCGTTGGGAACACTGATGAGGAGATCATCTAGCAAGTAAGTAAGGCTGGTACATTCTGTGTGAGTGACCCATTCCTATATCGACAGACCTCCAAACACCACTCACCAGGTCACCACAGAGTAATTCCGTCACCTGTCTACTTAAATGGCGAGCCAGCACACCAGCTTATGTCTCCTAGGAATACTGATCCTGAACTTAATGGCTCTACAGATTCAAGGTGAAGAGCGTCACTCTGTCTCGAAGGCACTTCTTCTCGGGAAAGTCCACAGGACTACATGTGTAGGGAAAAGCAGCAACAACCCCAAGAGTTCTGCTACACTTGGAACCCTGCATCTCAGAGAGAAAATATGAGGAGGAACGGGAGGGAACAAAATACCCGCACTCAGAAACACAGCCTACCTAACAGCAGAGAGCTCAGTGTCACAAAGCAGGGGCTCTGTCTTTAAGGTCCCTCAACCACCCGTCCCCCCCAGCAAGAGGTTGGTGTCCCTCTGTCAACACCTCCTGAATGGAGCCCTGTGACAGAGCAGGCACCATGACACTGATTCAACCTGACAACGTCTTCCCATAACCCCGGGCTCCCATGACCAGTGCAAACCTGCAAACTTTTGTCACCGGGGAATAATAAAGGGTTTTTTGAAACATTAACTCCTGTGTATCTTGAAATAAAAGCTCCCTTTGGTTTGATTTTGTTTTGCTAAGCTAGTAAGAAAAATCAGAGCTAATATTACTTTTCGAAAAGGAAAAGTCCACTTCTGATCGTGAGACATATTTAATAAACACACAGCATGCAGGACTTTAACAGGTTAAGTTAAAACCATTTTGGACATATTTCTGAGACAACTTACTTCTTAGATACAAATCTGCTATGCTCCTGGGATCCTTACCATACATAAAACATCTGATTTTTTTTTACGATGAAAAACTCAACAAGGCTGTTTTTTTATTTAATATCACAAAAAACCTTCGAGGGAGGGGGAAGGATGTTCACACGTAGGTGTGCATGCAGCTCTGTCGTGCCAGGCAACTGATGACAAAGGATGGTTTTCAAAATCCTAGTGGACTGGTTAGATAAGTCACCTAGAGCTTGTGATCAAACAACAGGTAAACATGAAATGGGTCCAGATTCACCTGGATTTTTTATATCAAAACAGCATTAAGCATAAAGCTACAAGATTGGTGTTTTCGGGGACACTGGAATTTTTATATGCACTAACAAATCTCTCCAAACTTGGAACTCTCACTTTCTAGTTCCGCGACAATTCTCTAAAGTCGGGGACACAAATCGGACTGGAATTTCCAAACCTCAAAGAGCATTTGTGATGTGCCTTTAGCTCATAAAGCTTTACTGGAGAATTTTAAAACTTTGCGTGTTAGCCACAAATTGATACAGCACAGGCTGTGTCCCACAAAAAAAATCATCGTTTCGATATGAGTAGCTCACTGTTTGACACCACTTATTTCAGGTCTTTGGATGGGATTTTATTTAACGCCTGTGTCCTGACAGTCCTGGGAGAGCGCAGGGCTCCTGAACTTAATACCAGCAGAGCAAGAGTTATGAGCTAGGAATGTGACAGCTTTTGGTCCAGAGGCTCGACTCCTTGTAGAGAATGAAAGATGCTTGAAAAGGCTTCAGTGGCCGCTCAACTCGGTCCTGGTATGTTGCCCAGCCCAGGGAAAAACAACAACAACGCATGGAAGTTTCCCCACACTTCAAAGTTACAGACGCGCGCAAAGTGAAATCTTGGCTCCTATGACAATCTGGTCTTGAGAATAAACGAAATCATCCTTACACCCACATTAAAATCTCGCGTCTTTCTGGAAGTTTAGTCTGCTGTTAAGCCCCCAATAATAGCACGTAAGCCTTATCCTCAAAAAACAAAAACATACACAGGCATCTGTCCACTGAGTAAAAGCGATAATTAGGATTTCAGACTGAAAAGAACAAGGCTCACTGATTAAAAAGAAACTACAGCTACATCTGTAAACATGCCCAGTTTTCCAAAGAAGGCGGCAACCAGGAAGCATAAACTCCCGTGGAGGGGAAGATGGAATGAGGGCACACAGCTTTAACCTGGTCCGGAGCTGAAGGAGAGCAGTGCACTTAGGTGTCACCTCCAGAGCCTCCCACCAGCAGTGACTGACAGGCTGCCCTCCCCGCGTGACCATGCCCCTGTCCCAACACTGTTGCTGGAACTAACAAGCCCACAGCCACTGTGGTCCCGCAGGCCCCTGCCACCACGGGACACGGAGGACTTACCCAGAGTCCAGTGCTGTGGTCGGGGGAGGCCGGGTCCAGCTCGTGAGTGCCCGCGCGTGTCCGCGCCCGTGTGTACCCACGCACATGCTGGGCCGGGCGGCACTGACTGGCAGGGTGCTAACTGGCTCAGTTCATGGAGCCGCGCGGGCCTGGGGAGGCTCCGGCTCCCGCCAATCGCTGAGCAGGGCCGGCCAGAGGCCCCGCCGGGAGTGCGCCAGGGGGCGGGGCGGGGCGGGTGCGCGGGATGCGGGGGGACCAGGTGCAAGTGCGTGGGGGCATGTGAGTGTGTGTGTGTGTGTGCGCGCGCGCGCGCGCCGGCCCCAGTGTGAAGGGAAATCCTCTACGCGGCTGCGGGACTGTGTGCACTCGTGTCCGTGAACGCCAGGGGGCTCGTGTCCAGCGTGGGGAGGTTTGGATGGTGCGCCCCTGGCAGGGTCGGCAGGCAGTGGGCTGAGTGGTGGGGAAGAGCAAGAGGAGGAAGGGTAGAGCACCAACCATCCTATGGAGCACCCACCCGGAGGGAGCTAGGAGCACTGAGCCAGCCCAACCCAAAGGAACCCAGACGCAGTTCCAATTCCGCAATTCCGGGATCCAAGCTGTGCAGAGAAAAGAGGGGGAAGGCAATGGGGACCGGCGGGACTCTGGTAGGAGGTGGCGCCACGGAGGTGCTGGCTCCTCAAAAGTCCTGACTGCTTTTAAGTAGTATTGTATTTTTCACCCGGTCTGGTTACAACATAAAAGTTCGAGTGCTGCGTGCGGCTGCAGAAGTTTAAAACAACCTTAGGGCTGCCTTGAATGCTGACTGAAAGGCCTGTCCGCTTTTCACCAAGAGAAAGGGGTGGGTGCTGAGGCCACCTTTAAAAACCCAGGAACTACCTGCAACTGGAATCAGTAGCAGGAGGAACCCGATGCAAGGATGCTGGGAGGGACAGAAGCTTGGTGACAGCAGAGCCTGGCCACCGCTCCTCAGATTATCTAGGTCAGAAATGAATTCGGACATCAAAGTCCCAGAGTCCCACTTACCAGATGCTTCTGCTCCGTCCTCCTGTCCCGTGGACGTCACAACCTTCAAGACCACTGTCTCTTCGAGGTCTCTGGGAACCGATCCCCCAGCGCCCGCCAGCATGTTCTCCCCATCCCGACAGAGTGAAAAATACCCATCTCCCTCCCTCAACTCACTTTAACGGCCAAGAATTTCAGCAAACAGCCAGAAAGAAAGCTAAGTCGTCGTCTTCCCCCAACACACACGCCCCAGGGAAGGAGGCGAATAAGCACACTCTTTTAATTTGAAAAATAGTAATTAAAACTCCTTCAACTTTTAAGCTACGCAACATAATCTATTAATTGGGCGCTATTAACATGCCGTCTTACTGAGCTTAGCACACAGAAGTCCGATTGTGACGGAGGGGTGTTTTCAATGAAAGCGGAGTTATTTTAACTGCAGACTGTTTACTTTTCTGTGGTTTAGTCTATAACTTTCTCTTTTTCTTGCTTCAGAATTCTGCTCCATGAAGCAAAGCTCTTAGCTCCCAGACATTCCAAAAAGTCTGCCAAAATAATAGAAAAAAGAGAGGAGAAAGAGAGCGAGAGGAAAGAAAAAACACCCAGAGACCCCCAAGTCTGGGTCAGGCTTAGGGTTGTCTGTGGGCAGCAGCAGCATGCTCCTCTTCAGGTACTCTGCAAGCTTAAAGAAATAATAATGAAATAAAATAAAACCATCAGTTCTCTGTTTGCATTTGCTAAGGGGGAAAAAACAAAAATGAGTCCAAGTGGTTGAGTGCAGAAACTGTCTGTTCCAAAACCTATGGGTTTCAACGTGACCTTTAGCCCTACAGATGCCAAAATGGGCTCATTGATCTAGCTAGACAACAAAATGTTTCCCTGTAAGACTGTCCACTGCCCACATTTGTAAACTTGCTAGGGCACTTCTTTGTAATTTCTAGACCAGGCAGTGCATCCTGGTGGTTCTGGCACAAGCCCATGTCTCTCCTTGGGTGGACAAGGAGGGAGAGAGCAATAAAAAAAATAAGTATTGAAAATGAAGTTTCTAACATGCTTGCATCGTTCTCTGTTTTGTATGACTGTGGGTTAAGGGTCAGAATGCACAGTCAAAAGTTAGTGACAGGGGTCTTTCCCTACACTGTCAAAGTAGTCTCTAAGCACTGTGTGTTCACTGGTAACAATGTATTTGTTTGTTTGTTTGTTTGTTTGTTTGTTTGAAACAGGATATCTATCATGTAACCCAGGATGGCCTCAAACTTACTATGTTACTGAGATGACTCTGGACTTCCTCTTTCTACCCCCTGAGTGCTAGGATTAACAGCATGCATCACTTTACCCATTTAGACAGTACTGGGGACCTAACCCAGGATTTAGTGAGTGGAGGCCAAGCCCTCCGAAAACTGAGCTACAACCCCAGTCCCAATTACACATGATTTACAATGTCGTCATTCATGAAGTCTTAAAACTACTAGACTTGCCTCTCCTCTCCCCTTAATTATCAAAAGTACACTTGGGCTCTTTATTTCTGTCATCCAATTATTCTGGATTGAAGTCCTCTGACTCAATTTTATTCTCTTGATTGCTGATTTATAAAACTTGCCACAGGAACCCCTTAACATTTAGGGGAGTACATTGAAGTCAACAGATTGTGAACCCATCTGGAGAGCTAGGGAGCCCAGGGAATAGGAGCCTCTATTTTTTTAACCCATTGCTGCCCTGGAATATTTCTCAATCCTCAACAGCCCAGATGATAACAATGATATATATATATATATATATATATATATATATATATACAGAGGAGTGCATTATGAGTACTCATTAATCAATGGACATGGTTTAAAAATAATAATAACAAAGAACCATCATTTCACAGAGGAAAAGACATAATTTCACCAACCCAAGCTACAAAACACAATTTGACACAGGTTCATTTGTGAGGTTTCCCCATTCTCTAAAAGATCCTGTACCCAGAGAGGGATCCCTTAAATGGAAAGAACAAAAGACAAACAGGGGATGAGGGACAGGAAGGAAGGAAGGGGAAGGAAAGAAGGAAGGAAAAGGAAAGAGGAAGGAAGGGAAGAAAGGAAGGAAGGAAGGAAGGAAGGAAGGAAGGAAGGAAGGAAGGAAGGAAGGAAGGAAAACACTTATGCTGAGCCTTTTCACTATGCGGGAGCCTTAACTTTGAAGGCTCTTACAACCCCAAACCCCAGCCTTGCACAGAGCTGACTGCATCCCCTCCTCCCCGAGGCTCATCTTGTAGTCATAATTAGAAAGTCCTTTCTGTCTGCTCATCTAATCCCTGCCATGGCCTCAGCACTGTCGGGGTGATGGATGGCTGAGGCCAAATAGGAGGAAATCAGTTGGGATGGGGTGAATTCGTAAGTTAATTTGTGAGGTCGGCAGAACACAAAGATGGGTGCAGATGGGCTCACTCTTCACACAGACTGAGGACAAAGACAAAAGTCACTCTAATTAAGTTAAAACATCACTTAAAAGGATGACTTTGAGGAAAGTTGCTCGACACATCCCAACAGAATTAATATTCTTAAGTATCTCATCCAAGGGCTGATCGTCTTCCTATATATAAAGTTTTGTGGTCCGTCTAACTCTTTTTAAAATCCCTTTCATCCAAAAGATGTTTTGGATTAATTTAGGCATTTGTCACTGGGTAATATCAAGTTCCTTTTCAGCGGAGTGTCTTGCACTGCGTTGTCACACCTGTTAAATATAAGTGTCTTTTCCTTTTGATAGCCTAAGAAGGGCCTTAAAAGGTTTACGTCCTTCAATATGGAGATTTAATTGTTTTGCCCATCATAAAAATAATCCCCATAAAATTCAAATTGGGGGTATTTCAAAGCTGGAAGAGCTATTGAATTGGTATGTAAAAGTCGCAGTTCAAAAAGCCTCCCACTTTTAATATAGCAGGCACTGCGTTATGAGTTATAAAAATCCCCCGGTTATCATTTTGGAAGGTCTGGTCTTTATTGTCCTTGCCTGAATGTCTTTGAGCTTGCTTTATGGCCCAGCAGCTCTATGAGGGCATGTGTTAAATATGGGAAGGGTAGCTATCCCCCCTGCTGCAAATGCTCATGAGGGGGAAGTCTGTTCCAGCTGAGGTCTGGAGTGGGTCTTCTCACACCATCACAGAGGGGTCACTGGTGAGCTCCAGGGTGGCGGGAGGTACCATCTGAGGATTGCCCTGCTGGATGCCTCAGTCCCTCCCCACAGCCCCTATTGGACCAACAGGGGCTGCTCTCTCTCTCTCTCTCTCTCTCTCTCTCTCTCTCTCTCTCTCTCTCTCTATCTATCTATCTCTCCTGGAAATAGGTCAAGCTTGGATGAAGGTTAGCATCACTATGGGGAGGGTCTTCTCCCTCAAATGCCAGTCACACAGACACCACCATACAAAGGATGCAGGTATCAGAAAGCTAGAGCCAGAGGCTTTGTATGTGTCTTCCCTGGTCCCTCTCTCCAACAGTCCACTCACCCCAATTTCTGACGGCTGTCATTGACAGATGGATGCACTCCCTTAGGGGAGTCCTCAGTCTTCTCCCCCAGCGTGACTGTTGAGCTATTAGCAACAGCTAAGAAGTCAGGTTGGAAGGGGGGGTTGTTGTGTCCTTCCAGACAAACTAACGCTGTGCCAAGCTCCCCATTACTCTTCAGTCTGTCTCAGATGCAATTTGTCTGCAGCCTGCGCAGCGGTTCCCAATAACACATGGTAACCACAAACTCCTCCGTAAAAATTGCATAATGCATAATTCCTATCAACTTGCATAATGTGCGGAGGAAGCTGATGTGAAACACATTGTACATCTATCAATGAGATTTGGTGACAGGGGTTATGCAAAGCGGACCCAAGACTCTATTTGTATCTCTAAAATGGAATTATCTAGAGTGCAAGAAGATTTGTCCTGGCTCTTCTGATGATTACATTTGGGCAATTCACTCAATACGACAACAACTCTATCTTTAACAGGCCTGTCACGTCACATGTGCTTTAATAATGTGATCCCCCCTCCCAAGACCAAAAATAGTTATTTCTCTAAGAGGTTGAGACAATTTCCTCTTGTTGATTTTGTGTTGATACGCAGACTGGTACAGTACAGTAACACAGGTAAAATCAATTATCACTATTACTTGATCTAGCTCTCCTTGTAAGTTGTCTGGCTGTCAATGATGGTGTTGTGCCCAAATTCTGAACGCCAAAATCACCAAGAGGCCCATTTCGATGCAAAAGCAAAAGAGTCTTTTATTGTAGGTGTTTAACAAGCTACATTAGCTCGGGCCCTTCACCCCGCCACCATGGCGAATGGCTGGAGAAAGACCCCGAGCAACCTCGAGGCAGGGACCTTAAAGGGCAGCGTAAGGGGAGTGTCTAGGGGTATGAAACAGTCTCAGGATTGGTGCGATTCCAGGTTTGGGTGACCTGCCCTGTGTTGATTGGTCAACTGGTTGTTATGGCCCATAGGCCCTCCCAGGGCGGTTGCTATGTTCTGCAGGTCACTATTGTGCACTGTCCGTAAAGCACACCCAGAGCCATAAAGCACAGCCTCGCCATCTAACTTCTGATTGGTTCCTTGCCACAAGGAGGGCGTCTGACCTCAGTGACCAGGACAGGATCGGCAAGGTCATGCAAGCACATGTTTGCCTGTCATGGCTGCTAAAATGGGGGACTGGTCACTACAATGGGATGATAAAGAGTTCTATGCAAATATGGTGCCCTGGTGACTAGCCGCCAAGTTCAAGAATGGAGATCCAGCTCCTGCCCGTATCACATGACCTTGGGCCAGTAGGGTCACAGCTGCTTGACTGAGGCCTCGGGTTTCCTTAGACATGAAACGAGGCTGAAGTGGATGGCCTAGAATCTGCTGTGGTAGTTGGCCCATCTATTTGAACACTTGGATCCTGGTTGGTGATACTATTTGGGAGGAGTGTGGAACCTCTGGGGCGGGGTGGAACCTGACTACAACAAGAACATCCCTGACTGGGGGTGGACTCTGAAGCCTCGTCAACATGCCCTGCTTCCAAGTCCCTCTCATGGCTTCCTGTGTGACCGGGTGTGATCCCTCAGCTTTCTGCTTCTGTAACTTCCTAGTCATTACGGAACCAACTCCCTAACCCTGACACCATAAGCCAAAGTAAACTCCCTCTTCCGTAAATCACTTTGGTCATGATATTTTATCAGAGCGTCTTAGTTCGGGTTCCTATTGCTCTGAAGAGGCTCCATGACCGTGGCAGCTCTTATAAAGGAAAGCATTTAACTGGGGCTGGCTTGCAGCTCAGAGGTTTACTCTACTATTGCCATGGCAGAAGGCATGATGGCATGCAGGCAGACATGGTGCTGGAGAAGTAACTTAGGGTTCTATATCTGAATCCAAAGGCAGCAGGAAAAGGAACGACACTGGGCCTGGCTTGAGCTTCTGAAACCTCGAAGCCCATCCTCTGTGACTCACTTCCTCCAACAAGGCCACACCTACTTCAACAAGGCCACACCTACTTCAACAAGGCCACACCTACTCCCTCCCATAACGCCACTCCCTATGAGCCTCTGGAGGCCATTTTTATTCAAACCACCACATTCCACTCCTTGCCCCCAATGGCTTGTAGACACGTAATGAAAGGTGCATTCAGCCCAACGTCAAAAGTCCCCATAGTCTATCTCAGTCTCAACAACGCTTAAAAGTCTAAAGTTCAGAGTCTCTTTGGAGATTCATGCAATCTCTTAACCGTAATCCCCTGTAAGACAGAAATAAAAGAAGCAGATCACATACTTCCGACATACAACAACACAGGACACACATAACCGTTCCGAAAGGGAGGATAGGGAGCACAGTGGGGAAATACTGGACCAAAGCAAGACTGAAAACCAGCTGGGCAAACTCCAGACTCTGCATCTCCACGTCTGATGTCAAAACACTCTTCAGATCTCCAGCTCCTTTCAGCTTTATTGACTGCAGCTTCTCTCTCTCTCTCTCTCTCTCTCTCTCTCTCTCTCTCTCTCTCTCTCTCTCTCTCTCTCTCTCTCAGGCTGGTTCCACCCCCAGTTAGCAGCTCTCCTCAGCAGGTATCCCATGGCTCTGGCATCTCCAACATCTTGGGGTCTCCAAGGCAACCCCGGCTCCAACTTCACAGCCTCACTTCATGCTTTCTCTGGGCCTCCATGCGGGGACACCCCTGACACATTCCTGGCCTCAGTGGCTTTCCTTAGTCTTGGAGGGAGACTCCATAAGCCCTTTCCTGAATCCTTGACTCTAAAGCCAGAACCACGTGGCCAAAGCTGCCAAGTTCTACTGCTTGCTGGGGCTGAAGCAACAGTAAGTAACTAATGCATTAGCCAAATACAGGACTTCCAAGGGGGAGTTCAGACATAACTCATCTTCACACGATTGGTTGGGAGCTGCTAAGAACCCCGCTTCTCTTAGATAAACCCTTCACACTCACCGAGTCACCTGGGAGCTTCCAAACTACCGCCATCTTCTGGAACCATCTCTCAGCCTCACGAGCCAGACCCCCAGGGGGCAGGGAGACAGACGAGAAGGTGCTGTACTTAGAGACTCTTCGGTGATTGTGTGACAACAGCTACAGAAATCTCAGCCATTGAATGAATGGTGAAAACATCCCAGAATCTTCTCCCAATCAGGCATTTCTGGGTGGGTGCGTTTAAAATAAACCCTGAGGCTGGGAGGGTACTTGGTTCCAATCATCTGTCACTCAAGTTCCAAGGGATCTTGACACCCTCTTCTGGCCCCCTCTGGCACTGTATGTATATATTGTGAACAGACATATATGCAGGCAAATCACCCATACATAAATGAAATGAAATAATTGTGAAATAAAATAATGGATGACATCCAGAGAGAAATGACACTCAAGGTTGACCTCTGGCCTACACACACACACACACACACACACACATGAACGCAGGTACATTTTACACTCAAACACACTTACCCCTCCACACAGACACGCATGCCCAGACACATTTGCACACACGCAGAAACAAAAAGTAAAACTCGTATCCCCAAACAGCTGCCTAGCCATAATCCCTTCGTTTTTATCATTAACGCCACACATTTCCTCATCACAAAGGCTTTGAACTTAGAATCTCGTCCTCCCTGTTCCCCCTTTAGCTGAAGTGGCAGACAGAGACCACACTCGAGACACTGATAAGACTCCAAGTTCGCACAGCTGATGAGTCAAAAATGCAGATCCCACGCTCTTAAAAGTTCCCAGCATGTGCCCAGTTTGGCATCCCCCCTGATTCCAAATCTCCTACTTGTGTCTCCTAGGCAGCCAGAGCCCGGCTTCATTCCCACCCTCACCTGTTAGAACATCACCGTTTATGCAGGTGACTGTGTCCATATACACAGGTAGCTTGAGCTCTCTTGTAACAGCCACAGAGAAAAGCAATGACATCTTTGAACTCTTGCTCCTGGCATCCAGTCACCTTGATGCATCTTGACTGCCCACCTGGTTCCCGGCATCTCCCTGAGCCTCCTGACCTGCACCCAATCTTGCAGTTACTTCCTGTGTGGGGGTCCGATTTCAGGTGAACCCGTTAGGGTGATCATTTGATTTGAGAGTTCCCAGTCTGCCGCTTGTTTTGCCTGGATTGGATGCTTTTTCACCCCGAGACTTGATAGCTGGTGGAGAAGGGGAGGTTAGGACTTCTTGCAGAAGGAAACCAGGATGTACAGCCCCAGAGTGAGCGCCGTCACTCTGAGACTCTGCGGTAAGCCGAGGGCTCCCATGACGGAGGCAAAAGGTGATACCCTATATCGCCCTCATTAGTATAGAACTGGAGAGCTTAGACTCAAGAGGAGAGAGAAACACGGAGAAAGACTCCTTCGGAAACCAGTCAAGGTCGAGAAAAACAAAAGGAAGAGCAGAGGGCAAAAAAGTCTGAGTCTCCACCGTCTTCTCTGGCTTCTGCCTAGAGGTGCGAAGCTGGTGCCGCAATGCTCCAAAGCAAAGCAGTTGCTTACAGCAACATCCCCTCGACAGTCCCAAGCCAGAGAAAAGGAAGAAGTTCTGCCTGGCACAGCTGAGATCCCCCTACTGGACTGCTCCAATGTGATAAAGCCTAGGCCAACCTTGAAAGTTAACCTTTGGGTCCGTAGACCCTGTAGAGGATGTGGCTGAGTCTTGGTGTGTGACAACTGTCAGATAATTCCCCCAGAGAGTCCGACCCATGTGGGCTGAGTGGAATCTAAGCGGGTAAGGGCCTTTTTCTAGAGACCGTGGCATACTGAGTCTGAGGACATCCCTCCCTCCAGAGAGGGAGCTACTCCCAGTGTGGTCCCTGGCTAAGTACCAGTCTGCAGAATTTGTTACCAGTTATGACAAGATAAAGTCCAGAAATTGACAGTAAGTATGGAAAAATGTTTATAATAGTCTGACAGAGAGCTTTTATGCTCATTCAACCTAATAATAAAAATTTTGAGCTTAGATTTCATATGTCTCTTCTCATTCGGGTAACTTATTTTTTTCCATATTTTACAAAATGTCTATTAGCCATATACTGGAAATTTGAAAAAAAATAATAGACAGCATGAGAAACGTTGCCATACAGCACACAATACCTCACTCCTGGCACCATCCTGGGGAGGGATAAAGGGCTGGTTATGGTTATCAAGCATCTTGTCAGATGGCCCTGCCAGGGGAGACTGTTTATTGGATCAAATGGAAAGCTCCTAATCATCAGATTTTTCTCTTGATGCTGATGCTTTGCTTTCTAAATATTTGGTGGGTCATAGAAGGAAGCTTGGAATCCACCCATCTCTCTCGTGCGTGCACAAACACACAGACACAGACACAGACACACACACACACACACACACACGCGCGCGCGCGCGCTGCGCGCTTTTCCCTTACACCTCCTACACTGAGGTATAGATCAAGATTTGTGAGTGCTGCTTTGTGTGAGCAGCTGAATCCAGGAGGTTCTTTGCAGTTTTCCAGCCGTCATTTTCTTAGGTGAATCCTCAGGAGCTCAGGTTTGTCCGCTCCCTTTCCGTAATAACTGGGCAGCCCACCATCTTGCTCAGCATCAGAGACAGAACCCATCTTAAGGAATGTCTGCAGATTAATTGGTTTCTGATGTGATGCCTTAAACCTCAGATGGGATTATACACAACCCAACTCACCCACCTCCTGCTACCTGATGTGACCCACAGGGTTGAGTCCCCGGCCTGGATGCCAGTGGTTCACACGTTCAGTGTGTGTGTCATCCACTCACATGGCACTGGCTTCCCCCTGATCTGAGCATCCCTTGTCTGTATTGTCTGAAGCAGATTTTCTCCGCGTCGCCTCACAGCATTAGCCCTGGTGCCAGACAGTCACTCTGCTTCCTACTCTTCATCTCCTGGGATCGCTTCCAGATCAGCGACTTGAACCCAAACCCTGGTCTGCAGCCCACTCCTGGCAGGATGGGGAGATGGCTCAGTTAGTAAAGTTATTTCCAGTGCAAGCGTGAGGGCCTGAGTTTGAGTCCTCAGGACTCACACAGAAGCTGGGAGTAGCCATGTGCACTGGCAATCCCAGCATAGGGGAGGCAGAAAAAAAGTGGATCCCTGGGCCTCCCTGATCAGCCAACCTCCAGGTCCAGTGAGAAGCCCTGCCTCAAAAACTAAGGAGTTATATCCAAGGTTGACATCTGTGCTCCCCATGAATGTATGCACACACATGCCCTCGTACACGCACACACAAGCATGCTCACACATACACACACACCAGTGCACACACATTCACACATACACATACACACACGTACACACCCGTGCACAAGCATTCGCATACATATGCCCTCATACATGTATGCACAAGCATGTGCACACACATACACACACATAAATCTGTGCATACATGTGCACACACCCATGCACTAGCACACTCACACAGACACACATGTACACCCATGCACACACGCACACATACACCTTATACATGCATGCACAAACATGTGCACACATACACCCATGCACACCCGTGCACATGTACACCCCCGTGCACAAGCACACACCCATGTGCATGCACACACATGCACGCACACACATGCATACACACATGCACACACCTTTGCACAAGCACATACACACACATACACCCATGCACACACGTGCACACACACATGCCCGTACATACACACAATCTGTTCTTTATGGATACTAGAAGAAGCACCATCATAGAAAGTGTATTGGAGTCTGCATATACCCAGACCCTTACCCAATAGCACTCATGCCCAGCCAGCCTACTTGCAAATAGAAGAGGGTGCAAACACTGCTTAAGAGTAAACAGGAAGTAGGTGCATTGACCAGCATTGGGCTTTAGGAGCTGAGATGATGACATGGAGACTCAGGAAGACCTGGACTACCATTACTGAGCAGAAAAGGGCTTTGTGAACCTCTCTGAAGGACAAAGAAGATGGCATCTAGGTCACATGTCACCTGAAAATACCCAAAGCTTTCTTTACCCAGGAAGTCTTCCAGCCATCACCACCAAGGCCAGTGTGGGACCGCCATTCCCTTGCACACCGCCCCATTCTTCCCTCTTTGCAGCTCTTAGTTTTTAACCAGAGGAGGCAGAGAATGGTGAGGAATAGCAATCAGATGGCACAGCCTTGACCCACCCATGGATGACCATGGCTGTAAAATTTGTGTGAGAAGACCAGGGAGCACCCAGTAGTGGGCACAGTGCATGAGGCAGCACAGACCCAAGCAGTGCTGAGGATGTGGAGCACATCTGTCTGCCCAAGCAGTGCTGAGGATGCAGAGCACATCTGTCTGTCCAAGTGGACCTGAGGATGCAGAGCACATCTGTCTGTCCAAGCAGTGCTGAGGATGTGGAGCACATCTGTCTGCCCAAGCGGTGCTGAGGATGTGGAGCACATCTGTCTGCCCAAGCAGTGCTGAGGATGTGGAGCACATCTGTCTGCCCAAGTGGTGCTGAGAATGCAGAGCACATCTGTCTGCCCAAGTGGTGCTGAGAATGCAGAGCACATCTGTCTGCCCAAGTGGTGCTGAGGATGCAGAGCACATCTGTCTGCCCAAGCAGTGCTGAGGATGCAGAGCACATCTGTCTGCCCAAGTGGTGCTGAGAATGCAGAGCACATCTGTCTGTCCAAGTGGACCTCAGGATGCAGAGCACATCTGTCTGTCCAAGTGGACCTGAGGATACAGAGCACATCTGTCTGTCCAAGTGGACCTCAGGATGCAGAGCACATCTGTCTGCCCAAGTGGTGCTGAGGATGCAGAGCACATCTGTCTGTCCAAGTGGACCTCAGGATGCAGAGCACATCTGTCTGCCCAAGTGGACCTCAGGATGCAGAGCACATCTGTCTGTCCAAGTGGACCTCAGGATGCAGAGCACATCTGTCTGTCCAAGTGGACCTCAGGATGCAGAGCACATCTGTCTGTCCAAGTGGACCTCAGGATGCAGAGCACATCTGTCTGTCCAAGTGGACCTGAGGATACAGAGCACATCTGTCTGTCCAAGTGGACCTCAGGATGCAGAGCACATCTGTCTGTCCAAGTGGACCTCAGGATGCAGAGCACATCTGTCTGTCCAAGTGGACCTCAGGATGCAGAGCACATCTGTCTGTCCAAGTGGACCTCAGGATGCAGAGCACATCTGTCTGTCCAAGTGGACCTCAGGATGCAGAGCACATCTGTCTGTCCAAGTGGACCTCAGGATGCAGAGCACATCTGTCTGTCCAAGTGGACCTGAGGATGCAGAGCACATCTGTCTGTCCAAGTGGACCTCAGGATGCAGAGCACATCTGTCTGCCCAAGTGGACCTCAGGATGCAGAGCACATCTGTCTGCCCAAGCGGTGCTGAGAATGCAGAGCACATCTGTCTGTCCAAGTGGACCTGAGGATACAGAGCACATCTGTCTGCCCAAGTGGACCTGAGGATGCAGAGCACATCTGTCTGTCCAAGTGGACCTCAGGATGCAGAGCACATCTGTCTGTCCAAGTGGACCTGAGGATACAGAGCACATCTGTCTGTCCAAGTGGACCTCAGGATGCAGAGCACATCTGTCTGCCCAAGCGGTGCTGAGGATGCAGAGCACATCTGTCTGCCAGTGAAAGTCAGAGAGACATTCATGCCGTCTGCCACCAGGGATGGGTGTGCTGTATTTTGGGGCCATTCACACGCTCCTCCATTACACCGCTCAGCACATGCTAGTGATTACATGTATCTCCATTTTGCCTTATTTATCTTGGTACTCTCAGATCCTGGCACATTGAAGATGCTGAATAAAATTGAATAAATGTTTTTAAAATTGGGTTGAAATGAATTAAATCAAGTCTACTTTGGCTTGGATTAAAATATACTGGTGATGAAGACAAAACTATACAGCTATTTGTGTTCTCTTTCTCTCCCTCGCCCTCTCTTCCTCTCCCTTCCTGCTCTGACTTAAAACTAACCACTCTGTGTTAATCCCATTAATCACTCAGACCCAGAGCTCTGCTCGGTTATACTCATATTTGGCGAATGACTCCCCCTGGAGCACAGCCGTCACAGCCCAGCTCCAAAGAAAAGAGAATGTGAACCGGCCTCCAGGAATGAATTTCCCTGGGCCCACAATTGGGTGCCAAATTGCTAATGAATAGGTATGTTTTACTATCCACTTACCCTCGGCAACTGGAATGAAAGGGGTGCAGTCTGGACGGTATCCTACCCTGATATGAAGCCATCAAAGCTACGCCTTCTGCACAACATGTTCCCCCGCTTCCCCGCGCCTTGAGTCCCAGTGGGTGCCCATCACCCACTCCAGACCTCCAGTTTTGTGGGTTGTCTCACTAAAGTAGCTCCATTCTTTAGCCACCAAAGTCACTAGGCTTTAAAAAAAAATCTTGGAAATGATCCCAGCCTGAGAACGGATGAAGCTCAACATTCAGCCAAATACAACTTCTGAATAATTTAAATGATTTAAATAAGTGCTACTCAGTCCCGTGCTCTCTTCTGTGAACAGAAAAGAAAAGAAAAAACCCAATGTGCAGAATTTGAGCCTCCGCAAGGGTACGGCGCACACTGCAGACTGCTGTTTCCATGGTGGCTTGCACTGGGGTCCCCCAGCCACATGTTTGGCAGACAGGGCACTGAGCTGGATGGTGGACAGATTCCTAGGTTGTATTACAGTGAAATCCATCAGCAGATTTTCCTGGGGTCTAATTTCTCCTCATTGTAACTGGAGCAGAAGCACGGAGCCAAGTCCCTCAGCCCCTGTTTGGCCAAAATTTCCCACCAAAGTTCAGAAGAATCTGTGAACACCACTTGAGAAGCACAGAATGGAGCCTTCAGCTTTTCCTGAAGAGCAATAAAGCCGTTGCAAATAGATGCCCTTTCTCCTGGGATCACGGTCACATGTCCTATATAAAGAAACCCATAACCAGATGACTCAGTGCCCCCCCCACTGTGACACTTCTAGATCAGCAGTTCTCAGCCTGTGGGTCCAGGCACCCACAGGGCTCACCCATCAGATACCCTGCACATTAGATACTCACGTTGTGATTTGCAACTAGCAAAACTACGGTTATGAAGCACTAATAAAATTTATTTATGGTTGGGGTCACCACAACAAGAGGAACTGTACTAAAGCGTTGCAGCATCAACTGTACTAAGCAGTTGAGACCCACGGCTCTAGATGGATATGAAGTAAAGACCAGAGAGGCTTACCAAGCTCTCATGCCCACTGTGCTGGTGCAATGAGACGTTTAATGATGTAGGATGTAACGATAAGCATTGCAGGAGCTGACCTCCTTCCGTGAAAACTCTGACACACCCACCCGCCAACACTCCCAGCGGCTAGGTAAGACAGACTGCACAAAGAGCAAAACATGCTATGAAAATTTCAGCTGGGGGCTATCTCTCCTGACGTCAGGAACCGAGCAGGAGTCCCATAAAACAGACCAGCCTAGGGTTCGCAGCCATTGCACGGTCTCCATTGTACAGCAGCTGGATCCAGCACTATCCAGAGGAAGGCCACACTCATTCAGGCACACAGCGTGCAGGTACAGAGCTCCGGAGCTCACTGCGGACAAACAGGTAACTGACATTGAATTTATCTGGGGTGGGGAGCAGCACCCTCTCTATCTGGGGGTGGGGGTGTAAGAGAAAGAAACTCACATCCCCTGTGCTTCATCCCAGATGCAGGTAAGATGTGAGCAATAATCAGACCCCATTAAATGAACTCTCGCTACACCTGTCTAGGAACCTATATGTGGGAGTCACCCAAGCAAAACCAACCGAAGCAAAAATCCCCATTGACGGAAACGTCTATAAACACGCAGTCATTGTGTGGATGAGCAGAAGGCTTTCTTTTTTTCTAATTGTTGTTCTTGTATTTGAGACAAGGTCTTGCTAGGTAGCCTCGAACTCATGACATTCCTCCTGCCTTGGCCTTCCAAGTGCTGGGATCTCAGGCATGAGCTACCATGCTCGTGCCAGATAAGTCTTGAAAAACGAGTTTCGTGAATTTGAGTGAACCCCACACATTTATAAAAAATACTAAGTTTCACCGTAATCATAAAATCCAAATATACGCAAGAAGTAAGCACACAGCCCGGCCATAGAGTCAGCCCAAAACTCATAGAGCCCTAGAAAAAAAGAAAAACTCCAAATGTGTGAATCTGAGCTGGGACTTCTATGTCAAAACACAAAAGCAACTACTCAATGAAGGAGAGATTTCTTTTTCAGGTTCATGGTTTAAAAGGGCATCATAGCAAGATGACAGGGCTGGTCACTTTATCTTTGGATACAGAGAGGCATGAATGCCGGTGTTCAGCACACTGTCTCCCTCTCCCCTCCTAATTCAGTCCAGGACCCCAAGTCATGAGATGGTGCCACCCACATTTAGGGCAAGCCTTCCCTCCCTTAGTAAAAAAAATCTCTCTGGCAATGCTCTCACCAACTCACTTGTCATCCCAAATCCAGCCAAGTTGACGGCGAAGGGTCACCATCCCAGAGATGAGTAAGATGAACTGGACACAACTCTTTAACACAAATTTGGATTTTTGTTGTTGTCCCACCACCCCTTAAACAAAGAACTAAAGATCTGGGCTGGCAGGACGGCTCAGCGAGTAAAGGCACTCGCTACAAAGCCTGATAACCTGAGTTCCATTCCTGAGACAACCTGCAAGTTGTCTTCTGACCTACACACACACACACACACACACACACACACACACACACACACACAGTACAAATAGTTGCAAAAAGACTTAGAACAGAATTGAGACTTTAACCCGAGTTGTGTTGTTGTGTGAGGACGATTGTGCATAATCAGTAAAAAGCTAGAAATGCCTCTGACAGGTGTGTTATCTCTAGGAAGAAAAAAAAAAGCAAAAGCAAAAACAAAAACAAGACAACAGAGACCTAACACCTCTAAGAGATCTGGATGCAAATTTACAAGCGAAACTTCCGGAGACTTCATAGTCCTCTGCTGACTAGACCTTCTGTTTCCACAAGGTTATTATTCCAGCCTCCTTCCCTGGCTACCCTGCCAACCCCACCTCCCACAACAACCTCCTAATCTCCTTCCACAGGCCCCCTTCCCCTCTGCTGAGGGTCTTTCATCTCCTCAGACTGCTGGGCTTTCCCAAATGATGAGGTCTCTGTGCCCTCTTCCCTTGTGCTGTGTGTTTTTTGTTTTTTGTTTTTTTTTCTGGGACACTGTTGGGGGGGGGGCATCACTTTAGAGTTTACTGCTGCGTCGCTGCTTCTCACTCTGTAGCTGCCGAATCTCAGTCAGCAGCTGACCTTCCCAGGGGGATTCATGCTTTCCCAAAGGATAAGCACTAACCTGAAAACTGAGTGCTTTGGCCGCTCCTGCAGAGCTGGGGGCGGGGTGGGGCGGGGCGGGGCCGCCTGAGCTCTGCACCGTTTCATGTGGGCGAGTCTCAGCAGCCACACCTGAGAGAGAGAGCTGGGCACCCCGATGGCCACAGCAAGTGCAGAGGAAGACAGGACATGTCCATCCCGACTGCTCTTTGCCTTTGAGCTAGCTCTCTCCATCTCATCGATGATGCCCGCATCCAGGGTGGGTCTCAATTAGCGGCCAAAACAATTCCCCTACAGTCCTGTCCCCAGGCCGACCTGTTCTAGACAACTCTTCCCAGGTGAAGGTGGGTTGTGTCAAGCTGATAATTAAAAACAACTGTTACAGCTATCAACAGTCCCCGCAGAACTAACAACCAGGTTCCTAGTTCTAAATATCTGGCTAACAGGCATGTGAACATCCCTTTGTGGTCCACGTTTAGAATATAATAGAGGTGGGGAAAGAGAATGAGAATACGCAGATATGTTACCTGGATTTATTGTCATCTACTTATTCAAAACTTCGTGGAAATTCACTATTTTGGTTTTGTTTCCTACGGTGTGGTGGTGCCTGCCCCCCCTCCTGCCTGTAGATCAAGAATATAGAACTCTCAGCCTTGGCCACGGTGCCTCTTTATAGCAATAAAAGGGTGGCTAAAACAGACGGGGAAACAAATCCAGTTCAAACTTTTGGGAGAATAACTAAGGCATTTGTCATATCAATGAACACGGTATTATCTCGTCTTTTCTTAGTGTGTGTGTGTGTGGGGGTGTTACTGTTCCGCAGTGTCATCTTTCAAATTGAAATGTTACTGTTTTACACATGTGTGAGTATTTACCCCTTACACCGCAGATGTCCAAACAAACCAGGAGATAGCGTCAGATTCCCTGGGGCTTGGAGTACAGAGAGCTGCCAGCTGCCGTGTATGTGGGTGCTGGGAATTGAACTTGGGTCCTCTGGAAGAATAACTGATGCCCTGAATCACTGAGCCTCTGCTGTAGCTGCTAGTTCCAACCGCAACAGAAGGAGAGGAGGAACAAACAACTCCTAAGAGCACAGCAGGAGCCCACCACTTTTGTGAGCCCTCAACAGCTGGGCTCGGCCCCCCTGGAATCTCGCGAGATCACGTGACCACGGTAGTTTCAAGCTTAAGGTCAGAGGAAACCTGGACCTTTCCTTCCCCTGGAGTGGAGCGCATGCGAATTTCTAGATCTTCACCAAGGAATTGGAGCCCTAAGGGTCTTTCTGTTTTCTTTCATTAGCACAGCTGTTTTAGCGTGAGTGGACAACGGGTTCAATAAGCCATGCCCCCGGATGACAGAATGACTTGGGTGTCCCTCACCCCCAAAGTCATTTTATCAGAGGACACACCCCCTCAGCGACAGCCCAGCAGCAGTCCTCCTTGGCCCCCGGCTTCCTCTCAGCACCCACCTCCATACAGTACCACACCTCTCTAGAAACACTCCGTTTCTTAATGAAAACCATATTCAGAGGGAAAAAAAAGTCTGCACGGCCCGTTGAAATGCCTGGACAATCTTCAGTGTCAGCTTCAGACGACACGTGTCTTATGAAAGTCTGCTCCCCCTCCCCCGTCTGGCAGAGTGAGCTCTGTCCCACATCTTTATGAGAAAGAGGGACCGAACTTCTGTTTTTGGCATTTTTATATTGGAGTCTGTTTTAAGGGTGGAGGAAGAAAAAAATAGCAACGTAGAGTCTAGACAGAGGGAGATGGGGGTGGAATCTGGAAGCCATTCTCAGGGCAAGGGCAGAGGCAGCCGGCGGCAGCCGCGGGATCACCTTACCCTGCCTAATTACACGTGAAGAATGCACGCATCGCCGCACTCCGCGGCGGGGAAGGGATGCTCACACGGTGCAGAGGGCAACTGTGGGGACAGCCACTTGAGCATTCTGCCTGGGGATAGCGAGGGCACTCAGTGAACCGTTTTGTTTTTAAGGAAGTGGCATTTCATCCTCCTCCCCTTACACACACACACACACACACACACACACACAGGTGCACACAGGCACACACACACACACACTGTGTTTTAGACCTGGCAAATGGACACAACCTTTTTTGCCTGATACTAGCATTATATATAGCAGGACTCTATGTGTGTGCGTGTGTGCCTGTGTGTGTGTACACATGTGCACGTGCCTGTTTATCTGTCAGCATAAAAAGTAGAGATGGAGGCAGAGACACCGAGACAGTCAGATGGAAAAGACAAACAACAAACGAAACTAACACCAACACAACACACAGAGGCTGGGACACAGAAGGCAGGGAGACCGTCACAGAGACAGACACGGAGAGACAGAAATGCTGAGAGACAGCTTCATAGAGACAGAGAGACAGATGCGGGAATAGAAGAGCAGAGATGACACAGACAGACACGGAGACAGAGAAATAGACACGCAGAGATGGAGACAGGCAGACACTAGGACTCTAAATGAGTGAGGGAGTGACATGCCCGAGTTTTCACAGTGCGCTGCACCTGTGCACCAGCCAACCCACCCGGAGAAAGGACTCCTGACTTGTAGTTAGCACGGGGTCCCATGCAGCAGAGTTGCCTCGCTTTCAGCCCGTGGCCATCCTTCCTCCGTGGCCATCCTTCCTCCCAGCCCTTGCTTTTGAAGTCCGGTCGCACGTACAACTAGGCGCTCTGTTCACGTCTAAGAGGAAAGCCTGACATCTGAGTGTGAGGGTCTGCTTGGTTGGAGGTCCAGACTGAAGCAGGCAGGGTCTGCCTGGATTGAGGATCAGGTGCCAGGGAGGCACAGAAGACTTTCTTTTTTTCAGCAGTTTCCAAGGAAACGCCCTTACGGCCAGGTGACTGTGAGGGCAGAGCAGCCCTGTACACAGTGACTTTTGTCCTGCTTGCTGTGGTGGCCCCTGCTGGCAGGCAAATGCTGAAGAGAATGGAGTGGAAGAATCTCGAGTTCGAGGCCAGCCTGGGCTACGCGCCTGGGACCAGTGTGAGTCACCCAGTGGTGCAGCACTTGCCTAGGGTACGCAAATCCATGGGTTCGATGCCGAGCATGGGCTAAAGACGTTTGCAGTGAAGGAGAACTAAGGAAAGGATGGAGGAGGTGCCATGGCCAAGTTCACTGTAGACCCAGGTCTTTCCTCAAGCAAGCTCCTGGTTCCTATGAGGCTTTCTACACCCCATGGCCAAGTTCCATCTCCTACCCAGTAGGATCTCCCACTCCTGGGGAGCCCACTCTTACATACACCGGGAGATTCTGTGTCTGTCCAGTGTTGCCCGTGGAATGTTTCTCAATGCGTAAAATTCAACACAGCCCTTCCTCAGAGCCCACTTGACACCAGTGCCAGGACCCTTGCAGATACCAAGGTCCATGGTTGGTCCAGTCCCTGATGTAAAGTGGCATAGTATATGTATAGAGCTGACAGAGCATGTTCCCTACTCTCCACATTATCTCCAAATGAATCCTGAAACCATGCAAATTCCATGTCAACTTTTGCTATTTGGCATTGTTTAGGAAATAATGACAATTCTAAACAAACAAACAAACAAACACGGGGCAGCCACTTTAGGCCTAACTACCTGGTCTGTGGTCTGTGGCTGATTAAATCTGTGACCACCAAAATGTTAAAGGGTAACTGGATGGCATGCATGTGTCTCCATAACTATGTATCTTGTGATGTATACAGACACCTTTGTAAAGTGACTTATTTATTTTTATTCCATGTACATCGGTTTACCTGTATGAGGGTGTTGGATCCCTTGGAACTGGGATTACAGATGGTTGTAAGATGCCATGTGGGTGCTGGGAGTTGAACCAGGTCCTCCAGAAGAGCAGCCAGTGCTCTTAACCACTGAGCCGTCTCCCAGCCCTAGATAAAATGACCTACTAGTGTGTCTAGTAGCTGTCTCTTGGCGTCAAAGTTGCGATGTGCAAAAGTTACCTGGTGAACTAATCTGCAACAGATAGAGCATACCATGGGAATCAGTGAGCATCGCACCGAAGGCAAGATCACAAGTCGTGAATCCCACTAATGATTAGAGGGGATCTTGTCTAGGAAATGCTCAGTATCAGTAAGACAGAAGTGAAAACAGATTCCTTTTCTCCTCATTCAAGTTTCCCCAGGGCTGGGTTATGAAGGCACCTTGTAGGAGAGCTCTCTAAAATCTTCTCAGCGGTACCTCCGCTCACACCCTCACCTGCAGGAGGCAGCAGAGAGTTGCATAAGAGGACTCTGGACACTCCCAGGACTGATGATCATGATGGCCACCAGACCAGCAATCTCCTGCTGGGGCTTGGCCTCAGACCCCTGAGGTCTTCAACCAAGTCTCTGCTTCTGGAAGTTATCATGGGCGGGGGGGGGGGGGGCTGTTCAACAGTCCATTCTTCATGATAGGTTTGGGAAGTGGGAAGAGGTTAATGGGACCAAGTCATGTGGGCTGTGAGTCATCACTGCATGAGGGCACAGGGCTTTGGGAGATTGTGACAAACCTAAGTCAGCTACTGCAGAGTTTGGATATAGGGGCTTTGACGTTTGGGGAAAACAACAATGTTTCAGCTCAAGCTGAGGCAAAGTCTACAAATGATTTCCTAGTTGGCTTTGGGGTGAGCCTATCACCTTGCCGGGAGCCTAGCAGAAAGTGTGTTAAGGACAGAAAAAAACAAATAAACAAACAAAGATCTCCTAAAGTAGCATCCCCTGTGCTTGTAAACACAGTTAAGAACAGTGGGACATCCATCACGGCCATTCCAAAGATGCAAATTCAGCTAGTGGAATTAAATGCAACGGGACAGTCATCTAGGTGTGGACACTGGTCAAGGTCACACTGTGTGTCCACATCACGTGGCACTTACCATTTTGTTCTATAGAAAGCAAGGCCTCTCTGATAACAAACTTAACTCCCGTGCAAGCCTTGTACACGCCTCCGAACTGCCCCAGCTTTGTGCCCCTGTTAACTGTGACAAGGGCTAGATGTGGTCACATGCAGCTGTCATCCCGGCTACTTGGGAGAGGCTCCCTTGAGCAGCCTGGGCAGCACAGACGATGCTGCCTTGAAACCAAGAGCAAAACAAAACAGAAGACACCACCCTCGACCTTCCCGGCGTCGTGCCTGGAGAGATCTGGGTGCTGACCCAGTGACGCTGCCACGTGAAGTCTATTGTCGTATTTGCTTTGCTGGCAAAGAAGCAGAGGTAAAGAAAGTCCACAGACTTTGGCCTGTGCCGGGGCAGTTCCCCATCCCAGGCAGTTTCCAAGAGCTGTGTGTGTGAGAGGCAGGAGCCCTGCAGATGTCACATCAGACTCCATCGACTCCTCAGAAGACAATGGACACAGCCGATGGCTGACCTCGCACGCAAAGGTCTTAACGGCGGTGTTGCTCTGAGCTGCTGTGGCCAACTTCTGTTTTGTCACAGCTGCACAATACTGAACTCCCAGCAATGCATCTCTCAGAGCTTACTTCCCAGCCAGGTGGGGGCAGAACTAGTTACCAGATCCCGTGACACAGCATATCAGGGTCTCCAGAGATTCCCAGAGTGGGGAACTCAGCAGGGAGCTGCACGACTCAGCGATTGCCTTGGCGGAAATGTGGTCTGAAGCCAAACAGAAGGGCAGCGGTATGAGAGGAGGAGAAGGACACCAGGCTTGCGCTCCGTCTTACCGGACTGTGTTCCCTCTGGAGTCCCCCGGATGGCAGGACTCCCAGCCTCAGGATTCTGGAGAGGTGGCTCCGCAGGTAAGAGCACTCGCTGCTTTTCCAGAGAGCCTGAGACGGTTTCCTAGCACCCGTGTCGGGCAACTCACAACTGCCAGAAACTCCAGCACTGGGGATCCAACTTCCTCTCCAGGCCTCAGGTACCCACATACACGTGGCACATGTGTATGCACACACACAGACACACACACACACACACACTTGCAGGCAGGCATGCAAGCTCCCATACACGCACACACCACATGCACACACAATCACACACAGGCACTCCAGTTTGCATGCATGCATGCATGTATGGATGCACGCACACAAGCTCACATGCATACCTGCATGGACTCACGTGGGCACAGACACGCACACCTACTTGCATACACGAATGCACACAGGCACACACCACCCATGCGCACATTCACATACTCACGTGCTTGCACACACAAACGCTGGTGTGTGCTCACAGCATGTTCACGGTTGTCACAGATGCACCGAGAGCGAGGGACATTCCAAGCTATTCTTGAATACAGACTCTCATAGCCAAGAGCTTCAGTGATGGGCTGGCTCTGAGGCAGGGGAATGGAAGACTGAAGCAAAGGCTGCAGAATCAATATAAAAAAGAAATCAGCTAGTAGGGGGGAGGCTGGAACCCCTGACATTCCAAGGCAGACTCCTAACAGGACACGTTTGAGAAAATCATACAATTCAAATGACTCTAAACCCTCTGACACAAACACCCCATCCTCACAGTGTCATGGAGCCTCTGACATTACTCACTGCTGCAGCCCATTTCCTCCTTGGGAGTGTGCTCTTTCTTTAAAAACCAACTCTTCTCTTTCACAGCCACCATGTGTCTCCGTCCAGTTCTTTGTTCTGGAACACAAGAACCTGGACACTCTGGCAGGAGCCCACGGAACCCAGCACTTCCTCAGGCTCAGGGGACCCACGGAAAAACCATCACTTAAAGCTAGGGGTGCTGGGAGGGAGCCTGATCAACTGACATCTTACCTGTGAACAGCCTGAAGAGAAGACCTCTAGGATGTAACCCTGGGCATTTTCTAGGAGTGCAGCACAGCCGGTGGGTTCAGCTAGAGACAGGAGCCTTTCCAATCACTCCTCAGCAGTCTCCCAGAATGCATTCTTTTTGTTTGTTTGTTTGTTTGTTTGTTTTGTTTTTTACGAGACGGGGTTTCTCTGTATTGTTTTGGAGGCTATCGGTCCAGGCTGGCCTCGAACTCACAGAGATCTGCCTGCCTCTGCCTCCCGAGTGTTGGGATTAAAGGCGTGTGCCACCACTGCCCGGCCACCCCCAGAATGCATTCTTACAGGCTAGTCTGTTGGGTTTGTTTTTTTTTTCTCCACTATTTTATCTGCATGCACAATCTTTTTTTTCTTAATGGATGAAATAGTGACATGGTCAGAACCCATTAACAGAGCCAGAAGGTGCAAATAAAACATCATGCTCTGCACAAAATGTCTTCTTTGTGTTTGCGCATAGCACATCTGCCGTGTTTGACTGTGTCACTTACGGAGTGTGAGTGAGTGGTGAGCGGAAGCTGTACCCAGGAATGGAAGCTGAAGATGGCACTCTCTTTGGTTGTTTAGAGATTTCTCAGTTGTTGACTTTTTAAAAGGCTTTAGGTTGAGGGGTAGGCTTGAGGACTCCTGTTCTTTCTAAATGACAGAACTACACGCCATCGGTGTTAGAGGATCCTGGGTGACTGCAGCGTGTTGCTGCCTTTGTCTGACACCAGACTTTGTTTGCTATCTCATAGCTCAGACACACTTTCCTGGGTGTGTCATCATGGAGATGGGAAGGACCCTCTTACTAAGGTCCCCAGCGAGGCAAGGACACACAAGAGAACCCTTCCTTGATACCCACTCAGAGGCACTAGCCCCAGCTGTCTGAGGGTTCCTGGAGTTCTTTGGAGATCATATGCTCCCCCTGACTCCAACGGATCAAGATCTGTGGCTTACTGCATTGGGAGCCTGTAGCCCAAAGTGCCTTTAATGGCCTCGTTGTTTCCATGTTAGCCTAAGGGTGTTCTTCTAAACCATCCCAGGACACCTGTCTCCCAAGCTGCCTGAATTTTTTTTTCTGTCTCGGAAGACCCTTTCACACAAGGATAAGAGCTACTGGAAATTCCCACGTGTGTGTGTGTGTGTGTGTGTGTGTGTGTGTATGTGTATGTGTGTGTGTGTGTGTGTGTGTGTTGGAGGGTGTCCCTCTGTTTTTAAAATTGGAATCCTAAATGTAATGTGATGAGGGTAGCCAGGCTGGGGGAAAGGCGTGAAACAGAAGACATTGCTATCCCTCTGACGGTCCTGAACTTCTGGCAAGCTGTTCTCAAGCCCCGCTTTCCTGAAGACCCTTCCCTCCATCTTCCTCATCCCCTGGAGAGTCGTCCTGCTCCACACTTCTCCCCTCTTGACCATCCCCAATGTCTCCTCCACTTTTTCTTTTTTTGTCTTATTTCCCAAGATCTCCACTACCCAGAATGTAGAACGCCACCCCCCTGGGCTTTGTCTATGGGGTGGAAACAACCCCTTTCTTCAGCCCTCAGCCTTTTCAAATGGTTTTTGAAGCATAGGCGTTTGCATCTTATTGCTTAATTCAATATAACGTTTAAGTGTTTTGTTTTTTGTTTTTTCGAGACAGGCTTTTTCTGTATTGTTTTGGAGGCCATCCTGGAACTCCCTCTGTAGACCAGGCTGCCTCGGACTCACAGAGATCCCCCTGCCTCTGCCTCCCGAGTGCTGGGATTAAAGGCGTGCGCCACCAATGCCTGGTCTATTTAAATATTTTTTAGAGCAACTGTTTTGGACTCATAAGACGGTGCAGTGTTCCCATGTACTCTATCTGCTCCCTTCCCCTCACGCCACCATTATCCAAGTCACCCGCCAGAGAGGTCATTTGCTACAATTGAGGGTTGCACAGAGACACACCGTCACCACCCAGAGCCCATATTTATGTCATGTCTCAGTCTTGGTGCTGTACGTTCTGCAAGTTTAAGACTTTTTTTAAAGCAATTTACATTCCTCCCTTAACGGCCTCTGGTGAAACTCCCCTTGGTAACACTTGTGGTTCTGCTGCTCATTGTGGTGGTGGAACCTTCTTGGTCAACCTGGCTGGATTTGAATTCACCTGGAAGATGCACACCTGGGTGTCTCTGCAAGAGAGTGTTTCCAGAGAGGCTCAGTGAAGGGGGAGCAGTGCACTCTGAATGTGGAATCCACTGTCTCACGGGCTATACTCTAGGACTATGAAAAGGGGGGAAAGGGAACACATGAATGCCAGCGTTCATGTCTCTCTACTTCCCGAATGCAGATGCAAAGTGACCGGCTGTCTCACACTCCCGCCTCCATCCGTGCCTTCCCCACCACGATGGACTGCGTCTGGCTCCAAAAATTGAGCCCAAACGGATGGAACCTTTCTTTCTTAACTTGCTTCTCATCAGGTATATAGTTACAACAGTAATTAGCACACTCATCTAATTGCTTTTTTTTTTTTTTGGCCCACTGTGTCCCAAATTCACCACAACAACCAGATGCCCTTTATGGTGGTGAATCTTGACTGTTGACTCACTGGATCTACCCAGGAGGCCAGCCTCTGGCCGTGTGTGTGAGGGACTACCTAATTAGGCTAACCTCTGACAAGCCTATGCAGGATTATCTAGATTATCTAGATGGAAGTGGAAAGGTATGTCTTAACTGTGGGTGATACCATTCTGTAGGCTGGGGTCCCGGGCAGAACGGAGAGGAAAAAGCAAGCTGGATGCTAGCCTTTGTCTCTCCCTGTTTCCTGGGTGCAGCTGGAGGTGACCCGAAACTGTGATAGACGGCACCCTCAAACTATGAGCCAAAGTAAGCCCTTCCTTCCTTCTATTGTCGGTGTTGGTTTTTGGTTTTGGTTTTTGTCATAGCAACAAGACAAATAACCAATATATTCCATGCTACGGATAAGGCTAAGAAATGAAAACTTAAGAGGAACCCTGGAAGCCTCTTTGGACTCCAGCCAACCATGAGGGAGTCTCACAGTCTAATTCCAATGCCTCGGGTGAAGTCCTCTTCCCCTGTCTTGAGTCTCAGTGGGGGAAAGGGTAGGTCGAGGAGTTCAGAATCAGTAGGCATAAACTCTGAACTTTATTCCATTCCCCAGACATCAAACAGTGAAGGCTACTGAAGACTCTCTAGACCTACATAGTAGGAACAAGCCCTTGGTAGAGAAGACAATCACTAAAGCACGTGCTTGGTAAGCATCCTCATCTGGGCACTGAAGCAGACATAGTCTACAACCAAGGCCAGGAAAAATGAGCTGGACTGGTATGAAGAGTCCATTGGAATGGATCGAAGCAGGTCAGAGGTACCAGTGGGGTCATATGCTGCCGCCACCACCATCAGTTTCGTTAGCACCTCCAAAAGGAAAAGGGGAGACTGTCACACTTGAAGTTAACGTCTACTTTAACTAGACCTAATCCAGAATTTACATGTGTAACAGCCTTAATGACAATGAAAGATTATCGTCATTTAGGTCCGCTAAAGGAAGAAGCAGTCATTGAAACACAGTAGCATCTTCATTTGGGTCCGCTAAAGGAAGAAGCAGTCATTGAAACACAGTAGCATCTTCATTTGGGTCAGCTATTGGTAGAAACAGTCATTGAAACACAGTAGCATCTTCATTTGGGTCCGCTAAAGGAAGAAACAGTCATTGAAACACAGTAGCATCTTCATTTGGGTCAGCTATTGGTAGAAGCAGTCATTGAAACACAGTGCCACGCCCACCACAAGCCACTTGGCACTAGATGACTATGAGGTCCTCCTTTGTCCTGCACCTACCATGAGACCTAAGTATGGTCTCTATTGTTTCCATTTCTCTGGGATTGAAGGTAAGAGAAGCTGGGCCGGCGGAAGTGAATCACTTCCTGTGGCCACTGCTCTGCTCTTGGTGCAGCTATTTCTGACAGTTGTATAAAATTCTAAATCCAACCCCAGGCATGTGTTTTATTTGTTTAACAAGAACGTAATAAGTTACAGCGGGAGCGGAGGCAAGGAGTGGGAAGAGCTGAGTCAGTGACGAGAAACGCAAGAAGCGCCCTCACTGAAAGAAAATAAATCCCAACAGCGGCAGCAACCTCGGCAACTGCCACAAAGAAAATGAGAAATCTTTGGAGCCAGGTCTATGGCGATTTCCCACTTCCTGCGGGAGAAACAAGTGTTTTTAAAGTGAGAGAGTTGCTGCCTGAGCCATACATCCGGCAGCCAGAACAATGGAAAACTCCCCACTCTTCACCAGAGCTGGTACCTTCACTTTGGTTGAGAGGCCATTGCGTCTGCTGCCTGTGAGTGAGCCAACAAGAAATGTTGTCTCAAACGTGGTGTGACTTCAGCACCAACTGAGAGAGTGTGTTGGTCTGCTGCAGATGCTGTAACGAGTGTCACGACCAGCAGCTAACACAACACAGAGTTGTCTCCTGTTCTGGGAACTGAAGGTCTCAGCAGGGCTGCCTTTCTTTTGGGGTGCTGGTGTCATTGATCCCAGGCCCCTCTCTCGTGGGGTGGTGGGTATCCACCTTCCTCCTGAATCCTCTTTGATGCTATCTTCCCTCTGTGTGGCTGTGTCCAAGTGTTCTCATCTCATAAAAAAACTTCAGTCACTTCCAACCAATGCTCACCCAAACAATTTCGTTTCTCCTTAGTCATTTCATGAAAACACCTGCCCCGAGTTAGCGAGATGGTCCCGCAGCTAACGCGCTCGCTGTGTAAATGAAAGGAACTAAATTTGAATGCCCGGCACCCACATAAGCTAGACACCGTTGTGCAACTCTAACCCTACCATTGTGGCGTAGGGCCAGGCAGAGCTCCCTGGTCAGCCGGCCTTGCCAAACCAGTGGGCTTCCAGTTCGCGTGTCTTAGTTAAGGTTTCTATCGCTGTGAAGGGATGCCGTGGCCATGGCAACTCTTACAAAGAACGTGTTTAACTGGGGCTGGCTTACGGTTTCAGAGGTTCATTCCATTACCATCATGGAGGGGAGCACATCAGCACGAAGTTAGGCATGCTGCTGAAAGCTCTGCATCCTGCAGGCAACAGGAAATCAACTGCATGGATTTCCCACCTGAGCATAGGAAACCTCAAAGCCCACCCCCACGGTGACACACTTCCTCTAACAAGGCCACACCTAATAGTGCCATTCCCTCTGAGACTATAGGGGCCAGCTGGTGAGAGACTATCTCAAATCCATAAGGGAGATGAGTAGCAGAGGAGGACACCAGACATCCTGGGTTTCCATGCACACAGGTGTGTGTGTGTGCCCACTATACTCATGAGCATACACCATACATACATACATACATACATACATACATACATACAGCCACAGAATACCCTCTAACGGCATTGTCAATTCGTAGGCAGAACTTACAAACCCTGCATGGTGATGGGACTTGCCCACCATTCTCCCCTGCAAGGTTATAAAGAATAGGTCACATCCCCCCCCCCATGAAGAGTCAGACAGGTGGCATTTCAGGCTTCGATGTGCATTTGGTCTCTTTGAACCCTCTCAGCTCAAGCACACTCAAAGCACACGCAAGCCCCCAGGCAGCATGTAAATGGAGGGTCTAAGGCTGGAATACTTAGTTACTTGTTTCAGTATTGTGACAAAACCCCTGACAAAAGGAAATTAATTGAAGGAAGGGTCGGTTTGACTCACAGTTTGTGGAGATGCAGTCTACCCTGACAGGGAGAGTGTGCAGAGAGGCACACGGAGAGGTGCCTGTCCGCGCTGTGCCCCCTGTCAGGATACAGCCTCCAGTTCATTTTCTTCTATTTATTTGATTTGAGACACACCCCCAGACCACACAATGATGCTGTCCACATTCAGGGTGAATCCTTCCTCCTCAGCTAAACCTTTCTGGACTCCCCCAACTGTCGTGGAAGTATTAAACTACACAGAGTAGGGGAGGGAGAAGTCACTTGCAGGAGAAGTCAAGAAAAACCACACAGCCAAAGGACCCCACACTGCTCTCTGGGACACAACCGGAACCCCAAAAAAGAGCGAGTCTCCTCCCCATAGATCCCTCCCTGCACCCAACGCATCTGCCCAGAGGTGTATCTCCTAGGTGACTCCAAATCTAGTCAGATTGACAAGATTAAACCCATGACTTGATTCCACTAAACTTCCCTCATGGGCCATGAAAATTGACTTGTATACATTTTTGACATGAAACAGAAAAGACAATCTTCTGATTCGTTTACAATCATTCTAAAAATGTCAGACCATTCTCAGCTCACAAGCCAGCAAAGGACTCTGTGGGTCAGACTTGGCCATCCCCCGAGGTTTCGGAACCTATCCCTCGATGCACCTGTGCCCTTCACTTCTGATAAGGTCCTGGCTCACCCTTCAGTCCAGGCTAACCCGCTCTCGAGTCCTGTCTGCTGATTTCCATAAAAGGCTTTGTTTCTTATGCGTAGTAAAAGCCAGCGGCTGCGTGGCTGGTTGCTCCACCAACATCTCTCTGAGCATTTGCCCCCTAACCCCTGGTCAGTATCTCTCAGGAATAGGATTCTTCTTGTTCTGGCCATGGATTGGAGAGTTAAAATTCTCTGAGGTTAGTGGGGTCAGTTTTTTGCTTTGAGAGGTGCCAGTAGCTCTCCGGCTATGTAAAAAGCCAACACCACGAATTTCTAACTGACCACTCTTAATCCCTTTGTCTTACTGCTGTTGGTGTGATAAAATACCCCCAGCAAAGCCAAATTAGGGGAGAAAGGATGTAGTATGCCCATCAATGTGGGGAAGTCAGGTAGGAAGAGCTTGGAGTAGCTAGTCACATTAACCCACAACTAGTCAGATTACACCCACAGCTAGTCAGTCACAATAGCTCACATCTAGTCAGTCACATTGTACCTATAGCTAGTTACATTAACCCATAGCTAGTCACATTAACCCATAGCTAGTCACATTAACCCATAGCTAGTCACATTACACCCATAGATAGTCAAATTACATCCATAGCTAGTCACATTAACCCATAGCTAGCCACATTACACCCATAGCTAGTCACAGTATAGGCATAGATGTAGTCACATTAACCCATTGTCAGGCAGTCCCATTAACCAACAGGAAGTCACGTTGCACCCATACCTAGTGACATTAACCCACAGCCAGGAACAGAGACAGAGAGTGAATGCATGGATGCTATGTTCACCTCACCATCACTACCCTCACACAATCCAGGCTGCGCTCGCCCAAGGAAGGGTGCCATCCACAGTGAGTGGGTAGGTCTTACAGTCTCAATTAGTACACTGTAGACTCTCTTCCTTGGACATGCCCGGGGGGCAACCCCACCTGGACAGTCTTTCACTAAGTCTCTCTTCCCAGGCGATTTTCGACTGCGCCAAGTTGATGATTAAAACCATCACACCCACCCCCTCCTTTGCCTTCCCCCCAAGTGTCAGGCCTCTGGCTCTCCTCTTCAGTCATTCCATGCTCCATAACACATCACTAATTCACAGAGTCCAGGGCATCACTCGGGAAATCCTCCCCGCACATAGGCTGAGTGAGTACTGAAGACCCCAGGAGGTCAACGTGGCTGTGTTTGAAAATGACTTCCATCGGTTCTCTGCTCTGTGCTTAAGGTCCTTTCCATGAAGGAAAACAAGTGTGGAAATATTTTGGATGTGAAATGGTTTTTCGGATTAGCATGCCATGAACTCTGGCTGCCCTGTCCCCAAGTTGGGACCTGAGTCCTGCCCAGAGATGAACTTAAAATCTGATCTTCAGTGGGAAACTGAGGATCAAGGAGAGAACAGGTGTGTGGGAAGCTGCAGTGACCATGACCCCAGACTTCCAGGTGATGTGAGCCATCAGTAGTCCCTCCCCCCAACGAAGGAGACACATCCAGCCAGCAGCACCACCCTCATCTCTTACTTTTTCTTCAAGAGCTATTTATTCTCAGTCTATGTGTATGAGTGTTTTTGCAGCATGTAGAGGCCAGAAGATGGGCCTGCCCCCTTGGACCTGGAGTTATGGATAGTTAAAGAGCTGTCGGGAGAGTGCTGGAAACCAAAAACAGACCCTCTGCAAGAACAGCGAGTGTGCTTAACCGCTGAGCCATCCCTCCAGTCCCGCTATGCTAATAAGAGATTACTGGTGTCCAGTGGTGGAAGTTCCTGGTGAGGGCTCTTTCACATTTGAGTTGCCATCTCCATGGAAGTGTGGGCTGTGGGTAGTTTATAGGGACAGGCATTGAGACCTCTGAAGAGAGATATATTTCTTAGAGATCCATCTCCAGATATGGCCACACTAGTGGCCGAGACTTCAGCATGTGAGTCTGGGAAAGGTGTGTGTGTGTGTGTGTGTGTGTGTGTGTGCGCGTGTGTATGTATGGGGGTGTGTATGTATATATATATATATATATAGTGTGGGGGTGTATGTATGTATGCATATATGGTGTGGGTGTATCTATGGCATGTGTGTGTATATGGTACGTGTGTGTATATGATGTGTGTGTATGTGTGTGTATATATGGTGTGTGTATCTGTGTGTGTATATGGGGTGTGTGTATACATATATATGGTGTGTGTATGTATGTATAAATGGTGTGTATGTATGTATGGTTTGTGTGTATATATGGTGTGTGTATGTGTATATGTTGTGTGTGTGTATATGGTTTGTATGTGAGTATGTTGTGTGTTCTGTTTGTATGGTGTGTGTATGTGTATATGGCTTGTATGTGTATATGGGGGTGTATATGTATGGTATCTGTGTGTGTGTGTGTGTGTGTGTGTGTGTGTGTGTGTGTGTGTGTGATTCAGCATCTCCCCAGGTATGCAAAGCCCTCTGCTGCACTCTTAAATGGCTGATCAGTCCTGTTAATATTCCCTTTTTGCAGCTGTTCCTTGGAGTAGCCATGCACTAACTCTCTCCATAGCTTGATGATGGCAATGCAATGCTAGGAAGCTGCTCATCTCACTGTGTGCTACCAAGACATAAAAGCTAATAAGCACCAGTGAGCATTCGGAGAAAGGAAACCCCTTGCATGCTGTTGGTGGGATGTCAGTTATAAGATGGCCATGGTGGAAAGCAGCTTGGTGGGTGCTGTGGAATATTCCTATACACTGCTTGGATATATGTCACTGTGGTTGGTTTAATAAAGCAGCTGACTGGCCAGCAGTGGAACAGAATGAAGTTAGGCAGGAGAGACAGACTATGCTGGGAGGAAGAAGGGCAGAGTCAGAGGAGTGGCCAGCCAGGCACAGAGCAGGAGATGAATGTGTCACACTAGTAAGGGTCCCACCATCTGGCAGAGCATAAATAAGGAACATGGGTTAACTTAAAAATGTAAGAGCTAGGTAGTAATAAGCCTGAGCTATTGACTGAGAATTCACAATTAATGTTAAAACTGTGAGTGATTATTTTAGAGTGGCTGCAGGACAGAAACACTCCACCTATGGGGTGGGGGAGGGTGTTCCGAGAAAGGTTAAAAAAAATAGAACTACCGCTTGATGCTACTAGGTATTTATCTAAAGAACCTGAAAGCTGTGTGTCGAAGAGGCAGCAGCTCCCCCAGGTTCACCGCAGAGCTAGTCAGGATAGCCAAGGCGTGGGTGTCCACCAACTGACGAATGGCCAGTATATACATAGTCCATCGTAAAGAAAGATGGAATCTTGCTGGCTGTGTCAACACGGATGAATCTGGAAGACGTTATGTCAAGTGAAACAGGACAAAGGCAGAAAGGCAAATACTGTGTACCCTCACTTTCATGTGAGCTCCAACATCACTCATCTCAGAGCAGTACAGGGGAGAGCGGTTTCCTAAAGGTTGCCTGGAAGGGGTGATGGGGAGACACTGGTCAGTGAGCCCAAAGGTGACAGTTACACATCAGAAGGACATCCTATGGCATAGTGGGGTGACTGTGGCTAATAATCTTATAGTACACTTATCTGAAAATAACTGTAAGATTGTGGAATGTTTGAGGCGATGTGCATGTTAGTTACCCTGATTTGCTCTTTATATATGGTGTGCTGTATCGACAACAAGCTGTGCCTCACAGATATGAACAATTGCGTGCCGGTTAAAAGTAAACTGAGCCAGGCACAGTGACTCACACTTGTAATCTTAGCACTTGAGAGGCTGAGGCAAGAGGGTCGCCACTGTGAGTTGGAGCCCACCCTGGGCTACACGGGGAGTGGGAGCCCAGCATGGGCTACCAGGCAAGACCCTATGGCAAACACAACAACAAGAACCAAGTGTAGATTTGGTGTTGGGAAGGTGGCTCAGGGGCAGAGCCCTTGCCTAATGCACATGAGGTCCTAGGTTAATTCCCAGCAGTCCCTGCACCCCCTAGACACACAAACCCCCCCCCCAGGAGCTGCAGTACCAGGAGAGGAGAGAAAGAAACAAACCAAAAGATTCACCAGATGCTGCCCAGGTAACTCCATTCCCTTTCATGCTTAGCTTCATGCTGGTTTTTAAATAATAATCCGGCGTGTCGTTCTGGCTAGAAAACCGTTCTCTATCCCTTCTTTAAGTTTCTCAGATGGGGGCTTCCTGGTTTCACCAAAGTGATGACCTGGATCTCGACAGTCTCCCTGGGCAGAACGCAAACATAAATCCTCTACTGGGTGCCCTTCACATCATACCAAAACAGCCTGGGTATGTAGGCAGGACTTGAGGAGAAGGGTGGGGGAAATGTAAAATAAAAGCCTAGGAGAGAATTCTCCAGACCGTGGTGAACAGTCACCAAAGATGGCTAAGTTCAACTCACACACCATCTTACTGTGTGGCTCACCGCCGCCCACTCACTGACTTGTTGCCCTGCAGTGGAGGGGGGGGAAAAAAGTAAGTGCCTAAAAGGAAAAGCCACGGATGGGAGCAGTCATTACAAATTTGACATTTCTAAACTGGGCTTGACAGGGTAACTTTGAAAATATTTATCTATCAGAAAAATAGTTTCAGCCGTGGGCAATTTGGTGCAGAAGGTTTAGCTGATGGAAAAACCATAACTCAGGGTGGCTGGCTTTAATGTAAGATGTTCTCGAAGGCCACCCAATCGCTGGCGCTTCCAACAACCTGGAAAATTTAGAGCAGCTTGGAAAAAAAAATTGCGGGGGTCTGGGGAAGCAGCCAGGCACAGCATGGGGTCAGATAATGTCCGTGCTTTAGAGACACGGATGAAGTTAATATTAGATTATAAGCAAAAGCCAAATGTGGGCTGTGTTTAAACAGGTTCTGCCTGCCAGTGCCTTTGCCTTGGAGAGCCACGAGCATCTTCCAAATGAGAAACTCGGCCGTGTGTCTGTCCAGTTTATATTTCTGGACGAAAGTACATATGTGGCCCTACAGCACCCGCGTGTGGCGGGAAAGGACCGCCTGGGGTATTGGCCTACCTCTAGGTATTTTTGTTTGGCTTCTGGTCCCAACACGGCCTTTGCCATGCTTAGAATGTGCATGGTTTGCATGGTGCTTGGACAGGCCACTCCATAACTGCCATTGCACCCTCCCCCTCCTGGGCAGCTACACCAGCCACCTGAGGTCCCCCTCCTGCTGGGCCAGGCTGCCCTGTGGCTTCACCCTCCCGCAGGGCTGCTGGTCTGAGACAGTTGAGACATTTGGAGCTCATTTTCACCCTCCACTTTCATCACCAGCAGCTTCCCTAGAACAGCTCTCTCCTAGAACCTCCTCAGGGACACACTCCTTTCTGTGGCTGCTTTCATACCAAAAATCGGATCCAGCAAGCCACTTAAGAACAAGAGGAGCGCGTTAGCCGCAGAGGAAACCGTGAGCCCCGGCTTGCAACACCCGGCCTTCTCTGGTATGATCTGCCCCTCATCTAATCCCACCAACTGCACACAGAGGTCACTCCCAGGTCCAAACCCCACCTTCCCTTTGCTGTTGGAGCCGTCTCCCAAACCACAGCAAGGCACCTGACAACCACTCATCTTCCACCCACCCTTGGTGTTCCCCGAATTGTACCATGTTCCATCTAATCGCACCCCCACTTAAGCAAAAAGGGTTTTTTGGAAGATGCCCCCTGGCTTTCAGAAGAGAAGGAACTGGCAGAGAGGACCTGCTCAAAGAGGTCCCCAGACTTGGGAACACCACAGACAGGAATGTTACCCTAAAAGCTCTCATACCTCCCTCCAACCAACTGCTCCCCCCCACACACAACTCTGTCAGGACGGCTGTTTGCCTACCAAGCCCCAGCGATGTCTCAAGCGTTACGCTAGGCTACCACGCCTTACTGTAGCACTGTCTGCAATCGCCTGTTTGCGCACTTGCTCGCTGTTAGACCCCCCCCCGGAGGGCAAAGGCTGCATCTTACGCCCTGTTGTATCCTCACACCCCTCCCGCTCTGTGTTGAACGTACGATAAGGGTTGAACAAATGCTTGGTGACCCCAGTAACACAGTTCCAAGAACCAACATTTAGGCTAAGCCATGTAAAAGGACAGGTGTGTGAGCATTTTAGACCTAGAGAAGTGACGATTGCATGCGTCTAGCTAATAAACAAGTCTCTTAGGAAAACTGTCCCCAGGGCAGTGCTTAAAGCTACCCCTCAAAGATGCGGGGGTGGGGGGAGGTGAACCCCAGGAAGAGAAGCAGAAGGACTCCCAGAACACAACTAGGCGAAAGCAAGGAGAATTTGGAAAAGGACTGAACAGGCATTTCCAATCAATTATATACTGACAGCTTTTCCTGGTCTCCCAGATATTGCCCTTCAGCCTTCCAAACCATCTGGAAAATTCCTTTTTTTTCTGGATGAAGCATGATCCTGCCAAGTGCGAACTCCGAATCTTCTGACAGCCACAGTGAAGAGAGTCAAATCCTGGGGCACTTTAAAGGGGAGGGAGGGGAACCTACCTGACATTTAAAAAAAAATTGGTCTTGCTCATTTTTCAGAGAACTCCATAATCTTGGGATTAAGTGCCAAAGAAACGGTGCACTTGGGCTGCTGAATGGGAAGGTTCAGAAAATCCAGCTTCCAGGAGGAAAATGAGGCTCAAAATCAGAAAAAAAAGAAAAATGGCTTCATTCGAATTGAAGTTGAAAGCATGTTACTCTTTCCCTGAGAAACTGAGAGTATGATGACTAAAAATAGAAAGACTAGGACAACTTTCCCCTCTCCTATGAGAAATACATCACAGGCACAGGCCATGACTCAAATCCACCCCCTCAGTCTGAGGGCAGAAAAGCTGTGTGTGTGTGTGTGTGTGTGGGTGGGTGGGTGGCCGGGGATGAAGTGGTACAGCCTGTGTGATGGGATCTTTGGGGAGTCAGAGGAGATGATTTTTGAAACATATGAATAGAAAATCAGCTCCCAAATATCCTGTGGTCTACGGCGTTCGGGCAAAGGTGTACGTTTGGGCTTTGATCCTGAGCTAGGGAGACTGTTCTCAAAGTAGGGTGGGGTCCCACAAAGTGACATTCGCAGCCCAGAACTCAGAAGCAGCATTCAAAGTCAGCCTGGGAGGTCCACGTGCTTATTTCCCATCAAAGGCATGGTTCTGGATTCCAGAGACACACAAGCCAAGGAGGGATGAGCCAGGCAGCACCCCAGTTTACTCTTTTACAAGAGTTGAGCCGGAAAACAGCTCTGAAGCCAACTGGAATGTCCAGGCACACTGCAATGGAGATGAGGAGCCACCATAGGTGACTGCACCGTGAGAGGAGGAAGAGTAGAGAGTGGCGAGCCCAGCGGCAAGTAACAGAGGGCGGGACAGCTCAGAAGACACCATGGAGGGCAGGGGCTGAGCCATGCTCAGTGTGCCCCTGTGAGAGACACGCTTCCAGAGAGGAAAGAGGCGCGTGGCTCCCAAGAAAGAGGGTAGGATGCAATTAGGGACATGAAATCGCTTGTCGTTTTTAATGTTGGCACAAAGCCGCCATGATAGCTTTGTCTGGCTGAGACACAGTTATGGAGAACTGCTTACTACCTTGCTGTTTTCTGTGGGGCTGGCAAACACACCCAGGGGCTTCTGCATGCTAGGCAAGTGCTGTACCACTGAGCTACTCTGTTTTGTCTGGCAGAAGCGCTGTCCTTTTGTGGATAAATTTATCTCATTTACTTTTATCGATGTGTTCAGGGTTAATTCTGGTGCTGTCTTTCTTTGATTCTTCAAGGCAAAAAGAAAAAGTCAACGAAATGAAGTATGTCTACAGTGGACAATCTTCTCAGAGTAAGTGAAGCTGAGAGTCCAGCACCCAGGTAAGGACAAGATCTTCCCCAGGAACAGTCGTCTCTGCACATCCCCTGTCTCCGATTCTCCCCAGGGGTTGCCATTATCCTGGCTTTTCAATCCATGAGCCTTTTGTGTCCTTTTGAATTTTGAACACTATGCAGCAGGAATCATGCGCACGCGTATGCTTTCGCGTCCAGCTTTTTTTTTTTTTTTACCCAGTAGGACGCTTAGGAGATCTGGCTCTGTCGTTGCGTGTGGCTGTGATTCGCCCCTTCTCCTGTTGCGCGGTATCCCACTGTGTGGGGTCCACGCCTGGGCATCCGAGCACTCTCACTTGGAGCCCTCAGAATCAACGCTACCGTGAGCTTTGCTGAACTTGTCTTTTGTGGATATGGGTATGCATCCCTGCTTGGCACACATCAGGGATTGGCATCTCTAGGAGACAGGGTTTGTGGACTGTCAGGTGCAGCAGATTCTTCCAAAGCAACTGCACAGATTTGCTTCCCGTCAGCAATTGGAAGGCCAACATAATTTACATTAATAAAACACTAGTGTGTTTCCACACAAAGCATATGTCGGACAAACACTTTCTGTATGGAAAGACTCAGCCTGGAGTCTTCAACGTGAAACATTCTTGCCACTTCCTGATTCAACCACACTGTTACTAAAAGGAGATTCTGATAAGACCCAAGCCTTCTCTCCAAGACTGATGAATAATGTAAAATAAAGGTTAATAAAATGGAACAAAATCAACAATTGATCATTACCACACCTAAGCCAGATGGCAAGGGAAAACCAGATGTTTCCAGGAAGCTCGGGCTCTCGTTTTGAATTCAGCTGGCCAAAGTCTGGGTAAAATTGAACATGCCAAACTCACAGGCCAAGCGGAAAGCAATGCTTACTTATCTCATGTGGCAAAGAATTTCCTGGGATGCATCCGGAGGAACGCGCTGGCAACTGAAAAACATATAAGAGAAACTGTAAAGACTCTTCTGATTTTAGCGTGGGGAAGGAGATACTTGGTGCTGTCAGCATCCAGCAATGTCAGCTCTCAGAAGTGCTCGGGGACACTGGAAGTGATCAAACTAGCCGTAGACTAGAAAAGGTCAAATCTTTCTAATCAGCAGGACGGGTCAAGAAAACCATAGACAGGGAGACACCCCCATTCCCAGACAGCAATGTTTCTCTGTGGGCTTGGAAAGGGTGATGAGTGTAAGAACACAGGCCCATCCAAGGGAACCAAGTATCTCCCATCGTATCTGGCCCCCGTGAAACTTGCCAGTTGCTCCTTCCTCACGCTAAAATCCCATTTATGAGCTAGCCTCAGCCTCTCTCCGCCTCTGTCCCTGTGTCTTGAATCTTAATGCTGACCCCACGTAAGAGGACACATGACCCTCCCAGGGTGCTCTGCTCCTGACTCTCCAACAGCTATGTGCTGCCAGCACCAGCTTTATAAGACCCCATTATTATGTTTTCATTCGTTGCTGATAATATTTACTTTTACAAATCCAAAGGTCGGGGGGTCAGCCAGATGGCTCTCCAGGCACAGGCTGTTCTCAGAGAGCCTGACGACTGGGCTGCAATTTCAGGAGCCCACAGAGTGGGAAGGAAAGGACAAACTCCACAACTTTTCTCCTAACCTTTATAGACACACACACACACACACACACACACACACACACACACACACACACTGGAGCAGCTACTCATGTCGTAACACATCTACAATGAAGAGCAGAAAGAAATTGATGTGTGCATGGCTATTTTTCTCAGTCCCTCTCTCCACCTACATGGTTCAGGATCTCTTGCTTAGGGAATGGTGACGCTCACTGTGGACAGGTCTCCCCACAACAATTAACAATTAACGTAATCTCCCCCAGGCCAACCTAATCTAGACAGCGCCTCTGTGAGACTCTTCCTGTGAGGATTCTAGGTTATGACATGTGCCCTGCCGCTGCTTCTGTGTGTACAGATCAAATGTCCACGCTGAGAGTTTGGGGAACCAGAGACCAACTGGTAACGGCATCGTGAACACGCATCCCTACTGGCTCAGGGAGTTCTTCCCTGTCAAGGGGCAAGACGCCCGGGGCTGTGCAGCTTGGGTGTCTGCCTGCCCACAAAGGTTCATGGTGAGTTTCCACCTTAGCCGAGTAGGAAGGATGGACAAATCCCCCACAGTTCTGGAAATGAACTCTGTGTGCAAGGGGACTTGGCAATGCTGGGCGTTAGGTGTTTGGAAAACTCTGGAAAAGACAGAATGCATTTCCGTGCACTCTAACCATTTCAAACCAGGCATCTATTCATTCTGCCAGCTCTGTTCCTCAAGAGAACCCTGGCTAATATATGCGCCTTTGGGTTTTCGCCTGCAAGAGCCCATAGACAAAGGCCTGTTCCCTTCCAGGAAGCAACAATAAAAAAAAAAAAAGCAAGACCACAGAAAGTGTAATTGGAATTGGCGTGCCAATTTTAATAATGGCTGGGGGGATGGCTCAGGGGGTAAAGCGCCTGCCTCAGCAACCTTCAGGGGCTTCTGGAACCCCCGAAGAAGCCAGATATGATAGCACACATCTGTAACCCCAGCATCTCCACGGTGAGAGAGGAGGCAGAGACAGCAGAATCTTGTACCAGCTAGCCTGGCGTAGACACTGGCACACACCTCAAATCCCAGCATGCAGGAGTCAGAGGCAGGTGGACGTCTGTGAGTTTGAGGCCCGCCTGGTCTAAATAGCAAGTTGCAGGACTTGTCTCAAAAAAGCAAACTAAATAAAGAAAATATCACGAATGGC
Organism: Mesocricetus auratus; assembly: GCF_017639785.1. Taxonomy (NCBI): domain Eukaryota; kingdom Metazoa; phylum Chordata; class Mammalia; order Rodentia; family Cricetidae; genus Mesocricetus; species Mesocricetus auratus. Next base: position 2,360,650 of record NW_024429192.1, on the reverse strand, counting down.
TAAATTGTTGATGTTATGATGGACGCCAAGGCAGAGAGGCAGTCCCTCTCTGAATATAATGGACACATAGGAATGGCCACGTAGGTAGTCATGGGTGTGCGCTGCGCCCGACCAGAAGGATCTGGGTGGAGGAGATAAAGTGGCTCTTTGTTGAGCAAAACACTAACAAATACCCGAAGAACAAGAGAGCACACTAAAGGTTAATGTGTGTGTGTGTAACTTTTTTAACGTTCTCACTTTTGCTTGCCTGTGCTTTCTAAAATTCCCGCAGTGAACGCGAACTATTTTCTTAATCTGTCCCGCCATATGCCAAAGCAGCTTTATTTGTCAACCGATAAAATCAACACATTCTCACAGCGTACAGAAGGACAGAAGGACATCCCACACCAGTGTCTCAACACATTCTCACAGCGTACAGAAGGACAGAAGGACATCCCACACCAGTGTCTCAACACATTCTCACAGCGTACAGAAGGACATCCCACACCAGTGTCTCAACACATTCTCACAGCGTACAGAAGGACAGAAGGACATCCCACACCAGTGTCTCAACACATTCTCACAGCGTACAGAAGGACATCCCACACCAGTGTCTCAACACATTCTCACAGCGTACAGAAGGACAGAAGGACATCCCACACCAGTGTCTCAACACATTCTCACAGCGTATAGAAGGACAGAAGGACATCCCACACCAGTGTCTCAACACATTCTCACAGCGTACAGAAGGACATCCCACACCAGTGTCCCCTCAAAATAAGTCAGGCCAGCACAACTGACTTTTCACATGTTCCTTCATGCTAAGTAGAGGGTTGAATGATAGGAGCATCTGTCTTGCAGGCCTGCAGACTCTACACAAACAAGCCTGATGACTGGGACCTGACCACCACGCTTCAGGAGGGGCATGGCTTCACACAGAGAATGATTACCGGGCAGCCAGTAGCTCTGAGGTCTGCTGCCTGCCAAAGCCAACAATTACTCTTTTCAGTTCCCCCGATTAAAAAGTATTTAAACACCTGCTACTTAAACGATACTTAAAAAAGCAATAAATTGGAGACCAGGAGCACGGGACTTGGGAAAGTGAATAGAGAAATGAGGGGTCTGTGTAAATTGAGAAGCCGTACTTTTCCGTTTCTGAAATGACCCCTCAATAATTTAAAAATAAGTGCCAACTCAGGTATCCAGGCTGTGAAATAAATCTGAGTAAGCTTAATGAAAATTGGAGAGCCATACACACACAAAAAAACAAATCTCCTCACTCTCTTGTTTCTCACCAGCTGTGCAGGACTTCTATGAAGAAGGGTCCTCCCTGTTTCCCAGACTTTCTGTCGGTGGGATTGTAGGCTGGCACTCCCCTGCTCCATGCCTAAAATCCATATATGAGTGAGTGAATACCATTTTGTCTTTTTGTGGCTGGGTTACCTCACTCAGGATGGTTTCTTCTAGTGCCATCCATTGAGATCTACAAGGATGATACAAACTGGCAATCTAAGCAATAGGGGAGAGGCCACCTTAAATGCCCTTCCCCGATAATAAGATTGATGACTACCTAGAGCCTTCATCCAGTGGCTGATGGAAGCAGAGGCAGACACCCACAGCTAAACACTGAACTAAACTCCTGGAACCCAGTAACAGAGAGAGAGGAGTGATGAGCAAAAGGGTCAAGACTGGGCTGGTGAAACCCACAGAGACAGCTGACCCGAACAAGGGAGAGCTCATGGACCCCAGACTGATGGCTGAGAGGCCAACAGGGGACTTATCCAGACCCCCTGAATGTGGGTGTCAGTGAGGAGGCCTCGGCAATCTATGGGGCCTTGGGTAGTAGATCATTATTTATCCCTGGCATACAAATGGACTTGGGGAGCCCATTCCACATGGAGGGATGCTCTCTCAGCCTGGACACATAGGGAGGGCCTAGGCCCTGTCCCCAGACTTTGGAGATTCCCAATGAAGGGCCTCATCCTCCCTGGGGGTGGGTGGGAGGTTAGAGTCAAATTAAACAGTTCTACCTGATTGGGTTCCCTCTCGTCCTGTTGGAACCAGATGCCTCTTGAAAATGAACAAATGCAAGTAAGACACAAAAATGAATCCACACAGTGGTGTGTGTGTGTGTGTGTGTGTGTGTGAATCTTTTTACACTCAACCAACATAAAGATTGGGCAAAAGTCGAAAACAAAGCACTATTCCACTCTCTAAGAATCTCCCTATCCTGGATGAACAGGCCCAGGTCCAGAATCCAAAGTCTATCAGTTAAGGCCAAACCCTCCCTCCCTGAGAAGTGACCCATGTGTGGGGAGACCGATTACAGAACCCTTACTTCAGTCAACACTTGCAAATGACCCCTAGTTGATTGCACAGTCAACCACAGGCATGTGCTCCCGAGGGCTCACACCCTCCCAGGTCTCCCGAGATCCTTAGAGATCCCAGAAGATGTCTGGCTCTTTGGCTTCTGCAGACAGAAATGGTGTGTTTGGAAATGTACTCCCATTTGTTCATCATTTCTACTTTTGTTTTTATTTTAAATAAGGCCGATCAACGGAGCAAATTAAGACGGGGAAAACACCACAGACGAGCAAGTAACAGAGACGCCAGGAAACACAGGATAAGCCAGTCTAGCCACAGACCTGAGAGGTGCAAAAGCCTAGGAAGAAACCAAACCCACGGTACAGAGTTGATTTATGACTCTGTCAGAGAAACAACCCCACTTGTGCCTGTGACAGTGCCTCGAGAGCTTGCCATGCATGTCATGAGGCACTCAGGAAGGGGCGAATAATCATTCCCCAGTGTTAATTCTTGGCAAGGAAGATCCTGTAGGAGTTGCTAAGAAGGGTCTTATCTCCACCCACATTGAACCTGACGGATCTTAGTTTTGAAGTGGCTGGACACTTGATGTATCTCTTACTAATCATCACTGTTGTCACAGTAAAAGCAATACCTCTGTGACTTTGATGAGTGTGGATGGCGTGTGCCTGTGTACACCACCATGCGTGTGCAGCGCGTGTACATGCATACAGATGCTAAGGGTTGACCTCAGGTATCAATTGTTCCCCACCCTGTTTTGTTTTGTTTTTTTAACTTAGAGTCGGTCACTGAATCTGAAGCTATCAATTTGGACAGGCTGACTGTCCATCAAGCTCCGGGAGCCTCCCGTCTCTACCTCCGGCACTAGGATCGCCGGTTCACACCATTTTGCCTAGTGTTTTATATAGGTGCTAGGGATCAAACTTGCATGGCATGCCCTTGGCTGAGCCTTCTCCCCAGCTGCAAAGAGCAATACGTCTTCAGTGCCTGTTCCACTTTTAAGTTTATCAGGTCTTGCTGGGCACCTGCCGGGCCAGGATTGCTGGACTTGACACGTGAACTCTCTAGCAGCCGGCTCCAAGAGCAGATGAGTCCTCACTCATTTGTTCAGCACAAACACGCATGCCTGCTCTTTGGCTTCTGGGGAAAGAGTGATGCGTTCAAGAAATGCATTTTCCAACAGAATCTGTTCAACTGGCCACCGTAGGCTAATGAGTTCAAGAGCAGTCAGTCACTCCCCCAGGCTCTAGTCATGTTCCTATACCTCATGTAGTTTGGCACTTGCCCCAGTAGGAAGTGAGCAGACCCATTGGGGACACTGAGACTGAGCCAGTCCCACAGCAGAGCTGTTTGTTTCAATGATCAAAGCCGTAACTGGGCGTAAGCGTGACTCCAGCTCACCGCCTCAGTCTATGCTGACATCCAGCAAAAGCTGTAGGCTTGGAGATGTGGTCACTGCCACTTCCAGCTGTACGTACACACCTTTCAGTCATTAGCAGAGCCTCTTAAAAGAACCTTGCTGGTTTTTGTTTTGTTTTGCTTATGCTGAGTCAAGGAGACGCCCTTAAGCGAGCCACGTGAGTCTCTGCTTGTCTCTAGCAAAACAGAGTCCACCTGAGAAAATGCTGCCACCAAGAACCCATGCTTTTCTCCATTCTTTTGTTTCTAAAATTCCTCTATAGCTTTTGTCATTCCAGGTGGAAATTCATGATCCCACTCCTGACACCATTATGTAAAGGGAAGCCTTCCCGCCAGCCTGGTTCCAGAGCCACATCAGTCCCAAATGAACACACAGGAGGCTATGTTAATTATGAAGCTGTTGGCCTTGCTTGTTTCTTACTGGCTAGCTCTGACTTAAGTATTTACTCCATAATTGTTAATCTAAGTACTTCTCTTACCAGAGAAAAGGGTCCGGACTTCTTGCCCCTATGGCAGTTACATCTTGACTCCCTGTGTTTCTCCTCCCCAGAGTCCTCCTCGACTCCTAGTCCCACTTATCTTACTTCCCTATTGGCCAACAGTGCTTTATTGACATATACACAGAAGGACTTCCCCATCAAGCTCAGTCCTTTTTGTGAGCCTCCTGTCAACCAAAAGAGGATCTCTGAGAGCCGCCTTGGAGTCCTCCTCTCCTGATACTCACACCCAAGCCAACCAGGGCAGACACTGGAACAGCTGCTGTGGGGTTTCCTTCCTCACCAAAACTGGTGCTCGAAGTCGGTCCCCATCGTGAGAAAGCTCATGAGCAAATGGTGGGGCTCTTTATTGAAACCCTTAAGAGATGCCTAAGTCATCAGGACTCTGCACTCTTGAGCGGGTAAGTCCACCCGCGGACTAACCACATAGTGACTGAGCCACCACAGAGGAGCTCTGTGACAGCGGCAGCGACATCAGCCCCTGGCTCACCCGCTGTTTCCAACCACGCGGCGCTTGTGGCCCTGCTGCGGCACAGCAAGAAGACCTCTCCAGCACAAGGTGAACATAAAAAGCAATTGTAACTCATTCAAGGGCGCCTCCCACTTTCTCTTCTAAGAGGTCCCATGTGACTGGATTTATGGTGAGGTCTTTGATCCACTTGGACCTAAGTTTCTCACATGGCGAGAGACATGGATCTATCTGCAGTCTTCTACACGCCAGCATCCAGTTCTGCCAGCACCATTTACTGAGGATGCTTTCTTTTTTCCCATTGTGTAATTTTAGCTTCCTTGTCAAAAATCAAGTGTTCGTAGGTGTGTGGGTTGATATCAGGGTTTTCAATTAGATTCCATTGGTCTACCTGTCTTTTTTGGGGGGCCACTACCAAGCTGTTTTCAGGACTATAGCTCTATAATAGAGCTTGAAGTCAGGGATGGTGGTGCCTCCAGAAGTTCCGTTATTATACTGGACATAACTCCAGTAGCACAGACACTGAGATCGACAATTAATAAATGGGACCTCCTGAAACTGAGAAGCTTCTGTAAGGCAAAGGGAATAGTCAACAAGACAAAGGGGCAGCTCACAGAATAAGAAAAGATATTCACCAACCCCTCATCTGACAAAGGGCTGATTTCCAAAATTTACAAAGAACTCAAGAAGCAAGTCTCCAAAACACCAAAGGATCCAGTTAAAAAGTGGGCTACAGAACTAAATAGAGGAGTCTAAAATGGCTGAGAGGCACTTGAGCAAGTGTTCAACACCCTTAGCCGTCAGGGAAATGCAAATCAAGGCAACTCTGAGATACCATCTTACTCCTGTCAGAATGGCGAAAATCAAAAGCACCAATGACAGTTTATGCTGGAGAGGATGTGGAGAAAGGGAACACTCCTCCACTGCTGGTGGGAATGCGGACTCATACCCACTTTGGAAATCAGTATGGAGATTCCTCAGGAAAATGGGAATTAGTCTACCACAAGATCTAGCAATTCCACTCTTAGGCATATACCCAAAAGATGCACATTCATACAACAAGGACATTGGTTCCACTATGTTCATAGCAGCATTGTTTTTAATAGCCAGAACCTGGAAGCAACCTGGATGCCCCACAACTGAAGAGTAGATAGAGAAAATGTGGTACATTTACACAGTGGAGTACTACCAAGCAGAAAAAAACAATGGTATCTTGAAATTTGCAGGACAATGGATGGCACTAGAAGAAACCATCCTGAGTGAGGTAACCCAATCACAAAAAGACAAACAAGAGTCTTCATTCAGTGGCTGATGGAAGCAGAGGCAGATACCCACAGCTTAACACTGAACAAACTCCTGGAATCCAGTTGCAGAGAGGGAGGAGTGATGGGCAAAGGGGTCAAGACCGGGCTGGTGAAACCCACAGAAACAGCTGACCTGTACAAGGGGTAGCTCATGGACCCCAGATTGATGGCTGAGAAGCCAGCAGGGGACTGATCCAGACCCCCTGAATGTGAGGAACCTGGGCATTCTTTGGGGCCTCAGGCATTAGATCAGTATTTATCCCTGGCATCCAAATGGACTTTGAGAGCCCATTCCACACAGAGGGATGCTGTTTCAGCCTGGACACATGGGGGAGGACCTAGGCCCTGCCCCTCAATGATATGACAGACTTTGGAGATCCCCCATGAAGGGCCTCATCTTCCCTGGAGAGTTTAGTAGGGGTTGGGTGGGGGGTTGGGGAGGTTGGGGGGAGGGAGAGGGAGCTGGAATTGACATGTGAAGCAAGCTTGTTTCTAAATGAAATTAAAAAAAACAATTGCAAATGTCAAGGCTTAAAATAATATTTCTTCTCTGGAAAGTTTCTATTATTCTAGAGCTCGCTGGTGGCTGAACTGGGTGGTTCTAGCCCAGGGTCTCTAAGGAGAGCTCAGTTATGTTGTCAGGACTTCAGTTTCAGTTTTCTGGAGATTTGCTTGGAGTCAGGGGGGTCAGCTTTGTCACCCGGCCCACACACTGCTACGAATTCCAGAACCATGAGCTAAAATAAACCCTCTTCCTTGGTGAATTACCCAGTCTTAGCTGTCTTTGCCATAGCAACAGAAATAGACTAAGACAAGAATGAATTGAATGGGTAGAAACAACTTTGCGGCTTCCAAGTCCAGCCCACAAAAGACACTGCAGATTGAGTCTCAATCCCTCTGATATCTCTGCCTGGCCAAGGGCATCCACCATCACACATCGAGAGGCCACTCCAGAAGCCACAGCCCCACAGAGAAGCAGACAAACACAGGCCTGGGAGCTTCCTGCCAAGAGCTGGCATGGTCGTGGGGGTCACGTGACATCTCTGACTTCAGTCATATTCCAGAAAGCGGCAGCTCAGATAACAGAACCCTTAGAAACCAAAGCCAGAGGCTACCAGGCTAAACCACTGTTGGACTCTTGACTTTGTTTAGCCTAGTCTACCTCTCACAAACACAAACACTCAGTAAGGAAATGCCTTAAGACAGCTGCATAGGAGATCCACAGCCAAGCACCAGGCCGAGCAACGGGAGTCCAGTTGACTAAAGGGAGGAGGGGTTGTATGAATAAGGGGGGGTGTCAAGATCATGATAGGGAAGCCCACAAAGACACCTGTCCTGAGCTATTGGGAGCTCACAGACTCTGAACCAGCAGCCAGGGAGCCTGCATGGGATCAACCTAGGCCTTCTGCATGGGGATGGCAGTTGCGTGGCTTGGTCCGTGGGGCCCTGGCAGTAGGGCCAGAACCTGTCCCTGGTGCATGAGTTGGCTTTTTGGAACCTATTCCCCCTGCAGGGTTGCCTCACCCATCTGTGATGCAGGGGGAGGAGCTTGGTCCCACCTCTACGTGATATGACCTGCGTTGTTAACTCCCACCTTCATATGACTATGCTTGGTTTTGAGGCACATGTCAGATGACCCCTAAGATCCACTCAGGCATCCTGTGCTAGGTCATACACAAACACACACACACACACACACACAGGCATGCACACACTCACACATAGACACACACGTACATGCACACACACAAAGTCACATATATACTCACATATAGACACACACACTCACACATAGACACACATGCACACACACATAGACACACACGTACATGCACATAGACACATGCATGGGAGTGTGCGCACACACACACACACACATAGACACACATGCACACACATACCCACACATAGACACACGCACACACACACAAATACACACATGCACACACACACACAGGCATATACAGAGTGAGGGTGAGGGAGAGGAGATCGAGTACATTTCCAGGAGAAGACACGCACATACTGACCGCTTCCATGGTCTTCCTCGTTAGGCCACAAGCCCATAGGAAGGAAGATCTTGTTTTTTTGCTCCAAGAGCCTGCACCATGTGCCCATCAAGTCAAGCATGACAGCATCCCCTGCAATGACTTCTGAGAGGCAAATGGTTGAAACAGGAGCCGGGGAACTTAGCAGTCATGCCAGCGGGAAATCCTGCTGGGGTCCACGGGCAGAGGTGGGCCTGGCAAACCTCTCACAGCGCTTGGCATGGTCTTCCATTCACCACGGCACCAGGTTGCACTCACTCCTAGGCTATCCCGCCAGGCCAATGGGTGTGTGTCCTCCCCTCTCGGGTCAGCACAGAGTACCCGTCCGCCCTCTCAGCCCACCACACCCCAAACCCCGAGAGTGCCAGGCAGAGAAAGTGCTAGCTTCCCTCTCTGAATACAGGGAGACGGTGGATAACTCACAACACCTGACCTAGGTTCCCTCCGTTCTTCGCACTTCTGCTGAGTGTTGGCAGGAGCGTAAATCCAACCCGGCCCTGTCAGAACAGTCTGTCACGAAGACACAGAGACATGTTCCAAAAGGAAGGGGAAGGGAGTTACAGCACGCCTTCCTGCTCCCAAGGGGGGCACAGAGGCCATAAACCTATAAGTGATAAAGTTCTGAATGAGCATCCCAGAGCCTTACTGCACCTGACTCTGCTAATACCCTTGTAGGCAGACAAGGTGGAGGTAAGGGAGAGGGACCTTGAAAATCTTAAGGGGAGGCACACAAGGAGGAAGATAAGGAGAGAGAAGGGAGGGAGGGAGGGAGGGAGGGAGGGAGGGAGGGAGGGAGGGAGGGAGGGAGGGAAGTACCAGCCCATCCCCATTTTTTTTCACTGCTGTATCATCCTGGTGCTGCAACCTGGGGGGGTCTTGTGTGAGGTGTTCATCCACAGCCTCCTTCTCTCTCTCCCTCCCTCCCTCCCTCCCCATTTGCCTGAGAAAGGTGACAGGCAGGAGAGATGGATCCCAAGGGTAAGGAAGCCTTTGCACAAAGCTTGTCTGCATGCCAACAGCTCCCAGGGCCTCCACTGACATGGGCTCTGAGGCCAACTAGCAGGGCTGTCAGGAGCAGCTGCGACCTTCAGAGCCCTGTGACACCGGGGACGTTTGGTGTCTCTGAAGCCGGTCTGGAGCAGGAGTCTGTTCCCTTCCACACTTTGGGCCTAAGTCAGTTTTACAGGGGTTTTTTTTGTTATAGACAGGTGGAATTACAAAGTCAGATTACTTTAAAAAGAAATGAATACAGAACAGCCTAAAGTCCCAAGTAAGAACTTCCATTTTTATCCAGCTACCTCAAAATGTATGCTCTCGCTGTCGGGATGAGTCAAAGCCCCTTCCCCCTTCTCAGACTTTGGCCGCTGGTTCCCTCAAAGGTGGCAAAACTTCTGTCAGGGACTGAAGAGAAAGCTCCACAGTCAAGAGTACCAGAATTTAGTTCCCAGCACCCATCTGTAACTCCAAATCCAGGAGATCTGACCCTCTGTTCTAGTCTTCAAGGTCACCAGCACACGGGTGCAGACACACACATGCACACACACACATCCAGGCACATACACACACAGGAAAGCACACACTCACACATGCACACAAACAAACAGAGGTACATAATAATGTTTTTAAGAAAAAAGAAGACACTGTCAGCCAGAGGTTAATCTTATGAATTATCCAGGCAAGTGAAATCATTATAAGGCTGAGTAGTCCTTATCCAAAACATTTTAAGAGCAGCAAGAATTTAGATTTGGGAATATTTACATGTGCATAATAAGAAATGCGTGTCCACACGTGGAGTTCACCTGTATCTCATGGCTGCCTCTCCCACTCACATACATAGCCCAAAGTCACCTGCGTGCACTATTTTTAGCACGCCTGTGTTTTCACCGTGACCCGCCACATGTGGGGAACCCTCCACTTCCACGCCAGGGCTCAGACAGCTCAGATGCAGAGCACTCCATCTCTGACTGAGGATGTGTGGCCTAAGTAAGTAAGATGATGTCTCCGGGGAGCTGCAGCAAGAAGACCCTGGAGAGAACTTCTGATCCCTCACACACATTCTGAGAGAGAGAGAGAGAGAGAGAGAGAGAGAGAGAGAGAGAGAGAGAGAGAGAGAGAGAGAGAGAGAGAGGACTTTGAATTAATAGTGGTGTTTAAAGTAAAATCGTAATAGAGCAAAAGTCTATACACCTAAAACCGCTATCACACTTTTGAGGTGTAGTGTGTGTGTGTGCACGCGTGTGTGTGTGCGTGTGCGTGTGTATAGGTACAGGTGCACATATGCATGGCATGCAGATGCATGGCACAGGCGTGGAGGTCAGACGAAAGCCTGGGGCGTTGTTTCTCAGGGTCTTCCACATCTTCTTTAAGACAGGGTCTCCCACTGGCCTAGAACTTTGCTGTGTAGACCAGGATAGCCCTTGAGCTTCCAGAGATCTGTGTGTCTCTGCCTCTTGTCATACCACCATTAGGTTTATGACACCATGACTGGCTTTTTTGGGGGGAGGGGAGAGGGAGGGGGTTGTTAAACCAGACATAGTGGTGCACACCTGTAAACTCAGGAGGTGGGATCAGGAGGATCAGAATTTCAAGATCGTCCTAGGCTGTGTAGGAAACTCGTGGCTGCCCTGGAACACACGAGCTAGCTGAGCCTGGGAGACAGACCGTCACCAGCATCCTGGCTGTGTTCTGGGAACGCTCCAGAATGAGAAGGGTCTGTTCCCTACTTCCTGTTCCGTCGCTTCTCCAGGTCGCGGTTGTGGTGGTCTCGGAGAGGCTCCTGCTACGCAGCAACTTTGGAGAGCGCGCATTCATTGGTGAACTGCATCTTGGGAAGGGATATTCTATCGCCCTTGCGCTGGCTGCACGGTCACTTGGCACGCAGTCACCCTGCGCCGGTGACAGCCGACTGTGGGCATGGTGCAACACGAGGGAGTGTGTTGTGGTCTGAATCCTGCTGCTGCAATTTTACCTGTGGCACTGTGGTGGCCTGAACCAGAAAGTGTCCTCCATAAGCTTGGCTTCTTGAATGCTTGTCCCGCAGTGGGTGGAGGGGAAGGACCTTTGTGCCGGTGGGCTGTGAGGTTGATAGAGCCTTGCCACACTTCCACTTGTGGTTGGAGATGTGACCTCTCAGCTTCTTGGCCCGGATGCTGCTGCTGGCATGCCTCCCCCTCCACGATGGACTCTTAGCCCTCTGGAACCGTAAGCCAAAAATTAACTCTTTCTTCTACAAGTCACTTTTGGTCATGGCGCTTTATCGCGCCAACAGAACGCAAACTAACCCAGGACCCACGAAGACGACTGTCTCGGGAGATTAGGTCTCGCCGCATTAAACCTAGGTCATACTGGAGGGGGACGATGGTCCGGAAATCCAAGGACTGACATACTCACAAGAGTAAGGACAGGCAGACATAGACAAGGGACACCTGGAGGGAGGCTGGTGACAGCAGAAGCTGAGACTCGGTGACACAAGCCAAGGAGGTAGTGTCGAGGACTGTAGGCCACCTCCAAAGGAACCAGAGAATGAGGCACCGCCATACCCGAGTGCCGCCTAGCACCCGGATCCTGAATGAGAACGCATCTCTGTTGTTTAGAGTCGTTTATCTTAAAGCCCTCTGTCCCCGGCCATGCTGGGGCTGCGCATGTGAGGAGTGACTTGGAGAAAGAGGCCAAGGAAGTCATCAAGGGGAAGAATGGGGTGGGGCAGCCAGGAGCACCCAACAAAAGTGCACACTATATCTTTCTGTGAGCGCTCAGTCCTCTTGATACGATTACCTCCAGTTGCATCCACGTTCCTGCGAATGATATAAACTCCCTTCTTTGTAGCTTAAAAAAAAATCCCATTGTGCATGTTATAGTTGGCCTCAGCTGTCAGTTTGACACAAGCCCAGAGTCACTTGGGAACAGGGAACTTCAGCTCCAAGAATTGCCTCTATCAGATTGGCCTATGGATAGGAAAGCCAGCTGAGCAGTGAGGCAGTCAGCCACATTCTTCCACGGCCCCTGCTAAAACGCCCCCCTACACACACACACACACCCCAGCCCCGCCCCAGCCACGCCACCCCCTGCCTTGAGTTCCCAGTGTGGCTTTTCCTCAGTGATGGCGTGTTGCCTGTAAGCTGTACAAACCCTGTCTTCCCCAGGTTGCTTTGGGTCACAGCGTTTATCAAAGCAACAGAAAAGAAAAGCAGGACGGTGTCTGTCTACCAATTTTTCCTTGATCCGTTTCCCTCTTCCTGGAAACCTAGGTTGGTCCCGCAGTTCCGGACTTATGAACAGTGCTGCAGTTGACTTGGGTGGCAAGTGTCTTTGTGATGTGTTGGCTGAAACTCCTTTGGGTGAATAAATCTGGAGTGCTGTGGCTGGGTCATGTGGGTGATCCGTTTTCAGGTTTTGGGGACACCTCCATACTTATTTCCATAACATCTGGGCCAATTTACGTTCTGGCCAGCAGTGTGTGTAGGAGTCCCCTTGTGGGGAGGGCCTAGGTCCTGACCCAAAGGATGTGACAGACTTCAACAATGCTCCATAGTAGGCCTCACCCTCCCTGAGGAGTGGATGGGGGTGGGATGGGGGGTTGGTGAGGGGCATGGGAAGACTGGAGGGTGAGGGAACTGGGATTGGTATGTAGAGTAAGATTGTTATTAATTAAAAAAAAAAGAGTTCCCTTGTGTCCACATTCCCCTCAGTATTTGCTGTTTGATTTTTTTTTGAGGCCTGAGGTGGGATCTGTGTAGCTTTGGCTTGCATTTCTCTGATGGTGACTGAGGGTAAATATCCTTTCTTATTTACTGACATTCATGTTCCATCTCCTGTGTGCTGTCTGTTCATAAACAGGCCCTCACCCTTAAAACACAGGAGCCTGACTCAAATTTTCTTTGGCAATCTCCCTCTCTGCGGCTGGGTTATTTCCTTATGACCAATTCTTGACAGCAGAGTGTCCAGGTCAGAGGTCAAGAGAACAGCTGATTAGAGCTGACTCAGGCTTCCACCTGGTGCTTCTAAACAGCCTGGCCAACGCTCCCCTGGGCCAGCGGCGGCTGAGGCTCCAGGGTTCCACTGACTGACGGGTTTCCTGACTCAGACACAGTGTCTCCCATGCACTCCAACCCGGGCTTAACAGATGAGGAAATAAGGCTCGGCTCAGCTGAGTGACTCCGCCAAGGCTAGTGTCAAAGCAGGCAGGAACAGCACAGGCAAGGATTACAAGCCACCCACCTGGCACTCATCATCCAGCCCAGGATGTCATTTCTCCACCCCTCCCGCAACTACACCTCCAGCCCCTGGCCACCCACATACGCTCATGCAAAGCAAACAGCGTACTAAGTCTTCAGTGGTTCCAGAAGCTTCCCCTCCTGGGACCTGGAGAACATTTCTAAATTATAGGGAAGCCATGACTTTCTCTGTCTCACACACCCACCGCATGACCAAGTAATGAGGATCCGCAGGACCAGATCCAACACCAATAAAAATGTGCCGGGCCCAGGCTGGCCCAAGCTCTGTGTTTACTCTGAAATGGAATTAACACCTTGGGAGTTACCAACAAGTCACAGGTGGGCCCCCAAACACAGGTCTCTGTCTCGTCCCTTGTCTTAAAACAGGAGGGAACTGAAATCCTGTGGCTTCAGACGCACCAGAGCCATTGCTGGTTTAGGAGTCTGCTCAGAGCTGTCACTTGGAGAGTAGTTTATGCCACCATTCCTGAAGTCAGGGTTGCACACTAGAAATACACCCACATCTTTCAGAACCAGGAGGTCTGGTTTCTTTTTTCCAAATATATATCAAAATGAGCTTTTAAAATCACAGCTGAGCTCCCAAATCATCAATGCTGCCTTTTCCATTTGCTTTGATAAAACATGTACTTGGAGAAAGATTCCGTCCTGGTTTAGGGCTGCTGTAAGAAAATACCACAGGCTGACCGGCTTGATCAACGACACAAGTAATTCCTTTTTTCTCTCATTGAAAACCGATATTATTCTTTTTGTCACATATACGTTCTGATTACAGTTCCCCCCTATTTTCCCAGTTCCTCCTCTCCTCCCGTGTGCATACATACCCCCTTTGTGTCTCTCATCAGAAAGCAAACAGGTTTTTTTTTTTAAAGGGATAACACTAAAAACAAATGTGATAAGCTAACAAAACTAACACACTGGAACAGGACAAAACAAACGGAAGAAAAAAAAACACACAAGAAAGGACGAACCGTTTGTTTGCACACTCAGGAACCCCATAAAAACATTAAATGGGAAGCCATGACAGAGACACAACGGATCTGTAAGGTAAAAAGAAGAAACGTATGTAAATAAAATGAAATTTAAGTTTAAATAAAAACTAGTTTTGACTGGCATTTCCCTGATGACTAAGGATGTTGAATGTTTCTCCAGTGCTTCTCAGCCAGCCGTTCAAGTTCCCTCTCTTGAGAATTCCCTATTTTAATCTGTACTACCCCACTTCTTAAAAATTGAGTTATTTGTTTTCTTGATATCTAGTTTTTAGGTCTTTATATATTTTGGATATTGGATCTCTATCAGATGTGGAGTTGGCAAAAAAAAAACCCTTTTCCCATTTTGTAGGCTGCCTCTTTGTCCAATTGACCATGTCCTTTGCCATGCAAAAGGTTTTCAGTTTCATGAGGTCCGGTTTATTAATTGTTGTTCTTAGTGCCTACGCTATCAATGTTCTGTTCAGAGAGTCTTTTTCCTGTGCCAATGAGTTCAAGATTATTCCACACTTTCTTTTCTATCAGTTCTGTGTTATCTCGATTTATGTTGAGGTCTTTGATGCATTTGGAGTTAAGTTTTGTGCAGGGTGGTAAGTAGGGATCTATTTAGATCCTTCTACACACTGATGTCCAGTTTGACCAGCGTCATTTGTTGAAGATGCCTCCTTTTTTTTTCCTGTGTGTTTCTTACTTCCCCATCAAAACTTAGGAATCCATAGGTGTGTGGATTTATTTCTGGGTCTTCAATTTGATTTTATTGTTAAACATGTCTGGTTTTGTGCAGATACAATGCTGTTTTTATTACAATAACTCCGTAGTACAACTTGGAATCAGGGATGGTGTTACCTCCAGCAGTTCTATTATTCAGGACTGTTTTAGCTATCCTGGGGCTTTGACATTTCCATATGAAGCTGGAAATTGTCCTTTCAAGACGTGTGAAGAACTGAGTTGGAATTTTGATGGAGATTTTACTGAATCTATAGATTGTCTTTGATGAGATGGCCATTTTTGACTATACTAATCCTGCTGATCCAAGAACATGTGAGATCTTTCCATCTTCTAATTCTAATATCTTCTTCAATTTCTTCAGTGTCTTAAAGTCTTATCATATGAGTCTTTCACTTGCTTGGTTAGAATTACCCCAAGATATTTTATATTACTTGAAGATATTACTGAAGTGTTGCTTCCCTGATTTCTTTCTCAGTTCATTTGCTATTTTGTATACAGAATGACTGCTGACTTTGTGAGTTAACTTTGTATCCAGCTGCTTTGCTGGGCAAGTGTTCATCAGCTGTAGAAATTCTCTGGTGGAATTTTTTAGGGTCATTTACATATACTATTATATCATCTGCAAATAAAGATACATTGACTTCTTCCTTTTCAATTTGTATCTCCTTGAACTCCTTTAGTTGTCTTACTGCTCTAGCTAAGATTTAACTACTAGAATGGATACCTATGGAGGGAGTAGACAACCTTTGCCTTGTTCCTGATTTTAGAGGAATTGCTTTGAGTTTTTCAATACTTAAGTTGACATTGATTATGGAATTTCTGTAAACTGCCTTTATTATGTTAAGATATGTCCCTTGTAGTCCTAATCTCTCTAGGACTTTTTATCATGAAGGGATGTTGGGATTTTTCAAAGGCCTTTTTTTGCATCTAATGAGATGATCATGTTTTTTTTCTCTTTCAGTTTCTTTATATGTTGGATTACACTGACTGATTTTCATATGTTGAACCATCCCTACACCTCTAGGATGAAACCTACTTGATCTTGGTGGATGATCTTTTATGTGTTCTTGTATTTGGTTTGTAAGGTTGGGTTTTTTTTTTAAATTTTACAACTGTGTTCATAAGGGAAATTGGTCTGTCGTCCTCTTTATTTGTTGTGTCTTTATGTGATTTGGGTATCAGGATAACTGAGGCCTCATAAAATGAACTGGGTAATGTTCCTTCTGTTTTTGTATCATTAAGTAATTTGATGAGTATTGGCATTAACTCTTCTTTGAAAGAATTCTGTGCTAAAACGTTCTGGCCCTGGATTTTTGGCAGAGGAGCTTTTAATTGCTGCTTTTATTCCACTAGGGTTTATAGGTCTATTTAAATTGTTTATCTGCTCTTGACTTAACTTTGGTGGGTGGTATGTATCAAGGAAAGCACTTTTCTTTTAGATTTTCCAATTTGGTGTAGTATATGTTTTTAAAGCATGGCCTTATGATTCTTGGTATGTATGCATGCATGCATGTATGCATGTTCCTTGGTGTGTGTCCTTATGTCTCCCTTTCACTTCTAATTTTGTTAATTTGGATATTGTGTCTCTGTCTTTTAGTAAATTTGGATAAGGGTTTGTTAATTTGGATAAGTGTTTGTTAATTTGGATAAGGGTTTGTTAATTTGGATAAGGGTTTGTCAATCTTACTGATTTTTCTCTAAGGACCAATTCTTTATTTCACTATTCTTAGTATTGCCCGTTTGTTTGTTTCTGTTTTATTGATTTCATCCCCGAGTTTGATATGCCAATGAACGGTGTTTGTTGACTCCTGTTATTTTATTGTTGTGGCACAAGCTGTTACGTTAGTTCTGAGGGATGGAAGTCTAAGGACTCCAGCATGGTTGGGTTCTGGGAAGAGCCTGTTTCTGGGTCATGGCCTCCTGATTCTTCATTGCATCCTCACACGGTGGTGGGAGGGGTTAGGAAGCTTCCTGGCCCCTTCTCTATTTTGTGTAAGAGAGTTTTGCCTGCATATATGTGCGCCACTTGCATGCCTGGTGTCCACAGAGATTGGAAGAGGACATCAGATCCCCTGGAACTGGGCTTATGGATGGTTGTGAACTACTTGTAGGTGCTAGGAGCAAAGCCCAGGTCTTCTGCAGGAGGAACAAGTGCTCCTGACCACTGTGCAGCCCTCCAGCATCTTTCTGTAAGAGGCTGTGAGAGCATTAAGCCCATTCGTGAAGGTTCTGCGCTCACACCCCAATCACTTTCCAAGCACCAACTGTGTCACCGTGCTGTGACAAAAACGCTTGAAATGATAAACCCATAAAAAGGAAATGATGGTTTGGTCTCCTGACTTCTAAAATTTCAATCCATGGTCACTTGGCCTTGATGCTTTGGGCACGCTGGTGGCTCAGCACACCGTGGGGACAGGAGTGAGTAGTGGAGGAAGACTACTTCATAGGTTCTTCAAGGGCATGGCCCGGTGACCTAACTTCCTTCCACCATCTCTCTTCCCTAAAGGTCTCATCGTCTCGGAAAGATGCTGCGGGCTGGTAATGATGGTAACAGTGTTTCAGGGACACCTGGAAGGCAGCTGCTTACAAATGACAGCACCACCTTCCTCTCCATAGCCATAGCAAGGGTTTCACGTGCAGGTTTTAGAGGAACACAATATCTAATCTGTTGCAGAGAGACAGAGAGAGAGAGAGAGAGAGAGAGAGAGAGAGAGAGAGAGAGAGAGAGAGAGAGAGAGAGAGCGCACCAACTTCCTCCTCTCCACACACTTTGCTCAAAGGTCAGGGATGTATAGTGTCGTGAGGACTGGTTTGTATGTTTCCAGTGTTTTGAGGGGATAACTGGCATAAGCGGGGTCCAGAGACCAGAAGTGCCTGCGATACGTCTTCTTGCAGGTATGCTAGGCCTTTCTCTTTCGACTTGGCTCACACTTCTATTTTACACTGACACATGATGCTTCAGCCAGAGCCAACATTCCACTGCACGTATGTCAAGATGAGCTTGCTCCCACCCCGCTGCTAGCCTCGGTGCCAATGCCCGTCCTCTAAACATATCGGCGTGTGTACAGCCGGGAGATGGCCTCATGCCCGCAGAGGTGCATCTGGGCCCCACGGTAAAGCTGGCTGTGGTAAAGCCGGAGTCCCTTGTGTGTGTTGCCGCCTCCCTCCCCGCCAGGTGGGGTCTGCCCAAGTCAGCAGCTTCGTGGATGTCAGGCCCCACAGGTGCCGTGCGGTAACCCCACAGCTCGACGCTTGTAATACTTGGAGAGCTTTTTGTTGTTTAGATGTTCAACAGGAGCTTTGAGGAATGTGTAACTCAAAGATGTCGCCCCCTCCCCACAGTCTGCCTCCCCAGAGAGAACACACACTATCCTCTCCCACCCTGTAGAAGCAGCAGCCTGTGCTGCCCACCTAGACCCTTCCTGCATCTAAGGCACCAGTTGGAGAAGGACCTTAGGAGAGGTGAGGGCCGATGATCTGCACCCTCGCTGCCTGTATGCATGCAATCTGGCGGCCCAGTGTGGAGAGAGGGAGGCAGTTCTCTGGTCAGGAAACCCTCAAGGGAAAAGACGAAGAGCCAGGCCCCACAGTCACCTCTCCCCAGCTCAAGGAAGTCACCATCATCTTCCACCACAATGTCCTGGGCAAACCCGACTTGTGCAACCAGCATGCTTAATCCTGTTAGCACACTACCTTACAAGGGCCATATCACTTTCCTATAGTTTATAGTGCATTATAAAAACAAAAACATTGCATTTTGAGATAAAAGTAAGTAAACAGAAAATCCCTATGATAGTCTGAATGTATTCGGCCACCATAAGCTCATAGGGAGTGGCACTATTAGGAGGTGTGGCTTTGTTGAAGGAAGTGTGCTCTTGTTGGAGAAGGCAGGATGACACACACCTTTAACACACACCTTGAGGTTGGAGGGCACACCTTTAATCTGGGTCTCGCCTTCTGCAGGAAGTGTATCGCTGTGGGGTCTTTTTCTCAAGCTTCACTCAGTGTGACAGTCTGTCGACTTCCTGTTGCCTGCAAGATGTAGGACACTCGGCTGTTTTTCCAGCACCATGCCTGCCTGCATGTCCCCTTGCTCTCCGTCATGATAGAATGAACTATAAGCCACCACCACAATTAAATATTTTCCTTTGTAAGAGTTGCTGTGGTCATAGCGTGCTCTTCACAGCACTAGTAAACCTCAGGTGTCCTTTCGACGTTACAAGAAGCCTGCTCATAGAAGTGTACAGACATGTATGTGTACGCTCCTGCACGCACACACTCTGGGGTGTGCACACACGTGTACCCTGAGGTGTCCATGCGCAAACATGCCCTCCCTGAGGTGAATGCAACACGTTCTGAGGTGTGAGAACACACACACTGAGGTAAGCATGACACACTTGGAGATGTTCACACATACACACACACACACACACACACACACACACACACACACACGGGGACGCATTCACATACTCTGAGGTATGCACACGCACACTAAGGTGTTCATACATATACATGCACTCCCCGATGTGAATGTGACATATTCTGAGGTGCGCACACACACACACACACACACACACTCAGATACGCTTGTGCACTTTTGGACTTCTGGGCACTCCACCTCATCCGCAGCATCAGGACTCAGATTTGAGCATCAGAAGCTGGGATGCC
Source organism: Mesocricetus auratus (assembly GCF_017639785.1). Classification (NCBI taxonomy): domain Eukaryota; kingdom Metazoa; phylum Chordata; class Mammalia; order Rodentia; family Cricetidae; genus Mesocricetus; species Mesocricetus auratus. The sequence continues at coordinate 2,340,995 of NW_024429192.1, read as the reverse complement.
TGGTAGTTTGGGGCATGGTGGAGGGGCGGGGCACTCTCACCAAGCCCCCTGTAGACCCAGCACCCCCATGGATAGAAGGCTCTAGGTGAGAAATGGGCGAGAACAAAAAGTCTTTCTGGCCCATTGTACTGCTGCATTTTATATCACCAAAGTTCCACCTCCCACCTCCCTCCCACCCCCTCCCCCTCCTCCCACCACTCCACTCTCCCTCCCCTCCACCACCCTCCTCCGATTTAATTACAATTTATGACTGTCATTTGAGGGCGCAGGATAGCTCCTATTTCAGTTTCTTTAAACCGAAAGTGTTGCCTAGAAATGTGAATACTGCATTTACTCACCATCAACTTTCAGAAAAGGGAAAAGGAGCAGGTTTCCCAAAGGTTGGAAATGCCTTCCGGGTTCTGGTTGCTCCTGGGTGAGGGAACGGGTCGTTCCTGTTTGTACCAGGTGGTGGCGCTGCAGGCAAATAGTGCCGCGATCCCATCTTGGGATGTGCTGCCCAAAGACGGTTTCAAAGCCCCGTGTGAGCGTCAGAGAGCAGGAACTTAATTGGTCAGGGTAGGAAATGTCAGGCCATTGTCTGCACTTTGAGGTGAGTCGGGACATGTCCCTAAGCCCTGCTGGAGGAATCCGAGCCAGCAAGAAGCCTGGGCTTAGCACACGGAAAGATTAAAGGGCCCCCAAAGGTGTGGCACGCCACAGTTGAACACAGCCACCAGAGCAAACGAAAACCCCAGGACATCGGTGTGGACAACCGGGCACCTATGGAAAGGCAAGGGTGGCTGCATAGGTGTATGGCAAGAATGACAGGTCCCCAGGGAGACACTCTGTCTTGCAAAGCCGTCCACGGGCTAAAATCAGAGTCAGCAACAACCCCCTCTCACTGAACCCAAAGCAATTCGACACTTCAGGCACCTCCCGGTTTCTGCCCTCCCTGTGAACAAGCTATGTCGCTCCTTTGCATGCAGGCCAGTGATGAAGGGATTAGGTTCGTCTTGTGTCCTCTGTTTCCAAAACTGTGCTTGGCTTTGACAGATCTTCAGTCCTTTGGTTCACTGCTTAAACGCAGGGAGGGATCCTCCCTACAAAGGTGAGAAAATGAAAGAAAACCAAGACAGCAAAAGTTCATTTAAGGAGGAGGGCCAGCAGGACAGTCTGAGTACATTTGGCTCAAGTCTGATTTAACATCTGAATTGGAATGCTTCTCAAACCTGGAAATATAAAGGGAAAGCCCTAGGGTTGTTTTTGTTGTTTTTTTTTCTTTCTGAAAATAACAAATGCATTCTGAATCTCTACTCTCTAAAAGAATAAGCCACAAGCTAACAACATGCTGAGATTCATTGTTGATTTATAACAAACAGACTTCCCTAGTCTAAGTCCGTGATTTACAAAGCTTTCTTTCTCTGTCCCTTGAAACTGCGGGAAAAGGATGAAGGCTTATAGTGAAGCCACGAGACGGAGCAGCGGGACTAGGTTAGTTCAGTGGCTAAAAAACATTTGCTGTGCCAGCACAAGGACCTGCGTTTGGAGCCTCAGGACCCTCGCAGAAACCAGGCATGGCTTTGTGCCTGGGACCACACTGCTAAGGTGGGAGGTGGGGCCAGGGAAGCCTTGAACTCACCCCCCAGCCTTGTCAAAACCCAGCAAGGTCCAGGTCCACTACGAATGCCCCCCCCCAGGGAATAAGGCAGAAAGTAGCGTAACACGCCAGGGGTGTCCACCTCTGGCCTATGAACACACACAGGTACGTACACAGACACAGATATGCATACATATAGAAGCCCCACACACACATGCATACCCACAGAGACACGCACAGTGTGACACACACATGCCACACGGACACACACACGCATACGCACAGATACACACTCATACATATACATACATGCACACACGCTTGCATATACACACAGCCATACACAGGCACACATGAATGCATGCTAGTTTATTTTCAATTTCATGTATATGGTAGGTTTTGCCTGCATGTATGTCTGTGCATTTGGTGCACGCTGGCCGCCTGGGAATCCAGAAGAAGGAAACTGAACCTGGATCCTCTGGAAGAGCAGCCAGTGCTCTTACCCATGGGGACATTTCTCCAGGCATATGCATACACAGTATTTTTTAATTATAAGAGGAAGAATAATGAAAGCCAAGAGGAAGTTGAGACCCCCCAACTCAGAGCATCAACACTTTTCCTTTTGGATTTTGTTTTGTCTTGTTTTTTATCACTAGATGTTAAGTGGGCATAAATGGGCTTCATTATGGCATTTCCCTGCATATATAAAATACACTTTGAGCACATTAGCCTCCCACCAGCCAATTTTCTCCCTCTCTTGCTGGTCTCCTCCTTCTTTAGGAACCACCCCCTACTGGGGAAGCTTCCCTAGGAGTCACAGTTTTTCACCAAGTGAACCAAGAACCAAAACCACGGAGCACAGCTCTCCCCCAAGTGCTCAAGTTCAAGACAGTCTCAGCAGGAAGGAAGGCGGAGCACGGGATCCCCCCTCACGTCACCTCCTATATTCTTGCTCCATTTCTGGTGCACCCAATTCCTTCCTCCTCAAAACCTAGAACCTTCCAACCAGGCAGGGAAGGTGGCCCTGAACACCGCTCAAGTAGCAGAATTCCTACATGACCCTAAACGTGTTTGAGATCCAAGATTTCTCTGGGCCAGAGTTCCAGGCCAGCCAAGGCTGCACAGTGAGACCCTGTCCCTAGTCCCTAGAGCTCTATTTAAAAAAAAAAAGACAGGCAAGGCATGGTGGTGCCCTTGGGAGATGGAGACAAGAGGACCCTGGGCTCACTGGCCAGCAACTCTAACCTACTTGGTGAGTTCCAGGCCAGTGGGAAACTCTATCCCAAGATAAAATGACACCAAGGTGGACGGTCCCTGAATAGTAATGCCTAAGCTTGTCCCACACACACACACACATGCAGACATACAAAATAAATAAATAAAAAATAGCAATTGCAGTGACATGCCAAGATGCCCTCTCCTCCCACTCCTTCCCTCTCTCCCCTCTTTTTATTTTCTCCTAAATTTTGCTTAAAATAAAAATATTATCAGTGCCAGTCAGCCACTCTATTATTGCATGTCTCTTTTGCCTCTTTGTCTCTGTCTCCTTTCTCTTTCTCCCCCTCTCTTTCTGGGTGTGTGTGTGCGGGTTCACCCCCCCTCTTTCCAACCATACTTATACCCATTCACACACATGCACACACACACACAAAATAGCTATTACTGTTAAAATTACTTTAGACTTAGAAAACACAAGAAGACCAAACAATGTGACCAATCGAATGTTGGCATCTCCTTTCTCTGGTGTCCCCTTGTCCTTGGGCAAGGTTTTGGGCTCCAACATTGGTCAAACCATGGAAGGGGCCCACCCGCACCTTTCTCTCAACAAGAACTCCAGTGAGCATGCCCACCATGCTCATAGTCTCTTTCTCAGGACAACCCAAACTGGTTCTTTGTGTAGGGGCATCTCAGTTTGACCAGAGGTGCACATGGGCCCCCAGGCTGGCTAGCCAGGGCTTCCTGCACACAGGGGAATCTCAGAGACAGAGAGAACAGCTCCCTATCAGTCACTTTCCCTAATGCTGAACCTTTCCAATGTCAAAGATCCATCTTCCTCCTGCTCCTACAAACACAAGCCTTGCTTGTTTTCTGACTTATTTTGTACATAGCCTGCATCCTTCAAAGAGACCACAAACGATAATAATAATTGGTTTTACCTCTAGGACATTAATTGTTCCCAGGAACACAGGACTCTTGAGTCCATTACAGACTTTTGGGTCAGCTGATTTACCACCTGCGATGGTTAGTGTTGACTGGCTACTTGGCAGGATCTAGGATCACCTAGGAGACAAGACTATGGAGGATACTTGTGAGGGATTCTCTTGGTTAGGTCAGTTGATGTGTGAAGACACACACTCAAGGTAAATGAGCAACAGCCGTTTCTCTCTTGGACTGAGGTCCTGATCTGCAAGAAGAGGAGGAAGCTAGCCTGAGTTCATTCCTCTCCGCTCCCCGACAGGAGATTCAACATATCATGATGTGTTGAACTGAGAGCCAGAATAAGCCTTTTCTCTCTAACTCAGCTTTTGCCCTAGGGTTTTTAAGCCACCAGCCTTTCAGCAAAGGTGAAGGGTATTTTTTTAATGATGCCACCTCCCCGCACACGGAGGGCAGGACCCAGCCTTTGGAGTGTGTCTACAGCCGATGCCTGTCTTCCTTAGCCCCTGACTGGGTCTGGCTCACTGAGGTCCCACACTTTCCAAGGACCTGCATGAGCAAATCAGGCAGGCAAAGCGCAGGACCTCTCTTTGCTCACTCCAGAGTGAAAGAATAGCAGGCTCTCTTCCTCCCCCGCGCTCTCGGATCCCAGCATTCTCAACGAGCAGGCTTTCACACAGAAGTGGTGCGATCTTATAATTAAATTAGGCGCTTGTAGGAAATGGCACAATTAAAGCCAGAAAATAATTTAGAGGGACGGAGCCCACTGAGATGGGACTTTTCTTATTTAGTGGAGAGGGAACACAATTACGCAGTCAGCTTTATTAAAACACCTCCTCAGATAGCCGGGCTCCTCCCTGTGCACCGGGCGCCTGCTCTGTAGGAAGCCATGCCACTTCCTTCCTCCAGATCAAATTAGAAAGCCGATTGCAGTGATTCCCCAGGAGAGATATTTACAGCTCAAACTAGTCTGGAAAGAAATTTAATCTGAAACTACCCGGAAATTATTAGGGAAGCGGGTTATTTCCACGCTTTCTCAGAGATAAAACTCAGGAGATTTTTGTGGTGAGATTCTCGCACAGCACACATTGAAATTTATGTAAGCCTTGGGGAATGAAACAAGAGAATAAAAACATGCATTTCAGGATATCGGCAGGAGAGTTCTTGGGCTGTCAAGACGGTAAGAGATGCAGCTACTAGTTGTAGATATGGCATGATGCACTGCGAGGTAAATCATGTTGGTGTGACGAAGTGCTTGTTTTCATTTGTGCTTGTTTTGAGAGAGGGTCTAAAACATAATCTAAGCTGGCTTCTACCTCTATGTAGGCAATGGCAGCCTGGAGTTCATGACCCTCCTGTCCCTACCTCTCTAGTGCTGAGGTTACAAGTGTGCTCTCTCTCTGTTTCATGCGGTGCTGGGGATGCAACCCAGGGCTTTGCATGCTAGGCAAGCGCTCTACCCGCTGAGCTGCATCCCCAGCCCATAAGACAGCACTTACATGTGTGTGTATTTGTGGTCATCAGCCAGATATCCTGGAGATCAATGATTGGAAGGATCCGATAAAGGGCGGGAATCTTCACCTGTGGGTGGTGTGGCCACAGACCTGCTCACTTAAGAGCGCAGCAAACTTCAACCTCCTCGTCTGTAACTGTGTGTGTGTGTGTTCAGAGGCGATGCCTGGAGTATGCCTAGCATTGTTCTGTCATTCGGAAACTACCCAATGTCAGTGTGTGAGTGTGTGTGTGTGTGTGTGTGTGTGTGTGTGTGTGTGTGTGTGTGAAAAGAGGCTGTAAGATCTACAAGTGGCTGTGAGACACCCAACATGGGTGCTGGATACTAAACTTGGGTCCTTCTTCAAGAGCAGCAAACGCTCTTAATTGACGAGCCGTCTCTCCAGCCCCGTGTCAGCTATGCTAAAGTGTATAAACAGTAGTACACTCCTTCACACATATTCTCGTGGGCCAAGTCAGTGTTTCGTGTATGTTCCCTCCTACGCTCCCTCTTCCACTCACCACATGAGTAAATACCACTAGTTCCATCGCCATGACAGCACAGGGGGAAACTGAGGCACGAAGAGTTTGAGTAACAGGCCAAAGCCACATAGCCAATACACAGCTCACCCTGGACCCAAGCCCCTCACCCCCAGAGTGGCATTCTAGGAAATTAGATCTTTTTCTTTTTTTCCAGTAGATGAAACAATGGCCTCCCGAGCAAGGAGACATCATTGAGGTGTCCAGTGAGCTGCACGCTGCACACGCTGCACAGAGCCACCACGATGTCTCACCACCACCGCTGCTGGGACACAAATGCACCCACTCCTCCTCACTTTTCTCCTGTTTACACAAATCTCATTCTGCCTCGGTTTTAATAGCACCAGTTCTCCGGTGGCACAGTTCAAACGCCAGTCACCACAGTAAGGCCGCTGCCAATGGTGCTGGCTCTTCACGCACAAATCAGGGCTGCGGAACCACCAGACGCTGTGCTTGGTGGCAAGTCACACCACAGCCTGCCTTCCTTCGCAGGTGACCGGGCCCACACACGTCTTACTGAGTTCATACACAGACAGCAAAAGCGCATGGCGCACTGTCCCCTTGTCTCCCACGGACGAGCACACGTGAATGTTTTACAAGAGAAACAGAGATGGGCACCGGAAAGGAGGAAATGGGTGAAGTGTAAACGCAGACGGTAAAAGCAATAACAATGGAGGTGAGCTCAAATCAGACACAGATTAGAGTCGCGGAGCACACACCACACCGCCACTGTCGGGGACACTTCTTCTGGGTGCGCGGCCTCGGTAATTTTTTCTCGTTGCTATGACTGAACGCCCGGCAGGAAGCGCCTTAAAGAGAGGGGACGTTTGGTGTTTCGGCTCACGGTTTGAGGGCGCTGCCCAACATGGCACCAGGGCATGGCAGCAGGAGCCGGAGGAAGCAGGACCCACGGCGCACACAGGCACCAGGGCATGGAGCAGGAGCCCGAGGAAGCAGGACCCACGGCGCGGACAGGCAGGAAGCAGAGAGCGGTGACTGCCTGTAGTCCGTTCACTTTCCCTTTGCTTTCGATCAGGGGCCATGCTGTTCCGATTTGCTTTTTTGTTACTGTGATAAAACAGCGACTAAAGCCAACTTTGGGAAGGAAGGGGGTTTGTTTAGCTTTGTAGGTCACAGTTCATCACTGAGGGACGCCAAGGCGGGAACCGAGTCCGGAACCTGGAGCCAGGAACTGAAGCAGACACATCGCTGGGGGATGTGGTCTCCGGGCTTTACTCCCCGTGGATTGCTCAGATTGATCTCTTACACAATCCAGGACCACATGCCCAGGGGTGGCGCCACCACAGTGGGCTGGACCCTCCTGGATCAACCATTAATCAAGAGAACGCCCACAGGCCAGGCTAACAGAAACAATTCGGTCAACTGAGGTTCCCTTTTCCCAGATATATCAAGTTATTTCCCAGATATATTAAAGCTAACAATAACAGCAGCCTCTGAGGTGATGCCAACTGCAGCTAGGGTGGGTCTCTCCACCTCAGTGAGCCTACTCTGGAAGCTCCCTCACAGACATGCCCAGAGGTTAGTCTCCAAGGGGAGTCCAGATCCTGTCAAGCTGGACGTCAATAATGATCTCCAGAGACCCCCAAGGGACTGAAGAGATGTGACTTCTCCACAGAAATGAATCTGTTTGTGATGAAGAGAAAACTAGTGTCCCTCTAGAACGTGACACCAGCAAAGGACTTCACGTGAAGGGACCACTAAGAGATATTTCACACCTGGAGAGGAGGCTCAGCAGCTAAGAGCACTTGGTGCTCACTCAGAGGACCTGAGTTTGGTTCCCAGCACCCACGTGGGGGCTTGCAACTGTCTGCATCTCCAGTCCCAAGAAATCTGATGCCCTCTTGTGGCTCCTGTGGGTACCGCATGTACCTGGTGCACATACATGCAGGCAAGCCGTTCATGCATGTAGAATAAAAACAAACAGACCTTCTTGGTAAGCATAAAAGAGGTAAAATGTTGGAGACCAAGCCAAAGCTCAGAAGGAGTATCATTCAGAAGGCCAAGGACAAATGCATGCTTAGGGTCAGAAACCATGGAGAGAGAGAGAGAGAGAGAGAGAGAGAGAGAGAGAGAGAGAGAGAGAGAGAGAGAGAGAGAGAGAGAGAGAGAGAGAGAGAGAGACTACACTGACTGTTCTTGGTAATTTCTATGCAAAGAAACAGCACTTGGATATCAGTGTTTCTGTCTGTCAGCTGAGACAGAGTCTCTCAAGTATTCCAAGGTAGCTTCAAATTCACCATGTAGCTGAAAACAACCTGGAGTTCCTGATGTCCCTAACTTCACCTCCCAAGTACCAGTGTAACGGATCTGCACCACCCCATGTCTGGCAGACCTTGGTGTTTATAAAGCAATTAAACGCTAGTTCTTAATTGTCAAATTCCAGGACCACCTCCTCCGCTTACACAGAAACATACTCAGGAACTTTTAAACATCTTCCCCGGCTACAGATTTAAAAACAAAGACAGACAAATTTTAAAAATGCCGGAATGTATGTAAGTCTGCCTGGGTAACGTTAGCAGACTTCTTGGGCCCATTTGTTAGGGCAAACACCTTTCCTCTCCTTACTCTCTCACAAGAGACCCTGACAGAGAGAACGACTCTTCCTAGGCAGGTTGAAGCCTTTCATTTCCCCACCACCACGGTTCAGTTCTCTAGAAAAACCTTTGCCTGAAGTTTGGCCCTACTCAGTGTTACCCTCAGGGACCCCATTTCCCTCTAAACTAGTACACCAGCCGGAGAGGGCCCTTCTGAGGTCACTTTCTGAGGACGCAGGCCTGGAAGCTCCACCCTCAGGAAGCTAAGAAAGGAAGGTTGCAGATTCAAATCCAGCCTAGGCTATATACATATTGAGGCACTGGCTCAAAAAAAAAAAAAAGAATGTTTTCATAAAGAGGGGGAGCCAAGTGGCAGTGGCGCACGCTTTTAATCCCAGCACCCAGGAGGCAGAGGCAGGCAGATCTGAGTTCAAGGCCAGCCTGGTCTACAGAATGAGTTCCAAGACAGCTAGGGCTGCACAGAGACACCCTGTCTTATGGGGAGAAAAAAAAAAGTTGTGTGGGGCAAAAGTTAGGCTTTCAAAGCCCCAGTGCTTTACCGAAGTCATTGCTGGCATGATGGGGAAGTCCTGTGTATATGTCAATAAAGCACTGTTGGCCAATAGGGAAGCAAGATAGGTGGGACTAGGAGTCCAGGAGGACTCTGGGTAGGAGAAACACAGGGAGTCAAGATGTAACCGCCATCGGGGTAAGAAGCCCGGAAACTTCTCCGGTAAGAGAAATACTTAGATTAACAATTATGGGATAAATACTTAAGTCAGAGTTAGCCAGTAAGAAACAAGCAAGGCCAACAGCTTCATAATTAATACAGCATCTTGTGTGTTATTTGGGGACTACAACGCGGCTGAGCCCAGGCGACTGGTGGAGAAAAACCAAGTGGCAGACAAGGAAAAGGCTCTCTCTACACTGGTAGAGCTCAGCAAGCATCTCTCAGAGCTGGGCAGGGTCACCAGGCGATACAAAAAAATCCACTTTGCGCCATATCCCAAGTCCTCTGCTCTTTTCACCTAACGTCACGTAGGAATGTGGGAGCTCCTAGGTTTCCTGCCTCTGGCACAGTGATTGCTACACTGTCCAAGCCAGCGCATGCAACGCCTACAGCTGGTGCAGCACACACAATGGCCTCCGTGCAGTCCACTGTCCACCTCAGCTCCTCGGTTCTTCTTGCTTAACATAACCGGCTCGAGACCAGCCACGTCATGCAGCAACTATATGATTGTGGATACAGGTTTTCCACCGCTTGGACACTTGCTCGGCTTAAGGGTAGAGTCACATACCACCAAGCATCAGTGTCGAGAGATGATAGATAGATAGATAGATAGATAGATAGGTAGATAGACAGATAGATAGATAGACAGATAGATAGATAGATAGATCAGTAGACAGATAAACAGACAGATCAATAGATAGATAATAGATAGACAGATAGATCAATAGATAGATGATAGATAGATAGACATAGCAATAGATAGTTAGATGATAGATAGACAGATCAATAGATAGATAATAGATCAATAGATAGACAGATCAATAGATAGATGATAGATAGATAGATAGACATAGCAATAGATAGTTAGATGATAGATAGATGATAGATCAGTAGATAGATAAATAGATAAATAGATCAATAGATAAATAGATCAGTAGATAGATAGATAATAGATAGACAGACAGATCAATAGATAGATGAGTGATAGATAGATAGACATAGCAATAGATAGTTAGCTGATAGATAGTTAGATCAATAGATAGATATTCCAGGTAATGTAATAACTCACAAAACCAACATATTTCCATCCACCAAAAGCTCCAATGAACAAAGAAAAAAGACTAAATGAAGGCACCAAAGCCCTAAAGAACCACGAAAAATGTTTTGTGAAACTCAGGTATCCATCTATGGCTAAGGGGAAAAAAATAAAGGCAGAACTCCACAACCTGGATGGGCAAGTTGATAAAAAGAAAAGAAAAATTAATTAAAAGGGAGGTAGGTATTCATAGCTCCATTGGGCATGGAGTGTGGAGCTGGGACACACAGGTATCAGTGGCCCTGATGGGCAAAAATGTAAAAATGGAGTAAACTCCCGAATTTAAGAAATACAAATAGGTCACAACCAATACTCTGATAACATAGGAACCAAGGAGAGGTTTTGCAACATAACCCTTCCTTTTCTTTCCTTGGGTCATCAATTAATTCCTAAGTACCTCTAGGCTCCGAGATGAGGGGTCATGGAGGGTGAAAGACACACAGCTGTACCATCTCTGCCTGCTGATTGGCTGATTGCGGAGGCAATGGGACCAGCTGCCTCGTCTCTGCCTGCTGATTGGATGATTGCAGAGGCAATGGGACCAGCTGCGTCGTCTCTGCCTGCTGATGGCTGATTGCAGAGGCAATGGGACCAGCTGCGTCATCTCTGCCTGCTGATTGGCTGATTGCGGAGGCAATAGCAATGTGGCCAGCTGCACTGTGAACCAGCCGCTATCACCTCTGCCACGATGGGCTGCACCCCCAAATGTGAGCCACATAAACCTTCCTTGAGTAGCATTCGTCAAGTACTTTTGTCATGGCAACCAATAACACGGTGCTTAAGGTCTCGATGGAGGAAGCTTGTGGGTTACCGGGTGCTGATGCTGCCCTTGGCCACAGGCTTCCTCTCTGCTCCAGAGTTTTCTAAAGAGCATCCTCCCACGGAGTATGCCATCCTTAAAATGGTGGACGCCAGGGAGAATGAGGTGCCACGGTTTGCATCTGGGTCACTCCTGCCTTCTGGAGTGGGAGGACACCCTCCTGGAGGCCACCTCAAACCCCGCTGAATAAAAGGGACTCGGAGATAGAGGAAGGCAGGGGCGCAGGAATTTGCATAGCCTGGCACCCTTCTGTGGATGACATTGGATCAATTCCTTTCCTGCGCCCACAGGAATAGAGGCGCAAAGAGGCCTCCCCCACTCAGCAGCAGACATCAGCCATGTGTTCAAAGGTCTCTGCAGCTCCCCTTCCTCCCTGCTGTGCCCACAGCTCCTCCCTGACCTTGTGAACAGCTCGGGAGACAAGGAGGTCTCTCCTGACCCTCTTCCTCCCAGGGCCGCATCCCCTGCCTCCCGGCTGTCACCCCAGTGAAGCTGTGTAGACCTGTCCATGAGTCCTAGATTTCCTCCTAACACCCAGACCAGAGCAAGCCGGAGGGAATCCCTTGCCTCCCCAGCAGGGGGTGCCATTTCCCAGAGACCTCTTGATTGTAGACAGACAACCGCACCCAGGGCTCGCACACTGGCCCCGCCACAATTCCGTGTTTATATCTCCCGGGAAGGTAAAATTTACTTCGCTTGTGAGGAAGCAGCTCTGTGTGGGAAGGGCTGTAGACATGTGTTTCCTCCAAGTGAGGAGTGTCGAGGAGGGGACAATGAGTTGGGGAATAGCAGGCCCAGGACCAGCATGCAGGTCCACTCTTGGAAGGTGATGTAACCACTGTGTCTGTATTACTCTAACTATGACATCAGGGCGAAGAGTCTAATTGGTGTTGTGAAGAAAAAAAAAATGAAAAGTGCCCCCAACATAGTTTCCCCCACTTCTTTCTGGTTTGGGCTTTCTTACCACCCCCCATCCCCCTCCCCCCCTCTCTCTCTCCATCTTCGCCTTTGATTCTAAGCTCTTTTAACATGATACTTAGCTTATCCTTTGCTTGTCCTAACAGGGATTAGTGAGGAGACCGGGCTAAATTTGTTTAGACAAGTTCTATAGTATCAAATGAGAGAAGGCGAAATGCGTTGAGTTTCCAAGCCCAGAGAACATTCCGTTCCTCTCGCTTGGGTTTACAACCCAATGTGCTTTACGTTAGGAGACAAGCTATAGCTTGTAAAATGGATGTGGGAATCATGTTGGGCTATGAGGCGCCCGGCAATGATTATGCAATTGGAGAAGGTTCTGCCAGGAAGAGCTTTAGCTGAAAGCAAAAAAAAAAAAAAAAAAAATCAGTCCATAATTGTTCAGAGGCAAAATTAAAATGCTTATTTCCTGGATAGTGTGTGTGGGCGGGCAGTCCCTCTCCTCACCTGCCACTTGCAACCTGCCAAGTCAGTGTCACCTGTGAGATTGCTGTGGCATAACAGTATGGGACCACGGGGCAAGAAAACTAAATAGTTCACCCGTTGTTGCTTATTTCAGATTTTTTTTCTAAAAAAAAAAAAAAGCATACTAAAAGCCTGAAATTTAAGACTATGCTTGTTTCGCCTACAAAATCATTACTCTTTTAATCGTTTCTACTGATTCCTTTGAGTCGCACCATTGGAAAGCATTTTGATAATGTCCCCTAAGCCGTCTCTGTTTTGTTTGGGCGTCTCAGTCTTTTCGAGGCCTGACTATGGCTCTGGTCTGTTTAAGGAGAGTCTTTTGGAATGATCTTATTAAGAGCACCGTGTCTCCCCCGTGTGTCGGCATGAGGTGTATGTAGGTGCAAGCTCCACGGGGGGCAGGGACATTCTCCTCTCATTTATTCTGTCCCTGGGCTTCTGGAAAGATACTGTAGATGCTTAGAAAGAGCCCATGGCTCTGCATGGCAGGAAATGCAAGGGCACAGCATGGAAAGGCATGTCTTCCCCCCCTATTTATTTTATATGCTGGCCTCAATCTCCCCACCCCATCTTCCTCTCCCAGTCCCTCTCCCCCATTCTCTCTCACCCCCAAACTGCCTCCTCTCCCACCCCCACTCAGGAAAGGGCACATCTCCTGCCCCTGCCTCTTGAGTGTCTGCTAAGGGTTTTAACAGTCAGTTTGAAGCAAGCTTGGAATACATGAGGCACTGAGAAAAAAAAAGAATAGAAGGAAGAAAGGAGAGGAAAGGGAGGAGAAGGATACATGCTATGTTAACCCACTGGCTTGGGAGGGAGGGAGCCAGGGAGAAAAGAAATGCTGGTTGTGAAAAGATGAGGATGATGATTGGTTACTCTTCCTAGATTCTGACCAGTGAGATATGCCCCTTGTCACCATGGTTACACAACAAACAGCATCCCCGGGAGGGACCGACCTCAGACACCTGCTAAGGTTATCTAGGCCTGCTTGTGTTATCTACACGTAAACATTACCAGGATCCAAAAGCTTTGTACTTGAAGCAATTAGGATGTTGTGCTGCCTAATCTTATGTCAACTTGACACAGCTAGAGTCATCTGAGAGGGAGGAACCCCAACTGAGAAAAAGCCTCCCTAAGTTTAGGCTGTAGGCGAGCCTGTAGACCATTTTCTAATTTAGTGATTGATGTGGGAGGGGCCAGCCCATTATGGGTGGTACCATCCCTGGGTTGTTGGTCCTGGGCTCTATAAGAAAGCAGCCCGAACAAGCCATGGTGAGCAAACCGGTAAGCAGCACCCCTCCATGGCCTCTGCATCAGCTCCTGCCTCCAGGTTCCCGCCCTGTTTGAGTTCCTGTCCTGACGTCCTTCAATAACGGACTACAGTGTGGATGTGTAAAGCCAAACGAATCCTTTCGTCCCCAAGTTGCTTTGGTCATGGAGTTTCATCATAGCAATAGTGGAAACCCTAAGAGGAGAGACGTGTTCTTTACTGCAAAGTACACTACACCTGCAGAATTACACAAATTACACAAATCAGAAAGACGCAGCTTCGTGAATGCCATGCCAGCCACCTCTCCGGTCTACTCATCTCTTTCTGAACACTGCAGCTCACTTTGTTTTCAACGGTCTGTGAATGTGAGCTCCTAGCTTGTGTCTCCTTGTGTGCGAGCCTTTACTAACTCCTCTGTGCACCGTCCTGTCTGAGAGCTTGCTCATGACCATGTAAGCATGGTACCTTGTCAGACGAAAACCGCATTTTTTTCTACAAGCCCATTCCACTGCCCATTGGACGGTGGCTGTGACAAATCTACCAGCCCTTTGGTAACAGAGACTCTCTCCTTCCCGCTGGGCTCCACCTAGGAATGGAATTGCTACCAATGGGCGCGTGAGAGTGCTCACCTCTCCCGTTGTCAGAGCCAAGTGTGGGGAGGGGAGTCTCCACACTCAAAAGCTCATGGCAGAGACACCCTGGCTTACCTGCGGTGACGTTATCAAACCTCAGTGCCTTACTTGCATTTTTAAAATTGCAGATGGGTGAAATATCCTTATAGCCATGTGCCCTTCAGATGTCCTCCTTCGTCCAGCATCTCTGTCGGGTAATTTGATGGATGCAATATACATCATATATATCGTATATTACATATGTATCATATACATATAGATGACCGGTGAGAGGGCTCAGGATGGAAGGGTGCTTAGTGCCAAGCTTAAGGATCTGGGTTCGATATCCAGAATACACATGGTAGAGGGAGAGAGCAGACTCACATACGTTGTCCTCTGACCTTCATATATGTGTCTGTGACGTACATATGAACACACACACACATACACTCACACTTGAAAATAAATAAATCTTTTAAATATTAGATACAGGTATACGCCTCGTATCAAGGCACCTTAGGTAAACTCGATAATTCAGCCCAGACCCTAATTTCTTTTCTGGAATTGGTATACCAATAAATGCATATTATTTGTGAATACGGAGAGACTGTCTATTCCTCTGAAAATATCTCGCCCTGTGTCCCCGATTCCAGCTTGGTTTGTACAGGTTAAAACCTCCAGTGCAGTCAAGAACAGACGTGGTGATGACGGGTGCCCCTGGCTTCTTGACAGTCATGCTTTGGCCTTTCACCCTCAGGGACCGGATTTGTCATCAGTTTTCTGTGAGCATCCACCGTCAAGCCAAGGCAGGCCCTGCTCACCCCTGGAACGCTGACACCTTCTCATGAACGGACGCTGAGTTTTTACAAAATTCTTTCCTACTAAAAATACCACCTTATTTTTCTTCTGTTGACACAGTAAATTTAAACTTCTCAGGCATTCACCAAACCGCTATGGTTTGGATCCTGAGTGTCCCCTGGGGGCCCACTGTTGAAGGCCAGTACTAGGCACGGTGATCCTACGAGATGGTACAACCTTTATGAGGTAGGACCTTGTGGGAGGAAGTCAGGTAATGGGGCGTGGCTCTGAAGGGTCTCTTGATACTTTAGTCTCTTCCTACCTCTTTCTCTTTTGTGTTCATTGCTATATTAATAGGCCACCCCCCAACACACACACACACTCACGGATGTTCCTGCCATGATATTCTGTACATCACTGGCCTGAAGTAACAGGCTCAGGTAACAGCAACCTCTGAAGCCATGAGACACAGTTAACTCTTTTAGACTGATTCTCTTAGTCATTTTTGTCTCTGTGATGCAATACTGATCAACACACCAACCTTGCATTCCTGGATTCAACCCAGCTTAGTCATGTTGTGCTAGTCTCTGCCTACTGGAAATGATTTGTTAAGGTTAGGTTTTGGGTTTTCCCACCTGTGTTCATCAAGAAATAGAGCATAGTTTTTTCTTGGGATCCCCGTTGGGATTCTGTATGAGAGATGTATTCTCGCAGATGGTTGGGAAACGGCTCTCTTTTTCCTGTTTTGCAAAACAATCGTTTGTTTTGGTAATATTCTTTAGGGATGCAGGTAAATGTCCATGGGGGTGCACAGTGTTAAATTCTGGGTTCCAACACTTTAATGGCTTTAGAGCTATCTTGGTTTTGATATTTCATTGTATTTTCACTGGAATTTGTGTCTTGTAGTTTTCATGTAATCATTTCCCAGCAAAGTTATGCACAGCATCTTATCATAAAGATGACACTAGCTCCTCTGTAAATCCTAACAGTTATTCCTATAGTCTCTTTCTTTCCTCCATGCTTCTACGTTTTTCCTTATATCTCTCCCTCTCTGCCCCTTCTACTTCTCCTTCTCCTTCATCTGTTCCTGCCATCGTTACGTGCTGTCTCACCTCCAATCCAAAGCAATAAAGCTGAGAGACCATGATCTGAAGCCTCCGAAACAATGAGCTAAAATTAACCTTCATCCTTTGAGTTGTTTTTGGGGGGGCATTCTGTCACAGTGACAAAAACAAATGACACTAGGCGTTTTGTGGTGTAGTGAGTTTTATGGGTGAAACTGGCTTTTCCTTAACTTTCCATTTCTTTTTTTTTTTTTTTTTTTTTTTTTTTTTTTGGTTTTTCGAGACAGGGTTTCTCTGTATTGTTTTGGAGGCTGTCCTGGAACTCGCTCGGTAGACCAGGCTGGTCTCGAACTCAGAGATCCGCCTGCCTCTACCTCCCGAGTGCTGGGATCAAAGGTGTGCGCCACTAACACCCGGCTTAACTTTCCATTTCTTCAGTTACTGGTAGATGTACATGGGATGGTAGACGAGATGTCTCTCATAAGCTGTACTTCCTGTTTTGCTGACTTTTACTGGTTTAGATTTTGAGGTGTTCTTTCTTACAACTTTTCTGGGTCCTGGTTCTAACCAGATCTATAATCTTAAAAAAACCTTTGCTTAAAAAAAATAATGCCTGGCATTGCTTTTTACAGAAACAATTGTACATTTAGTTTTTTTTATTTTAAACATTTAAAATTTAATTTAATTTGAAATTTTGACTTAAAAATTTGAAAGCACATAATTTTTCCATGATTTACAGAAGCAAATAAAATAACAGTTTAGCTTTGTGAGAAGGGGGTGATAAGGTCCTGTATATGGGCTGAATGGAAGACTAGTGTCTCTTATGATGTTACTATATTCCAGGCATTGTGTTAGATGGCGGCATTTATTTTCTTATTAAATGGTTAAATGTTACTTAATAGTACTACATAGCCAAGTATAGTACTTCACAGCTGTAATCCCCAGACTCAAGAGACCCTGTCCAGAAAACAATGTTGGTGGCGATGACGATGGTGATGATGATGATGATGATATACCATGACCCATATTTAACTCTGTACTTTAAAACAATGTGGAGACTAGAGTGAATGGAGTGGAAATCAGATACATAGAACCCCTTTCTGACCTCAGCCGTGGCCTCTTACACTCTAGCATTCAATATTAACGTCTTGAAATCCTCATTTTAGGGGTTCTTCTATATTCGAAACTATTTACAGGCAAACTTCATTTCTGTTGAGGCTTAACTGTCCCTGGGATTTTCAGGAGGACACCCGCAGGTGCACATGTGTTTCCTCTTTTTGTTTCCAGATGCCTGAGCCAAACCCTCTGTGCTCACATCAACTCATCCAGTAAAGACTTGGGCATCTAGCATCTCCCATTGCCAGGACTCATCTCTCACAAGGTGGAGTTGAAAACCCACAGCTTTGAGGGCTTGGCCTGCCCCCACTCCCTCGATGGCGGGTCCTTGTCCATTTGTCTGTCCACACACATGTCTAATTCCTAGCATGCACTGGGCAACGTACTCGATGCTGGAAGTGAGGAAAAGCCTGCGTCCTGGTGTAATTCACTGTGGAGTGGGAACAGGTTTCCCTAAAGGGAAACGCAGCAGAGTAGGGAGTGAGACTCACGGGGCAAAGAGAGTAGGCGACTGAATGGAAGGGAGCCAAACAGAATTATATTATCCATTGTTCCCCGCCTAGTGCCTGGTGGTCAAAGGGCCACTTCCAATGTCCTCTCGTGCCTGTAGATGTAGATTTGAGTGGGAAGGATCCAGGAGAAGTTGGAGGAGGAAGAGGAGGAGGACCACAATCAGAATGTATTGTATGAGAAACATCTATTTCCAATTACAAAAAAAAAGTAATTAAGACAGTCTGACATCATAAGGGTAAGACCTTATTCAACCCAACCATTGTCCTAGGAAGACGCAATCAACCGAACCACAGCCACACACAGAGGGACACAGAAAACCCACCAATGGGCCAGGTAGGAAGGCTCCAAGAGGAACCAGCCTACTCACAGTGATCATGAAGATCTAGACCCCAAGGCTGTAAGACAATACATGCAGTATGTCACTGCAGGAACCACCACTGGAACTTTGTCGTGTTGCTGGCCCCAAGCAGGCTCAGGGACCAGGAAGAGGGCTCTAAGGGCAGAGCTGGCTCTTGCTACTTGAGTAAAATCTCTGGGTTGCGGCATTTGACCTGACTGGCTGGCTTTAGAACAAATGGAATAAGTGGGTTTGCCCATCCCTAAAGAAGGGAAAAAATTCCAATGTTTTTAGGGTTCCTCTGTGTAATTGTTATAGTAAAGGCCAACAGCCAAGCTTCCTTCTTTTTTTAAGGCAGGATGTTTGTGCATTGCATGGCAAACAGATTTTGTTTATCTGCCCAGCTGATGACGGGTACATAGTGAGTGTGAGTCCATAAACTCAGTGCAGTTTGAACTGGGCTTTCTTGCCAGATAATTATAACAGTGAGGGGTTCTCCTCCCCCCTGAGATTCTCAGCTTTCCTTGTTCTCCAATGTTCATCACCACCACCATAACCACCCCCACCCTGCCTCCGTGCTTGGCAAATTGTCAATCCTCAATTGCTTGGGCTGTCTGCTCATTTGTAATCTAGAGAAACTCAAAGGCAGATTGAAGCTTCTACCCATTTTCCCAGCAGCTATTGGGGCCCCTCTACAGAACCTTATAAAACAGGGTTTGGCTGGAGACAATGTCAGGCAGCCCCAGGCACAACTTATTTGGGATTTGGGGTTTTGTTTCACTTTGTCGATTTTTTTTTTTTTTGAGGAAAGTCCAAAGTGAAGTTTCTAGTCTGCTTCCTGGCAGGAAAGTCTTCAGGGCTCCGTGCTCCTCTGTGTCTGTCTCTGCGTGTGTGTGTGTGTGTGTGTGTGTGTGGTATGTGTATGGTGTGTGTGGTGTGTGTGCATGGTGTGTGTGTGGTGTGTGTGGTGTGGTGTGTGTGTGTGTTTGTGTGTGTGGTGTGTGTGGTGTGTGTGCATGGTGTGTGTGGTGTGTGTGTGGTGTGTGTGCATGGTGTGTGTGGTGTGTGTGTGGTGTGTGTGGTGTGTGTGCATGCTGTGTGTGGTGTGGTGTGTGTGTGGTGTGTGTGGTATGTGTATACTGTGTATGGTGTGTGTGGTGTGTGTGTGGTGTATGTGTGGTGTGGTGTGTGTGTGTGTGTGTGTGTGTGTGTGTGTGTGTGTGTGTACCCTGCAAACACCCTATTTTCCAAGTCCCATGCATGGTCTCTGACTTCTGTCTAGAGCTGCGATGATCGGCACCGCCAACAGCATTGCCCTACGGGATGCTGGGTGTGTGCCAGTCAGAGGTTCCAGCACGTGGCAGATGCCACATGGCCAAACAGCTGCCTGGAATAGCTGCTGAGAATGGAAAGCTGTCAGACCCGTGGCTTTATCGATCAGATCCAGCAATCCATGGAGGTTTGTCTGCAGAGACCTTGGGCACCCTCTAAACCAACATCACAGGGGTTCTCTTGGGGAACTCAAAGCAGCCAAGGACCAGACCCCAGGCGAGGACTCGTGAGTCACAGTTTAGGAGCTGTCTCTGTGGGAACAGGTGACCCAGGCATATGAAAGCCATAAAAGGGAGTCTATGAAATCACCAGTGCTGGAGGCTGAGAGGGAACCTTGAAGGGGATCCACACCCCTCCTCATCCCCTATAGCTGGGGGTCACCTCACAAAGATGTAGCGATGACCTTGCAGAAGATACGGGTGTGGATGGACCATCAGAGTAGCCCCTGACTCAGAATGTAATCTTCTTTGGAAACAGGGTGGTTCAGCATGAATGGGCTAAGATTAAGTCATGATGATGTAGAGTAGACTCTAATGCTTGACCACTGTTGTTTTGTAGGAAGAGGGACGGGAGGAGACAGATGGGCCGATGGGGAGAGGGAACTTTGAGGGGAGGACAGCAGAGAGCACAGAGTTGGATATACAAGTCAAGGGACACCCGGGATGCTGGCAACGCCAGTTGTTCACAGAGCTTGGGAAGGACCCCTCCCCCTAGAGCCTTCAGAGGCACAGGGCCCTGCCTCAGACCCGATCTGCACTTGTGAGACTGTGGGCGATGGGTTTCTGTGGCTGATGTCACTGCGGCCCTGGGAAGGTGAAGACAGTGCCTTGCCCAGGGCTGTTTGCTCTCATCCCTGTTTGGATTGTGTTTGCAGTTCACACGGGGTGGGCACTCACGTCTCAACTCGCTAAAGACCTGCAATGTGAGTGACAGGGTCTGTGGGGAGGTCTTTAGGCTTCCTTCCAGATCTCCGACCCTGCTGCCGTAAGGAATCAAGATGGATGTGGGACAGGAAGGGGTCAAGCTCACTGGTGCCGTAGGGATGGACGAACCCAGAGGGCGGTCAGGGAGACTCCTGACTGCCCGCACAAGACAAGACACGGGCGACAGGGAGCTGGGGCTCCTGTCCAAGACGAAACCTTCGGTTGCCCCTGAGAGGAGCAAGCAAGAAAGAGAAAGCAGGTCTCACTGGCATCCACAAATTACAAAGGCAGCTGCGCAGGGCATGTCCAGTAGAACTCAAGGGTGTCTGTCTGTGCCCCACATCTACCTCCAGGTGCTAACCCCCAGAACCAGCAATTTCCCGAAGTGTCCTGAGAGCAGTGCCCATTGCCACTGTGTGTGTGTGTGTGTGTGTACATGTGCACCTGTGTAGAGGTTAACCTTATGTTTTATTCCTCAGATACTGTCTACATTTTGCTCTCTCCCTGTCTCTGTCTGTCTGTCTGTCTGTCTGTCTGTCTGTCTGTCTCTGTCTCTGTCTCTGTGTGTGTGTGTGTGTGTGTGTGTGTGTGTGTGTCCTTCCATATTTCTGTTTCTGTCTTATCACCTTGCCTAGGCCGGCTGGTCAGTGAGTCCATATGTCTACGCTCACCAGCGCTGGAGACACAGAAGTCCAGTGTGGCCCCTGGGGACTGAACTCAGGTCCTCAGACTTGCGAGGCAAGCACTTTACCGACTGAGCTATCTCGGCCTATCTCGGCAGCCCATCACTTCACTTCGCTTTAAAAATCACCCTGTCGGGTGACTTGGTTTTCCACCACTAGTACGTGATGAGTATCTCGCACACCAGCAACTCCGGTTTATCTCAGAAGTGATTCGGAGTCAGTTGTTCTGGGGATTGAGGTGATGATAGCTTTCCAGCCTGCCTGGGGAACGCCGGCCCGTTTCCACGTGTGATCCAAAACACACGCCACAGAAGGTGACCAGCCAGAGATACTAAGATACACTTTAAGGCTGGGGTCTGCCTTTGCTATGTGTAGAAGGCCAGATGAGAGTCCACACCCACGCAGACTTGAAAGCGTCATTGCGGAGGGGCATGCAGAGTGGGTGGGAGTTCTGTTTCTACCTGAAGGTTTGCAGGAGCCAGGCCTAACTCGGACCCTTCAAGCAATGTTGAGCTGTAGCTCAACTCCTAAGCCTTGACATTTGAGGAGAGAAAGGCACCAAAAGGGGGGAGTGATTAAACACCACACAATTTCTCTCCTTGCTGAGCATAAGTGACCTTGAGATTCAGTGATCCCTTCATGCTCAGACGTGAGTTTTCCAGGTGATTGAGACATTTTAGATGGCAGAATTGATTTCTGCCTCTTCAAAGAATCCTCTCACCGCAGTGGTGTTCAACCTGGGTTCATTTTGGCCTTTCACCCCTAGAGGATACTTGACAATGTCACAGCTGAAGGGTGTGTGTCTGAGGGTGATGCTCCCAATAGTGACAGGTAGAGGCCAGAGTGTCTGCTAAACGTCCTTCAGGGCCCAGGACAGCCCTTCCTATAGTAGTAAAGAATCGGCGAGCTCCGAATGTCCTCTGCACTGAGGCCTAGAAACTCGGTGCTGTCGGCTCCAGGGACCACTGTGTGCGCACCCCGCGCCCCCGTTTAATTAACCACTTCCGCCAAAAAAAAAGCAGATGTGAAAATCTCAAACAAGATCAATTGCTCTTGTGAAACTAAAGCAAGACTCAACAGTAACACCCAGAACACACAACAGGTCTCCTCACCCAGGCCAGAGAAGGCTTCGGCCCCTAGAAGGGAGGGCAGGGTTCACACAGCTGAGCCAGGCACCATCCTGGCCTCACAGAAAGCCAGCTCACGCCTCAGAGACGACGTTCTGTGCCTAGGCAAGAGTGCATTTATTTACATGACAATGAGAAGGCATGAGAGCCTAGGTTCTGCTGTGGTTGGTTGCCCGGTAAGACACACAGGCATTCTAACACCTTAGGAAGAGACTCCAGCACAGACCTGGGGGAGCAAACATTCCTCTCTCTCACTGACTGAGCAATCAGCCCACCCGTGTTAGCTTCAACTCCTCACACTCCAGCCCACCTCCAGCTCCAACGGGGAGCAGCAGAGCTCTCACTCAGGGCTGGGTGTCCTGTTTGCCTTACATCCACCCTGAAAGTTGCCATTGTCTCCGCATGCCCTGGTGGCTGCTTTCTAGGCCCACCGGAGGAGGCAGAAGAATCCAAAGCATCCCAAACAGAGCAGCATCGTGTACTCAAGCTGTTTATGTAAGGGCAGGTGGGACTAGACTGTGGGTGAGCTAGGAATTGCAGCAACAGATTCACTGTGGCCTCAGAGAAACATCCATGCAGTAACCACAAGATGAGAGAGGGCTGGCCGCTGGAGCGTCTGCCGGAGAATGGCTGCCACCTACAGCACGAGATTCGGGAGGAATTTGGGGTTTTCTCGTTTTTTTAATTTGCTTTGGTTTGGTGCATTTTGGGGGGGATGGGGGGAGCTCAATCCAAGTGCTCCTTGCCTCGCTCTGCCCCGATGCAGCCGTATTCTGTAACTACCACAAGCAACCGCCTCAACTTGATGCCAAAGACCTTGCTAAGCAGGCCACACGGTCAAATACGAGGAGATAAAGAACACAGCTGTCTTGGGGTAATGAGGGCTTCCCCCCCAGAAAGCTTATCTCTGCCCTGTGCATTTTCGTCAGACAGGGGAACACTGCTGAGCCCTGTTTATTTCTTAAGTTATCATAAACGAAATAATCAGCTCCTATTAATGACCCTAATTATTCAGCTCCTATTTTTAAGTGCTGGTCTCTCAGCATGCTCTAAGTGGGCGGATTTAATTAGGCCTAATTGTAGACACGTCACATCCAAATATATGCCCTACCTGAATGATTAACAGGGCTTGGAATTTAGTTCGCTAAATAGGAGGTTTGCCATGGGAGGTTGGCTGTCTATCAAGCCTGAACACGTCGCATACATGGATCCTCTGATGATGCTAGTGGGGGACTGGCTTTTATTAAAGCAGCTGTTGGGGACACGTCCTGAGACCTGAGTCCTCAGAGTCACCATCCAGCTCACCGGAGGCGTGTTTTCCTAAACATCCCGCTCATCTCATTCTTTTGGGTTTGGAGTCGCAGTTGCTGTCTTCTGTCAGGACAAGCTGATTTTATCATTAAAGAAACCCTAATCCCATGTGAAAACAAACACGGGACAAGCCACCTTCTGCAAGAATGATTGCTCCCTTCAGCCTTTCTCGGGGAAATCAGCCCTGCATCGCTGAGCACACATTCTGTGTCCTTAGCCAGCGAGATTCTCCAGGACCTCCAGCTCGGCTTCCTACGTGTGAGAAGTCAGCCCTCTTCCGAGGCTATCTGGCCAGCAGGAGAGCTCTCCCGGGAAGAGCTGACTGAAGCATCACTCACTGGAGATTTCACCTGCAAGAGCCTGACTTGTGTACATCTTAAGTTTCCTGTGTAAACCATCACCCCACCCCACCCCCACCAGTCCAGGTGGCTGGGGCAAAGCAGCCAGCCAATGAGGGGTCACGGCAACAAAAACACCCATGTCAAAGAAAGGGCCATTTTTTAAAAGATCTGAGTGTGTGATCTTACACTGTTACATTGTTATACTGCAACGCCAAGCCAAAGTAACCACGGTCTTTCCGTACTACCAAATGTTCTGACCAGGTAGAGCTAGCCAGCAGACACTCAGGGCCCCTCCACACCTACCACCAGCCCGGTGAATTACACATACATGTCGTCTTGCCTGACTTTATTTGTGTGTGTGTGTGTGTGTGTGTGTGTGTGTGTGTATGAGAGAGAGAGAGAGAGCATGCACACGCATTGTACATTAACAGGCAAATGTGGGAAGCATCCGGCGACAATGAGCCTCCAATCTTGTCCAGGACTCAAAGTGAAAGAAAATGAAAATGATGGAGGAAGAGGAGCCAGAGGAGCAGCTCAGTAAGAAGAGGAGGAGTCATCACAGTGGGAAACCCACAACTGTCTAGGAGAATCTCAAGACTCTCAAATTAAACTTTTCCCCTACCGGCTCCGGTTCTTGGGAACTGAGTTCCCATTTATTATTTTACAGAGCCTCTAACTAACGACTCTCTCCCAGACCTTAGCACAATTGACACCAGGGTGGGTATACAATCCAAGTTACAAAACTCGGGCACATAGGAAGCACCACCTTCCAAAAAGACGAAACAAAGACCCATCAAAGTCCCAAGCTCTGGGAAAGCCTCGATGCCCTTGTAGTTCCGCTCTGGCTAACTGTTCTTGCTAACTGAGGCGTGTCAACCCAAGAGGGGGTTTTGTGCTTAAACGCTCACCCTGATAAGGGCTCGGTGTCTCGTCTGCTGCGTGGCCTGTGTCCGAGAACGTGCGGAGGGTGTCGGGGATTGACAACACAGAGACTTGTTCAATGATGTAAAGAAAACTTTAAGCAGGCCCCAAAAAGGCTCAAGAAAACTTCCTAAGAAAGGCTCCCACCAGAGAAGCTTCTGCTCTCTCCTCTCCCCTGGCTGGTTCTGCTCTGACACCAGAGGTGGATGTGTGTGGGTTTTTGAAGGTGCGGTTAGTCTTTGGACAAGGTCGAGGTCAGGGCGGTTTCCGTGGGAAGGCCTTTCCCAGGAACTTATTGTATCATTTTTAGTAAACATGTTTTTACTAAACATTGTCTTACAGCTGCCTACTCCCAGGCAGAAGGGGAAGTGGCCAGGAACTTATTGTATCATTTTTAGTAAACATGTTTTTACTAAACATTGTCTTACAGCTGCCTACTCCCAGGCAGAAGGGGAAGTGGGTCTCTGCTCAAGGTCTGGTGTTCCCACAGCTCGGGGCTGCACTGGGATCCTGAACACCCAAGTGTAGTCGCCAGTCACTAATAAAGACTTCCTATTGGATGACACCCGTGTCTGGTTAGCCTTCTCTAGTGCACTCTCCCACAACACCTTCAGTGTCTCCCCCTCTCCCCGCGGCCCCAGCCTCCAACCTGGGACCCAACCAAGGCAACTCTGAGTTACTTTAATCTCATGACCTTCTGCCTGAGACTCCTGGCCCACGGGCTAGGCCGTGTGGCATGCATGGAGCTCCCCAACCTTCTAGAAACCTATCAAGGGTTATCTTCATTTCTCCAGGACTGAAAGATCTGCCTCCCCCTTCAGGATCCTATCATGCTACCGATGACAGTTATGTCCCCTAATGAAACTCCTCCTCATACCTGCGGACGTGTTCTCCTTAAGGGCCCCACCAAGGCCATGTTGCTGTCAATCTCCTAATGGACTTTTTTCCAAGGGGAAATTTGTCTCCAGTTCCCTTCTAATTAGTCACTTATGGACCTTCAATTTGCCTGATGATGGAAATGTCCTTCTGTATATATGTTTCTCTTATTGGCTAATGAATAGAAAATGAGGGTCTTATCAAGGCAGTTGAGAGTAAAAGCAAATTTTTAAGGTGTAAAGAGTAAAGCGATTAACCAGGCAGAGACTTAGTGCTTTCATTTGTCCATGAAAATGAGAGCAGCCCAGCATCGTGGGTTGGGGCTTTAATCCCAGGACTCCGAAAGCATAGGCACATGCTCAGGTCCAGACTGATATCTACATGAGAGTTCCACGCCAGCTAGGGCTACATAGTGAGACCCTGGAGACAGAAAGGTGGGGGGGGGGGAGATGGAGAGAGACACCACATATAGATAGACAGACACACACACACACACACACACAGAGAGACAGAGACACACACACACACAGAGAGAGAGAGAGAGAGAGAGAGAGAGAGAGAGAGAGAGAGAGAGAAACACACGGGGGCATTACTGGGTAAGCCATAGTCTCCTGGCAATACATAGATAGTAGAAATGTGCTAACAAGTTAACAATTAAGACAGTGATCCAATAAGAAGCCCAAGCCATCGGCCAACAGCTTCACAATTAATGTAGCCTCCGTGTGTTTATTTGGGGCCCAGGGGCAATGGGACAAGAAGTGCTGCAACAGCCTCTATCATCCATTCAAAGCAAACTCACCTTAGGTGGACTTAACTCGGCACACAGCCTGGCTTCTTAAAATGTGAATTGCAACCCATGCTGGATTGCACAGCCAAATGTGGGGTCCACAAGAAAATTCAGCAATGGTAAAAGGTTTTTGAACACACAAACCAAAAATTGATGCAAAAGTCAAATAACTCATAATGAATCCAAGATGTTTCTGGTGTCACTCACCCGGTGGCTTCACTGTAGCTAGGATTGTGAGCACTCAGTATGTGCACTGAGATGACTGTGTGCACACCCTCAGGCCGCACCAGCCCAATGAACAGTATTTGAAATACCTCAGCTCATGCTCCAGACCACCATGTGTTGTGTCAGGAGGTTTGATTTTTAAAATGGCTGTCTGAGTTGCTTATTTGAGTCTCACTAAAGAAAAATCATTCAATTAATTAGTTAATTAATTAGTTAATTCACTTTTGGCTTGGATCAGGACAGGTTTCAGACAATGGCCCTAAGTATACACCTTCCATGTGTATGTGAATCTACAAAGTAGAATTCGTGGCATCAATGATTAAAATCAACATATCAACCTTGCTTAAGAAACCGGAAAATGTTCTACACCTTACACCATAAACTATTCTTCCAGTATTCAATTCCTTACGTAAATCGGTCATCTAACTAGTATAAAATTCTGGTTTTGTCTTTCATAAATGCTAAAATTATATGAATACTGAAGAATGGTTTTAAGATCAGTTTTGATAAGTTATCAATATATGTTTGCTCGTGTACCTATGTTATATATTTGAGGTTAGATAACAATTTGTGAGTGAAGTCAGGCATGGTGGCACACACCTTTAATCCCAGCACTTAGGAAGCAGAGGCAGGCAGAACTCTGAGTCTGAGGTCAACCTGGTCTACAGAGTAAGTTCCAGGATGGTCAGGACTACAAAGAGAAACCCTGTCTCAAAAAAACAAAACAAAACAAAACAAAACAAAAATTTCTTGAGTGCAAAGGGGTCACAGGTCGTGATGGTTTGAAAGAAAATGGTCCCTAAAGGAAGTGGCACTATTAGGAGGTGTGGTCTTGTTAGAGGAAGTGTGTCACTATGATGCAGGCTTTCAGGTCTCATATATGCTCAAGCCATACCCAGTGAGACAGACCACTTCCTGTTGCCTGCAAGTGAAGATGTAGGGCTCTCAGCTACTTCTCCAGCACCATGTCTGCCTACATACCAACATGTCCCACCAGGATGATAATGGATTAAACCTCTGAAAATGTAAGCCACCCCAATCAAAGGTTCTTCTTTAGAAGAGTTGTCTTGGCCACTGTGTCTCTCTTCCCAGCAATAGAAACCCTAACTAAGACACAGGTGGAAAACCTTAAGATGTTTTAATACAAATGATTCCAGGAAAAGAGGTACATGGGTGCTGTGACATTCAGTCTGGATTGTAGGCCTGACAGGGTTTGAGATCACCACCTGTGCACACATCTGTAAGGTACTTCTAGACTATGCTAATCGAAGTGGGAAGAGCCACAGTCAATGTGATTGGCACTATTCCATGGGTTGCTGGGTCCTAGACTAAAAGGTATAGAGACAGTGACCTGAGTGATGAGGGACGTCCTTCTGTATCTATGTTTATCTTATAGGTTGATGGATAAAACACTGATTGGCCAATAGCCAGACAGGAATTATAGGTGGAGCTACCAGACAAGGAGAATGCTGGGTAGAGAAAAGAGAAAAGCTGAAGGAGTAACATGCTGGAGTGTTCTCTGGTAAGATAAGGTCATGTAGACATACATAGATTAATAGTTATGGGTTGATAGTTGAGAGAGCTAGCCAGTGAGAAGCCTAAGCCATTGGCCAAACAGTTTAATAAATTATTGTAAGTCTCTGTGTGTTTATTTGGGGCTGAAGGGTAAGGGGGGGACCAGGCGGAACAGAGACTCCAGCTACACCTGAGCACCAGCCTGCAGCTCTCTCTGCTTCCTTCCTGCAGATGCACTGTGACCATCTGCCTCACACTCCTGCTGCCATGACTCCCCGCGGTGATGGACTGAACTGATGGGGGACGTCCTTCCGTATATATGTTTCTCTTATTGGTTGAGGAATAAAACACGGTTTGACCAATAGCCAGTAGAGCAGGAAGATAGGCAGGGCTAGGAGATGAGGAGGAGGCTGGGAGAGAGGCATCATGCAAGGATGCTGTGTAGCCACCAAAGGAATAGCAGGTCCAGGCATTCTCTGGTAAGCCAAGACCACGTGAAAATACTTAGATTAATAGAAATGGGTTAATAGTTAAGAGAGAGCTAGCCAATAAGAAGCCTTAGCTACCATCCAACAGGTTTATAATTAATATATGTCTCTGTGTGTTTATTTTGGGGCCAAAGGATAGCAGGAAAAGAAACTACAGCAACACTGAACCCTTAAGCTGTGAGCGCAAACCCTTCATTCTTTCTTCCTTCTTTGAGCTGATTTTGTTGGCTATTATGTACCAGCAACGGAAAAGGTAACTGAGATGGGAACAGAAACCACATGTGTGATTTTACAGAGAAAAGATGGCTTCATAATTTATCCCAAGCATATGAAGCCTCTTTTAGGCATGGGCATGGGATTAATAGAAATTAAATAGAACTCAATCGCCAGCATGCCACCAATGTCTGGGCAAGGCAGGAAGGAGAACAGGAGTGGAGGCAGGGGTCACACAGGGGTAGGACCCCAACAGTACCCCCATTTGCTCTACCTTCCTTAGGTGATGCAGAGCTCCCTGGGACCCCAAGGACAAGATGGCAGGGTACCTCTACCTGCAGACAGTAGGGCCCGATAGCACACCAACTGGGGGCCTCCTGCTCACATTGCCCGAGTCTCCACGGCAAAGCCCGTGGCTGAACATCTTCCAGACATATGTCGTTCTGGTCATTTTAACTGTTAACTTGTCACAGCACAGAAACACCTTGGAAGGGGATCACGGTGAGGAATTGTCTAGATCAGACTGGCCGGTGGCTGTGTCTGGGAGGGTCACCTTGACTGTCAACTGAGGTAGGTAGACCCACCCTGGACGTGGGGGAGACACCATTTCTAGGGTTGACCCTGAACTGTAGTGAGAGTAGAGAAAGCTACCGTCGTAAGCACAAGTGAGCAGGCAAAGGCAGGCGGGTGCATCTATTCTCTCTGCTCTTGACGGCGGGTGTGATCGTGGGCAAGACGCTGCCTCTGCCTTGGCGCCTGCCTTGATGTCTCCAGGACGACGACGGAGTGTGACCTGGAACTGTAAGCTAAATAAGCCCTTTCTCACCCGAGTTGCCTTTGGCGGGGAGTGTTCACCCACAGAGTGTGGTTTCGCTTTCAGTGTCCCTCCCCGCCACCCACCTTCAACATTCAAGGCCCGGTCTGGCTGGGCTGCCTGATGGCCCGTACGCCCCAGCTTTCCCTAATCACTTCCAGTTTGCCTCGCTCCCTTGCTCTGAGCCAAGACAACGGCTGTCTACATTGCACAAGCCTGAGTGTGCTAGTCCCAGCCTTCTTCACACCAACCTCACTCCACTGGGGTGAGTAATCTCATTACCAACCTTAGAAGCCAGTCAGCCCCTTCCTGTAACCATCTTGTAGCCCTCGTAAGTACGAAAATGAGTCATTAGTCCGTCCATCACAACAATAACATGACTCACACGTTAGCACAGGCGGAGAGGGTGTGCTTTGCGTACGCAGAAATGTAAGGTTTGCAAATTTCTGGGATGTAGCTCCATCGGGAAGGGAGAAGAGAAGAAATGAATTCCACCTTTTTGTTTTGTTTTGGTTTGTTTTTAAGTGAATCACACAAAATCCCACAACAGGCAAACATCTGCGCGAACTGATCTCCAAGGGCTCCATGTAAATGGTCACTGGTGTAGATGTGCTTTTAAGCAAAAACAGATGTTTCAGATCAAAATGTTTTTAAAAAAAGAGAGAGGGGGGAGAGAGAAAGAAAAGCACATGAAACAACCAAGTTCAAAGACATCTTGGCTTCATTTTTCACCCCGCTATCGTGACTCCTCACTGAGAAGCGACAGAGAGGGCTGGAAGAGAAAAACCT
Source organism: Mesocricetus auratus (assembly GCF_017639785.1). Taxonomy (NCBI): domain Eukaryota; kingdom Metazoa; phylum Chordata; class Mammalia; order Rodentia; family Cricetidae; genus Mesocricetus; species Mesocricetus auratus. Next base: position 2,310,536 of record NW_024429192.1, on the reverse strand, counting down.
TCTGTTTTGCAATAAAAACTCAATAGAGCCACAGGCACAGGTGTGGCAGCCGTGCACCGGCCAGGAGGCGTGCTCTCGCCTACCCGGCGTGGCTTCGGAGGCCTGGGCCGTGATATGTTCTATTACTCATGCATTCCCGTGGCAGTCATTGATTTATTTGAACACTCCTCTGCTTGGACCTCCTTGGAATATTATTTCAAGGAGTACCAAGTGGGAGGCGTTAGGAAATAAGTCACAGGGTTCTAGAGGCCGGTTAAGCTGACATCAGTGACGTCTTCCACATGCTGTTGTAGAAGCTTTCTTGCTTACACTCAACTTTACAAAGAACCTCAACCTTCAGAGACCCTACGCATGGCCCTTTATTTATTTATTTTTATTTTTTATTTTTGGTTTTTACAAGTCAGGGTTTCGCTGTATTGTTTTGGAGGCTATCGGTCCAGCCCGGCCTCGAACTATCAGAGATCCGCCTGCCTCTGCCTCCCGGCTATGCATGGCCCTTTATATGGACAAAAGTCCTCCACACTCCAGCCAAAGCAGGCCCTTCCCTGGGAGGATGCTTGTGAGGGTCCTCAGCCTGAAGCAGGCACCCATGCTGGAAAACAGAGTGTACCGGAAGGCAACCTCTGCTGTCCATCCCAATCCATGGTGGGAGAGCTAGGGCCTTCAACCCAGGGGCACAGGCATTTTGCTGACAGTAACCAAGTAATAGTCACAGCAGCCAGCAGAATTCTAAGACAGAGAGCTCAACCTTTGGGTCCTGAAGCCAAATGCTCTGGAACTTGGTTCTTAAACTATCTGGAAAGAAAATCAAACAGATCCCTAAGTGTGATCACCCGAGGACGCCATACACTCCCTCCTGTGCGTGTGACCGCAGAAGCACGTCACTGGTAGTGTCAGGACACCAGGAGCAGTTGGTGACCTCGGGGTTTGGTCTGCATGCTTCCAGGCATCTGTGACTGCTAGGGCAAATGTCATGTCAATCAGACGTTCAGAGGAGGTCACATACGGTGCTCCGCGTTTGTGGACCTGGTGCAGAGATAGAGGGGTAACCCTGTATCTTCTTCCTGGGCACACAAGAAGACTACATTTCCCAGCCTGCATTGAAGCCACCTCGTCCATCCCCTTGGGTTCTGGCCATGACGCTTTCACACTGACCTTTGACACGGTTCTTTTCCTCTTTTGTGACAGTCCCGGAGGTTATGTATTGAAGGTGAGTTGACAGGACCCCTGAGTTACCACACAGAGTAAGCCCAGGAGAGATGCCAGATGCTTCGGGACCAGTGTCTTTGTTAAGACACCGTGATCCTGAGATGGTTTCTTACAACAGCAAGTGCTTGTTATCTTCAGTCACAATCTAGTTTGGGTAGTTGCAAACAGCTGCTGGAAATGACCTCTTTCAGCTAATTGGCTTTTCTGGCATTTTTCCTGACCAACGGTGTCAGGAAAAAAATCAGCACCAAAGAATCTCAGCTGGGAGCGAAGGGGGTCCCACGAGGTTCTCCTGGGGCCTCCGTCCTCAAGGGACAGCTGGGGTGGAAAGAACCAGAAAGGTTGTCCAAGTTCTCTGGGTCTAAGCACAGCTGTATTTAGAACACTCTAAAGGGCGTCTCTCCCTTATTCCTAAGTGTATCAGAGGATGAAATTGCACAGCCCAACGGAGTCACTCAGCACCTGGGTAAGGGGAGGGGCGGTGGTCCCTCCTGAGGGTTTGTTGGGGCTCATGCTTGGTCCCTTCGTCCCTTTTGCAGGGTCTACCCTGATCATTCGGGTTACTTTGGTCACTGTCATCCCGACAGGGCCCAGTTCCATCCTACTCTCGAGGGAAGACCACCAATTGCTCCCTGACTGATTGATTGATTGATTGATTGATTGATTGATTGATTGATTGATTGGCTCTGTGTAGTGATTCCTAACTCTTAGGAGCACAGATGAAATACCAAAGATGTCTCTGCACTGATCAGGGAGGAGACACAGGAAAACGTCAGCAGGACATATCGTTGGTGTTCCAATGAGTGAGCAGGATGGGAGTGGGCGCCCTGATGTGGGGGCGGGGCCTGGAGGGAGGAGGTGGGAGCTCTGATGTGGGGGCGGGACCTGGGGGAGGAGGTGGGAGCTCTGGTGTGGGGGCGGGGCCTGGAGGGAAAACATTTAACTGACGTGTCAGCTTACAGTTTCAGAGGTTTAATCCCCTGTCATTATGGGCAAGCAGACATGGTGCTGGGGAAGAAGGAGGTGAGAGTTCTGTATCTCGGTTTGCAGTCAACAGGAACTGAACTGAGGCACTGTATGAGAGACCCCCCTCCCAGAGCCCGCCTCCACAGTGACAAACTTCCTCCAACAAGACCACACCTACTCCACCAAGGCCACGCCTCCTAGCAGTGCCCCTCCCTTAGGGGGCCATCTTCTTTCTAACCATCCCAAGGGGAGGTGGAAGTTGGTGAGACTTGGAACATTCAAGGGAGGAATAAAAGGCTTTTGTTGAGAGAATTCTGGAGGCCAGAGCAGTGTGGTGAGAGACGCTTCCTGGCTGAGGAGAAGACAAGAGAGAACGTGGCTGAGAAGATGTGACAGGTGGAACAGGGGCGTCCAAGCTCTAAGACCTGGATAGTCCCATCGTGTCCAAGGGACTTTGTGCATGTGTCTGGGTGAAAGGACCTTGAGACGGGGAGATGACCCTAAATGTAATCACGGCCACCTTTCTAAGAGCAGGGGAGATAGACCCAAAACCTGTCGAGATTTAAGACGAGAGAAGTGGGCCAGGGAGATGGCTTGGTAGACAAACGTGCTCGCTGCATCACCTGAGTTCATCCCCCCCCCAGGAACCCATGTAAGAAGCCTGATGTGGCGGCGGAGGGGGGCGGGGGCAATAACACCGGAAGGCCAGAATCTCCAGGGCCAGCCAGCCAGGAGCTCACAGCACAATGGCAGAAGCAAGGCAGACCCGACCTCGGATGTGGGGAGCTAACTCCTGGAAGCTGCCTCCTAGCCTTCACTTGCCCTCATTGTGGCACGCGTGCGCACGCACATACACACACACACACACACACACACACGTACACACAGGCACGCACACACACACACACACACACACACACACACACACAGAGGCGGAAGGGAGGAAGAAGAAGAGGAGGAAGGGAGGAAGAAGAATCGGAGGAAGAGAGGAAGACGAAAAGGACTTTCTATTGCTGTGATGGAAGCACCATGACCAAAAAAGCAACTTGGGAAGGAAAGGGTTTATTGCAGCTTATAGTTTATAGCGTATCATGGAGAAAGGTCAGGACAGGGGCTCAGGGCAGGAGCCCGGAAGCAAGGGACTAAAGCAGGAGCCACTGATGAACCCTGATTCTCTTGTCTGTCTCACTCTGATCCCCCATATTCTCCAGGACCACCCATGCAAACCCCGGACGACTCTTACCCTGTCCCAAGCAGCCCCGCCTGGGCATGGATGAGGCTATTTGCAGGTCCTCCCTGATAAACCAAACCTTCGTCTGATCCAGGGGGCTGCCAGAGAACGTCTGAGGGATGCCAACACCAAGCAGGCAACCCTGCTTAGTACCTCTGGCTTCTGTTTCAGGAGTGTCCATAACCTCACGCCCAGACCACGGATACCCTACCGCGCACGGCAAAGAAGGGAGGTTGCAGGTGGATTTCAGACTGCCTGCATGATAACAGGCATACACTGGGTTTAACCGCGGGGCCGACGGATGGGATGTGCAAGCCGGAAGCAGAGTAAAGGGGGACGGACGTGACCAGAGCGGGGAAGGACATGGCGGGAGGAGACAAAACTGAGGCAGAGGAGCAGCATTTGGAAAAGCTAGAAGAGGCAACAGAGTGTTTACCCCTGGGCCTTCAGAAAGGAGACGGCCTCGCTTAGTCCTTGACTTTAGCCTAATAAAAAAACTGGTACTAACTGACCATATTTCTGGCCTCCAGACTTGCAAGGAGTGTGTGTGTGTGTGTGTGTGTGTGTGTGTGTGTGTGTGTGGCGTGCATGTATCCCTGTATACACGTGTATGTGGCATCAGGTACCTTCCTTAGTTGCCCCAAATATGTATTTTGAGACAGGATCTCTGATTGGCCTCGGGTGGGGGTCTATCAATCCTATTAGGGTGTCTGTCTAACCAGCTCCAGGGATCCACCTATCGCCTCCTCTTCAATGCTTGTACTACAAGCCTGTGTGCCCACGCTCTGCTATTTTGACTCAGGTTTGGGGGGATCAAACGTGGGTCCTCACACCCGTGTGGCAAGTGGTTTTTTAACCTATCGTACCATCTCCCTGTGGCCCCACAGGTGTTTCAGCCACGTCATTGCCGGGTAACTTCTAGCAGCAACAGCAAAGACACGTGGCTCCCCTTGCTGCTCCTCCCCACTCACACTCCAGATCTGCCTCATTGAAGAGTCTAGTATTTGTCCCTTTGTATCGATGACAACGGCCACCTCCTCTAACACGCACCTCCCTAAGGGCTTCTTTCTTGAATTCCCTGCGTCATTTTCTTGAGTGTCACATAGCTCCCTCTTGCTCAAGAGCGACGTAAAGGTACAGACCTGCATGCCTTTCCAAAGAACCAAGGTGACCACCCCTTGGCCCAGATGACTACCACAAATGGTGGAGGCAGAGCCAGCGTGACGGAAACCATCTATTTGGGGAATCCAAATAGATCTAGCCAGGCTTACCCAGCAGCCAACAAGAGAAGGCAAGGCGTGGTTGGTCTCTGAGCCCTACACATACACCATGGGGTGGTGCAAATGCCTGTATTCACACATATGAGTATACGCGCACACACACATAAGGACAAAAAAATCTTCAATTAATAGGCCTAGGGTCAGAAGGGCACTTGTGAAAGGTTGCTCATTTTACCCATCAGGCAATTGGGGTCTGGTGCCAGGACCCCGGAACTTTTCAGCAGTTTACAAAAATATTTGAGCCTGGCAGTGATGGCGCATGCTTTTAATCCCAGCACTCAGAAGGCAGAGGCAGGTGACTCTCTCCGAATTCCGAGCCCAGCCTGGTCTACAGAGAGGATTTTGGGATAGCCAGGGCTACACAGAGGAACCCTGCAGAAAGACGGAGGGAGGGAGGGAGAGACAGAGAGAGAGGGAAAGAAAAGAAAAAAGTATTTGAAAGCCCAGACAACAAAGGAAAAAGTACAAAGTTAACATTTTCACCAGATGTCCGCAACCTGCAGCATTTCTGAAATTATTATCAGCTTTTTGCACAGCAACAAACTCTACGTTTGAAAACAGCTTGTGATCTTAATTTACTTACCTACCAGAATATAGAATTTTTGAGTGCATGCAGCGGATGAAAGAAACTGCTTTTATCCATCTAATTGTAGCACAGGGTTTTTTAAAAAAATCTTTTCATGTTTTTTCTTAACATTCAAAAGTACTAAAGATGAGAAAGTTGGCAGTTTTAATCCATGTGGTTTAACATCGTTTGGTCTCCAAAAGAAAGCTGACAGCTTGGAAACCGGCCAGACACAAGGTAAGTTGTGGGGATGAGAGTTGTGATAACGGTGGTGAATGTTCCTCACAGTGTTGTCATGTGTCCATGATTGTTTATTTGTGTAACATACAACTGACCGTTTTATAGTCTACAATCAGTGACATTTAGTCTACTTACTGTTCTACACTGGCCCCCTCCATGGGGTTTCAAGTTTTCCATCATCCTTCCCTTCAGCCCTGCTAGGGACGCATCTGCTTTGAGTCTCGGAGAATTTGCCTATTCAGGACCTTTCGCAGAAATGGACTCGATCTGTGAGCTTGTGTGTCTAGCCTCTGTCACTGGGCATGATGTTTCTAAGGTTCATCTTGGCTGGCGTCTGTCAGCGCTCTGTTCCTGCTCACCTTACTGCTTGAGCACTGGGCTTGCTGGGGCTCACAGGTTGAGGGACGTGTAGTCCACCGTGGCAGGGTCTCTCAGTCAAACCCAGAGCTCATCCATGTGGCCCGTCTCTGTAGCCAATAGCCAGCTTGCTCTGGAGGTCACCTCCCTCTGTCTTCCCAGGCTGGAATGACAGGCTGGCAGCCACACTCACCTGGCATCTGAGGACCCAAACTCTGGTCCTCACACTTGGGCCACAAATCTCTAACCACTGAACAAGCATCTACCCCAGGCCTCAAAAAAAAGGCAGTGTGGACGGGAAGTTGTACTGTGTAGGCAGTAGGGTTAGAAAAACGAAAAGACACAGTAGTTCTCGTCACCAGAAGAAACCCTCGTGGAAAGAGACAGAGCCCACTGCGGAGGACACATGCAGAGGAAGCCTGTGGCTTGAAGTCGGTTGGAAGAGGGCCACTAGCAGGGGCAGCAGGTGGAGATCCCTGAGCATGCTGGGGGCGGGTTCAGGAGTCCTTGTCCCAGGGGAAGGCCTTGAGGGAGGGAGCTGTTTCACCCATGGTTTACTTTGGCTTACCACAATAATCCAAGCTCTGTTCTTCAGGCCTCTGCTTCTAGTTCAGCCCAAATAGTTTCTATTTACAGAAGGTCTTAGGGGAAGAAACAGACCAGCTCGGTTGCCAGTCACTGAGCAAACACCCCACCCCTGCAGGGAGGGCCCGAATGCATTGTGTCAGGAAGCAGTCGCCTCCCAGAACCAGCGGACACTCCAATGCTATAGCTCCAGTTCTGTATCCAGTGCTATAGCTCCAGGGGCTACAGAACCACTGCAAAGTCCACCCCGTTCCAGTCTCGAGCTAAACACAGCTCTGAAAGATCATTTCCAGGCCTCAGCAGGACAGTGGGGCCAGAGCAGCTGCTCAATCTGCAGCAAGCACAGGGTCCTGGGTTCCTGCAACGCAAAAGTCGGGCAGGGCAATGCACCCCGGGACCCTGTTATTACAGCCAAGGCCCAGAGAGGGTGGGTAGCTCCTCCAGGTCCCGCAGCTTGTAAATGGTCAAGTCCAGATAAGATCCAGGTCTTCTGGCTGCCTTCCAGAACACCCCCCCCCCCAAGTAGAACCTACATCCAGAGTGAGAGCTTCCTCAGGGCTGCAACTGCTGTGCAATCTGCCAGTGTGAAATACCCCTTGACGGCGGCGGTGGTGGTGATGAATGGAACATGAAGCCTGTTCTCTGTATCTTAGTCCTAATGTAGTTTTTTTGTTTGTTTGTTTTCCTATGTTTTTCTTGGTTTCTCTTCCCAGCTTCAGCAGTTCCTGCCCCCAAAGACACTAGAAGCTGAGAAGACACTGATCACTTTGGTAGGCTGAAGGGGTTCGAGGGGAGAGATGCTAGGGGAACCTGGGAGGGAGGGAGGGAGGGAGGGAGGGAGGGAGGGAGGGAGGGAGGGAGGGAGGGAGGGAAGGAGGCTACAGGGGAGGACTGCAGAAGGGGGATCATGGGAGGGAGGCTGGGGTAGAGGTCAGTGTAGAGTCCCTAAGCAGCAGAGGTGAAATGGCTGGGAGCTTCCTGGATTGCCTGCTTAGACCTCCACCACCCGACTCCCTCTTGACATGTGACAGGGCTGACACAGGCAGCAGCCAAGGAACTGCTGTTGGCTTCCTTTGGGCTCTCTGTGGGGCTGTAGACTCCGACGAGGTCCTGGAGAGTTGTACTTCTTCCTCCCACCGTCTGAGGCCGACTTCCGGCGTTCGTTCCGCAAACACTGGGCTCTGCAGGGCAAATGCGCAAAGCGAGTCCGGGCTCTCTTATCTCCTCTTGCCACGACGTGGGGAACAGGAACCTAACCAGGGTGGACCTGCGATGTCCTTAGGAAAGTCATGATTTGAGCAATGGATCCAAAATGAGCAACGCAGGCACTGTCTGGTCTGGGCAAAATGAGTGCCGATGGTGCTGTATGGTGGGTGCGGCCTTCTGAACTTCCAAAACGTTTCAAGGGGAGCCATGGAAATGGACTTTATGGGAAACTATGCTTTTAACATCCCTTTAAAGTCACTCCAGTGTTTCAATCGACTGGGCAAACATTTAATAATTCACATTTATAACAACCATAAAAGCCTTATCGGGCAGATTAGTGTTATGATGTCAAACGAGTCTTAAAAAAGGAAAGGAACTGAACCCTTATCACATGAGCCCTGCGCTGGTGCTCACTGTGGAGAAAACCCACGTTAAATCCGCTGAGCCTGGCCTTCCTGGTCCCATGGCCCTTCCCTAGCCCTGTCAAGACCCCGGTGCCTCCCCTCCAGAAGTCACAATGTCCCTGTCCTTGCAATGGAACTCTTCATAGTGGCCCTCTGGTGTCCCATCAGGAAACTGATAAGGAAGATTGCTTTTGAGTTCAAAGCCAAGCGGGGCAGTATACCCGGTGAGTTCAAGTTCAACCTGGGATTCACAGGGATCTCCAAACACACAGCAGAGAAGGTTCTCAACAGGTATCGGGGCACCAAAGGCTTGGGGGATCCCCACCCCAAGCCCACCCTTTCTGCTGGTGCAAAGTTAAGACTTTGCTTAATGGTCTCCCAGTAAGGGTTTTCATGTGTTTTGTTTTGTCTTTTCTGACTTGGTTTCTGTATATCCCAAAGGTCTTTGATGGGGCCCCTGTGACTCACTGGTGACCCTGTCTGGACTTTCTCCCTCCAGATAGCATCTGGGTGACTCATGCCCATGACACCTGGGAGCCCAGTGGAGGGACTGTTTGTCCAGGCCTTGCTCTTCCTGGAACGCCACCCAAAAGCTGGTGGCAGCCATTCCTAAGCTCCTCTCCAGGAGCCCCCAGAAACGACAAGTTGACCTCTCTTCATTTAGCTGGCACATAGCTAAAACGATCCAGTCCATTCCGGGAATGAGAATGAAGAGGTGACCCCAGCCTAGAGGTCAAAGCAGGCCAGAGGCGCCCATCCCAGAAGGCGGGGTTGGCCCCGGCCGGGAGCTTGCTCCCCTCCTCCAAGTCAGCTCTAGGCCCGGGTCACCTTTGCTCCACTCTCTGAAGGGAACGTTCCTCTGGGTTGCAATGCCTCCTCTCACTGCTCAGGGCTCCACCTCACATACAGAAAGCACCAGGGGTCACTGTGGGGGCCGCTGCCCATGAGGCAGCCAGAGCAGAGATCACCAGGGATACGAGGCTGTCAGATGCTCCACAGCCTCAACCTTGGTCGGTCGTTGTTCTTAACTTCAGAAGCTGCCACACGTCCTTGTTTTTACTTCAGAAGCTGCCACACTTCCTTGTTTTTACTTCAGACGCTGCCACACTTCCTTCGGAGCAGAGACAAATATCTGGATGTTCAAGTTGCACTGAAACCTGTGACAGGGACACAGCCTTGTCCGGGAAGTTGTGGGAATGGGACATCGGGGCATCCTTTGATCCCTGTTGTGCTGATCGGCTTGAGGAACTCAGGAACTCACAAGCCCCTGCTGGATACCCGGATTTTCTCTTCCAGTCAACAAGGAAGAGGTGGGAACAGGTCTACACCTGAAGACACCAGGCTTCCTGAGTCTCTTGACCTGTGACATCAGAGCTACTCTGACGGGTCCCCTTGGCCACCTCCTTTCTTAGATCTCCGAGTGTGGACAGTTCCAAAAGTGTAACTCTGCAAGAACCAAACCCAGGGAGGCAAGGATGAGCGAGACACACCACCTTTCACAAAGTCGATTTCTAGGGGGGTTTATTGAGATCTCGAACGACGGCTTCCTTCAGCTAACCCTTCTGTGGCTGTTTTAGGAAATGCTGATTTTCTTTCTTTCTTTCTTTTTTTAAGTGCCATTCATAGAAACATGTGCTGGGTTTATTGTTATTACTTTGAAATGAATGTTTTAGGCATTTGTCTGTTTTGGTTTTCTCGTGTGGTTAAAAAAATGGTACACAGAATCATATGAATAAGATCTCCTGTGGGTTTTAATTACAGTTGAAAATGAAACCAGGAAAATGGCCCGGCAGCTAACTGTGCTTGCCACACAAACATGATGACCGCCTGAGTGAGGGTCCCCAGCACCCATTTCAAAAGCCATGTGCGCCTTTAGTCCCGCTGCTGGTGGAGTAGAGAGGAGATAGGACAAGCTACCAGCCTAACCAAAAAAACAGGGAACTCCAGTTTCTGTGAGAGACCCCGTCTCAAAGGAGTAGGGTGGAGAGTTATAGAGGAAGCACACACCTACACACACATGCACACGCACATACACTCCACCACCATCACATGCACACGCACACTAAAGGAGCACTCCCCATGCCAAGGTAAAAAACTGAGCTCATAATCCCAGGAAGTCACTTTTGGGGGGATTACAGAGGCCAAGTGGGTGCCCCTGACATCAGACACCCAGTGCCTCACCTGTGTTTGCAAAAACAGCTTGTCTAAGGAAAGCAGCTAACTTCTTCATTCTGGTTTCTTAACCTTAGCTACGAAGACCTCAGTCTGAAGCACTAAGCTGGGGTCCTCTGGACTCTGGTCATTGTGTGTTCTGTGCCTTAATCACAGTGTGGCCATAACTTGAGACACCACCTCTTGCATTAAAGAAAGTTTTCTCTAGCTGTCTGAGTTCATCTAAGTTCTTAGCTTGTATTTCGTCCTACAAAATTAATTCTTATTCATCCTTACACACACACACACACACACACACACAATCCCAGTATCTGGGTAATGTAAATAGAAAGATTTAAAGTTGGAGGCCAGCCTGGACTACACAGTAAGATAGACCACTTCTCAAAAAACACAAAACAGAAACAAAGTTTCTGAAAAGTTTCAAGATTCACAAGATCTCTCCCCAGAGTTACACTCTTAAAAGAAAAAAACAAAAACAAAAACAACTGCTGGAAGAGGTCCACCCGCCAAGCTGTCTGCATGTCCGGGAGGGAGCTCCGGGGACCTAACTTCCATAAACCATCACCTGCGCTGGAGTGGACTTTACAGTGACACAGCAGCCTTCAAGTCACCCTGTTCCTCTGACCCATCACCCTTGTAATAACCTCAGTGAAGGTCTTGGGTGGAACCATTCTTTAGTCTGTCATCACATTTTTTAATTGTTTTTAGATTGATTTATTGTATTTCATGTGTAGGCTCGTGGTTTGCCTGTGTGTGTGTGTGTGTGTGTGTGTGTGTGTGTGTGTGTGTGTGTGTGTGTACCATGAGCATATATAGTGCTAGATCCCTTGGAACTGGAGTTGTGAATGGTTGTGATCTACCGTATGGGTGCTGAGAATTGAACCCAGGTCCTCTGCAAGAGCAACCAGTGCTCTTACCCGCTGAGCCAGCCTTATCTTCAAATATTTATTGTCATCTCTCCAAATAGCAGACTCACCCAACTGGACTACATTTCCCAGGATTCCTTGCAGCTAAGTGAGGTCACATGACAAGACCAAACTAATTGCCACCTGGGATTTGAACCAATGCCCTTCAGAGGGGTATGCCTCTGCATCTCTTCCTTACTCAGTAATGGGTGTGGATTCGGCACTATGCTAGGGAACTAAGCAGATGAGAGACAGTCATTGGAGCCACATTGGGCCACTGTCCCCAAGTGTCATGGAGAAGGCATTCAAATTCTATCTCACTGAAGCCCCGGCATTTGTGGGCACTTTTACTGACGTGTTATTTGCAAGTGTAATTCTCAATTTTTAGAGTACTTTTGTCATTGTTGCTGTTTTTGAGACAGTCTTACTCTGTAGGTCACACTCCTTCTGCCTCATCTTTCAGAGGACTGGGGTTACAGGCCCCCCTCTATCCATCTCCTACTCCCCTGCACGCTCACCCACCCCTACTTCTGTGAATGGAGGACTAATCTGTAAACCAAAGGCCTTTGGGGCCACCTTTCCTCTGTGGTGTTGACTTGCAGAATAAAGTACCCCTGAGAGACGTCCTCAGCCTATGACAGCTCATGGGACAGAGGCGGCCTGAGTCTGCAACGTGAATCTGAGAAGAAATGGGAGCAAGCCAGGATGCACGGTTTTCTGGGGGGTCTCGGGAACCAATGGAAACGATTTGTGTCGGGGTAACCCACAGAGGCTTCGCTGTGATACTGATGAGGCTGAGAAACCAGACTGCAGACTCTACGGCCAGATATATGGCACACTGTCCTTTATCTTCACAGGCAATGTCACAGAAGGAGCTAATGGTCCCCAGCGGCTGTCACCCAGAGGGAGAATCCTAGTAGCACACTCTCTGACTCTGCGTTAGTCATTGGTGAGTGACAACGCTGATCGGGGTTAAAGGTGGCCCTGCCTGAGTGGTTAGTTTGGATGTGAAAAGAGTCAAAGTCATCCTTCAATCATTGACTAGACACGGGAGTGTCCAGAAACACCCAGAGATCCCAGGCACTGAAAAAAAGTTCTGGAACACCATAAGGACCATATGTCAAGACTCTGTCCTCCCTGAGCCTATGTTTGCTTATGGGGAAACGGTAAAAAGATTAGCGGGATACTCTAACAGGGTGACTTTCAAAGGGGCAAGCACTGGGAGGGGCATTAGCAGCTGGGACACTGGGAGGAAGTGGAGGAAGGACGTCCTTGCACAGCAGGGTCAGGAAAAAGCATCCCATGACATTAGATTTGAACTGTGAAACACAGCCAGACCTGTGGCAATGAAGAGAAGGGGGATCCCAAGGAACCCTAAGTGCAAAGGTCATGGGGGCAGCAGCGAGGGCTGTCCTAGGAACAGGCAGAGGCTGGTGTGCCAGGTGTGAGCATGAAGAGGGGTAGGGGTTGGGTCATGGGATACCAAAAGGGTTCGATTCTGTTCTTCGCTTTGGATCCAGAAGAAAAAGGTGACCTCATGGGATTTGCCCACGACGAGGTTGGCTAATGAGGTGAAGGAGGAGTCACAGGAGAGGAATCTGAGGGGATGGACCTGGCCACTGAGTGGTTCAGGGCCAGTGATGGCTGTAGCAGACGGGGGGGGGCGCGTTTTGTGATGGAAATAAAGCCCAGAGGACTGACTTGTGGGCTGGGCAGTGAGAAGAGAAGCCAGAATGACTCCTGGATCCTGAATAGAGCAGGCAGATGTCAGGCGTTGGCTGTGTTTCTTGTAGTTGTGACCAAACACGTAACCAAAAAAAAAAAAAAAAAAAAAGAAGCAACTCGAGGGAGGAAGGGCGTATGGTGTTGGCGCACAGACTGAGGGGTTGCAGTCCAGCATGGCGGAGAACACAAAGGGGCAGCCAGGCAGCCGGCCTGGTGGTGGCTGGAGACCGCGCTGGAAGCCCTGGCCTCTTAGGAGAACAAGAGAACAGAGGGCCAGCAGGACGGATGCTGCAAAAATCTCGAAGCTTGTCAGCCACTGCCTGGTACAGCGTTTTACTCCTTACCTTGCCCCCCTCCTCCCCGGCAGCCTTGATAAGACCCCCCCCAATTACTTACAACACAACAAAAGTTCTCTGACCTCCAAGAACACTCGAGACTGTGCCGGGGCTCGCTCACTCTCGAGACAGAGCATCTCTTCTGTTGTGTCACTTTGGTGATGCCCACACTTGGGTCTGTCCGGGATGGGGGGACCCTATCTTTTCACACAACACAATTCGCACCCACACAGGGAGCCGACAGAACCAAAGATGAGTTGGGGAGGAGTGTGGGAGCATGGTCCTGGCTGGAGGCAACAAGGCACGCACCTGAGGCAGAGAAGCCTGATGGGCGGGGAGCACCCTCGGAGGAAATTCTTATAGAGTTGTCCCCTTCCTAGACCACGTGTGTTAGCGCGCCTTTGTATGACAGAGGTTGCACGGTTCTTGCTGTGCATCGTGAGGTATGCGGACTAAGGCTGAGCCATCAGAATCAGGAGCGCCCGTGAGAGAATCCCGGGACTGCAGTCTCCGTCTACATGCGGTATGCCTGCTTGGCGGGTGAAGTCCACCACATATATATATGGAGATTCCCTGAAGGCAGCTAAAAATGGCTTCGAGGAAATGTTGCCATCTTTGAGATTTTTTTTTTTTTTTTTTTTTTTTTTTTGCAGAAAGGTCGAGACAAGCAGCGGCAGAGGCTTCGTAGTTAGAAGGTGGGTTGCGCATAGCCAGAAAACGCATCTGAGGCCAAGATGGCAGCCGAGCAGGAAGTTGTGTGCGTCAAGCAGGAAGTTCTTTGTGTCAAGGAGCAATTACAGCAAGAAAGGGGGGGTGTGGCGGCATCCTCCATGTTGGCCACCGATCAGACAGGTAAAGTAGGTAAAGAGAGGATGAGATGGAGGTGTTGTCTTGCCAGGGCCAGAGGGAAAAGATAGCACAGTTAGAGCCGTGCTCAGAAGCCCTTCCTGGGACCCAAGAACTTGGAACCCATTGGGAGATTCAGAGATCGAGGAAGAGAAGATGGTAAAATCGATAGAGGATCCAACCTTTAGTAGGAAAGGAGGGAAAAACCTCTAACCCAGTATGCAGGTGGGAGCATCAGCCTTGGTTTGGTGCAAGAAACTAGTGTGATCAGGAAATGCTCAGCCCTTGAGTTGCTGAGAGTTAGGGGAGGCTTTCGAATGAAGGAGCCTGTCTCAGGCTGGGTTAGCAAGGCTGTAGGACATGGCAGTGGACAGGATCGGTCCAGCTGCCGTGGAAGAAGGAAAAGTGGGTGATATAAACCTCCCATCCCTCCTTAAGGCGAAGGCGAACTCTGAGACACTGGTGGAAGTCAACCCTGGATGGACTGACTGATCAAAGCCATTAGGAACACTCAGTTATCTCTAAAGTCCCCACAAGTATCAGGAGCCGGGGGAACATAGAGTGTTGTGCAGCGGATGGTTGGAGAAAAGACCTCTTAGAAATCACGAGGCAGGGAACTTATAGGGCTGTAAGGGGAGTATCTAGGGGTATGCAGCAGTCTCAGGATTGGTGCACTTCCAGGCTTGAACGACCTGCCCTGTGTTGATTGGTCAACTGGTTGTTATGACCCATAGGCCCTCCCAGGGCGGATGCTATGCTCTGTACGTCACTGTTGTGCACTTGTCCATAAAGCACACCCAGAGCCGTAAAGCACAGCCCCACCAGCTAACTTCTGATTGGTTCCTTGCCTCGAGAAGGGCGTCTGGCCTCCGAGGTCAGGGGAGCACATGGTAGCCTGTCACAGCTGCCAAAACAGGGGTGTGGGGGGCGGGGTTGGTCCCTTCAAGAGGAGGGGCAGATGCTATTGAGGGAAGTGGGGATAAGAGAAGTTGGAACCCCACTGGGCCACAAAGAAAGGTGTTCACCTAGGAGTTAAAGAAAAGGTTGACCCAGGGAAGGACCTCAAGAGCAGTGTGGAACTTCATTGATTTTTGCTGAGCCCTGTGGTGGGACAAGATCATTATGAAACAGGACAAGTTTTGACAGGTCTCAGTGGCTTAGAGCAGCGTGTGAAGGGCGTCTGTCTGTCTGTGAAGTGAGAGAGCAGCCTAAGGAGGTAAGAAGATGGTAGCGCAGAGAAAGAAGCCCGCCTGGGTTCCTCAAAGGCAAATGTGTGAAGATCTGGGAGTTCCCAAGGGGAAAAAGAAAATGACAGAAAGCCAAACTGTGTGCTATGGAGCTTCCGCACGGCGTTAAATGGCAAGGAGCAGCATGCAGAAGACACGGGAGACAGAATAATTCAAATGAAGATGATCAAGCCTGTCCCCAGGTGGTAATTATCACACACACACACACACACACACACACACACACACACACACACACACACACACACACACACACTGAGGAGGGTATGTTTCCCTCCAGCAGAAGGTTTTGCTAGGGGTGGAAATGGTTTGCCCAGTCGGGAACTGCCCCAACAGCCAGGCCTGGCGAATGAGGAGGTAAACAGCTATGGCTACATCCACAGAGCCTGTCTGGCCTGGGGAGCCAGCAGGTGCAGTATGGGAGACCAAGACCATATTTCCTTTCGACCCTGAGCAGATCTGGGCAGATTGAGTCAGATCCACTGAATTCATCGAGTACGCAGAAACACCGGGAGGCTCCGTGGAAGAGTCAGTCCCGGGATGTGGAAATATTGTAGCTCAGAGAGACTGACTGGGGACTGCGGGGAGCTAATTAAGTTATCCACGCTCGGTACCCAGCCTTGATCTGGGGAGGAAGCAACCGATACAAATGGATGGAACCTTTCCACGTGCAGACCTCGCTGGTGTTCCGCCTTAGTCATCATAGTGTGAGCTTCTGGGATCGCCTGACCCTTGCTGGGAACCGATGGCAACAGGGCTTTGACGGTGCCTCACCGAGGTGATCTTTGTAGCTCCTCTACTTGTTATGGGATGGTGATTTGGGGTGTTGCCTTGTCCTGACCATCCTCTGGGGAAAAAAAGTTTTTTGATGTATAGATGACATAATGATAGATTTGGAAAGTCACCGGAGAGACAACCAGCTACAATGACACTTTAACCTACCTTACAACCTACAACGGGTGAGGGTGAAAAGGGACACTCGCAGAGGCCACACGGTGATTGAAAACCCAATGTCAGGAGTGGGCTACCTTCCTGTGAGTTGTTGTTGGCCTGGGAAGCCCCTGAGTGCACAAATCATAAAAGCTGTTGGGACCACTATTGGTTGCATGCTAGAACTAGACAGTAAGACCCCATTGAGACATCACCTGTGCATGTTCTGACTGCAGGGCAGGTAAAAGGGAGGATCTGGAAACTCCCACCCTTCTGGCTGACTTTTGTTTTGTCAGAGGGGACCATGCAGGCTGCTGGCGGAGAATTGTCACCAACATCTCTGTGTGCCAAAATCCCAAAACGCCAGGCAGGACGTTCCTGCCCGTGCAGTAGTGACTTAGCTATCATGAGTAAGGTCAGCAGCCTTTAACTTTAACACAAGAGGGAATTCACAGCTGGTACCGTAAACCATAACAGAAATCTGTGGCTAGGAAAAGTCACGGGTCCCAATGATGAAGCAACTTCTATGGTCTTACTAGATGGATGTGATGTGTCTGTCAAAGTCCCTGTAAGCATGTGTGTTTACACACCCATAGATCACTGTGTAAAGCATGTGTGTTTCTGCCCATAGGTCGCTGTAGCTGTCAGTCTGATTATGTAATCACCCAGGGAAGCTCCTGAGAACAGTCGACTGTTACCATAGCATGGCGGCCTATTTCTTACCCGTGGGTGAGCATCGATAGTCACCCCCATCCAAGGCTCAGGGATCACTGAGGAGGAGGAAGTAGAAACAAATGGTAAGAAGGGGCAGAACGTTGTGGAACAGTCCTCTCTGAGATGCAAACATTCCATCCCGCAGGAAAGCTCTTTAAACTGGATGGGGGGGACCTCAAAATAACTTCAGGAAGTCCCTGAAGCTGACCAGATCCACTTGGAACCCTCCTGCCAGAGTAAACAGTGAAAACGGAGAGTCCCACTCAGACAAGCTGAGCTGAAAAGACTGCTCTCAAGAGAACAGCTGTGAAGAGACCAGACCAGCTGCCTGGAAGAGGATTAGGCCAGCTGAGACACCTGGAAAGGACGCTCTCCAACCTGTTGAGCTGCCTGCAGGCTGTGCAGTGTGCTCCAAGTTCCCAGCTTTGTGAGCCGTCACCCTTGCTGGGGTGGGCTTTGGTGACGCAGCTGTCTTTGAGTCATTTCTGATCCCGTAAGTGACTTCTAACCCATATCCCTATAGGTAACTCCAATAAAACTCATTGGTTTACCAAACTGGACTTTTGGTGATATCTGTACTTTGGTCTGTTGTGAGATCCCTATCTGGGGTGAATAGACGTATGTGGTGTCTGTGTGTGTGTGTGTGTGTGTGTGTGTGTGTGTGTGTGTGTGTGCACAAGCGCACGTGCTGTATCTCTCCAGGAAAAATTTCATCACACAACATCTACACGTTTGCCACGAGCTTGTCTCTGACTTTGATCCTATGGCAGTCACCTGGCTGGTCTCCTGTAGGGTCACTCTGTGTATGACTGAATTTCTGGGTGCCCATCAGCCCTCCTGCAGACCAGCACATAGTCTGGAAGAAACCCCAGGGTGGTCCAGGTGGCTACTATAGGGACTAGCCTCGCAAGGTAGGAGGGAGCCATACCTGATGCAGAGAGGGGTACAGGCAGGGGAGAAAGGCCTGGTTCCCCCAGAAGCCCAGAATGAGAGTGAGACCCTGATGCACACCAACATGGAATCCAAAGCAGGGGACAGTTCAGTTTTGGATCCCAGACTAGACGTGCCCAGAGCTTACTGAGACTGTACTCCATGTTGAGGGGTCCCCAGAGACCCAGTTCTGAGAACCTAGAAATGGCAGAAGCTGGGAAACTCACATGATCCCTCCACTCTTTTGGATTTTCTTGTCCCTGACACTGTTGTGAGAGTTTCTGGGAAACAGTGTCACCAAACTTTTCACTTGGGGAGAGGAAAGTTTATTTATTGTGCCTCTTGCTTTCATTAACAAGCTATTGGTTCAACTTTGTAAGCTCTTAATTTTTTTTTCACTGTTTCTCACAGATGAGGTGTAGAGACTGGTCATCCCCTAGGGCTCGAAGTTAGCATTCCAACATATAATTGCCTCTATAAACTGAATGCTGACCCACTGGCTACTATTGGTTTTAGGAATCCTTCCCTCTCTCTCCCTCTCCCTCTCCCTCTCCCTCTCCCTCTCCCTCTCTCTCTCCCTCTCCCTCCCTCCCTCCCTCCCTCTCTCTCTCTCTCTCTCTCTCTCTCTCGCTCTGTCTCTATCTATCTATCTATCTATCTATCTATCACTGTGTGTGTCTCTCTCCATCTCTCCCCCCCCCCCCACTCTCTCCAGGGTCCCACTCTGCAGCCCTAGCTGGCCTGGAAGCCTCATGTAGATCAGTCTGGACCTGAGCATACACCTATGCTTTCAGAGTCCTGGGACCAAAGCCCCCGACCCACCATGCTGGGCTGCTCTCATTTTCATGGACAAATGAAAGCACTAAGTCTCTGCCTGGTTAATCGCTTTACTCTTTACACCTTAAAAGTTTGTTTTTTACTCTCAACTGTCTTGATAAGACCCTCATTTTCTTAGAAAGTTTCTCATCTTGGCTTCCAACGTTCTCTGTATCATACTGCCACTTCCCACAGGAGAGCTGTACTAATTTTCTGGGATCGTCATAACTAATTGTACAAATAAAGCATCTTAAACGAGAGAACCCTACTGCTTCACTGTTCTATAACCCAGAAGTCCAGAGCCAAGGTGTCAACAAGGGCCTTGACCAGCACTGCAGGCCTCCAGGGAATATCCTTCCCCCCCTCTCCCAACTTCTGGTGGCCCCAGGCATCCCTTGGCTTATGGCTGCATCACTTTAATCGGTCACCATCTTTAGCTGCCTCCATGCCTTGCCTCTGAGAGTTCCTCCTAGGGCTATTGTCACTGGACCAAGCTCCACCAGAGTAGCCCAGGGTGGCCTCATCGTCGGTTCCCTGTTGTGGCCGCAAAGTCCTTTTATCCAAATAAGGTCATAGTTAGATGGGGGCAGGCGGGGTCCACACCTCACCCCCTGCAGGACCACACGCCATCCTTTGTGGAAAATGACTGTGCATCCAAACTCGTGCTGTCTGGAAAGGAGGCTATGTTTGATGTGTTCCTGTTAGCCGCATGGCTGAGGCAATTCAGACTCCCGAGCTCCAGAACACCTTTCGGAGGGGCATCTAGGCTCCTGAACCACGAGAGCAAATCCAAAGAGCATCAGACCTGCGCGCCCTTCTGCAAAGCAAAGGCAGGCCATGAGCTGACAGCTAGTATGTCTGCATAAAGAGCAGAGGGCCAAAGGGCCACGGAGTCACTAGTCACGTCTCACGCATTGAGGAGGGTGACAGGGCCTGTTCTACCTATCACAGGGAAAGGGGTGAGGGGTGGTGTCACGGGTCACATACACACACACACACACACACACACACACACACACACACACACACACGGCTCCATTCTGTCTGTCTGTGTGGGAGGACACCGCAGAGAAGAACTTGGAGCTAGTGTCCAGGCTCCCAGGAGCTGGCTCTGCAACTTAAGGCAAGTGACTTACACTGGAGGTGGTGATGCCTTCCAAAAAGCAACGTCACTGAAGGCCGTGGCTGGCAATAAAAAGTATGATACAAACGATGGGCCTGCTTTCTTTAGGATACTTGTGCAATTGTGTGGAATAGAATGAAAGAGATGTCACAAACTGCCAGTGAAATATCTAAAGAACACACACAGGACAAAATGCAGACCGATAAATAATAATCTTAACTGACTCCTAAGAGCTCTATCAAGATTCCTACTAATAAATTTGAAGCTGATGTCCCAAATTTTATTCCTCCTTTTCCTTATACCAAGTTCCAATCTGAGCTGAATAAAAACCTTGAATTATACAGTGAATCTATTCTGTCGGTATTTATGTTGATTACATTTATAGACAGGTAAGAGTAGTCCTCAATGAGAAACATCAATGAAAAGAGTGGCAAAACACAGAGATTGCATGGAGTCAATTGACATATTTTTAAATGTTATTGTGAAATCACCATATAAATGGCAGATAATTCAAATATCCTCTTGTTGGATTAAATTCTAATTACATTACGTCCATTCTTCCGTTTCTTCCATGCGACCTCTCCCAGACCCCTCTCACAAACCACTCCCATGTTACCTCCCTACTCCTCTTTAATGTAATGATCACGTTTCCTTTGATTTTATATATATATATACATATATATATGTATGTATGTATATATATGGACACACACAAGTGCATAATGTTATATATCATAATTATAATAAATGTATAACTTATAGGAAAAAATGATGGGCCTAACAAGATGACTCAGCAGGTAGAGACGCTTGTCACCAATCCTGGTGACCCGAGTTTAACTCCTGGAACCCAGATGGTGGAAGAAAAGAAATGACTCCCACAAGTTACCCTCTGACCTCAGACACACACACACACACTATGTACAATTCATTGATTCATCAAAAACACCCCATAAATGAGAATTCTGTCATGATAGTTTTTTACCAGTTAGCAAAGTACATCAATTATATACTCTTAATCCTCAAATTCACGTGCTGGCAGTACTCGGAGGCAGGGCCTTCAGGAGGTTTTCAGGGGTTCGATGAGGTCATGAAAGTGGGACCCATGTGGATTTAGGGGCTTCATCAGGAGAGAGCCGCATGGGCGGGCCCTGCCTCTCGTAGCTACGGCAACACAGCCACGCTCTGTTGCAGAAAGAACACATAAAGGCAGACGTGAAACTGTGTGAGGAAGAAAAAAAAGGGGGTCAAATGGGAGAGAGTGGGGGGACAAGAAGGAGGGGAGCACAACCCAGCAGAATGTGCCGGGAGCACCCTAAGCACTTGCATGAAAACCGCCTCAGTAACGCCACATAACAAATTCAAAGTCAGCTCAAAATAAGCGCGCTGCCAGCAAGTCCTAGGTGTCTGGAAATGAAAGACAAGATGTCCAATGGTTTATGCTAAGAGAATGCGTCTGCATTGCCTATGTGTGTGTGTGTGTGTGTGTGTGTGTGTGTGTGTGCGTGCATGTGTGTGTGTGTGCATGTGTTTATTGCAACTGAGTGCTAAGAGATCTCTGTCTATCTCTCTCAGTAAAGAGGAAGCAGGCTTATATACAGGCTTACAGCACGGTGGAGAAACCCCGGGTGTAAGAGTCTGTGTTTTCCTCATACTAGATGTTGATGTCAGGTGGGCAAGGCCTGGGCTGCAAGCCAGGACCAGAGAGCAGGATGCACCTGTGGCTATCAGCTGACAAGCAATGCACAGAGATCCGTGGGGGCTGGGACCCCGATACGAGCAAACCCAAAAGCACAGGAAGAAGACCCCACCAGATGTCAGCTTCCACGCTCTTGGATTTCCAACCTCTACGACTGTGGGCTCAGTGAAGGTTGGCTTCTGGATGACTCGGCCTTAAATGCCTCAATGCAGCAACAGAACGCAGTTACACCATCTTTTTAACTGAGGGAACTCTATGTCGGTGCCTACTGACTGACATCTTACGTCTGCATTTGAAGGGTGACGAAAAGCCACCGAGAAGATCTGGGGTGATCTGTTCCACGGGTATTTATTAAAATACCATGCCAGGAGGTGTCCCAAGCCCCTGAGAAAGTTAGTGCCAAAGCAGACACAATTCTGGCCCCAATGGCATGGAATACATGCCGTGGAGAGACAAAGAGTGAATTAACAAGGCAAAACAATGCATTAATTAATTGAAAGAAAGGACTAGGATGTGTGGGAGAATACTTGCCTAGCAAGGGGCAGCAAGGTCCCATCTTCTGCATGGCAAAACAGTCTGAACCATAAAGAACACTAAATAGCATCTGCGGTATAAGAAAAATAAATACATCTACATGTTGTCCTCAAGCACGTTGGAAAAAAAATGACACAGAGTGGCCAGGGAAGGCCTCCCAGGTAGCTTCTTAGTTTAGCTGATGTGGATTTAGCTAAGGTCAGGGAGTGGATGGATTCTTAGGAGAGAACAGGTCAAGGAAGCCTCTTGTCTGGCAGTTGGGGGGTTGGGGTGTGGGTAGGGGTTGTACTAAGGCCTGTGGAGCAGCCCAGAGTGGGGGAGACGGCCACAGTGGAGAGGTGGGCCAAAAGGAGCCGTGGAGGAGGCCCTTGAACTTCGGGGTCACACGGCCCCTTGAGGAAAGAACTCCGGCTTTCCTCTGAGGCACACCTAGAAGGCTTTAGCCGAGGAAGGGCTGGCTGATAAGGACACAGCCCCTCTTGTCAGAGCCTCTAGAAGAAGTCGTAGAAGCATTCAGATTCACAAGTTCTACCGAAAAGTCATTCTCTAAATGTCAAATGCCCGCCTTCCTCCCCACTAAAGTATAGCAGGTGGTTCTTGGCAGGGGAACGGTCCATTCCTTCCGACACAAACACGGAAGGGTGGGATGGAAAGGGAGGGGGGGAGGCACACTTCGCTAAGTTTAGTCAGCCTTCGCACTTGCTACCGAGAAGCACATATGCTCGAGCTCAGCGCCGGAAGAGGGTTGCCATTGTCTCTCCCGACACACAGCACAGCTATTTTTGGGGCGGCCAAATGTCTGGAGGAGGCTCCGCTACTCCCCACTCTGCCAGGAAGGAGGCTTAAGGGGGCAGAGAAGGGACATGAGGGGGGCTGGAGGACAGCTCCCGATGGGTTGTCCCC
This sequence comes from Mesocricetus auratus, assembly GCF_017639785.1. Classification (NCBI taxonomy): domain Eukaryota; kingdom Metazoa; phylum Chordata; class Mammalia; order Rodentia; family Cricetidae; genus Mesocricetus; species Mesocricetus auratus. The sequence continues at coordinate 2,287,617 of NW_024429192.1, read as the reverse complement.
ATGGCCTTGTCTTTTCCTTCCCAATTCAGGCTGGTCCAAGAAAAGGGACAGGGAGCTGTGTCCTCACCACAGTGTTAAACACCCCCACACAGTTCAGCCGTCACCACAGGCCAGCTACTTCCCATGTATCTGCCCACAGAAATAGGATAATTGACTACGATAAAAAGGGAAACAGCAAGACCTGCCTTTGCAGCAGGGGCTGCTGGCTTCCTGCGCCTTACATGCCCCTCCCGGGCCTGAGTCGGGAGTCCCAGTGCAAAATGAAAGAAAGAATCTCTTGCTCATAATCTGTGACCTCCAAGACGGCAATAGCCACAGCCGGAGTCCAAACGGGGAGTTTTCTTTGCTAGGAAACTGGAGGTAACTCCAGCATTCAGTGGGAATCTACCATAAGACAAGGGCTGTTGATCTTCATTGAAAACTAAGAAAGGAGTGTGGCCCTCCTCCTCCTCTTCCTCCTTAGACTGCATCAAATATCGTATTTAATTTGGCTGCACCGGGGGTGGAGAGATGGCTCCGTGGTTACGAGTGGCAAGGTGACCCAGGTTCAGATCCCAGCACCCATATGAGGCAGCCCACAACTCTGTAACTCCAACTCCAGGGGCTCCAACACCCTCTTCTGGCCTCTGTGGGCATGCAGACACACACAGAGATTAAAAAAGAAAACACAAACATAAAAGGAACGGATGGTGGGTTTTGCACTTGAAGACGGCATGGGTCTGGAGCAGAGCACATGGAGAGGTAACTACACAGCCGTGGGAGCTGGGGTGCACGTAGCCCAGCTATTCTGGGATAGACACGCTACTAAGAACCCGCGTTCCGGGGCGTGGGGAGCCTCCCGGTAGCTAAGAACCCGTTCCTCAGAGGCATCACCAGGCCCTGAGGCCATCACTTGTGCCTCAGACTTCCAGGTCCCAGAACTGGGAGATCCAAGTTCCCACTGTCCACAAACCCCTCAGCGTGTTCAACAGTTCCCCGGGACCGCAGCGAACTTACCCCTTCTACATCAGTTTACGTCAGCACGACAGTTTTTGAAGCTTGGAACTGAACTATCCCACTCTCTTAATGATTTCCTCCCGTGCCTACGTGAGCCATCACATTACTCTTTTGGTCTTTTCACGGGCATCGCCCCTTAATCCAGGCTTTGTCTCGCCTCCGAAGGATTGTCACAGCCTGAAGTTTCCTTAAGCATCTGCTGGTGGGCCTGACAGAACCATGACCAACTCCTTAGTTTATTTGTGGTTCCGTGATCCTGGTTACTCAGAGCAAATGGAGGAGTCATGTTTGATTCAGAGAGAGGAGAGAGAGAGAATCATATATCTGTACAGGTCTGACTCAGAACAGACACATTTATTTAGAGATTATCAATTTTACAAACGCCACGGTTTTTTTTTTAATTACAAGTTCAGCTGTTTCAGACACGCCTAAGGCGCACCACCCGGCAGGTTAACATCACAGCGGATTCTCACGACCGTTGATGCGCTTCAAGAAGAGACCCTTAGCCTTATAAGGGAAACAGCTGTGGAGGGTGACAGTGCGGTAGACACGGGGCAGCAACCGAGGCCAGAGGCGTGGCCCAGTCCTGTCTAGGAAACTGCCAAATGTCCCTGAGAAGGGAGACGCACCTCCTTAGGCCTCAGTTTCCTTTCCCGTAAACTCGGGCATTGGCCTTATTTCCTGGCTCTGTAGTTTTCCAGCTCCAATCCTAGGTCTTTCTAACTACCAAAGCCATGACTCCTGTTGACAGCATTGGTCTTGACCCTCCCTGCTGTGAGGGTATAGGGTATGCAGCCGTCAGGGGGTAAGGCTTGGGAGGCATCAAGCAAAACCTCGCAGGGCAGAAAGATGGCTGTTACCATTCCATACTTTCAGTTCGCCTTTGTCCTGAGCTCAGGAAACCAGGGACTGGGGTAGAGACTCGGGTCAGAGAGGCAAAGAAACTTGCCCGCAGGGCCACAGCTGTATAGCCAGCAGGAGGCTGAGTGAGGGCAATTCCAGGCAATGTGGCTCAACAGCTGCCCTCAGAGGTTAGGCTAGCAGGGCTCTATGCAAGGAGTCCGTCCTCATGCCTAGGGCCCTAAGAGACACCAGAGGCCTCGGGCCAGCAGAAAACATGCCAGAGGGAGAGCAGGAAAAGGTTTTTTTTCTCCCCTCCCAGGGCTGTCCATATTGACATTGCAGAAGCCCCAGGACCCAAGAAACATTTCTTTGGTGGGAGGCTAGCCTGCCTGATGCCACCTCACACAGATTCCTGGTACCCATGCGAGCCCACAAACTGGCAAGAGGGGGCTGGCATGGGGAGGTGTGGGGTTAGAAATCCTGGCTTTGTCTTCACCTTGATCTGTGTCGGGTCCCTACTCCCTGGCACACCCCAGGCACACAGGAATTGCGGTAATTCCAACTCTCTACACGTTGTTCCAGGCCTCACCACCCACCTCTCCCTCCATACCCTCTGGGTTCAAAGGGTCCCACTCTGTGGGACCTTGCAACCCTCCCCCCTTTCCTTTTGCCTCTCCAAGGGTCAGGAACTCAGCCTCAATCCTCTTCGCCCTCTTGCCCCCCCCATCACACACACTTTGTGTTTGCCGAGTGAATGAACGGTACACCTCAGACTCAGTGTTTGACTTGGACCTGGGAACCCCCTGAGATGGTGCTATTGACAGGATCACAGGGTAAACAGAAACCAGCCTCCCAGGAGGCCGCACTGTTTCTGAAAGGGGGAGGGCTTAGGGAGTTAATCTTTTATTTATTTTTCCCTCATAATGGTGTCCTGATTCCAAAGAACCCTGTCCGCATTTCACTCTCCAGGCATTTCGTATTTATGCTATCTCATATTTACGGCTCCCTTCTGTTCAGAGTAGGGGCTACACCTGCCCTCACACCCCGCCTCCGCCGTCCACCTGCTCACTCTGCTCAGGAACCTTCCCAGCTTCCATTTCCTCCTAACGCCACTGACTTTTGATCTCGGAGCGGAGGGGTGTGCTTTTATTAGATTCAATTTGCAGGAAGGCCCCCAGGTTCCCTGTGAATCGAGCCGTAATGGTCAATGAATAATCACAGGGCTCAGGCAGGCTTCAGTAGCTAGGAAACCACCCAAGAGAAGGGGGTGGGGCGGGGGAGCAGTCAGAAACGGTGAATCTGTATCCGTTATGTTCCTAAGCGTGTACCTGCCCAAGGCTGAGGTGGATCAACCGCCAGACGGCCCAGGCTAGAGGATGCTTGAGCCAACTCTCCTTCCCCGGGGGTCAACCCATGTCTGCAGTCGCTTTAGATCAGATTTTACATACTTAGAACCATCAGGGTTGGGGTTGCTTCCCGGGATGCCTTCCTTCATTTCCATGCATGTGATGGGGTTGTTGCTGTTGTTGTTGTTTTATTTCTTCCCCAAAGATTTTCCCAAAATGCTCACCAAGGAAAGCTCAGGAAACTTACCATCCTATTATTTGGAGCCCATCTCTACCGAGTCCTCAGCCCTGCTGATGAATCCAGTCCAAGTTCACCTCGGTGACTAATTGAAGTCTAATGGCACAGGTGCCACCGTGACACTCATCATGTGACAACTTTTGTAGCTCTCTGCTCAGTGTTACTGTGCTGCCTTCCAACCGACAGTCTGAGAGGCCCTGAAAGGCGTGTGCTGTCTTGGCAGGCCCTGGGTGACTAAAGACGACCCAGCCACGAGTGCCCACAGTCTCTGGAGCACACGTGAAGGAAGAAAGGGGTCCCTTTTGGGGTACCCGAGCTCCAAGAGATCACTATTTTGTGTGCCAAGCTTCCCCTGGCACATGGAGGCAGGAGGGCACCCTCCTTCAGCTGGGACTGAAGTCCAGGCAAGTCAGTACCTTCCGCTACGTTAAAAAAAAAAAAGGTAACATATGCTGCTCCGTGTCTCCATGGTAACGGACTTGGGGAATCTGTATCCATTTATGGAGTTCCCTCCCCCCCCCCTCGACCTGGGTTCTCTGGTCTAGACCGGAATACTGCACTGAGAAGCCATGAGGAAATATCGATTCCGTCTGTACACGGCTGTTTTAGCTTAGTGGATTCGGGCCTTGGCTCCCGAAAAGGCGATGATATACCAGAGAGAAATATCAAGTGCAACAGGAACTCCATTGGCCTACAACTTCAGATGGGGTGTTGCCATGGAGACCGGGAGCCCTGCGTACCAGGGAAGCTGGGGTTTTCTACTCGCTTCCCGATAAGACTGTCCTTGGAGCGTACCAACCATCAGTCTCACGGCCTTGCCTAAGCTGGACATCTGCGATTCCACACGCATCTCTGGCATCCCCCTAAACTTTTCTGCTCAATACTGAACACAACACCGGCGCCTACAGAGCAAACGCGCAGGTTTCCGACCCTGAACTTGTCACTTTCCCACAGAAAGGAAAACTGCCCTACGGCCGGTGCTCTTGACCATGCGTTTGGAAGACCCACTCTGGACTTGGCATGTCTTCGACCTGCTAGATTAAAGTGTAACACCAATCAATGCCTTGATGAATTAATAAGGCTGGGTTGCTCAGCCAAGTGAGCGCTAAGGCTCGGCTCAGCTCTAGGGGGCGCCATCCCTACCGAGGCGGTAGGAGGGGCCTCCCCAGAGCCAAGCAGCTACGCCACGTTCTACTCTTCCACTTGCGACTCGGCCACCCGCCTACTTTGCGCCCCCCTAACCTCACGTAAGAGTCAGTTCATGACGGAGGGACCAGAAATCAGAATCCGCACATAGATCCAAGCTCAGGGCCGGCTCCACAGCAGACTCCTAACCACCTAACCCGAGTGCCACCGGCGCGCCACTAGCTCTGATCTGGGGGCAGCCGTGCGCCGGGGACGCAGGAGGGCACGGCCCTTGCCCCCAGGAGCAGAGGCCAGCAGGCGGGCGACGGCGGGCAGAAGGGGCGCAGGGAAGGCCCCGGGAGGGGAGTGTGGCCGCCGCTGCCTGAGCTCGGGTCTCCTCCCACGCCGGCCTCTAGCTCGCTCCTCCTCCCCGCTCTCTCCGTCACCCCTGCTGTCCCCACCCCCGGTCCCCTCCGGCCCTCCCCCAGCTCCAGAAGAGCGCGCGGCCAGGACACCGGGCTGGTTACTTCCTCCACCGCGGCGCTGAGCACGGAGTGGACACCACCGCGTCCCACCTATCCCCGCCATCGTCCCCGGCCCCGCGCGCCCGGGTCGGCCCCGCGCCCTCGCCTCGCCGGGCCTCACGCGCCCGGATCACCGCGATCTCCTCTCCCAGCCGCCCTCCGGCCGGCCCTGCCCGCTGCGGCGCGGTAAGAGCGGCCCCGTGTGCGACGGTCCGCGGGAGGGACTCCGCCCGGGGTGGGGTGCGGTGCGGACGGCCCCTGCTCCAGCCGATCGGTCGGTCGCGCGTCCCAGAGTCGCTCCGGCTGGTTCTTCGGCACCCAGTGGCCTCGGCGAGGAACCAGGGCACCCGGCAGGGCGTGTGCAGCCCGCTTTTGTTTTGGGGAAACCAGTGCCCGCCTGGTGCGGTTCCTGCCCGGGGCGCGCGACTGCATTTCTCAAGGGGACTTGGGGGACCCGAAGAGGGTGGACGCGGTAGCGCCAGGTTGGGAGTGACTTGAGTAAGGGAGGCGCTAGGCCTGGGAGGATATGGGGGTGCCTGGCGCCTGGAACACCTGGGAAACTGCGGCTCCCAGGAACGTGTCACCTGCTTGGCTAGGTCTGGGCCCCCAACCCCCTCCCCGGCCCTGCGAAGCCAGCACAGGACAGCGTCCAAGTGGGGGTGCGCATGGCTGCGCTGCCTTTATTTTTTTTTCTCCTTAAAGTATGTGAAGGTGTTGTGTGTGTGTGTGTGTGTGTATTTGACCTGTATTTATTTATTTATTATTTAATCTCGTGAGATTTATGCTAACCTGCACTCAATTTCAGCGGACTTTAAAATAGTGGTTGACTCGCTACTTATTTAGGAAGTAAAGCGGTGAGCAGTCCTGGTTGGAGACAGGAGTCACTTAATTCACCAGTTAAGAGATAGATAGATAGACTCGCTCCCTGCCTTGGAAGCCCCAGTACCTTATCTGCCTGCCCACACCGCCTCCGATCGGGAGATACATCTCAGTGTTAAGCTTTTATTAAAATTCTGAGTAATCTCGCAGTACAGTAAATGTGAACACCGTGCGCCCCACAGGGAAATAGTCTAACTCTCAGATCTGGAATTAGTCATCTATCTCTCTAAACTGATCGCTTTCTAAGCGAAAAGCAAACCAACCTTCAAAGGGTTTTTGTTCTTCCAAAATTTACTTAAATACAAACCTGTGCTCTCTTATAAATGGTTACCTGTTCCAATAAGGATAGATACAGTTTGCCAGTGAAACTCTTGTTTTAAAACTTAACTTCTCAGTCATTAGGTTTCCTCCATTTACTCCTGCTCTTTTAAGTTTTATATTTTTTTTTTAGTACAAGTAGCAGTTAGTCCCCAGAGTACCAAAGGGTCTAAACTTGAAAATTGATTTATCCAGAGTCTCGACTTGTCCCCGGAGTTAGCAAGCACGTTCAGCAGGATAAATGAGCCTAGATTTGATTAGCCATGTGTCTGCCTGAAGCCATTTAGTCGAGCACTTTAATTCTACAGGTTTTTTTTTTTTTTTTTTTTACAAAACTCATTAAAAGCCCGGCAACAAAGGAACCCTGTTCTGCAGCTGGTAATTACAGCTCTTTATGTGGGAGTGGGAACCTCCCTTTTCTCCTCCTGTTTGTACACAAAAAGGCAGGGAAGAAGTTCTTCCCTTGCCTTCCACAGCCATTCATTCACCTCAGAAGCTAAAAATCAGAATTCAGTCCGCAAGTGACTACACATCAGTCCAGCCGAACGTCCTGCCCGACAGCCCCTGGAGGGACTGTGTGGACGCTTCTGGCTCTCTGATTGGTCTCCTGGTTGAGGCTTGTGGTTCGTTAGTCAACAGGTTACAGGGCTGAGTCCGTCCAAGGAGGCAACATGAAGTTCTCAGCAGCCGAGCGTTCCACGGGGCTAGGACAAGAAGGCCTGCTTTACTCACATTCGCGTGCTCTCTACTTTGGTGGGATGTGGCAGGGAGAGCCCAGGGCCCTGCTCACCGGAGGTGTAATCGCCATTGACACCCCAGGGGGAGTGTGGCCCCAGGCCAGTGACTCAGTATCATGGGCCTCAACTCAGCCGCCTCCGTGGCAACGTTTGGAACCTGGACACGGGAGGACTGAGGAGGTGGGACTTGGGGCTTCGTCCGCACGAGGAGCTAGGCGCTCGGCCGTGGTGGCATTTGTTTGTAAAGAATATCGAATCCTCGGTGGGTGTGGCTGAGATGATATACCAAGTAAATGCACCCACCATGGAGACTGGACAGACCCTGCCCGGACTTCCCTCCAAAACTGGCTGGTGTTCCTCCAATGGTCCTCAGCCGTTTCCAGAGCTGCTTGAGCCCAAATCTGCATATCTGAGCTCCTAGCAGCCTCCCCTCGTCGCATTTCTATCCAGGTGTGGGTGTGCGCACACATGCATGCATGCGGTTGTATGCACTTGAGCTATGTGCCGAGTAAGGAACTGTTGGGACATCCCCGCGGACCGTGATGTTGACGAGAACACAAGGAGAGCAGTGTGAGTTAAATAACTCTCTGAGGAGGTGCTGTCTGCTGCCTCTAGTGAGCTCGCTGGTTCTAGCGAGTGTTTGTTTAACAGGCGGGTGCCCACGGAGGAGAGCAGGTGTGGGCCTCTGTGGTGACTGAAGCCTCCTGCTCTCCTGTACCTTGGAGCCTGGAGGGGGGGTGGGGGCTGCCGGCAGGCGCTGATCTTAGGGTAGTAACGAGGTTCAGCGACTCTGTCTGTTTTCATGGCTCTGGTGGTATTGTCGGAAGCCTTCCTCGTTTTTTGCTTCATATCGCTTGTTCGGCCCATTAAGTACACATTAGGACCCCGGGGGAAGTTTTCAGCCCACCGCAAGTCACTTTTTATTTTTATTTTGGTTTCCAACGCCGTTCAAAGCAGTCTTACCGGGCCGGATTGGTTTGACCATATAGTCGGTAGACCTAGTGCGTTCACAGCGTTATGTAAGCACAAAGTAAATATTCAAAGTCCTGAGACGCTTTTTCCCTCTTCCCTTCTAGTCCCCAAGGCCTCACACACACCCTCACTCACGCAGAGCCTGTCTCCCTTCACAGGGAGCCTTGTCAGAGCCGGTAGCCACAGCGGCCAGCCGGTGGCCAGCCCAGCTCTGGTATGAGCCCCCGTTATTAGAGCAAGGGCCTGGCTTTCGTGAAGGGATCGCAGAACTGCTGCACACGCAGCAGAGAAGTTCTGAGGTCACACCCTCAGAGCCTGGGGGACCTGCGGCGATGAGGGGCCGGGTGACTCGGGGGCCGTGGGTCTCCGCATGGCCGGGTGACTCGGGGGCCGTGGGTCTCCGCATGTCTCCGAGAAGGATGACGGTGGTGGTGGGGAGGAGGGGTGTGGTGCGCTCTGGCGTGACTCCCTTGGGGACTTCCAAAGCAGGCGTGACCCCTCCGTGGCTTGCATTAGGTGCTCAGGTTGAACCGACCGCCCTGTGCAGACAGGGGGTGGTGGCATGTGGCCCTGCTCCGCACCGCCTAAGGTCTCACCCCAGCTGCCCACAGAAGACTCCGGGCACAGCCTCCTTGCTCTCGGCTAACCCCGGGGCGTGGGGGCAGCCCACGCAGTGAGTCTCACATCGAAGTTGGATCTCTGCGGGGACCGCCGCCCCGCCCCACGCGCGCGCACCACGCCCGCCCCCTCTCCTTGAGAGCTGCTTTGTCTGGGCTCCTTAAATAAGAATTCCCGCATCCCAGGCACGTGGCCATCTTTGTGTGCACCCAGCTAGGGATCCATGTCGCCGCCAATATTAACCTTTCAAGACGCGCCCTTCATCTGTGACCTCTCTAACTCCGTCTCTCTCTTTTTTGTTTTCTTTTCCTTCAAGATGAACGATTTTGCAATCAAGAACATGGACCAAGTGGCCCCTGTCGCCAACAGTTTTCGAGGGACGCTGAAGGTGTGTGCTTCTTAAAGATTTCTCTTGACAGTTTCAGGAATTCCATTGATAATGGCGGGGAAGAAACCCATGTTGGACTGGGTCCCAGAAACCTGGTTCTTGGCCCCAGGTTTTTAAATATCTTAGCTGCATGACTCTGGGGGGGGGCTGTTTAATCTCCCTGGGCCTCAGTTTTCTGTGCTGTGAAATGGGTGTCACGATACTATTTGTTCCTGTCCCCCCCACCCCCAAGATATGAAAGTAGTTCACTTGCAGGTAAAGTGGCTGTTGCAGTCCACCCATGAGTGGTCCCTCGGATCGGAAAAACAAGTCCTCCGAGTCTTGAAAACAGCTGGAGAGGATGTGTCCGGCCACCTTTTTTTAATCCACTCAGGGGTTTCCGTGGCTGATCCAAAGGCCACTCCCTTTTTAACTCCCTCGCATGTATTTATTTATCCGTGTCTGTGCGCACATGCCTCGATCCATCCATGTGTAGAGGTCGGAGGACAGTTTGTGGGGGTCAGTGCCCCCTTTTCTTCCACCACATAGGTCCTGGGGATCAAACACGGGTCACCGGGCTTGGCACCAAGTGAATTTCCCCCGCTGGTCAACCTCAGCACCCCCAGAAGGCTGTCTATAAACTGAAATCAAGCATTCCTGTGCTGTTTCTGCCACGAGGGGCTGCACGCTCACACACACACACACACACACACACACACACACACACACACCCCGAGGCTACAGGGAGCCTGCTCTCTCTGGTGCAGCAGCAGGTCTGTCTGTGCAAACCCCAGGCAGACTAAAGGTGAAAGAGCTGGCTCCCTGTGCAAACACTTTTCGAGTCACATCTGTGGGACGCTCTTGTAGCATGAGCTGGTGATTTCGTGTATGGGTGTGTGCGCACGAGCGCGTGTTTGCGTAAAGAGGCCAGCGGTGAGTGGCTTTCTCTATTGCCCCTCCGCTTTGTTTTGAGACAGCGTCTCTCTCGCTGAACCTTCTGCTCGCCAGCTAAGCGAGACTAATGCCAATCAGGGCTCCGGGAGCCTCCTGTCTCTGCCCTCCCAGTGCTAGGATTACAAAACCACGGGACAGTCTCTAGTGTTGGTTCTTGCCTTCTGCTTATTGGAGGCAGGCTCTCTTGCCCCCTGCTGTGTACACAGAGGCTGGCTGGCCCTGAGCTCCTGTCTGCCCCTCTTCCCAGCACACTGGGATAACAGACAGGGTCCCTTGTCCAGCCTCTCGTGGGTTCTGGGGACCCCAGCTCACGTCCTCAAGCTTCCCCCAGCAAATGCTTTTCCTGCAGAACCATCCATCTCTCCAGTTCCCTAAAAGCCGCTCTTACGGCTATGTGTCTGGTGCAAAAACTCCAGAGGCGGAACCTGGCACCCGTTGGTGTTAGGGTTAGGCACCCGTTTTTATGTTATGGTGAAGGCATCGGATCCCAGTGTGCTGGGAACCCTAACCCTAACACCACCCTAATCCCTGTTCGATTTAGCTAGGCGTCTTAAGCACGGCAGAAATGGTGTGAGGAAGTGTGATGGAGCCACATACACGCCTGGGGGGGAAAACACCCTTCTGTAAATGGAAAGAACTTGCTGATGTCTGGATTCGGAGAAGGCATTCACCGCCAGAGTCTGTGTTGAAATCCGTAGCAAGGCTTTGCATTACTCTGCGGCTTCCTGGTTTTAAAAAAAGAACTTCCAGAAAGACGCTTCCTAGAGGCCCGGGCGATGCTTTCGGGAAGGTTTTTTGTTTGTTTGTTTGTTATTTGGTTTGGCTTCTTTTTGTTGTTGTTTTTCTTGACATCTGTTTACTATTTCACCAAAATCATTTCCACATAAAGTCCCTGCTTCACATACTTCAGTGGGCCTGCCCTCCTGGGCCGTTGGCAGCCCTTGGGGGATGGGGGTGTTGAGGATTGAGGGTTTGGCAGCCTGCCCTCTTGTTCAACACGTCATTTGCTCTTCTGCATTTCTGAAACGAAGGCACAGCACTGAGCTGATTCTATTTGTAAATGTGTTATGCATTTATTTGCCCATGATGCAACACATGGGTCATTGTGTTACACACGATGTGGGGTTTCCAGATGATGTTGGGAAACAGAACTTTTCTTCACATTCTTTAAAGGAGCCGGGCAGGGGTGGATTGGACTGGTCGGGAGTCTATCCGAGCCCCTCCCTTGCAGAGTGCTGGGGGTTTTTTGGTTTTTTTGTATTTTTGTTTTGTTTTGTTTTGTTTTATAAATGTTGCCTTTGAAAGTCTCCCGATAGTTGGTTTGAAGTTTCTTTTCCACAATCTTTTTTTTAATTATTATTATTCTATTTTTATCATGGAAAATATTAAGGGTTTTACCCCCACACACACAATTATTATTGTCTGAACCACTGGAGTGGTGAGGAAGGACTTTCCTCGATTCACTTAAAGTGGTAGATACTTCAAAGTAACTATCCAAAGATAAGAACGGCTTATTGGCTTCAATTCTCCCATTTCTTTCTGGCCTTCTCTTTTTGTCTGAAGTGTTTTACGCCAAAACACCCTGCCCTGTTTTCTCTTCCTATACACCCAGTCTGATGAGATGGATGCTGGTGTCTCTGAAACCGCCATCTGTCTCATTGCGGTCCTAAGATTCGGCTGCCTTTAGAGATCTTTAATTTACTAATGTAAGTTGATTGTGCTGTTGAAATAACCTCCCAGGCCTTCTGGCCTGGTGAGATTAATTAAAGAATCAAGAGGGAAGTCCCAGGAAGTGTGCTGCGGAGACCGAGAGGCTGTTGGCTCATGATGTTTCAGAATGGCTGCTGTCATCGGGGCCGCCGGGGGTGAGGTCTGTGGACCAATGAGAAAACCCATGGTCCGGTGAGTTCATGTGGCTCCTCTCTCTTCCCTGTGCTCTGCAGCGCCAGCCGGCCTTTGACACCTTCGACGGTTCTCTGTTTGCTGTGTTCCCCTCCTTCAGTGAAGAGCAGACGCTCCAAGAAGTGCCCACGGGCTTCGATTCCGTCTCCCATGGTAATTTGCTCCCTCCAACTTAGCAGAGATGGTGTACAGCTTCCCTCAGGAGCAGGGTTTAATAGGGGCACGGTCAGTTCACAAAGACGGACCCATTCTCCAGCTAAGAATGCCAACACCTTGAGTATTCGGCATAGACAGTCTTGATGGCCGTCAGTCTTCTGGGGGGGGAGGAGAATCCAGTTCTCCTCTTGTACGAGTAAACTGGTCATCCTGGTGTCTCCACATTCGATGGCCACCTGTGGACCGAGGACCTCTGAGAGTCCCTCTTTGGGTGTTTTCAAACACTTGCCCATCTCCCTGGTGTCTTCTTCAAATAGAAGGTAGTGGACATGGAAACGTGTCCCGCCTCCTAATGCTCACTTTACATTTCTAGTTAAAACACCCCAGTGGGCGAGTGAGTGCGCACATACACACACACACACACACACACACACACACACTTTCCCCTTTGAGTTTTGGGGCCATGGATTGCTCTTGCTCATCCTAACCCATTTGTATTTTGGTAGTAGTTCTCACTGCCGTTCTTCATTCTAATCAAAGGACTAGCACGTCATGCCAGATACGTCTCTACAATTACTTCATAGTCATTGGTGGGACGCATTGCCAGATTGATTTGTCATACGAGGCAGGTGCTAGAAAGCACAGCCCAGAAAGACCTATCAAAGCACCCAGGTTTTCGTAAGCTCGGCGTCATCTGGCAGTCATTTATCATTTCTGAAATTTCTGACAGCACCGGAGAAGTGTGGGTCTCTCAAAGACAGTTGGGGGCGTGCCTGTTTCACGGGGGCGCGGAGTGTTTGTCTGAGCCCGGCACGCCCCGGCTCCCCTGCCATCTGCTTGGCTTTGTGGACACAGCTCCCAAGTCTAACATTCACAGCCACCGAAAGGCAGCCAGGGAGTGCCCCGCCCTTTTGGAACTGTAGTGTGACACTGTCGTCTATAAGGGGCCACACTCCAGAGCCATGCAGGCGGGTAAGAGAAAGGCACAGTCTCGCGTTGTGAACGCTTTTCTGCTCCTGACAGTTTTGTGCTGCGTTCGTAACCATCCTTGACTGTGTTACAGGACACAGACGGCAAGGTTGGACACTTCTGAACAAAGACCATACAGTTTAAAATATGCTTAAATATAATGTGGGTAGACGTGGTGTCTGTATGTGCCTGCTTTATGAAGCTATGGAAAAATACCATATTTGATTTTTGTCTTAAAAGTTTAACACACACACACACACACACACACACATGCACGCACACAGATGCACTGGGGACTTTGCCAGGCTGACTTGGAACTCACTGTGTAGCCCAGGTTACCCTCAGTATCTTCCTGCTTCTGTCTCCCAAATACTGGAGTTACAGCTGTGTACCACCCAAACTCATTTTTTTTATTCTGCGTTTTTCTTTTCGTAAGTGGAATTCTGAAAAAGCACAATTGGTTTGGGCTCTTAATGTCATTGCTTACTTTTTAAAAAGGAAAAAATAATAATGGCATGTCAAATTGCATCTCTGCGACTATCGTAATAGAGCATACTTTATAAAAAAAAACTTTCCTTGTTTGCTTTTGAAGTCTTTTGGTAATACTGGGTAGGGAACCCAGGGTCTCCTGAGTATTACGCGAGTGCGCAAGCATTTAGCTGCACCCCGGACCCCCACGGCTGTATTTCTGTTAAGGAATCCTAAGCTTCTGTTGATATCTCCATCCTGGTCCTGACGTCCCTGTGGTCTCTCTCCAGACTCAGCCAGCTGTGAACTGCCCTTACTCACGCCCTGCAGCAAGGCCGTGATGAGCCAAGCCTTAAAAGCCACCTTCAGTGGCTTCCACAAGGAGCAACGGCGTCTTGGCATTCCCAAAAGTAAGTACTGGGCCTTGAGGCTGGAGAGTCCCCGAAGGACACGTGTGGGACTGGTTTGGCCGGGTCTGTCTTTTAAGACGCTCTTGGCTGTTTTGCAAGAAGTCTCAAGAATGTGGGAAGAATGCAGCTGCTGCCCTGTACCTGTGGCCTGCTGCACGCCTAACCCTGCACTCATTAAACACCAAGGGCCACTGGTGTCTTAGAACATGCCTGGGTCACAGCACGGCGGTGTCTCATTCGTTTGGGAATGGGGGAGGGGGGGTTGGTTTGGAGCTGTCCAGGCTTGGTGAATTGTAGAAGGCCACTCCCTGCCCTCCAGATCTTCACAAGTGTCTTCCTCTCTCGTCTTCCCTGCACAGACCCCTGGCTTTGGAGTGAGCAGCAGGTGTGCCAGTGGCTGCTCTGGGCCACCAATGAGTTCAGCCTAGTGAACGTGAATCTGCAGCGGTTTGGCATGAATGGCCAGATGCTGTGTAACCTCGGCAAGGAGCGTTTTCTAGAGCTGGCACCTGACTTTGTGGGGGACATCCTCTGGGAACATCTGGAGCAGATGATCAAGGGTACGGCTGCAGGACCTGGGGAGGTGGGGCCCAGACAGAAGGAAGGTGTGCTCTTCCGCCTCAGGCTGCCCAGGAGCCCAGAGTCCCTTGTTTCAGAACACCCCCAAGCGAGTCAAACAGGGAGGTGATGACCGGGTCCTCATTCCAAGGAGGGAAGCGTGTGCGATGTTCACGCCAGGTGTAGCCACAAGGCAATAGCCTGAGTCACCAAATTGCTGGTTGTTGCCAGGCTGCACTGGTTGTGCCAGCTCAGACAGAGCACCTTGGATATTTAGGCCAGCCAGGGTGCCATGCAGGTGAGCTCAGCCAGGGTGCCATGCAGGTGAGCTCACTGGAAGAGCCAAGAGAGACAGGGACACGTTTGGATGTAAGGCAGCATAAACAGATCATTGTGGATTTCACAGGGAAATTACTCCAGTCGCTGAGGATTTTTGGAGCACACACGGGCTGTAACTGGTAGACTCATACACACACCGGAAATGTAAAGGGCAAACACTGAGCTCCGAAACCACTCTTGTCTCAGAACTCAAAGATCAGTGAGACCTGCTTTAAAAGACACCTGGGTTTAAGTGAAGAACAGTTCCAATAAGACTAACTTAAGTTAATTAAAAAAAAAAACAAAGTAGTAAGAAAATGGTTAGCGTCATGGTTAGGCACACCTGCCTTTCAACAGATAAACTCAGAATCTCATCTGGGGTCCCATTGCCGGGACCATTTAGTTATGGCTGTCTAGAGCCAAGGATGACTGGCTTTAAACCCCCTGATCCCGTGAGAGCATGGACTGGCCTTACCCAGTACATTTCGGGGCTGTGTTGTGTGCATTTGTGTTGCTTGGCTTCAAGGGATGGAGTTTGTGGTTGTGTGTTCCCGGTAAGGGAGCTTACACAGAACACACACTTTCGCCGTGGACCTCATGACATCCCAGACTAACCTGCAGAGGGTATTAAGCCTCAGCGGGGGGCAAGATCCAAGTCTGTTTCCTTCACCCACTGTTTTCCCAGCCCCAGAACAGATGGTTTTTCATAAACATAGGCATGGAATGAGTACACTTTTCTAGACAAGTGACGTCACCGATTTGGGAAATCTTATCCCAGATTATTAGAAAAAAAAGTATACTAATTAAAAAAATAAAGATAAAAAGACACATAAGGGGGTTGAAATCAGATGGAATGTGAAGAACGAGGTGAGTCATTCCGGCATCCGCGGTACGAGACCGTGGAAAGTACTGCTTTTCTTGCGGAGTTTCTGAAGTGGGCTTGATGTCTCCCGTGTCTTTGTCTTTCAGAGAACCAAGAAAAGACGGAAGACCAGTATGAAGAAAACTCACACCTCAACGCAGTCCCTCACTGGATCAGCAGTGATACATTAGGTCAGTCGGGTGGCCGTTTCTTAAAACAAAACTCTGGTTTTAGTCTCTCGAGCCCCTCAGGTAGCCTGTGGTAGCCGTCCATGGGTATTGATCTACTGAGCAGCTAAAACGTGGCAGATCCATGCGAAATGCGTCACGAGGATCTTAGAGTCTGACTCAGCCCTGCTAACTCAGAGGTCGTAAAATGAAGCCGATAACATAAACTATCCCTTGATGAGTTAGGGTACTGTTTATATATTGAGGTGGCCGCTGATATGCTGGCCAGTTAAATGGAAAATTAACTTCACCTGCTCCTTGTGTGTTTCATGTGGCCGCTGGGAAACTTAGCCTTGCTTAAGTGGCTCATCTAATCTCTAGGAGTCAACGCCATCCTAGGGCCGTTTTTAACCGTAAAGAGGTGAAAGAAGTCAGGAGACATTAATGCAGAGTTAACAGAAGATGTGGCCACCAGTGTATGGCAGACAGTCCCTGTGCTCTGAATTTGGCACCCAGGACACATGTCTCAAAACAGGGTCTCCTGGGGGTGCCCCACAAGGTCAGGTGTGAGTCTAGCTGTCGTGATGTTGACTTCAACAGCTCTGTCATCTGATCCGTCCCTGTGTTCAGGCTTCGGCATGGAACAGGCGCCATATGGAATGCAGGCACCAAGCTACCCCAAAGACAGCCTCCTGGACAGCATGTGTCCGCCGTCTGCCACGCCTGCAGCTCTCGGCCCTGAGCAGGAGTTCCAGATGTTGCCCAAGTCTCGGCTCAATACCGTCAGCGTCAACTATTGTTCCGTCGCCCAGGACTTCCCTGGCGGCAACTTGAATTTGCTCACCAACAGCTCTGGTAAGGGGGCGTTCTGGAGTTCTGGAGTAAGGTTGTTGATTTATCCTAGAAGCCATTCAGGATGGGAGACGGTTGGTAAGGGCATCCTGTCTTCTGCCATGGGAGAAGGAGATTAAAGGAAAGTGGGGGCAGGGGAGTTCACCTTCCGTGTGACTTTGCGTAAAGCACAACCAGTTTGAAACCCTGGTTTGGGTTCCGTAGGTGTCTAGTGAGCAATACCAAGCAGGGTTAGCAACTTCAAGCTAACTTCCTCGCAGTGGAGTATACGCTCTGTTGGACACATGGGAGTGTGCCAGATTCCGGGTTTAAGGGGTCCACGCGCCTCAGGTTGTACATCTGGTTGGGTTGACAACGGCCGTGTATACCTGTGTTACAGCCCTCTTGTGTGGGGATAGAAGTTCCTATCGATCTGTAAGGTTCCTTCCTGCCCCCTCCCCCTGGGGGCCCCTCTTCACGAGGGCAAACCATTCGACTTTTCACCATCACAGATTGGTTTCTGCTGCCCGGGGGGCTTCGCACAGATGGGTCCCTGCTAACCGTCTTCTTCTTTGGGGTTTGTCTGTTACCAGCCCTCCTGTTTGTAGCATTTGTTCCTTCTCGTGGCTGCATAGCGTTCTACATTTTATTCGCGCTTCCGTTGGAGGAAGGCGTTACGAGCACATAACCTGAGTTTAAGAGCGCTCACAGGGGTGGGGGAGTCAGAAGGATGATGTATGTGAAGTGTGTGTGTCTGTACTGGGGGGCTTAGCTGGTAGTGATGCAGGAACTGGGTCCAAGATGCCCTTGAACCCATGGCCCAGGGCCGCTGGCCCTTCTGACATCCTGGAGGGGGTCTTAAGCGCCTGTTTGGTTGCTTTTTTCTTTAACCAGGGAAACCCAAGGACCACGACTCTCCAGAGAACGGCGCGGACAGCTTCGAGAGCTCTGACTCGCTCCTTCGGTCCTGGAACAGCCAGTCGTCCTTACTGGATGTGCAGCGGGTGCCGTCCTTTGAGAGCTTTGAGGAGGACTGCAGCCAGCCACTGTGTCTCAATAAGCCAACCATGTCCTTCAAGGACTACATCCAGGAGAGGAGTGACCCAGTTGAGCAAGGCAAACCAGTTATCCCTGCAGCTGTACTGGCTGGCTTCACCGGTGAGTGCAGTGCCCCCGGAGGGCTTCCTCGGGACTGCAGTGCCCACCCCACTGCGGTGACACTCACACTCTGAGGTTGGCGGTACCCAAGTCCCGCAAGAGCTTACAGAAGTTTTCCTGTTAGGGTCTGGGGGGGGGTAGGAGAAGATCTCAGGCCACGCCCTCTACCTGGGACAGGAGGAGGAAGGGTAGGAGAAGGGGACAGATGGACAAATTGGTCCTGGTTCTGACTCATGCTCTGGATCTCTAGGAATGTAAACTGGCCTGGGGAGGGCGGGGAGCTGGCTCGTGGGATACCAGCACTGTTTACCTCTCTTGACCTCCTCCAAAAGCATCTAAGGGGAGGGGAGAGCTCTTCTGGGCAGAGGGTGAATCTTAAAGCTGTTTTAAGAACCAGACAACTTCAAAACTGGGGTGAAAATACCAAGAATGCTCATTTTTAACTGCTACAGATGTCTTTAAATAAACCACCACCTTGTCATGCCGGCCAGAAGAAGCCACTGTGGATTAAAAAAAAAGCTTAAAAAAATAAGATTAAAATGAGGATGTGTAGATTTTCTCTTTCATCATCAAAAACAAATGACTATGTGTATGTGCATATATATATGTCCTCATAAAAGGGTTTGAACCTGAGGCCATTTTGATGCCTAGAAATCCAAGGACTGCTAAGGAAACCCCACAGCATTACGAGTGTCTACCCGACAGTAATAGTAGTACTGTTTGTTAGGTAGCCCAGCCTGTGGCCCGTGGTGTTACACTGGGTAGTGTGGAGACCCACTAAGGAATCAGTTCGGAGGTGACAAGCCCTGGTGGCCACTGAAGTGAGTCATCTCGGTCTGGTCCCATCTGAGGCCTTTCAGCCTGTGACGAATTGACCCTGGAGTACCCACCCCAACCGCACTGGGTCTTTTCTAGAAATAAAACTTTTAAGTTACCAGAAGGCATCAAAATGGCAGGATTGGTGCTGATGAGGGTTGGTAACCCTGTATCCTCCTCCCAGAAGACAAACACAGCAGCCAAGCAAGAGCCTTGGCTCAGCTGTCCTCTTGGAGGAGCACCGGGCAGAGAGGAGGTTACTGTGACTTCTGCCTGTCAGAGTGTTTCCCCGAGGGCCCCCCACCTGCTCACCAGTACAATGCCTGGTGGGGTCCATGTTCTCCAGACAGCCAGAACACCGGGAGGGTCAGATCCCTACTGATCTTACAGAATCACCTATAACCACTGCATCCCTTTATCCCCAGGAAGTGGACCGATCCAACTGTGGCAGTTTCTTCTGGAGCTGCTCTCTGACAAATCCTGTCAGTCTTTTATCAGCTGGACAGGGGATGGCTGGGAGTTCAAGCTTGCTGACCCCGACGAGGTAATGACCGTTTGCACCCTCAACCCCAGTTTGTCACATTGGCTTCTGGCACAGGGAAAGTCGACAGAACCAGCAAGAGCCCTTCCCCCACCAGGAGCCCCCGGCTCTGGGGCCCAGCTGAGCTGAAGCCGCTCGCTGGCTTGTTCGTGAACAGGCCTGGTGTCTTTTGGGCAGTGCCCTGCCTCCACGGACACCGTCTGTTGGAGGTTCTCTGGTTGCCCTCGGCAAGCTCTAGAGGGAATTTGCCTTTATCCCAAGTTGGACCAGGCACATAGCAGCCAGGGAGCCTTCAGGGTCGGCGCTGGGTCTCTGTGCTGGAGATGGCTTTTGGTAAAGCACGATGCCAGCGATGTATGTAACATAATCCGCCACCCTCTGCTCTGTGTCTGGGGGAATAAGCACGTCTCGTGCGTGGGCCAGGGTAGTCTCCCCAGCTGTCCCATGGCTTGGAGCGTTGTCTCAGCGGGCGGAGTGGCTGCCTAGCCCGCTCACAGCAGCCGTGGCTTCTAGCCGCAGCGTCACAAGTCAGGTGGGGTGGTTACATGCCTGTCTGTCATCCACAGGTTGACGGCCAACCTCAGATTGTGAGACTCTGGCTCTTTAAAAGGGATTAGGGGGTAGGGGCGGTGTTGAAATAAGAATTATGGGGGATAGCTGACAGCAGATGTCCCTGTCCGGGACACTCCTGCTTCCAAATGGTTGGCCCCAGGAGCTGGGGGGACCCCTGGCCCTTGTGCAAAGGAGCGTCTCCACACATTTAAAGTGACCCAGACAGGTCCCCGTGACTCTCGGGTTCTTCAGGGTGAGCACCCCGGGCTCGGGGAGGCAGTCGAGAGTGGACAACAGGTGACCCTGACCTGTCTGTGTCTTCCCGAAGGTGGCCCGCCGGTGGGGAAAGAGGAAAAACAAGCCAAAGATGAACTACGAGAAGCTTAGCCGGGGTCTGCGATACTACTACGACAAAAACATCATCCACAAGACGTCAGGCAAGCGCTACGTGTACCGCTTCGTGTGTGACCTGCAGAACTTGCTAGGGTTCACTCCTGAGGAACTGCATGCCATCCTGGGCGTCCAGCCTGACACAGAAGACTGAGGTTCCCCGGGGATGATCCTGAGCTGGCCCCGGGGGGGCCCCCGGGGACTGAGTGGGAAAACCCGTCCTGACCCCACTGCTCCAAAGACCCATGGGAGGGCAGGATGGACCCCCCCCACACCTCTGGGAGCTACCAAACAGAAGTGGCCTCCCCTGGTCCCATGCCTCTTCCCCAAGGCCAGTTCCCCAGTGGTGGAAGGTGGCGTGGCCTCTCTGTCTGTGTCACCAGACCTGGAAGGGAAGGGGCTCTGGAAAGCCACCCCAGCACCGAGCAGGCTGTGTGCCGATCACCGTCGTTTGAGGCTATTTGAGATGCTCCAGGGAGCTGGCGTGTGGTGGGTGGTACAAGCCCTGAAAAACGTTGTTGTTTTTTTTTTTCTTTGGCCTTTTTGCCGCCAGGAGTAGCGAACACAAAAGCCACCTCCTCTAAGCCGGCTAAGGCAGGTGGAGAGCAGTGACTGCTCCGTCTCAGAAGTCAGTTTGTACATATTTATTGTATCTTACGACGTCAAAAATACGCCAACTGTTCTATTTAACGGAAATTGTATATTGTATTTAAAAGTAATTATAACTGTGTTTGAATCAAGAATGCAGATACCTGGTAGATTTCCTTTTCTTTCTTTCTTTTCTTTTTGTTTTCCCACTAGCACCTAGGAATGTCATTTTACACAGATTTAATCTCTCAGGGGCCGACTGAGAGAAATCGTAATATACTGTTTTCATTTGATTTTCCAACAGGAATGGGGTCTGAGGGATGACCCCTTGTTTTTACTTTTGTTTTTGTTGTTGTTGTTGTTGTTGTTATGTTAGTTCTGACTTGCTCATTATCTGGCCAGGACTTTGTATATTGAGGTTTTGTTTTTTTTAAATAAGAGACTTAATGTTATTGTTTGAGGGTGCCTTGGGCCTCTCCACTTCCTCCTGGACTGTAAAGCAAAAGCTACAAAGCAGTATTTTTCTTGACAAATGGCACATGCTTCCCACTTCTCTGCATGCCTTAACTCGGTTTCTACACAAATATATTTTATTTTTTGGCGTAACTGTGCCTTTCCAGGCAACTCCCCGCACCCCCTCCCCCAGCCAATTGCTTCCTTCCTTAGCCCCAAGGCATTCTGTGTGACTACAATAAGAAGACTATTTTTGGAAATCTATGCCTCCTTTTCAGAGATCAGAAGGGATTTATGTAGCAGCTATTTTTACTGCAAAAAAGTAACTCACTGGAAAAAAACTGTAATTTGTACGAAAGCTTTATTTTTATCTTCGCTCGTGTAAAGGGAAATGTGTCGGGCAGCGCCGAGGGCAGTCGGGAGGGATCGATCGTCCATCAGCCTTTGACCTCAAGTGAAGCCTGGCGCTTCCCATCCCCCTGACCTGCCGTGTTTCTTGCATCTGGGTTGCACGTGCCTCTTTCTGCTCCGTGTCCTGAGAGGGTTTACTCCTCTTATTTTTCTTGGCCTCGGATACCCAGGAGCACAGGCAGGGCCAAAGCAAGATGGGAAACAGGGCGGAGCTGCTTGCGCGGTGTTCCTATCTGGTGAAGAGCTCGAGACCCCACCTCGAGACCCCAAAGCTTTCACCCCGTCACTGGGTTTCAAAAGCAGGAGCACACACTTTGCCGTTCACCGGCAGGGTGGCCTCGGGGCCAGCAGGTGACACCGACAGAGAGTCATCAAACCACGAGACCTTGCAAATGGACCCAAGAACGGCGAGGACCTGCTGTGCCAGTCCTGGGAGCCTTGGCCTGCAGACTGAATGCTCTGCAGCTAAGCAGAGGCTGCCTTTCAGACGGGACCTGTGTGTCACTGGGACACCTGTCTATAATGTAAACAGACACGGGACGGGGAACGTGTGCTCCTGTCCAAAGCTTGGCCAACCCTTCGGTTTATATGCAGTTGAGCCACGTGAAATTGCCACGTCTACCCCTGAGTTTTTGTCAGCCAAGATGGCAGCTTTACATGGTTGAACCTTGGAGGGTCTTGAGTATTAAAGGTTTTGTGATTTGGCCTTTTCCTCCTCAAATAATAAAAGTGTTTGGTTTATGCCAATGCCTCCTCCTTGTAATGTTGGCTCCTTGGAATATCTCTCCTTCCTGGTCCCGACCCAGAGGCGGTAGATGAGAATTTGAACCCATTCTGTACCGCTCACCGATGCAGTCCACTGAGCCCTTCCTCAAAGAAGAAGGAGAAGAAGAAAAAAATCTGTTTCTTGTGAAAATTTACCTAGATTAGAATAGAAAGATTGGCCTTGTCTTTGTCAGAATTTTGGAGGAGAACTTTCGGGAGCTTGTGTGAAACGTTAGAGTCTGAGGTTGAAGCAGCTTGGTCACTGGAGGGTCACACAGCTCCACTCCTCTTGCCGGAACTCTCAGAGTGGTAAGACAACCACAGGGCGCGTGGTCACAGAAGGTGTGTTCTGGCTCCCAGGGTATTTCTACACTCGAGAGTCTGAAAGTAGATGCTAAGAAGCAGGCCACACCCAGGCCCCGCAAGTTTCCCAACTGCCTGTGACGGTGCTGGGAAAAGTCAGAGTCAGCAGTGGGTCAAATCGGTGTCTCACACCCTCCAGGGAGCTGGTGGCGAACAAGCCACCCACAATTCGATCCATTCCTGGTTATCATCTTACAAATTAATAAAAAAAAATTAAGTCAGGGGGCCGAACTATAGACTCCCTTAATATATATGTGACACTGGTGTGACTGGGACAATTTATGAGGCCACAGGCAGTGGGTCCAAGATCTAACGCTAATGCACAAACTGACTTAGTGGAGCCGTTTCTGTAAGGAGAGACACCTTGCCCAGCCTAGACACAGGGGTGTGGGGGTGGAGAGGTGCCTTGGTCCTGCCTCAACGAGATGATAGGACAGACTTAGTAGACTTCCTAGGGGAGGCCTCACCCTCTCCCTGGAGCAGATGGGGGGAGAGGGAGGGGGAAAGAGGGGGAGAGGGAGGGGGAACTGGAATTGGGATGTAAACAATATTTTAATAAAAAGAAATTAAGTCAGGGCTAGCGAGGGTGGGGGCACCTCAGCAGTTAATGCACCCTGCTCTTGTAGAGGACCCAGGTGTGGCTCTCGGGGCCCACCCAGCAGCTCACAAACACCTATAACTCCAGGGGATCTAACGCTCCCTTCTGGTTTCTGTGGCAATGTAAGCATGTGCTGTACACACATGCAGACAAACACAGATTTGTTTGTTTGTTTGTTTGTTTGTTTTGAGACATGGTTTCTCTGTGCAGCCCTGGCTGTCCTGGAACTCACTCCGTAGACCAGGCTGGCATCGAACTCACAGAGATCCACCTGCCTCCGCCTCCCCAAGTGGTGGGATTAAAGGCCACCCGGCTCAAACAGAGATTTCTTTTTTTAAATATCTAGAGTCCTCATTTCAAAAATCATCCATCACATATCAGCATAATAGCACCTAATGTTTTTTTCAAGTATATTACCGCGTTGTTTCCTGTGTCCGCACATCTCTTTAATGTTTGGGTTCGTGCGTCTTGGGTCTGCGGAGAGAGTCGGGCCTGACGTTCATATCGACCGTGTCAGAAATGGTGGCTGCGTCACATGACACTGCATCGCGCACCTACGCGGGTGACAAGAGGAGAGGTGAGCTGAGATTGCATGAAACCACACAGTAAGCTCCCTGTTGCCATGTTCTCCCAAATCGGCCTGCCTTGGATCCCTGCCCGTGTGCAATTTTGTAACCTGAATTTGGAAAATGTCACTTCAAGTGATAGCACAGTGTAGTAGACGCTGCCAAAGGGTTACTGGACTTTAGTATCACTTCCCAACTTTACAGAAAAGCTCCAGGAAGATTATCGGGCTCACAGTGACATGCACAAAATCCTTTTTTTTTTTTTTTTTGGTGTTTCAAAAGCTTTATTTTCACTTGGTCCAAGACCTGGGAGGGGCTCCAGGACGGTTGACATGCACAAAATTCTTAAACTTTGAAAGTTCAACCCTTTATCGTTACCAACCATCTTTTCCTAAATTGTTAACTTGGAAGCGCCAGATGTGTCCCGTTTAATTTTAAGAAGCAACCGGCCAGATATCCATGGTAAGATATAGTTTGTCAATTGTTCTTCCAGGTAAAAATCTTATTTGAATGAAGTGGTTAGTTTAGCTGGCAACTCTAATATGGCTGTGTTTCCTGTGGGGGGGGGCAGTCACCATACTTTAATTCAGAAGGCAGCAGACTTCCATCTCGGAGAAGTCAAAAAGAGATCTGTCCTGTGAGAAAAGGAATCTCAACTGCCGTATCAAATCCATTTTTATACGTGACATTTGTGTGTGGGGGGGCTCTTTATTCTTTGCAATGTGGTGAAGAGAGCAATGACAGTCAGTCTGCTCTGACCTCTGAAGAGGCGCCAGGAGTCTTAATAGTCTTGGTGTTTGCACCAAGGCCAATGTCAACACAGTAAAACAGAGTAAACAGATTAGTAATATTATAAAAACAGATTAGTAATATTAAGGACAGCCATGAGAGCATCTCAGAAAACCCAGGAGCTTGAAGCCCATGCTTTGAGAGCCGTTCTAAGAAGTAGACACTTGTGTAGAACAAAGGGATAGACTATAGCAGGGGCGGTCAGTTGAGCCTTGGAGCCCTGTAACCCAGTGTCCTTGTCTGCCCCTCATCCCTCCATAGTTAAAAAGGACATGGTTTTGCTTAAACAAACTCCTTTCTAGCTCCTCCATGACTCGTCAATCCAATCCCAAACCTCCTAAGAAAAACAGTGTATTTTGCCACAGGTTTTTGATAGTTCTGAATCGTATCGAATTGCATTTATATGTTTGAAGAAAGCCTTAGCTTTCTGCCCCTGAAACAAAACACCTGAGATAATTATTTATGAAGATAAAAGGTTCTTCAGGCTCACTGTCTGGAGGTGTCAGTCCAGGGTCAGGGGGCTTGCACTGTGGGTGAGCAAATGCTTCTTGGTGCCAGCTCCGGTCATAGTGAAGCTGTCTGCCCTGTGACCAGAGGGCAGCAGAGAAAGATGAGGCGAGCTCCCCGCGACCTGAGGACCCATGGAGACTTCTCACCAGGCCCTAGTGGGGATCAGCCTATGGGCCTTTGAAGACATTCAAAGACGGAACTGTAGCGACGTGATATGATTCGAAGCACCGTCTCCAGGCCTCTCGTGAGATGGCCTTGCAGGTTAAAGCACCTGCCTCCCAAACCTGGTGTCCTGAGTTCAATCCCCAGGACCCCAGCAAGAGAGAACCACCAACGCCTAAAGGTTGACCTCTGACCTCCACACAAGTAATGCGGCATGCGTGCCCATGCACGCACTAAATTAAAGTTTTAGAAGCTTTTTCGTTGTGTCCCTGTAACACCAGGAACTGAAAAACAGGGTACTGTGTTTGCCAGGCAAGCACTCTACACTGAGCTGTGTCCCCTGCACTTGAATCACTTAGGAAAACATTTCTAGGCTCATTCTGTCTGTTTTAAAATTCTAAAAGTTTCCTTAAAGCTACAATAAAAACGATGTGTCTGGTTTTTTTTAACCACGTGACTATGAAATGTCTACTCCACGTCCACTAATGAATCAGCAATCCTTTGAGTACAAGGTGACTAGTCATTTGTGAGGATTATCATTGACTCAGATGTTTTATGCTTGTGGCTGATTTCACAAGTATGCTTCTTAATAAAATTTACCCACAAAAGAGAAGGGAACTTATGTTTGTGGAAAAGTCATTTTTTTTTCTTTAACATCCTTATTACATTGTATGAGAGAGGGGGGGGGAGGGAGGGAAGGAGGGAGGGAGGGAGGGAGAAGGAGAGGGAGAGGGAGAGAACATACAACAGAACCATTCGAAGTCTGAAAACAACTTGTGAGAGTTAGTTCCCTCCTTCCACCATCTGGGTCCTACGGATCAAGCACCTTCATCCATACTGATCCATCTCACAAGCGCCTCATATTTTTCTTAACATATTCAAAACTGAGGCCCGGCTGAGGTGAGGAGTGCAGCCTCTCTGTGGCTGTTAACCGAACCAGAACTCAAAATCAGGGATCTGCATCCTAGCGGGATTTTTCTGGCCACAGGAATAGCAACACGTGTTCTGGCCTGAGGGTTCCCTCCAAAATTTGCATTGCTATCTGCTTCCTTTTGTGACAATAGTGAGGATTGGGGTGTTCTACAGGTGAGGGTTTCTTAGGGCTCTGCACATCATCTCTGCCTGTTCTGTCCTGTAGTGCTACACCAAGAAGACCCTCAGCAGATACCAGAACCTCGATGCTGGATTTCTCCAGAACAGTGAGAAATAACCCTGCTTTCTTTATGAATTGCCCATCCTAGATCCTGTTGTAATGACAGGAAATATAAAAATATGAAGTAAGAAAGTTTTGTTCATTTGTTTTTGTTTTTGTGTGATAATGTCTCACTATATATAACCCAGGTTATCCTCTAACTTTGGACAATCCTCCTGCCTTAGCCTCCCAAATGTTAGGATTAAAGGCATGAGGTGCCACCCTTGACTCTAAAACATGGAGGTGTTTTGAAATCATCAATACTCTCTGAATCATGAAAGAACTTTCGTCGGTATCACCATTCCGGATTTACATGTCTGGGTCTTCAGGTGATCAACGGGATCAAACTGAAGACCCAGACGATTCCACTCATCTACAGACACAGATACGCTGGAGACAAGGCAGAATCTTCAGCAAAAAGCCTTAGCCAAAAGACATAGCTGCAAGTAGAAGACCACAAACAGATCCCACGTCTATCACCTTGCACAAAACTCTGTAGAGTGAAGCCTTTTCCTTGCCAGCCACTTTGGTTTTTCCCCACCAGTTGCCTGGGCTCTGCCGCGTTGTAGTCCCCAAATAACACACAAGACACCGTATTAATTATGAAGCTGTTGGCCTTGCTTGTTTCTCACTGGCTAGCTCTGACTTAAGTATTTACCCCATAATTGTTAATCTAAGTATTTCTCTTACCGGAGAAAGGGGTCCAGACATCTTACTTCTCTGTCAGGCTACATTGTGACTCCCTGTGTTTCTCCTACCCAGAATCCTCCTCGACTCCTAGTCCCACCTATCTCGCTTCCCTATTGGCCAACAGTGCTTTATTGACATATACACAGGACTTCCCCCATCAAAACTCAACTCCAGATAGATCAGGAATCTCAACAGAAATAGAAACTGAAGCCATGAAACTGACAAAAGAGAAGGTGGGGGCAGAGTCTTGAACTCACTGGCACAGTAGAATACTTTCTAAGCAGGACACTGATAGCACGGGCATCCAAACCCAACACTTGATGTATGATGGAACCTTGTGAGGCGGAGAAAGCTTCTGTATGGAAAAAGGATGCCATCAGAAAAAAATGGCAGTCTACAGATGGGGAAAGATCCTTACCAATTTATTATGTGTCTGAAGTAAGGTTAGTATCTGGAATATACAAAGAGCTAAAAAGAAATTTTTTGAGCATCAAGTCAACAAATAATCCTATCAGACACGGAGAACAGACCTAAACAGAGTTCTCAAAAGATGAAACGCAAGTGTCTGAGAAACACTTAGAGAAATGTTGAACATCTTTAGCCATCAGGGGGATGTAAATCAAAAACTACTTTGAGATTTCATTTTGCCCCAGGCAGAGTATCCAAGATCAATAAAACGGATGGCAGAAATGATGATGGGAAAAGGGGAACACTTACTCATTGCTGGTGGGAGTGAAAACTTGTACAACCACTAGGAAAATCAACGTTGGATGTTTCTCAGAAGACTGGGAATCAATCTACCACAATATTCAGCTACATTACTAATGTTCATATACCCAAAGAACTCTGTTCCTTACTTAACTTGCTCATCTATGATCATTGCTGCTCTGTTCATAATACGCAGAACTGGAAACTGCCTAGATGTCCATCAACTTATGAATGGACTTTCATGAAGTCAGTAATATTTTACACCTGTTGATAAAAGGAAATTTGCAGGCAAATGGATAGAGCTAGAAAAAAAAAGCATCCTGGGAGAGAATGGCTGCTATCTTTTAAGCTTTAGATATGTGTGCTCAATCCAAATAACCATAGGGGATAGGTAGCTAATAAGAGACCAAGGAGGGGGAAGAGTCTTCCAAGGAAGGGGTGTTGGGGAAGTCTTATGCCAATAAAGCACTGTCTGGCCAATAGGGAATCTAGATAGGAGGGACTAGGAGTCCAGGAGGATTCTGGGAAGGAGAAACACAGGAGAGTTCGAGATGTAACGCCATTGGGGTAGGAAGCCCGGAAACCTCTCCAGTAAGAGACATACTTAGATTAACAATTATGGGGTAATTACTTAAGTCAGAGCTAGCCAGTAAGAAACAAGCAAGGCCAACAGCTTCATAATTAATATAGCCTCCTGTGTGTTTATTTGGGACTGATGCGGATCTGGAACCAGGCAGGCGAGAAGGCTCCTCTCAAAGAAAAAGCTTCTCTTAACAAAGGGGAAGTAGAGTATAATGTTATTAAGAGATGGGGGGGGGGAGAGAGAGAATATGAAGATGAAATTGGGAAGAGAAGGAAGCAGGATAAAGGAGGGACAACTAACACTAACGGCCATTGGAAAGGCCATATGAAAACTTACTGCTCTAGAAGCTCCCTAAAACATGTACATATGTGAAATGAACTTAAATGGAGTCACTACATAATGGGTGAGACTATGCCCCATCTGGACATCTTATACGACCAAGTAAAACCTCCAGTGTGAGGAATGGGTTTCAAATTATTGAGTCATTGGACAAAGGGGTCCCCTAGACGACACCCTTCCCCAGTCACAAGATATTGCAAAAGCTATTGGTTGCTCTCCACAACGTGGTGGCAAGGCCCTATTGCTGAAGACACAGCTTACGTACGCCCATCAAACATGGAGCCGTCAAGCGGGTCCCCTGCTACAAGCTTCACCCTGACTGACTGGCATTCAGGGTACTGGAAGCTACTCTCCACACTGCCAGGGGAGAAAAGTAATCATCAATCTTACCCAGCTACAAATCTTTCAACCCATGGCCAACAGCTTGCCTGTGGGGTATATTGGTGCAGTAGCAGCACAAATGTTATGGGAACAACCAAGCACTTTTATTTTGTTTTTAATTAAATTTAAGGCACACTCCTTAAATGTGGAACTCATTCATGATATTGCTAAAGTGGTCAAGGCTATATCAACCATGGAAACCAATTACTGTTACTCTTCTAAAGGACCATAGCAATGAAATGTAGCCTAATGGAACGTGTGTAAAGCCGTAGATGAGTATTTCTCAGTCCTAGTCACGGACACTTCTTGCCGTAGATGGGAACAGGATCAATACAAATAAACTCACAGAGACTACGACAGGTGAGCCAAGACCTGTAACAAAAATCCCAGCATGGGGAAGAGGAAGTGAACACAGAGTCCCACCCCTAACTAAGGAGCTATCTGCAATGGAAACCTTCTGGGAAAAGGGAAATTTAGTGGTCTGGGGGTGTCGCTGGGTTTATGAACCACACTCCAGGGCAGGTTCCATGTCCAGGAGCAGCTGACCAACACATGGCAGACTCCACTGGTTTGGTTTGGTTCCTTTGTTTTGGATATTTTTGTCCTATTGGCTCGTGGTGTGTGTGTGTGTGTGTGTGTGTGTGTGTGTGTGTGTGTGTGTGTTGACTTTTCAGTTTGGGGGTTTTGTTTTGCTTTAAGGGAGAGGAAGGACATGAAGTTGTATAGTTAAGAGTCAGGGAGGATCTGGGCAGAGTTTAGGCAAGGGGAAAAAGAGTCTGATGAAAATATATAAAATGTTTCTCTTTAAATGAAAGTAATTTATTATTTCTTAAAGGGATTGTCAATACTGCCCCAGATGCCACACAGGGACTCCGTCAGGCTCCCAGTTCCTCTATGCACAGCCCTTGGTTCGCATTTTAAATTACCCATGGCCTCCCAATGTCTTCCTTTGTACCAGATGCTGGCCCGGCCCATCAGTTCCCTAAGACCAAAACAGAAGGATAGGGCCCAAGGCTTAGCGGGGGAAACCCCCGGTTGTGAAAGCATTTTTTTTTTGTAACTCCTGGGTGGAGCTCAGTCATGTGAGTCCTGCCTGAAATCTGACACTTGGGAAAGACCATTTTTGGGCACAGTTGGTGTGATGACATCTTTGCAACTGGAACTGACATGGTTTTTGTTCCAGGCGCTGTGAGTAACCGTCCCCTCCCTGTCTCCCAAGCCGTGTCCAGGTGGCACAATGGCCCGGCATTGCCAAATACAATTCCCGCCAGCTGTTTCCATGAGTCCAGACTTTAACCTCTTCAAACGTAGAAGCAGAGCTCACCGTGCGGTCACATGACACAGCAGTGTCCAAAGCTCGGACTCACGAGGTCCAGTGGGCCAGACAGAGCGCCATGGAAGGTTCCAGGCTAGACAGACAGCAAGTGAAACATGAGCTCTGGAGAGAAGAGGGCTCTTGTGTCAGCTTCAGTCACCTCCGTGCAAACCTGGCAGTGAGAAATACCTGCCAGTTGATTAATGACTTCATCCGACGTTGCCATCTCCAAAGATCGCTCTCATCTGCCGTCCCAGGTATACCTCGGTCAGCTCCCCCCACACCCCACCCAGGTTGACTTTAATATGCCCGTTTTGCAGATGTAGGAACTGAGGCCCTAGAGAAGTAAAAATCTGGCACTGAATGGGCTGGCTCCTGACCTGGCTGGCCTGTCGATGATGGCTTTAGAGTTATGGAGAGATCTAGGCTGCCTGGAGCCCAGAGCCGCTGCCTCCTCTGAGTGTCTAGGCATCTTCTCCGGGTTGCAGCCTATCTTTTCTGTCTCTGACTGGGCTGCTCTGCGTCATACGCTGTCACCAATAAAGCACGCCCTTGCGTCTGAACATCAGCCCCCTGCCCAATAACGCTGGGGCCCTCAGTCACCAAGTCTGTGTTTTAGGTTAGATTGTAGGAGGCTGGGCCCCTGTCTGCCCCCGTCTGTCTTCCTAGGTCATCCATGGATCCCCAGACAGAGTGTGAGGTGAGCCGCAGGTGCGTTTAATCTGAAGGTGAACAAAAGCCAGGCCCGCCTTCACCCTGCACCGAGGAAACACAGGATCGGCAGAGGCAGCTGCAAGCAGGTATCCCAGGACTGCGAGGCTTGGGACCCAGCACGCTAGTTGGGTCTACGGTTAAGGGTCCAAATAGCTCATTTCTCCTGGACGGTGTGTTTTAGGAGCAGCTCAGGGATCAGCCTTGCCAAAAGCTAACAGGTTCTTGGCATCCATGCTACCTCAGCCCTGCCCTGGGAGCTAAGGCTTCAGTTTCCAGAATACATCCATGGCATGTACATGTGAACACACACCAGATGCGTTCATCCATGCATACGCAGGCACGCTCATATGCTAACACATTCTGCTGGTTTCACACTAGCTGTTTCTGCTCCTTTTAGCCCCACCCCCCATGTCTTGCAAGCATTAACTCCCCGGCGCTGGCATAAAGGGCCCCCACACATGGGCAACATTTGTCTTATCGTAGCTCTGCAAGCCAAAGTGTGGTCGGAGGATGTCAACAATTTGTCACCTTTTGAGACAGGGAGGATGGCGTGTCCCCAGCTCCTTCCCTGGTGTGCAGATGGCCACCTACTTTGTCCGGCTCTCCTCGTCCTCCTCCATCTGCAGGCGTAGCTGTGCCTACGCTCTCCTCTTCGTCAGAATGCCACTCACCTGCATCCGAGCCACGGCGGAGGCCTGATCCTAATTCAGGTACCTCTGTAAAGACGCTGTCCCCCAAGTCAGGCTCACCTTGAGGTTCATTCAGTACATGACTCTGGGAGCATTAGGTTCAACTCATATCCACCCCCCACCCAACACTAAGCAGGTTAATTTCAGCTGCAGTACCCCTGGTCGTGTCTGTGCTCTCGAATCTATCTTAAACATATATTACAGACTCCTGGGGGCTCTCGATATATATATATATAAAATTAACACAAACTATGTTTACACTGCAGAGTGCAGAAACAAAACGCAATCAGATCTAATGCTCAAATGAAACTGGGGAGAGAAGAGGATTGGAAATGCAGGTTAGTGGTAGAGGAAGCATTTGCCTAAACTTGAGCAAGCCCTCTGAGTCCCAGACTAGCAGAAGGAAGGGAGGGGGAGGGGAGGGGGAGGGGAGGGGGCAGTGGAGGGGGAGGGGAGGGAAAGAGGGAGGGGAGGGAAAGAGGGAGGGGAAGGGAGAAGGGAAGGAGATAGGAAGAAAGGAGCCAAATAAAAAGAGCCAGGTTTTTGTTGTGTTTTTTTAAAGATTTATTTTTATTTTATGTGTATGGGTGTTTGACCTGTTTGCATGTACATATACCATGTGTATGCCTAGTGTTCAGGGAAGAAGGGGGCATTGGATCCCCAGGAGCTGGAGTTAAAAATGACTTCGAGGTGCCACGTGGGTGCTGGGAACCGAACCCAGGTCCTCTTCGGGGCAGTGCACGGGCTTAACTGCCGAGCTGCAGCCCCCAAGAGCAGAAGACACAACAGCCCTGCTAGGAAATGCTAGACGTTGGGTGGATGGCACCTGGGAGTGAGGGCGGGGAGGGCGGTGGGGGACAGGGACGGGGACAGGGGACGGTGCCAGGGAGCCGGGGTTCTCCACTTCAGCGAGCTGTTTCCACATTCCCAGGACACCCCGTGTCCATGCTGCTCTCCATTTATGTGCTGAAAAGAACACGGCTGGGTCTAGAGCCTGGCTGGCCTCTCACCCTCCAACCCAAGCGAGGCCAGTCCAGGTGGGCTAGCGATTTGTTTGCCTGGGAGATGGGATATTCTGCCAGTTCTGAGCAGGTAGCTGGCCTGGAGGCTACAGGGGAAGGAAGCAGAGGCATGGAGGCCTCCTCTGAGTTTGGAAGGCCTGTTGCCACAGCCAGTGTCTCTCCTGTGTTCCTAGAGTGGCTGGGAGATGATGGGGCCAGGGTGGGAAGAGGTCCACAGACGTTGTACAGTTGTGGTAGCTTTGTCACAGCTTAGGGGAGGAAGTGGGCCAGGGAGCTCTGCAAGAAGTGCTCTGTCCTCCAGGGTGTCCACAGAAATGATCGTCACAACACGGGAGGAAGGACGGGGGCCCAGGGAAGCTGCAAGCCCCTCCAGAGAGCAGGGGTCCTTTGGTGTCCCTTGTGCATCCAAGAGGTCTTTTTTTTTTTTTTCTGTCCTTGCAGGACTGTGCGGGCATTCTGGGAAAACATCTGAAAAGCACTCCAGCCTCCCCAACTTTCCCAACCGATGTTGCAAAAGACATCTTAAAAGCATCAAAAAGCAAGGGGGGAAAAATAATGGGTGGTTGGGTAAAAATAGCATGTTGACAGAAAGCCTAGACACGCTGTGGAACAAGCACACACAAGAGGAAAAGCTCTCACGAGTAAAAGATCAGAAGGGACTCGGAGGAAGCTGTGCATACAGGATCCCCCCATCTACAGGGATAAGGCCAAGTGGGGGCATCTCTGCAGTGAGGGAGAGCTGGTACCCTCTTCGTCTGTCTTAGCTACCTTCCTGTTGCAGAGACAGGATGCCCTGACTAAAGAGAGAAAGGGCTTATCCTGGCTACAGGTCAAGGGTACGGTCCATCATGGTGGGGGTGTCTCCGTAGTAGAAGCTTGAATGACCAGGACACACTATATCCATACTCAAGAAACAGGTTCACGGTGCTCCTCAGCTCCCTTTGTCTTTATCCGGCATCCCCCTTAGGAAACAGCCTGGCCCACAATCTTCCCAAATCAGTCAACACAATCAGGACTACCCCACAGGCATGTCCAGGGACTCATTTCCCAGGCAGGTGATCCTAGATCCCATCAGAGTGACGATTAACACTAACTGTCACAGTGTCCCAGCAGTGGTAAAGGGAAGGCATCTGGGTCAGGCTCCAATCTCTCAAGAGCCCAAAGACAACTTTCCCAGGGACTTCTGCTCCTGTCTGCTTCTCTGGAAACCGACAGATGCCCAGAAGAACAACAGTCCCAAATGTCCGGAAGACTCTGGTGTCCACCCAGGTGGCGCCACCCACACCACACCTGCAGACCATCTGCTTGATCCTGGTTTAACCCTTTTTGCCTAGTCACTGCTGTTTGATGGACGCCATAATTCCCTCTCACCGATAGACTCATCAGTTTCCGCAAACACTAGATACCCGGAAGGCAGCCATGGGGGGGGGGATGTTGGTGCCTTGAGGGAGGTGGAAGTGATAGCATCAGAGCCCAATGAGGAGGAGACGCTAACAGATGGTGACAACCGTCCACACCCTTATTCCTATCCTCCCATTGACTACCGATGCTTGGGCAGCCTTTGGCCAGGGGGACTAGCCACACAGGCCAGAGGAGCCGCATGGACACAAGGCACGCCAGCGGATGCTGCGTTAGAATCTGGGGCTCTCTTCTTGCTTGTTTATTTTTGTTAATAGAGACTTATATTATTAAGGGGCTCTGCACCTCTAAAAGGAACATGACAGCAGTAAATCTTTGAAAGAACCTAGAACATCTGTCAGAGAGGACATAAGAGCCACTCTGGATCATTAAGTAGTGCCTCTGGCTTCCTGAGAACCAGCCTGAGTAGAAGCTTCTGTTACACTACAGAAGGTTCTCTGCTGCTTACCTTCCTGTTTGGTTCATCCAAGTTTATTCAATACAGTCATATAGTTCACAGATCACTTTAAGGGGCAATTAAAAGGAACCATGTTCATTAAGAACTTACTATGTACTAGACACTGTGCCAATAATTTACATATATAACTTGATATTTTTCTATAATAGCATGATGTTACAATATGGAGTAATAGCTGGAGTATCGGTTCTGGAGTCAGACTACCTAAGACTTTGGGGCTTTCTTAGTTCATCATGTATAAGTAAACTGAACTTGGTTGAGGATATAGGGCCTGCTTGTTCTTTTGTATCTATGTCTGTCTACAAAATATAGAGGATCTATTTCATAGGCTTTCTTGAAGAAGAAATAAAATGATCAGTAAATGTGAAAAAAAAAAAAAAGAATCTGGGGCTCACAGCCCTGGGCTCTCCTGATGAGAAGAAGCTCTGTCTTGTAGCATCTTCCAACTCAATCTGTTGAATGTGCCCACTGAGCTCCCTCCGGGGCCTTCTGCTCTGTTCCCAAGAAGGGGTTGAAGCAATAGAGAAAAAACGGCTTCTATCAAGGGCAAGGTTCATCAGACAGTGCCCACAGTGCTCTGCAGACATTCCAACAGAGTGATGGAAAATGGGGACAACTGGAGAATTCCCAGGTAGTAACAGGCAACCTAACGTCTAAAGATGAGACGCAGGCAGCCTGAAGTCGCCAGGGGCTTTTGAGTGGCAGCTTCTTCTGAATTGAAACGTTCCCTCCAGGAAGGTAGAGGAGGCTCAATCTTCAAAATTTCTCAATGAACTCTTCTACTGTTGCCAGGAGAACACACAAATAAACAAACAAAAAAAATCCAACTAAATCCAAAAACACTGTATATAATTTTTCAAGTGTTATATGACCATAAGGCTTTTAATTTTGATTCATCAAAGAACCAAGGTTTTTAGGTACTGCCACAGATAGATAGACAAGGTCCCAGCTTGTAAGAGACTCACTTGACTCAGAAGCAGGTAGGAACCAAGGCTGTGGGCTGTGACGGTTCCCTATGGTGCCGGGGTGGGGGTGGCTTTCAGCACAGTGTGGTTAGGACTCTCTAATTACAGAGAGGATTAGAAGAGACTACAGAGGTAAAAAGAATCACAGAGCACAGAGCTGGGGTTGGCTCAGCGGGCACAAGGCCCTGGATTCTACCCCCCCACACACACACACTCCAAAACCAAAAGTGAGGCCTCATGCCAGGCATTTATGTTGCTGGAAACAGTTCCTTAGGACCACAGTGACCTTTCTCTTCTGCGTATGACGAAGTGAATGATTTCATTCTGTCATGTGCTCTCTCTACCATGAGCCACAAGTCTCTATAGGACCATAGCAACAAGGTGAGATGGTGGATAGTGACATCTCTCTATAGGACCATAGCAACAGGGTCAGATGGTGGATAGTGACACCTCTCTACGGGACCATAGCAACAAGGTCAGATGGTGGATAGTGATACCTCTCTAAGGGACCATAGCAACAAGGTGAGATGGTGGATAGTGACATCTCTCTATAGGGCCATAGCAACAGGGTCAGATGGTGGATAGTGATACCTCTCTAAGGGACCATAGCAACAAGGTGAGATGGTGGATAGACACCTCTCTATGGGACCATAGCAACAAGGTCAGATGGTGGATAGTGACACCTCTCTATAGGGCCATAGCAACAGGGTCAGATGGTGGATAGTGATACCTCTCTAAGGGACCATAGCAACAAGGTGAGATGGTGGATAGACACCTCTCTATGGGACCATAGCAACAAGGTCAGATGGTGGATAGTGACACCTCTCTATAGGGCCATAGCAACAGGGTCAGATGGTGGATAGTGCACCTCTCTAAGGGACCATAGCTACAGAATCTGATGGTGGACAGAAACCTCTGAAGAAACTGTGAGCCAACATGGGTTTTCTCCTCCTCCTAAGTCAGCATACTGGTCATCTATGTTTTATTGTTGTGCCCATATACCTGGTACAAGCACCTAAGGATTTCTCTGCGCTCACAGTCGGAGGACACAGCCCACAACAGCAGCATCGGGCGGCTGGTCATTTTGCACCCACAGCCGGGAAGCAGAAAGAGAGGATTCCGCTGCCCAGTTCTTTTCCCCTTTGATCCAGTCCTGGAACCCACCCCAGGGAAAGCGCTGCCTACTCAGGGCTACCTTCTCTCTTCGGTTAACCCAGTCCAGAGGGTCAGCCACTAGCAGAGAAATGCAAATCAAAACCCGAATGGTGTTTCTCTTCCCACGGGTTAGAACAGCAGTTATCAAAAGGATCAAAGCCAGCGAGCGCTGTCAAGGACATGGAAAAAACAAAAAAACAAAACAGAGCCTTCATGTGAACCAGCTACTGTGGGAAACAGCATGGAGCTTCCTGGAAACACTACAGATACAACTGCCATGTACATGACCAATCCAGCAAACCCCATTTGCACCACCTGCGTTCAGTAATGGGGGGGGAGATATTCTTGCTACCAGCTAGAAATCAGGCAGAATTAAAAAAAAATCTCCCTCTCCCTATCCCCCCCCCCTCCACCCAAATTTATCCTTGGGCCTTGAAACTGCCTAGGTGGACTCCTATCCTGCAACAGCAGGCCCTCGGGATTAGGGGGACACACACCTTGTCCTGGTGTGAACTGTGTGGGGAAGATCTAGAGGCAGCCTCAGAAGACTTCCTCACCGCTCCCTCTCTGCAGCCCTCCTAAGAAACGGGCGCTCTGCGGTGAGCGAGCTCTCAGAGTAGGTCATTTTTCTTCCGAGGGCTCTCTTTATTTCCCTGAATGTTAACAAACTCCGGTGGGTGGACCGTCTCTCCACACACTGAAACCAAGATGGCTCTGAAGGTGCAGCCTTGAGGGCTCCTGTGTCCCCCGGTGGCGATCTGATAGGGCCACAGGTGAAACAAGATTACCCTTCCTTTACAAAACATTTTCAGCCTTCAGAGTTCTGTGGGGGGAGGCGTTTGTGGGGTTTTGTGCTAGTAAATGCCTTTTCCCTCCGGTTTCCACTAGTTACATGGGCCCAGGCCATCCTAGCTGCCCATATAACACATTCCCCCTGGAAGCCTGCTTTCCCAACTCTTGGTCTGATGGTATCTGCCTCCATCTCCAGTCCCTTTTCCTGTCTCTGGGACTTGCCAATGATCCCCATCCCCCCACTGAGCATGACAACCCAAGCCAGTACAGGTTCGGCCTCAGAAACAGCCAACAGGAGTTTGAGTCCAGCACCCACAGCCATTCTATTATTTTTGGCTATCTTGTTTGAGAACTGAGCTGTTACCAGCCAAAAGGCAGAAGGCCAGAGTCCCAATGGCACCCCTAACCAAGGACCCCACTGTCCTGAAACCCCAAGTTCTAGTTTTACGAATTACCCAAATCAACACGCTCCCCAGAGGCTTGGCAGTTTTCTCTGCATTTTTTTCTTTAATTGTGAGTCATATTGACATAGCTTATACTTAATTCAACACCGAGGAAAGTCTGTCTTCAGTAAAACTTCCTGCCCAGAATTACAGACCCCTTCAGATCAAATGCAACGAGGTGTCTAAGGTGAACTCCATTTTCCAGATCCAGAGGCTGCAGCATCCTTCCTCTGGACCCCAGCTGCCCCAGCCTCTCCCTCTTGAGTCACCTGCTGTCCAGTCCACTGCATTCCCTGGCGTTTGTTCCTTGGGGCCATTCTGGAGTGGGAGTGTTTTGGGCAAATGGAAAGGCTTTGATCTCTGATCTACCCTCTCCCCAGAGCAGATGACTTTGCCCCAGCCCCCGAAGACTGGGACTGGAGGGGCAGAAAACACAGCCCACAGGTATAAAGGCGAATTAACAACCTTCTATTGCTGTAATAAGACACCACAGCCTTGGCAACTCAGAGAAGAGTTTGTTTGGGCTTACAATCCCAGAGGGTTTAAGAGTCTGTGGTGGCAAGGAGCAGGAGGCTCGGGGCCAGGAGCAGAACCTGAGAAATCAGTCTTGAGCCACAAGCAGAAGCAGAGAGTGAACTCAAAATGGGACAAGTCTTTAAACTCTTGACTTCCACACCCCCCCCCAGTGACATACTTCCTCCAGCACGGCCACACCTTGCGGCCACACCTCGTAAACTTTCCTAAACAGTGCTACCAATGGGAGACCAGTTATTCAGATGCCAGAAACTTATAGGGGGTATTTTATTCTAACCACCACACGCAGCATCCTCAGGGCTCCTTGGGCATGAGCACCAAGACACCAAGTAGGATGGCAGTGGTTCAGATGGGTGTGACCCAAATGGGTGTGGCCTAGATGGGTGTGGTCCAGATGGGTGTGGTCCAGATGGGGACCCATCCTCAAGCAACTAGTGATTACAGCACAAGGGCATCTCCTGAGTTCACATGAGGCTGAGCCACACCTCTGCTTTCCCTCCCTCATCATCCCCCACCTCTGACCTCCACCTCAAACAAAGACCAACCTGAAACTGGTTTCGTATTTGAATATTCTCTCCTGTTCCCTCTGCTGATGAAATTTCAAGTCTGAATCATCATAAAATGAGGGCTGAACAAAGCCTGCTAGATTAGCGATAAAATTGATGTGCAAGGTCGATATTTCTCCCGGCTCCTGCAGCATTTCTAATATCAGGTACCAGTAGCAGCCCTTGGAGGAAAACCAAGCCAGCGGGCAGAGGCATGAGTCAGTTGTCCCCAGACATCAAGGCCCACAGAAGACGATCTCCGCAGTGGCCCGGTGTGACTTCCTGAGTGAGACCACACACACACACACACTCAAGACCTTTTCTTGAGCTTCCTGAACACACAATCCCCAAAGTCTCAGCTGTGGCTGGCTGATCAGAAACCCACAGTTGCAATGTTTACCTTATACCAAGAACGCCCCTGAAGGCTAGGTACCGCTGCTGCTGAGCCTGCCCAGTGACCCTGCACCAGCCTGCATCCCTTCACTGAACCGAAACCCTCCCTTTTCTAACACCTCACTGGACCCCCCAAATATAGGGAGGAGAGCAGCTTGTCCAGTCACCTCTGTGCGTGGGATGGATTGACTCTAAAATAACCTAGAACCGTGTGGGATGAACAGGACCACGTGGGAGGTAGCAGGAGCATCATGGAAACTGGAGAAGGGGTCGCCATGGCAACCAGCTCTCTATCCCTCGCTCCCCTGTTGCCTGGCCTAGAGTTACTCTCTCTAGAACACGCGGCCTGAGGCCTTTCCATACCCTGCAGCAAGACCTAACAGTTCTCTGCAGATTCGCAGAGTTGGGCGGGGACTAAGCGTTCTGAGCTTAGTCCCTGTGCCGAGCAAGGAACCCTGAACCCCACAACCTTTCCCGAGCCGGCAGAAATAATTAGGATAAAGTCATAGAGGATGCGAGTTGTGCACCGCAGGCAATGGCTGGTGTCCTTACTAGGGAGAAAATGAAGTCCTGAGGACCCACGATGATGGGAAGACAAAGGGCAGGCAGAGGCTGGAGAGAGTCGGGAGCCACAGGCACAGAGCGCCAATGAGAGCCAAAGCGGAACCAGAAAGAGGCTAGGGGAGGATCTCCATCGACACCTGGACCGCTGGACTTCACACTTCCGCGTCTGAGGCCTCATGGGTCCATACTGTGTCGCAGCAGCCACAGGAGGCTCATAGGATACCACAAGGGGGTGTGGCTTTGTTCTGAGTACACTGTGTCGGCCGGGCTGCTCTCTGCAGCCGCCAACAGTTGATTCTGCCTCTTAAAATCTGCTTTTTAATGCCGTAGTGTCTGGAGTCACAGGGAACATTGGCACTGGCCAATGGGTGACAGGAAAGGGGTAAAGGAACTTGCCGTTCCGCGAAGAAGTTTCCTTTCCCCGAAGTTCGTTTCTTACGAAATGAAAAAGCTTGAATCGAAATGCATTTGAAAATATTGTGGACCTATCTTTCCGTATTTACCGGTTTTTTCAAAGAAATGGCTTGTGTTAGTGTAGTTGTACGCATTTATGGGGCACATTATAGTAATTTGATACAAACTCAGTGTAATGAATATACCCATCTCCTTGGACATTTACTATTTAGTGTTGGGAACCACTGAACACTTATGTATATATTTATCTATTTATGAAATATACAATATCATCCTATGCCACTGTTACCTTAACACTCCCCTCCTCCCCTTCACCTTTCAATGACCCCAGTGACCTCTGCTCTATTCTCGGCTTCTAAGGCATCACCTTCTCTGGCTCCCACACATAAGCAAGAACATTTAACACTTGCCTTCCTGTGTCAGGGTTGATACATATCGATACATAGTCTCCTATGTATCAACTTAGCATAGTCTCCTCCGTGGGAAAGGATCATATGTGTGCGGAAACACATTCCCCACTGTCACCCGGACCTACCCAGACATCAGCTGAATCCACGGGCCCAAGAAGGCTGTCCCCTTTGCTTTGCTGAAACTGGTTGAACTTACAGAGATGTGTTTCCCTTGAAGGTTGCGCCCATCACGAAGGGGTTTCCCACACTGTGGGAAATCCTGCTTGCTTCCTTCCGCTTGGCTCTAGGACTTCCGTTAGCCTCCCGTATCTGCAAATGTTTCCAGGTGAACAGTCACTGTAGAAGCACAGAGGCCATCCTCAGCCCAGAAGGGGGCTTCACCGGTCTTGCCTTTGTTTAGTCTTATGCAATTAGTAACATCGTATCTTTTTTTAAAAAAGGACTTTCCAGGAGGATGTCTCGATCTCCATCGTGTTCCTTGCTGCCTGCTCTCATTTCGTGAGGAGCTTGGTTTACTGCAAGTTTGGGTAAATAGTGTTCTTCTGAGTAATTAGCATCCAATTAGGCCGCAGTTTCATGTCTGCCATGAGTCAAGCCTCTTACCCAACCCCTGGGAAGAGTTAAATGGGTCAGGCTTCTGTTTACAAAGCCCAGCCATGCTGACTGCTGCAGGCAGTGTTCAAGCTATCCCTGGTAGCCAGAGGAAGATAGATAGCCCATGTTCTTGGCCCTTGTGAAAGGGGCTGGACCAACGGCCGGGTGATCTGAATACTTCCCCTCTGATGTTCCCACAGCTCAACATTACCACCTTACACTGACAATGAAGGGAGCCCAGCCCCACCCTGTGAGTGACAAGGTCACAGCACTGTCCCCGTAGGCAGGTTTACTGGAAAGGACACCTGCGATGAGTCTCCCTGCTGACTAATGTCTAAGTTGCCATGCTGTTCCCAATTGTGTTAAATCTTTTAAAGTGGATGCAACATCAAGTCTTGTTCCTGCTAGGCTGGCTAACTTGTAAGCCCCGAGGATCTACCTACTTCTCCCCTGTGTTGGGGAGACAAGTGCGACCACCACTCCTGGTGTTTTGTTTGGTTTTGTTGGTTTTGTTTGGTTTTAAATGAGAGTTCTAGGGAATCACACTCAGCCCTCAGGCTTGTGAAA
Source organism: Mesocricetus auratus (assembly GCF_017639785.1). Lineage (NCBI taxonomy): Eukaryota > Metazoa > Chordata > Mammalia > Rodentia > Cricetidae > Mesocricetus > Mesocricetus auratus. The sequence continues at coordinate 2,245,512 of NW_024429192.1, read as the reverse complement.
CCAGTGCTTTACTGACTGAGTGGTCTCTGTCAGACATTTTAAATACAGATGTCCCTCGATAGCCACAGAGTACTCCACCCCAGAATCCCTCTGTCAGCTCCCCAACACAATCCATGCATTTTAGTTCCCTTCTAGAGGCCAGTCTATGCACATCTGCCTGTATACTTTAGGCACCTTTAGATTAATTATGATTGATGAACAGTGTGACTGTAATATAAGCACTATACTTTGTGTAGGAAACACTGACAAGAACGAGTCAGTAGAGAGGATTTTTTTCCCTTGAGTATGTTCTACCCATAGTTGGTGGACTCCATGTATAGACAGCCTACAGAAGAGGAGGACCATCTGAGGCTGGGAAGGAGAGAGAAGAACAGTGGGAGGGAGGGACGGGTGACTGTGAGCTCACTGTGTGCAACTCACCACGGTGGACGTCTTGCTGAATTGCCCTGCACATGCCTCCAAAGAAGAAAAAACACTTGCTAATGCAAACACAAGATCGTGGGGCAAAGATGTTATCGAAGCAGCCGGAATAAAACTGGTCCTAGCATTTCCCTGTGTTTGTTTCATATTTTTGTTTTCAGTCTATAGGGTCTATGCTGCTGCCCATTGTTCCTGGTGTGCTGATGGGCACACCTTCTGTAATAAATAGATCTAGTTAAATGTTTGTTATTTTCATTTATTTTTCCCCCAGCTGAAAGTTGTGCATCTATTTCTACTATTATTATTTGTTTTTTAAGGTTTAATTCCCCCCCCCACTGCTCTTGTCTGCTTCATATTTATTATTTCCTTTTTCCTATTTCTGGGTTTAATTTTCCATCTCTTAATGTGAAAGGTTAGGTCTTTTCTTAGTTGTTTCCCACAAACTCGATCATGCAGTGTTGCTGATCTTGTTTAGTCCAAGATAGTGTTAATCCTTCTTATGACTTCTTCTCTGACCCATGAGCTATTTAGAAGTCTGTTGTTTAACTTCCAAATATTTGGGGATTTTCCAGATTCTCCTGTTGTTGACATATTAAATTCTGCTGTGAGCAGAATATAAACTTTATATGATTTCAATCCTTTTAAATCTGCAGAGGCGTGGTCTTGGTTCAGCCCATGATCTGTCTGTGTGTATATACAAAGAATGTACATTCTGTACCTGTCATGGCTGACATGGTGACATCCAAAAGTCATCTTCGCAAATAGCATTTTCTAGAGCTTGCATGTCTTTGCCAATTTTATGTTCACTCAATCTTTTTTTATTTTTCTAATTCATTCATTTAATTTAGAAACAATCTTATTTTACATATCAAACCCAGTTCCCTCTCCCTCCAGCCCTCCCATGTCCCCCACCAACCCCCCATCCCACCCCCCAGGGAGGGTGAAGCCTCCCATGAGGGGTCATCAAAGTCTGTCACATCATTTGTGGCAGGGCTGAGAGAGTATCCCTCCATGGGGAATGGTTTCCCAAAGCCCATTCATGCACTAGGGATAAATACTGGTTCCACTGCCAGGGGCCCCATAGTCTGCCCTGGCCTCCTAGCTGACACCCACATCCAGAGGGTTTGGCTTGGTCCTATGCTGGTTCCCCAGCTTTATGACTGGGGTCCATGAGCTCCCTCTTGCTCAGGTCAGCTGTTTCTGTGGGTTTCTCCAGAACGCTCTTGAACCCTTTGCTCATCCCTCCTCCCTCTCTGCAACTGGGTTCCAGGAGTACGGCTCAGTGCTTAGGCATGAGTGTCTGCTTCTGCTTCCATCCTCTGCTGGGTGAAGGCTCTAGGATGTCACTAAAATTTTTATGTAAGGATGTGTGTGTGTATTTGCTGTGTGTGTACAGGATGTGTGTGTGTACTTGATGCCTGTGTGTATTTGGCATGTGTGTATGTAATGTGTGTGTATATGGTGTGTGTATGTCTACAGGTGTATGTGTACATGGTGTGTGTGTACATGGTGTGTGTACATGATGTGTGTGTGTATTTGGAGTGTGTATACATGATGTGTGTGCATATTTAGAGTGTGTGTATACATGATGAGTGTGTACATGGTGTGTGTGTACATGATGTGTGTGTGTACTTGGTGTGTGTGTGTACATGATGCATTGTGTATTTGGCGTGTATGTGCGTGATGTGTGTGTACATGATGAGTGTGGGAGTGTGTGTACCACAGTGCACATGTGTGGTCAGGGGACAGCCTCGTGGAGTGTGTTTTCCCCTTCCACTTCTATATGGGTTGTGGGAATTGAACTCAGATCACCAGGCGTGTGCTGCAAGCTTCCTTATCCACTGAGCCTTCACTGGCCAGTGTTTCCTCATCCTATAAGATATGGCCCCTTACCCTCTGACTCCATCTGGTTTTGCTTCCATTCTTGCATGCTCCGAGAGTGTCTCTTCTCCGTGGTCACCTGACCCTCTGTCAGCACGAGATGTCCCTCATCCCTGTCATCTTTCTGATGCTAGCTAGCATCCACTCGATTTTGATTACTTATCCTGGTGTCCCTTTCTGACCTGCTGTGGGAACTCATTCACCCGATAGCCTTCGGGGTACTGGCCTATTAAGGCGTGGTCTCAGGTACTACGTGCGGACTGACGAGAGGGAGAAGCGTGTTCTCGCTCTCTCTTGTGTGGGGGTCTAAGATCTGATCACAGCATCCTGAGCCGCCAGGCCAGAGGACCACTGAGGCTGTCTACCTTTATTGGTGTTCGTGAGTGTTCCCCAAATAAATATTTGATATCCTTTTATTCGGGCTCTTGTGGACTCCCTTACTCTTACACTGAGCCTTTGCTTTTGCCTGAATTCATCGACACATTTTAAACTAGGTCTTGTGTAGGTCACCCATGCTCTTCTTTGTGTGTGTGTGTGTGTGTGTGTGTGTGTGTGTGTGTGTGTGTGTGTGCTTTACCCTCATATAAGCTCAGCCTTTCCACGAGAGTGCTAACCAGCTGTGCATCATGTAATTACAGGATAGCTGATTTTGAGCATACCATCCTGCTGTTTTTCCTGTGTCCCCCAGACCCCCTTTATTTCCTCTCTTCCCATTTTAACTTTCCTTTGGGATGCATGTTTTTACTGTCCTATTTTATACAAGCTATATATACACAGTTACATATACTAAGTTATTTATACTGAATATAGCTTTTCAAAGGCAATGCACCATCCTTAGAATCTCTGCTGTGCTGTTTGCTTCTCATGTAATTTTAATACAAAAATACGTTTTTGTTTTTGCTGTTCACCTTAAATTTTAACTACTTTTTTTTTTAAGGCAGGGTTTCCCTGTGTGACCCCAGCAGGCTTGGAACTCACTGTGCTAACTAGGATGACCTTGAACTCAGAAATCCTCCTGCCTCTGCCTCTGCCTCCTGAGGGATTAAAGGCCACCACACCTGTCTCAAGCAACTTAAAAAGCTATATTCACGGATTCCTAACGACATTCTGCTACACTCATGGATTAGTGCCTAGTCCAATTGTCATCAGAGAGGTTTCATCCAGCAACCGATGGAAACGGAAGGGGAATGCTGCAGAAGGGGTGGGGAGGATAACAGGAGCCAGAAGGGGGTCAAGGACATCTCAAGAAAACCCACAGAGTCATGGACCTGGGCTCCTAGGTACTCACAGAGACAGAACCGACCATCGGGGAGCCTGCCTGGGTCTGAGTTAAGCATTCCGCATGTATGTTACAGTCGCGTAGCTCGGTCCTCTGTGGGACCTCCTAACAGTGTGGGGTGGGGGTCTGCTCTTTTCCAAAGGGAAACAGGAGGAGTGGATTGGGGGAAGAGGGGAGGGGGCGGAGGGGGCAAGGAGGAGAGGAGGGAGGAGGGAGGGAAATCCTCTCATACACTATATGAGAGGATTTTTTTTAAAGTTACACTTACTTATTTTATATGGGGAGGGCACGCCCGTGTGCTCACATGAGGGTCAGAAGACTCCTCGCCTCCCGCCACGTGGGTCCTAGGGTTGATTATTCATGTTGTGAGTTTTGGCGGCACCTCGCCTGCCGAACTGCCTCCTGGTTCCCTAAGTAACTTCAAAGGAAAAAAATTAACAAGGCAGATATTTTGTAGGTATCCACGTGCTTAGCAGCACTGGCAACCTTTAAATCATGTAACCATAGGTTTCTTAGCCCTAGGGTTAGAGGAACTTAGTTCAAATTTAATGTCATAAATTTACAGTGGGTACCCCCCCCTCCCCGAAGTGAATTCTTGGAGCTGGTACTTGTTTGCAAATTATTTTGTTTCCATTGCCAAATGACTGTTTTCCACGCACAAGCAGTCACAGGCTAATAGGGCTTATTTACGATCTGTCAACCTGCCCGCTGTCTGACACACCCTGTCTCTCTCTTTGGCACTGCATGGTTTCTGATGGGAAGTCTGTAGTCATTCTCGTTCTCTTTGAAATATGCTCGTTTTCCCTCTGCTCAAAAGGGTTTTTTTCCTAGCCCTGTTTTAAGCTATATAATATGATGCTTTATCATGGAGCATAAACACATGAATGAGTGTGTGTGTGTGTGTGCTATTTCAATATGATACTTTTTCATGGAGCATAAGCACGTGAGTGTGTGTGTGTGTGTGTGTGTGTGTGTGCATGACCTACAATAAGTCCTTGGATGCCCAACCCTTTTCATCAGATTTAGAAGCACTGTGGCCATTATCCCATCAATGTTCCTGCCTCTCCTCTCTGGCATCTTCAAGGAGCCTTGTGCTGGGGGACTTCATGCTTGTCTGCACCTCACGGATGCTCAGCCCCAGCTGTACATCAGGTTTCGGCTCTCTCTGTGCGTCTCATTAAGTGATGCTGTGTTGTTGACTGGTTCCTTGTCCACTGTGTGACCTAGCTGTCTTTTGGGTCCTTTCTTAATTCAGCTGAGCATGTTGTACCGTGTATAAATCTGGTAGGCATCGTGTTTGCGTGATTTACTGGCTGGTCAACTCTGACTTTCTTTTTAGGCTGCAGGGATATTCCACTTTGGAAGGGAGCTAAGTAACCCAAAGGCCAGACAGAGGCTTAGAGGGCCTGTTTTAAGCTCATCCAGGGCAGGTCATGATGATGCGTTATCAGAGTCCAGTGCTATCTCCCAGCGTGAGTGGCTTCTCCAAGCTTCTAGACGGAACCTCTGCTCTGATCTGTCAGAATTAATGTCTTCACATGGGGCTTGGACACTGAGTTACTTTATAGCTCCATGGTCATTCTATCTATAATTTTTGAGGTTCACACCACAGAGGAGCAAATACCACAAAAGTCCCCATGCAATCTCTGAGGGTATTTTTCTTTTTTCTTTCCTTTTTCCTTCCTTCCTTCTTTCTTTCTTTCTTTTTTTATTTTTCAAGACAGGGTTTCTCTGTGTAGTTTTGTAGACCAGACAGGCTTCAAACTCACAGAAATCTGCCTACCTCTGCCTCCTGAGAGCTGGGAGTAAAGGCCTGTGCTGCTGCCACCACCACCCAGACTCTAGATACTTTTCTGAGGAACTCCCTCCTCTTTGGGCTCTGCTCTGTAACTTTTCACGGCATTAGTTTCCTCCTACACCCTGAACTGTTACGGCTGCTTCTTCAGCTCTTTGAGACTGCTCGATTCTGTTCAGGATGCCACGCCTGCATCTATTGTCTGAAAAATGCCTCTAGATAGAAAGTCAGGCACTTGTAGAGTTTAATATTCATTTTGCCTATTATTGAATCTCATAGTTGTCAGGGTTTAGGTGTCACTCATCCCCTAAAGGCTCATTCGTTAGAGGCTTGCTCTCTAGACTGGAGATGGGAGAGATGTTGAGGCTCTTAAGGAGGAGGTAGATTTTATCACTAGGGTGCAGGCTCAGAAGTTGTCTTTGCTCTCCCAAGGCTGATTTGCTGCAAAGGACTAACTGTGTTTGAGAAGAGTCAAGGTTTCCTTCCAGAGAGAGAGGAATGGGGACAACGAGAGACTATGATCAGAGTATTATACACATGTCACAATCAAACCCATTCTTATGTACAACTAATATACATTCTTATTAAAGTTTCTATTTGAAAAAAAAAGAAGTGAATCTGATTTCTCCCCTGTTCTGGTTTTCTCTCTTGTCATACGACCTCTGCCTCTCACACAAAATCCCTCCACAGTGCCTCCTACATTGATAGGAGGCTCTGACCTAGCCCAGGGAAGGAAATAGAAGGGAAGTTCCCTAGGAGAAGCCAACACGGTCACCTGGATTTCAGCCTCTCTAAGCTAAATAAAACTCCTTCCTTTACATGCTCTTCCGTGTCAGATACTGCATTATAACAATGGGAAACATGCTAACAATAGCATCAGACTATCTACCAACCCATGTCTGAGAACAGCTGTCCAAATCTATTGTGTCCAGATGTCAAGTAGTTCATGTGAGACAGGAAGCCTGGGTCTTGTTATTTCCTCAGGATCAGAAGCCAGCAATGTTTATTTTTTTTAACCTAATTTGCGTCAATAGTTATTCCTCCTTTTTGCAGGTTTTTTTTGTTTGTTTGTTTTTGTGGTCTCTTTCCCTTAGATTGGCTTCTGTGCTTTGTTGTATTTTTTAACTAAATTCGACTTTATCATATCTGATGGTTTTAAGTTCCTACTCATTAAATGTCAACTTTATCTATTGGTAGAGTTTAAACACAGGCTCCTGGTTTGAAGGGCTGCCCCCCCCAGCCTGTGGAGGAGGCGGGGCTAGTTGGAGGAAGTAGGTCACTAGGGCTTATCTCAACTCCTGCCCACTCTGCTATCTCTGCTTCCTGCCTCCAGTGTGCACTCCTGCCTTGCCTCGGGCCCGAAGCTGTAGAGCCAGCTAACCTTGGGTTCAAACCTCTGAAAGCCAAAATCCAAAAGAAACCCTTTCCTCTCTTCAGGGGTTAGGGTTAGGGATTCGTCACAGCTACCTGTGCCACCCCCTTGCCTCCCCTCTCCTTCCTTTCCACTTGACTTCAAAGTTCTAACGTGGAGCTGCCATCCCCACGCTCCATTTTTAAACTTTTAGGATCTGCAATTAAGTTAGCACGCAATGAGCACACCAGTGTGAATGAATCTGGACCGAGGGAGAAGTGCTCTAGGTGAAACTCAAATAGGCTCGTGCGGTTGACACACCACAACTCCCCTTCGTAAAGGGCTCCGTTCAGTGTTTTCCAGAGGCTCTCCACGGTGGGATGCTGGTCACCACCAAAGAAAACCTACACATCACAGTGCCTCTCATTCCCTGTGCTTCTTTTGTTTGTACTGGGAACTGAACACAGGGCCTCCCGTGTGCTGAGCAAGCACTCTGTCGCTGAGCTGCATCCCTTTCCCATTTAACGGTCTCTCTCCATCTTCCCTCTAAACCCTTGGCACCCACTGATCTGTTTTCTGTCCTGGCAGACTTGTTCATTGCAGAGTGCGACAGATACAGAACCACACGGGAGCTTGTGCTCGGTGACTGGTTCTGCTCACTGAACCTACAGGCTTCAGCTTCCACCCAAGTTGAGTGTGTGCTGCATTTCATTCTTTTTCACGGCCAACGACGCGCCCTGCTTTGTCTCTCCATTCCCTGGCTAACGGTGTTAGCCTTTTGGATATGAACAAGGCTGCTAGGAACGTCTGCGTGCAAACGTCTGTGCGGACACGTGTTTTCAATCCTCACGGAGTGGAACCGCTGAGTCAGATGGCAACTCCAAGATCAGCTCTTTGGGGGAATTGCCCAACTGTATTTCAAAGCCCCTGCATTGCCAGTGGTTTTCCACCGTCTGTCTTTCCTTCTTTCCCTGAGCTATCCCGGAGGGTGACGCACGGCACGCTGTGACTCTTATTTGTAGGAGTATAGCCGTCAATTCTCTTTCCTAAGATCAAAACTGCTTTTCTAAGACTACCACCCCACCATGCGTGCATAATTTCCCTTTTTAATTTTTATCTCTAAAATAAGTGCAAAAAAAAACCCATTAGGTTTCACTGTGTGGCGTTTTGAAACATCTTGATTTTTTTTTCTTTCCCTTTCTCTCCTCCCATGCTTCTGGCCTTCCTCATCACCTTCCATTCCTAGCAGCCTCCTTTCTGCTTTAATGTCACAAGTGTCCTATTAGCTTCTGCACCTTCCTCAACAGCATCTCCCTTCTTCTCATGGTCCCCTCCCTAATTTCATTACCCGCACCTCCACTCAGCCCCACATATATATACACACGACCATAAGCACCGAGGGTCAGAATCCACTATGAGAGAGGTCATGTCATATTCGCCTGTCTGAGTCCGACTTACCCCTTCCCTTACCCAGACTTTCTGTTGCTGTGATAAAACACCATGACAGAGCCAGGCAGTGGTGGCACACGCCTTTAATCCCAGCACTGGGGAGGCAGAGGCAGGCGGATCTCTGTGAGTTCGAGGCTGTCCAAAACAATACAGAGAAATCCTGTCTCGTAAAACCAAAACAAAACAAAACAAAACACCATGACAGCTTACAACTGTCCTGCTACCATAGGGGTGAGCAGGACCCACATTTCCTTACACACTCAGAGACTATCACTACAAATGCTGGCGGGTGTGGTGAGTTGGGGGTGGGGAAGATGGAGGAGAGATTGCCAGTGTCTGGTTTCATTTGAGAAAATAAGTTTCTGTAGCAGGAGAGGCAGGCAAGAAGAGCCCCAGCATCCCTGTAGGAAGGCTTGTGGAAGGCATTGGTTTTCTGTATCTCCATCCTCTGCAAAGCCACCAAGCCAGTAGCATGATGGAAAAGTCACTCCCGTAGAACAAAGTCACCCTGAACAGAGTCTTTCAGGACCACAGACTGGAGCTGTGGATGGTCCATTCCTGGGGGGGAGGGATGTCCTTCTGTATATATGTTTCTCTTAATGGTTGATGAATAAAACACTGGCCAATGAGGCAGGAAGATAGGCAGGACTAGGATGAAAGAGGATTCTGGGAAAGGTAGGCAGAGAGAGAGAGAGAGAGAGAGAGAGAGAGAGAGCCCGCCAAACACAGTCACCATGGAGGCCGCCAAAGGGGTAACAGGTCTGGACCCTTCTCTGGTAAGATAAGAACATGTGGGAACACTTAGGTTAATAGAAATGGATTACTAATTAAGGCAGAGCTAGCCAGTAAGAAGCCTTAGTTACCGGCCAACAGTTTTATAGCGAATACAGCATCTATGTACTTACCTGGAGCTGAAGCCGGGGCAGTACCTGTGGGGCCAAGAAACGCTGCGACAAGTCCATCCGTCACGTCACTCAGCTTGCTCGGTGCAGCAGATTTATCGACTGCCTTTCCCTCAGCCTTCTGGCGTGCCAGATGCTAGGAAGGATTCTGGATCGGGAGTAGAATCCTGTAGTTAGACGCTGAAAGGGTCCGAGCAAGCGAGTCTGTGGCCATCTGACGCCGCTGGAGTAGGCGTTTTGGTTTCCTCTGGCTGGGTTTCTGAAGTCCAGTTCCTAGAAACAGGTACAAGGCAGTAGGTGGCGGGAGGAGTTGATATATGTGTGACTGGGCACTTTTCCCCCCGGTGGTAGTTGTTTCTAATTACACAGAAACTAAATATTCCCTGGTCACTCATGTCTGGAGTGCACTCTGCAGTCTGTGTTTCGAACAGCAGCCATTCATCGGCACAAGGGGGGGGGCAGTTAACACGTTTTTTTTTTTTCTGCAGAGAATCAAGATAGATAAAAATGGTTCGGAGGAAGGTTTGTCTAAGAGGGAAAGCGAATGGGCTACCAATAGGAGTGAAACTAGGAAATGTCTGAAACAAACTCTGGCGTGACTCAGAGGAGGCAGAGGGACTCTTAAACATGATTTACCAGTATACTTGGCAGTGGAAAGTTAGTGGTGCTAGAGAATTCAGAACTATTTGGAAAGAGCTTGGCATAAAGAACACTGCCATCAGACAATATCTGAAAATCTAATACTAAGCTACGGATGCCCTTCCTTGGTGCAGTAGACAGGGTGCTAGACTCGCAAAAACAGCTACATTAAATTATCAAGGACTCTGGTAGACGAGCATGCAAAGCAAGAAATGGCAGATGAAGATGCTGTGCAAAAAGCAAGCTTTTCCTAACACATGGGCATCTGGCCCAGTGAGCCAGGGTTGATGTCATTTCTACTGGCGGGAGCTTGGAGCGGAGGATGAACATTTGAAAAATGGCAAAGAGCTCTCTCAGTGGGTCTGAAAAATGTGTGTTGGCCTTAGAAGTTCTGCACTTAGTAGCTGTGACACCCACAAATGCTATGGTTGATGTCTATTTCCTTGGCTATCCCAGGGGAACAGAAAGAAAGGCAGAGCAGGTCACAGCTGGCAAGCCCTGGCCAAGGAAAAGTTCTTGCGGACGGGCTCCTGAGGCTGGTGCTTCCAAGCCCACTCGCAGGCTGGAGCGTGGAGACCGCCACTGAAGACACATTTGCAGCTCAGGCAGCTTGGATACTGATACGGGAGAAGGGACTCAGCCACCCTCCTGCAGGTCCTCACACAGATCTCAGAAAGAACCCTAGTGAAAAACTAACATCGGTGTGAATGCACACTCACACGTGCCCAAACGGTGAAGATAGACGAGACACAAGACGAAGAGATAAATGGGTTTTGCTTAAATGGGCAAGTGTTCTAAGGAAAGGGAAACTCGACAGAATCAGTGTGTTTGGGGGGGGGCAGAGAAGACAGTGTCAGAGTCGATACCGTTCAATGCTTACTTCTTAAAACACCGTCACAGAGAAACCCTCTGTGCACATAACCAAGAAAAGGGAGACGATGGACAAGAGGAAATGACAAGGATAAACTCTTTCTCCTTTTGGCTAAGCCAACCAAGAACAAAAGGGGAAAGTTAGACATTCCCAGGGGGAAAAAAAGGATGGTGGGAGAAATAATGAAAAGCAGGGAAGGGGTCAGCTGATGAACTCCATACAACCAGACAAATCGTACACGCACAAGAGAACAAAGAGGTAGAAGCATCAAGTGGGTGGTTGGCGGCATTCAATGAGCGTTAACGGTGGGTGGGGCCAGTTCTCACTTCTTGAATACGTATTTTAAAGACATGTTTATGCTTCTCTAAATGGAGATATGATTTGTTCAACATGCCGGGAGGGAGAGGCAGAGAGAGAGCAGGTAGGTAGAAGGGTGGAGAGAGGAAGGCCCACTGTGAGCTGGTCGACCCTGAAGCTGTGACTTTCTAATAGTGTTGAATAAAGTTTGGAAAATGAGGACTCGTAGAGTAAGGAGGCTTAGTGTGCTAGTCTGGCAACCTGAGTCCGACGCCCAGAACTCAAGGCAAGGTGAAAGTTGTTCTCTGACTACACACACACACACACACCACACATACATGTACACATGCTTACACAAATGCACGCACACATGCACACATACCACATGGGTGCACACACACACACACACACACACACACACGTAAGCTTTTTTAATTTTGAAAAAGTACCCTAAGGAAGGAACAGAATGTCAGGTGACTCTGAAAAATATAATAGAAATATCTTCAAGTGAGGATGCTTTAGGAGCAAGTCACCAACCCTGCTTTAAGAAGAAATTTTAAATGTGAGTGCATTACCATCCACAGATCAAATTTAAAGCAAAATTGAAATATCTCAAGAGAGGCTTTCAAAGTATTAAGGAACTAGTTATATCAACTATTCCACAGCAGAGAAAAAGATACAGAGATAGAGCCTGTCTCCGGAGGCTAAATTAAACCCGGCTCCGGTAACACAGAGGAGAAGACTATAGTCAGGTTCGGATGGAAATAACTTTCAAATCCTAAAGCACTTACAAAATATATTAAAGGACTCTCTAGGATCACTGAGGAAAGCTCATCCTAACACAGAATGGCTTTGATATTAGAAAAATCTGACTTTCTGATGCTCGTGTCAGCTCCTTCTAGTGGCGGCGTAAAGGGCTTTAAATGTCAACCAAACACACTGTAAAGTATGCGCAGTATGTGTGCAGACTGTGAAATTGGAAAGGACACCGTGCGGGGGTGGGGAGGGGTGTAGGGGAAGAGGGCTGTGGTGAGCATGGGATGTCAAGGAGGCTATGGGGGCGGAGGAAGGACGCAGAGAGTACTGGGATTCGGGGAGAAGAGGAGGAAGAAAACCAGCCAGAACAGCCTGTTTGAAAATGCCGCCATAAAAATCTAAACTCTTGAATCCCAGGCATCAGCCTGGGAATCCAGCATGGGACTGATCAAGACCCCCCTGAATCTGGGTGTCAGTGAGGAGGCCTAGGTAATCTATTGAGCCTTGGGCAGCAGATCAGTACCCATCCCAAGTATACACACGGACTTTGGACTCCCATTCAACAATGTGAGGTGCACTCTCACCCTGAACTCTTGGGGAAGGTTCTAGGCCCTGCCCTATATGAAATGACAGACTATGGACACCCCCATGGAGGGCCTCACCCTCCCTGGGGGAATGAGGGGATAACGGGGGGGGGGTTGAGGGGAGGGCACGGGAGGAGGGGAGGGAAAGGGAGAGGGACCTGGAACTGACTTGTGAAGCAACCTTGCTTCTTATCTAAATTTAAACTGGAAAATAAAATAAAAAACAAAAAAAAATCTAAACCCGCTGGGCAGTGCGTGGTGACACACATCTTAAATCCCAGAATTCAAGAGGCAGAGGCAGGCAGATCTCTGTGAGCTCAAGGCCAGTCTGTTCTGCAGAGTGAGTTCGGGGACAGCCAGGGCTTCACAGAGAAACCCTGTCTTGAAAAGCAAACGAAATCTAAAACCAGGTGTGCTGATTTAAATTTTAAAATAGAAAAAGGGTCTTGGGAAATACTAATAATTGAAGAATGGCTCCTTTCACATCCTGATTATACAAATGACGGCATCTTACTGGACAGAGGAGCATGGGAAGCGTTTCTATGAAAATCAGAAGGAAGGACAGTGTCTGCTTGGATTGTCACTTCCTGTTGCAGAGAAGGTCTCAGTCCCTTCGTGTGCTCTGAAATAGAAATTTCAGCTGTAACTATGGACAGGGGAAGGTCAAAAGTGCACTCTATGCTGATGATGACTAAATAGCATTAAATAATTGGTTCCCAGGGGACCAAGGATAAAACACAAAATTAAAGGGAAAGCTTTAGTAAGGGGGCGAATTTAAAACTGCTAAATATAGTTCAGCAACCTTTCCATACACTCCATAAACAAACTGGATACACATTCTTACTGCCACAAACCATTCCAGTCTTCAAGGGAACACACCACACACACACACACACACACACACACACACACACACACACACACAGTAACATAGAAATCATATAGAATTACAGAAAAGTAAAAATGACTACAAGTGAAACCTGAGATTTGAACAGTCATTATCTTAAAATTTTTATTTCTCTATGATTTTACCCCACATTGCTAAGATATACAATTATTACTTTTTAGATGGAAAAATAGGATCTGTTGAGTTTGTTTTAAGTTTAAAACTCATCAAACTGTAAAATAACAGATTTCCTGGTGACATATAATTGCAAAGATTCTACATTGTCCTCTGAAATAAGGAGAAATGCTTTTCCAAGACGCAGAGTAACACTTGCAGCAGCCGGGGTGGACGGTGGTGGGAACATTCCCCCGGCCTCCTGAGCTGGCCAGTCTGCCTAGAATCCAATTAAGAAGTGGAGGTGACATCATTCCCAGGTGTGTTTCCAGAAGGCAAGCTTATAGTGCTTCTGGCTAGCCAAGTTGGAAGGGAGACAAGGATTTTAAAACCCTCAAGTTATTCTCTTTGTGGACACTCATCATCGTTATCTTCAAATAAAAGCATCTGTGTCCCACCCCCCCCACCCCCCCACACCCGCCGCCGCTGTCTCTGCCCCCTGGCTCCGATTCCTCGCTGAGAAATGTCTTGTAAACCTCAGAAGCAGAAGAAAACACTCGGTGATAGACAGTGCAAAATGTTCTCTCCTTAAGACTGTAAATATTTTGCCTTCTAGAAGGAATCTCCCTATCATGAAAACTTCAGCTCTTCCTAAATCTGCAAAAAGTGAACTGTGACATTTATGATAATTCTGAAATTCAAGTTGTGTGTGCCAAATTGGCTGATAACATTTGAAAAAAAAATGAATCCCTTAAATGTTTACAAAAGGTCAACATGATAGAGAAAAGAAAAGTCAAATTCAAAAACTAAAGTAAGGGGCTGGAGAGATGGCCCAGCAGTTAAGAGCAGTGGTTGCTCTTCCAGAGGATCTGGGTTCAATTCCCAGCACCCACCTGGCAGCTCACAACTGTCTGTAACTACAGTTCCAGGGTTCCAAAACATCCTCATACAAACATACGTTCAGGCAAGACACCAATATGCATAAATTTAAAAAAAAATTTTAAAAAGAAGCAAATCAAAAAGTCATTCTGCCAGCCAAAAAAAAAAAAAAAAAGAAAAGAAAAGAAAAAGAAAAAGCTCAACTCCTACCAGGCACAGTGGTGTAGGCCTATAATTACAGAGTTAAGAAGGCAGAGTCTGAAGCTAGCCTCATCTACAGAGTGAGTTCCAGGTCAGCCAAGCCTATGCAGAGAAACCCTGTATCAAAAACATATCCAGCTCTTATACCAGAGTTATTTAGTGAAGTCAAAGAATTCTTTTTGCTAAATATCCTACATTATTAAATGCCTGCTGTTTACCAAGATTTATATGAGGTTCTAGAGAGAAAACTGATATGACATCTCAAGGAACTTAGAGGGTAACTAGAAAAAAAGAAAAATTTAAAGATAGATGGTATAATGCCTATAAATCAACATAAAAACAAAAGCAGACACGGGCAGAAGTCTACGAGTAGGTAATAAACCCATGATACGTTGCTCAGCTTTAGTTGGTGGAGAAATGGGAATTAAAATTACAGCAAGGTGTGTCACTCCACAGCTATTAGAGTTTCTCACATAAAAAAAATGGTTGACAGCAAAAACCGTCGGCAGGATACTATTCACCTGGGACAACCGTGCATTGCTAGGAACGATGAAGAGGGGGCAACTAAAAGCACATCCACCCTCCAACCCTGAGGTTTCATTTCTAGACACATACCTGGAAGAAATTATAGCATCCAACCACGTAAAGACATATGCAACAGAAGGCGGAGAAACTGGTATAGTCAGACATTGAACTGTGAAGGAACAAGTTATTTCCAAGTGAAGAAACCTGGATATCAGAAGTCACAGTAGAAAGAATGCGTACTAGAAGCGCCTAGCTCAAACTCTACAACTCTCATGCTTGCCCTACAACAATAAAGCCAGTGGAGTTGGAACGCGGCAGCCTGTGAGTGTGTCAATAGCTCGCTGGAAATGTACAGCAGGAAGAGCTTGGGGGTGGCAGGCGTGTCTGGCCCTTGGGTGAATGGTGGTTTTTCAGTTTATCAAGCTAAACACTGAAAGTTGTGTGCTGTGTTGTTCTTTGGTTATACTCTGGCTTTCAGATGCCTTTTCTAAATGTAAAACTAGAAAAAGAAATAGATACTTGTGCTGAGGGTTTGCGCTGTACAGACTTCAAGATCCTTTGGCTCTCTCAAATACCACCACAGAACACGAGTTTACTAGCAAGGGCTCACGGTGATGGTGAGGGATTGCCCGAGGTAAGGCTGCTTGCTCTGTGGAGACTCTGAAGGAACCAGGTCAGGGGCTTCTATGCACTACCATACAGATGTTTTGAGTTTGGGGGCTTTCACATCCAAAACCCCATTACAGCATGAGATAGGGTTTTAGAAACAACACAAGAAGTGCAGGGAATGTTTTAAACGAGGCTCAAGATGAGAGTAACCGTGTATCTTCTGCAAAGTAAAAACCGCCTTAGACGCTTCCCCATCCACATGGGTGAGGAGGTTGAAACTGGCTCTGTAACTTCTAGACATACGGACATCTCTCGTGGGGCATTCGGTTCCTATATTGACACGCATTCCTCTTGCCAGCTGCCTTTATCATTCTAACACGTTGTTCAGTAGGGAAAATTAAGAGGGGGAATTGTTTATTTTAGCTCATGCTTTCAGGGGGTTCAGTCGGTCGTGGCAGAGGGGGCATTTCCGGCCAAAGGCAGGAAGCAAGAGGAGAGTGCAGGCATTGTTTTCCTTCTCACCCTTGCCTGTCTGTGTCCCTAGCCCTCAGGATGGTAGTGCCCACATTCACAGTAGGTTAGTTCTTTCTGGAAAGTCCTTCACAAGGCACTCAGACATGTGACTCACTAATCTCCTAGGTGACTCTAAATCCAGACAATGTGATGATGAAGATTAACTAACACATACCTTAAGGGCCTTGAAATTCTACCATTTATCTCCTAGAACTCTGCTCATGATAGCAACCTTAAAGGTGTTTGCACATTGCCAAGAGCTGAATGCTAGGGCTCCCCCAAATTCACATGCTGCAATTTGATCCCTACTGCTGTAGAACTGAGAGGCAGGATGGGGGCGACTAGGTCATGAGAACCCTGATGAGTGTTCATGTTGAAGATGGCATGAAGACATTTGAGGTTGGAGTGGGGATTACAGGAGCAGGTACGCTGTGATATCCATCTTGTCTCCTCCACTGTGAAACTCACTGAGTCGCTCAAGGATTCAACAACCCAAGCACCGGTGTGTTCCTTGCAAGCTTCTTCCTCAAGTTTGAGGCCGCCTTTCCTGCCTCCCTCCTCATTCCTGCTCTACCCCAGTCTCCCCCTTCCTCCCCTCTCCTTTGATACTCCAGCCACACTGGCAACCTTGCTGTCACTTAAACACACGACCACCCCTACCTTTGGGCTTATGTGGAGGGGGTAGGAAAGATGGCTCAGAGTTTAGAGTACTTACTGCTTTTGCAGAGGGCCTGGGTTTAGTTTCCAGCAGCTACACAAACTGTCTGTAATTTCAGTTCCATGGGATCTGGCACCTTCTTTTAGGCTCTGTGGGCACTAAGGCCATGCATGGCACACACACACACACACACACACACACACACACACACACACACAGAGGCAAACAAGTAGGTAGATCTTTTTTTTTTAAAGACTTTCACGAGGGATGTTCCATCTGCCCATCCCTTTCCCTTAGATGTCCCAAGAGCTAACTCTTACACCTCTGGCAAACCTTTCCATAAAGGTCATCCGTAATGGGCGACCTTGACAGTCACTATATAAAAGTGCGCTCTGTCCCCTCCACTGGCCACTTCTACTCTCCGCTCCTCCAGCTCCGTGTTGTCCATGTGTCTACTGCACTCGCCACCTTCAACACACTGTGGCTTGTGCTACTTTGTCACATTATTACCTTATTAACACTTATTACATTATTCTAGTCTCTATTATCTACCCTTCATGCAACAATGTAACTGCCCATTGTTTTGTAACTACCCTTTGCTTATTCATTAATTTACCCTAGGCCCTAGAATCTTGTCTGTCAAATGATTCAGCAAACTTTTATCACATAAATGTGTTACTTTCTCCATGCCTCCCTAGCTAACTTAATCAATGACCGTACCTTCACCATGGTGAATGTCTTCATTTTTTTCCCCTTCCACCTACACAACCCCCCCACTGGGAATATTAATGCACAGTGTGTTTTGGCCATCAAAAACTAGAATGAATGTTCCAGGAAGGCTATTATGGTGACCATAACAGGAGATAGCTTGGAAATCATCCTTGACCCTGCGTTTCCCTATCAAGTGGCTTCTATGAATAGTTGTGACTACTGGAGGCCAAGGCCTGTAGCTCTACTGTATTTTATTATCTCCTTCTCCTTCCCCTTCCCTTGCTGCAGTACAGCACGTGCCAAGTGAACACTTCGAGGAAACACAGCAACTGTGTCTGGGTAGCCTTTGCTTGAACTTGGACTCCAAACAAAAGTCTGGAAAAAAAATGGAGTTGGTGAAGGTTGTGGCCTCTGTTTGACCCTGAGTTGTGGATGAATCCGTTCATCTCATTTGATAGCAGGAAACTGATTTATGATGGTAACTTAAGTGGTGGTGAGGTGTGTGTGTGTGAGAGAGAGAGACAGAGACAGAGACAGAGACAGAGAGACCCTGGAGGCTGTTGGGGGTGAAGTGTCTATGAACAAAGTGATTGTTTTCCCTGTGAGTCGCTCCAGTATTCACTGTACATTAGTACAGCTCTCCTGCTGTCTGCAGCTGTTTCCAGATGTCTCCTTTATTCTCTTCTCGTGACCAACTGACTGGTGCCATCCCTGAGAGAGAGAGAAGGATGCATCTGCTGACTTCATTACATTAGCACAAACGGTTGGACGTCTTGTCTTTTATTTCCCGACACCTTGCACTTGTTCATGGTGCCGACGCCACACTATCTGAGCAGAGACACTGGTCTCCCCCAGTTCTTCTTAGGTCTCTGCAATGAACCTTCAGGGCCCTGGGACTTCTTGGTCTTCACTACCAACTCAGAAGAGGTCAGCCCTGAACAAGCAGCAGTTTGTAGTACTTCCTGCATCTCTGATCTGTACTGAGCAGATCACAGGCGGGCAGCCACAGAAGACACAAGAATCATGACTTCAGTACAGTCTACAGACCTGGTTAAGTCAGAGAGGGAACCCAGGAGGCTTGTGTTTTGACTAGGTCTTGGCTAACTCCTCTCTTGAGCCCATTCTTCTTAGGACATCTATAGCCATAGTGGGCTTATTCCACACTGCTCCAGACACCTAGGGTCCCAGACTCTTAATCTTTGGTTACTGTGGCAGTTTGAATACAACTAGCCCCCATGAACTCATAGGGGGTTATTAGGAGGTGTGGCTTTGCTGGAGGAAGTGTGTCGCTGTGGAGGCGGGCTTTGAGGTTTCACATATATGCTCAAGCTATGCCCAGTGTCTCAGTTCACTTCCTGTTGCCTGTGGGGTCGAGATGTAGCTCCTTCTCCACTCTCCATCGGCTTCTCCAGCACCATGTCTGCCATGCCCCACCATGACGATAATGGACTGAACCTCTGAAAATGTAGCCACCCCAGTTAAATGTTTCCTTTTGCAAAAGTTGCCATAGCCCTCTTTAAAGCGATAGGAACTTAAGACAGTCACCATGCAAGACATAATGCCTTTCCCACTCCCTGCTATCTAATTTCCAGCCTTCAGTTTGGGCAGTTTACTGTGGCAGGCCATTACTGCTACACTAACCCCATCACTAATGGTTTCTACCTAACTCTTTGCCTCAGGATAGCCCAAATTCCCATTTCATCAAGAGCCTGAAAGGGTTTCCCTAAGTACCAAGACGGCCCAGGAGGTGCCCACGGACTCCATAGAGTATCTGCATTCCTGGGGGCTTCCCCTGGCCAACATAGAGCAAGTAAACACAGTGAACCATGTGTAAGGGGCAGGGTAAGCAGAGGTGTTCCAGTCTGCACGGTGCCCAGAAAGTTCCCTTGTCTGTAGCCAACCCTTCCCCCAGGAGCGAACACCACATGTATCTAGAAAACAACCTGCTTGCTGCCACAACCACACTCTGTAGTGGAGCCGGGGGAGAAAAACCACTTGGAAGTACCGGATGGCTGGGTGTTCATTTCCAGCAGACATTTGCTGAATGCCTACCATGTACCAGGTCCCTGCCATTTGTAGCAGGCTCCCTCCTGTCTGTGTTTTCATTTTAGTCTCTCCCTTTCTGTCCTTAGTGCGCTTGAAGCTATGAGGAATGCAGTGCTCCATGAACAGGCCTCTACAAGCCCAACAGAGTTGGCCCAGTCTGTGATTCATGTCTTCTCCGTCCAAAAAATAAAAATAGAGGCTGATCCACTCCAACCATCCTGAGAGATTAAAACATTGCTAAGCCAAAACAAGACCTGAGATAAGCTGCCTACGTGTGAGGGAGGAGGCCCGTGAGTTCCCCCTGTGCCAGCAGCGTCCGGGAAGGGCTCCTGCAGCGTGATGGAACTTGTCCTGGCAGCTACCAGCCTCCCCAGGTCCTGTTACACATGTGCGCAAGAGGTAACAGAGGTGCCCGTGTGCACAGCCCTGGGTGCCCCCCAGAACCTGCTGCTGTTCCTCTGTATCTCCAACTTGCAAAGTAGGGAATTGTTATTTTTTTTAAGCTTCCTCCCTGTTGATCATGGATACTTTCAATAAGCAAATAGCTCTCCCTAATCAGCTCCATTGAAATTGTTTTATTTGAGAACTTCATACAGTGTATTTTTTACCATGTTTTCCCATCTTCCAACTCTACCAGATCTCCCCCAACTTCGAGTTCTCTCTTCCTCTTAAAACAAGACAAAAGAGAAGAGAAGGAAAGCCACCAAGAAACACAGGGCGTCTGATTTGTGTCGGTCAACTACTCCTGAGTGTACGAGGCCTGCCCTGGAGTATGCTCCATGTCATGTCTTCCGATCCTCTGGAATGTAACTGGATAACCTCTAGGCTTTCACAGGGGACTCTGGCCTCCTCCAGGGCCACACTCACAGGAGGCAGGGAAGGGAGTAGGGGGTTGGTTTACGTGTCAGGGTCTCCTTCCACTCGAGAGAGATCAGTGTGGTCAGTGAGTGGAGAGTGAAAAAAAAAATCAGAACTTCTGATGCTGGGTTGCAGGAGAATCCAAAAAGGAAAGACAGAGAAAGGGGGTTCAAATATAAGTGGGGGACGAAAGCCTGAGTCCTTCAAATGCATGGACCCGTCACAGGTCAGCAGAGTGAGTAAAACCGGCATGCATGATGGAAAACCATCAGATAGATCTTGACTGTTTTTTAATCACAGATTCAAAATTTGTACAGAAAAAATAATCCTTACAGTCTGGCAGTGCAGAAGTCCAAGGCCAAGAAAGCCTGTGCCAGGGGAAGCCTCACTGTGTCTGCCAGTGCGGGAGGCAGAAAGTCAAACCTGTTTGATAACGTGCCCCACGGTATGCAGCCTATGCCTAAGATTCCCAGATGGCTCCATTCACCAGGGCAGAATCCCTCAGGCCCTACTCACCATCCAATCCCAGCACCATCCCACTGAGGACCAAGCTCCTAATGCCCTAAGCTCGGGGGACACATTCATAGCATGCTCGGATGGCGTTCACTCCGTGGTTTCTTCTCCCCTCCTTACCTGGTGATTGATCTCTGAAGTTCTTCACCTTGATGGGGCCTGGCCCTCCCCCTTAAGTGGAGCCACTCACGCACACCCCCCCCAACCCTGTCTCTTCATAGGGATGGGTGCTCCAGAAATGCACGTGCCACCTCTGAGGTTGCCCTTGATCGGTGTGTTTACAGTGGAAAAACTTCTGATACTGGAGTTAAGGACTCCAGAAGGGCGGGAGAGGTCTCTTGAGGGGATACCAGTGTAAATGGTAGAAACCACCACCTCCCCCCACCTCCCGGCGCTCCCCTTCCCTCCCTTCCCTCCCCCAACACCTGGCCAAAAACTGCAGCCTTCCCTAATTACAACACAGGTGAGGGCTGCTGGGAAATGGCCGAAGACCATGTGGTCTGTCACAGAAGAGGGATTCTGATGAGAGAGAGGGAGAGGTGTGCCCACTTTGCAGGAAAAAACAAACAAACAAAAACTGTTACTTGCACCTGCCGTCTCTGGCGATTCACAACTTCCTCAACCCAGTCCACCCTCTCCACTCCAGAGAGTCCCACCTGCCTTCCCGCCTGAGCTGTGAGCAACTGACATGAGATTCTTAGGTTGCAGTAACAAAAAGCAGCACAAGCTGGGCTGGTGTGACACCTCAGCAGGGATGGGCAGCACCGGCCACCCCGACAGAAGATCCCCAGGACCTTCGTGATGCAAGGAGAGAGCCGGTTCCCACAGGCGACCCTCCGAAGCTCCACGTGCGCTGAGACGCACAGGTGCACACACACAACCAACCAATCATCAATCAACCAATCAGTCAAGCAATCAATGTGGAAGAAAAGTTTAAGGTCCAAGCAGGCAGCTTAATGCAATAGCCCCTATGCTGCAGATCTGGGGTCCAGGAGTAGGCGGGACTCCCACTTCTTCCTCTCCTAGCTCCCTCCTGGTTTCTGGTGACTGCCATCGGTTTCTGGCGTTTCCCGACTTGGGGATCTACACGGATCCGATCTGTCTCCATTGTAGTTCTCTCCTCTCTCTGCTTATGTCCCTCAGTCCCTCATCTTAGAAGGCCTCCAGCCGTGCCAGATTAAACGTCCCTCTACTGTAGCATGGGCTTCAGTTCAACTTGATTTTATTTCCAAAGTGCCATTTCCAAACACGCTCACACGCTCACAGGTGCCAGGGGTAAGGACTTCAAGCTAACGCTTGGGGATTTGCTTTGATTGGGCTTACAACAGCTGCTGAGTCCGACAGAGAGGAACTTTCGTGCAGCGTCTGAAACCCTGTGCACAACTTTGTGTCCACGCTGTATTTCACCTTCCCCAGTTTCTAGATGCCTTCTTCCGCGCCAGCCTTGCCTTTCAGTGTGTGTGTGTGTGTGTGTGTGTGTGTGTGTGTGTGTGTGTGTGTGTGTTTCTGCCACCTTTCCATGCGTAACGCCTCGAGGACATCAGTCAGGTACTACATTCAACCATCCCTGTATCCTCTGTACAAGGAAAATGTAAACTTGATGGTTAATTTTACATGTCAGCCTGGCAGAGTCATGAGGAGCCCAGATGTTCAGTTGAGCACCGTTTTCTTGGCATGTCTGAGACACTTTCCAGAGGAGATTATCATTCACTTTGGTAGACTGGGTAAAAGTGAGCCTCATGCAATCCTCCGGGGGCCCAGCCGAGTTATGGTGGTGCATGACTTTAATCCCAGCACACGGAGGGCAGAGGCAGGTGGATCTCTGTGAGTTCCAGGCCAGGCTGGTCTACAAAGCTATACAGAGAAACCCTGTCTTGAAAACACACACACGCACACACACACACACACACACACACACACACACACACAATATCCTCTCTGGGGCCCAAATAGAATAAGCAGAGAAAGGGGACTTTTGCCTGCTGAAGCTTGGCTGCCTAGAAACTGAAGCTCACACACATTATGGCTGCTCACATCTTCATGCTTGGAGTAGAACTCACACCATCATTTCCCCTCCCAACCCAGACTAAGATGGCCCCACCAGATCCCCTGGGTCCTGGCCCGGAGGCAGACTGTAAGACTCCGGGCCTCTATGGGTAGATGTTTCTTAGTCTCATTTCTCCCCTGCTGCTCTGCACTGGGTATCAGATGGTGAAAGAGTAGTCCTGGGAGAGCTTGTGAGGGGCCACCGAGCGCTGGAACCTGGCACCTGTGGGGTGACAGTTCCCTCCCTCAGGAAATGCATCTCTTGCTTGCTTGAGTTTATCGCCTCTGGCTGACCCCATGGAAAGATAAAAAAGACAAGCCACGGACATGTGCTTTTGAGAGTGTCAAGGTCCAACTACAAGCTGTACAATTTGGCTTTGGAAAGACTCTGGGTTAACACCACGGGTTACTCTCTAGTCCTGCCCCTGCTCCCTGATGCCCATGTTACCCCTCGAACAAACTGTCCCTTTCCGGGCAACATTTCACAGGTGACCCTGACCTTCTCTGAGTCCCACAGAACTACCAGGAGGATTCTAGAGAGCTTACGCACTGGAAGGGGCTGCAGGGCTGTGGGACAGGCGGAGGGAGAGCAGTTGATGTGGGCTAGAATCGTTGTAACTATTCTCTCTCACTGTAGCGGGTCGCTTGATCCTCGCCTCAAGGAAATGGTTTCTAATAGAAAGCAACCATCAAACTGTCCATTGGGTTCCCCCCAACTTCCGTAAGAAGTCAGAAAGAGAACCTTTATTATATCACAAGTGTCTGCATGTCCCCAGAGAAGGTCCCTTGGAAGCATAAGCCTTCCCCCCGCCCCTCAGCAGAACCTCTGCAAGTGTTCATCACGGGCAAAAAGTCTGGGTACCGCACACTCTCCAAGTGCCTGGGACTCTGACATGCTCTGTCACGGAAGCCAGGAGACACAAAAGTCTCCATCACAGGAGAAACCTGCCCCTTTCCCACCCGCCCCAGGCAGGGAGGTTTCAGTCTAGGCCTAGAACAGTGTTTTTCCCACCAAGGAGTGCACAGATGATGCTCTTACTGGAAGAGGGGACACCTAAGACCTGAAAAGAAAGCCTTTGGGTGCGTCGCTCAACAACAACAACAACAAAAAAAAACAGCAACAGCAACAGCAACCTGGGACAGTTCCTAATCCTTGGATGCATGCTTTGTCTGGTTGGGGAGCCTCAGGAGGAAGCTCCTGAAAATCGTTGGAAGCTTGCCCGTATATCAGGGCAAGGCTCACACAGCCATAGCCGCCCCAAGAAGTTCTTCCCATCCTGGGTCTACCTGGCTGCCCTCTAGCCATCTTCAGGGACTCCCTGGGGGACACACTCTGTGCTACAAACTGCACTGTGGTGCGTCCCCAGCCCTTACTGGAATTTCAATTGCTGGGAAAACGTCCTGGTAAACAACCTGCTCAGTCAGCACACGTCAGCAGCCCTGCTCCAGGGCTCTGCTGTCAAGGCGCAGCCAAGCTGGAGCCCTCTGTACAGCTGCCATCTTGTCTTTGGGCCAGCCCGGCCTGTCTGTCTCCAGGCCAGAGGCAGCTAGGCACCCGTAGCTGCACCCTCACCTTGCTGGCTTCAGGCGCTTCCAGCGTTTCTCCTCCGGAGGAAAGGCAGACACAGATTCCAACATGGAGCCTGGCAACTCCCCCTTCCCCCCACCCCAGGTTTTGGCATTCCTTTCCTGGGACTGGGCCGGCAGAGCAAATGGTGTGGGATAAAGACACAGAGTATCAAGGACCTCAACTGGCATGCCTGGGTGGGGACTAGAGCATGGACTATGTCATCATGAACCCCCCACCACACACACACACACACACACACACACACACACACACACACACACACACACACGATAACACAGGTGACCGGCCTGAGTGAGTCTCAGCTCAGGTGAGACGAGGAGGTCACGGGACAAAAGTTACTTGCCATGCAAGTTCAGCTCCTGGTACCCATGTGGTAAGTCAGGCATGTTAGTGCCTATTCATAATCCCAGCACTGGGGAGATGGAGCCGGGAGGATGACTGGGCCCCTGGTTAGCCAGCCAACCAGCCCAGCCAAACTGAGGGTCCCAGACCCCACAAGGAAGAAGAAAAGAGCCAACTCAGGTAAGCTATCCTCTGATCTTCACATACACACTTTACATAAGCATAACCCCCCTGAAAAAAAACCCACAAAACAAATATATGTATTTTTTAAGCCAGGTAGCCCCTGGAAAAGGGCAACACACACATGCCTGCATATAACACACACACACACACACACACACACACACACACAGACAGGTACAGCTGGAAACCTATGCTGTCCTCTTGAACATATCTGAGAGGGAGCAGGCTTGGTGGCATCTTCCTGTCACTGTATCACTTAAGACATGGAGGCAGGAGGACCAGGAGATTGTCTAGCCTCAGCTAAATGTAAAGCTTGAGGCCAGCCTAGGCTAATGAGATCCTACCTCGAAAACTGAAAATAAGTAACTAAAAATAATAAATAAGGAAGCATCCATGAGAAGAAAAACGAGAGCCATGCTAAGCCCAGCAGTGACTCCCACATCCAACAAAACCCCAGGGCAGGCTTTCTAGTTTTCTAGAAGGAATACAGAGAGACTTGCTGATGGCATCTGAGCCAGGCGTGGGCATAAAGTAAAATGTGACTAAGTCCAAAGACAACTGGGTAATCACAGTAACAACTATTCTGCACCAATGTGGACATGCTCCTGCGGCAGGCGCTGTGTGCTCTGTGCAGGATCTGCACCCAGAGCATTGCCGGTGGGGCAGGGACAGGTGAGTTCATGTGTGACTATGTCGATAATCTGTTCTGCCCCCATACCAAGCCCAGGCGTGATTCTCCTCCAACACATTCAGGAAGGGGTCATGGAGAAGTCTGGAAACTGTCCCAGGGAATCACAGCGGCAAAGTAGCCATGCGCCTCAGAGAGTGTACAGTTTGGGGACCAAATCCTTCTCCTTACATGCTGCTACCATTAGCAAAACAACAGCATGTGTGTGGGGGTATGTGTGCATGTGCATGAGTGTGTGCATGTGTGCACATGTATGGGTGAGTGTGTGCATGTGTGCACATGTATGAGTGTGTGTGTGCTTGTATGCACTGTATGAGTGTGTGTACATGTGTGCACTGTATGAATGAATGTGTGTACCTGTATGAGTGTGTGTGCATGTGTGCACTGTATGAGTGAATGTGTGCATGTGTATGAGTGTGTGTGTTCTTGTGTGCACCTGTATCAGTGTGTGTCCTTGTATGCACTGTATGAGTGAATGTGTGCATGTGTGTACCTGTATGAGTGTGTGTTCTTGTGTACACCTGTATGAGTGTGTGTACATGTGTGCACATGTATGAGTGTGTATGCATGAGTGTGTGTGCCCTGCCATGCGCCATGTCCTAGAATGAGAGCACTTGATTTCAGGAACTTCTATGATAAGGAAAAGCTTAAGACTTGTTTCTGACAGGAAAAAAATCTCCAGCTGCCCTCTTGTCTGGGTCTGTCCTAGCCTTAACCCTGAGCTAGTCGCGTGGCGCGCCCTGAGGAACAGACATCCAAGCCCTCGGTTTCTCCTCTGACAGGAGGCTTGGAGCTGTGAGAGGCGAGAGTCACCACCCTAAGTGCGGAGCAGGAAGTCCTGGGACACAATAGAGAGGGCATGAAGTTCCCAACAGAGCCCAGGGAGAACCCACATTCTTTGCCCTCCTTTCATGGCCTTGGGGCAAATTGAAGGGAGGAGGGTGGAGGGCTATGGAGTGTAAGGATGGTTCAAGACCCCTGCCCGTGCTTGAATGAGCTGAGACCAGGACAGACCCAGGCGAGGGAACAACAGTGGCTTCTGCCAACTTTCCCTTGGCTTGGTCACATCTTGAGAATGATTTGCACTCACCAGTCTCAGGGGGCTCTCGGGAACCACAGAAATAGATCCCTAGGGACCAGCAGCTTGGCGACCACAAAGAACAGGTTGAATCAGCATACCCGATTCTGACAAGACTGGACGCTAGTGAAGTCAATACAGGGTCTGTGTGCTGGATGCCACGGCAGCTGCACTTCTTGGCGAGCTGTATCTGGGGCAGCAATGGGCTAGGCGTCTGGCGCATCCAGTCCCGGTCCCAGAGGCCTGTGTCTAGCAGGTGGCTTTGAGCCTATTGAATCCGCCAAGGACAGCGAGAGTGGGCTGTGCAGACAGACTTCCTCGGGTGCTCCACACCTCCCTCAAGAGCCACAGCAGCCATGACAGGCGGGCACACACTGAGTCAGGTTTTGCGTTTGGGAGAGGTTTGCTGGGAGATTCCTCTCTAGTTTGCGCTTATGTTTCCTAAGCACAGGGTGCCCTGATCATGCAGCGCAGGGAATGTGCGTCATCAATCCATGTGGCTCGGCATTAATTGCTTGGCTCTTCTCTGCAAGGCCAGGCCACTCCGGGCCTGCAGACAAGATGGAGGAGGGGACACGCGAGCCCTGCAAGTCTGGTGTCTCCGAATAAGCCGTCCTAAGATGCAGCCACACAGGCCCTTCTGAGACTAACAGGGGAGATCGCCGTATTGAAATAAGAGGGGTGTCACCATCCAGTTCCATCTGCAGCTGGCCCCCCAACAGCCTCTGTGTCAGGTGGCCTAATTTCCAAACACTCCCTCTGTAGAGCAGCACCATGGCCCTGGGATGTACTACGGCCCCAACCCATGAGGATCTGTAAGGGGTTGACCAATGACCTTGGCAATGCCATACCCGTCTCCAGCAATGGCAATAGACTCGGGGGCCACAAACGTCCTTCTTGAAGAAGGAAGTTCCAGGGAAGCTGTGGTGGAGAAATGACCACAGGGTCCCAGGACCGGCGAACAGCCACAGGCTGCGTTGGCCTCCTCACAGCATTCTTAGGGCATAAAAGACAATGTACTAACCAGCTACACCAATTCCAGAGGGAGCCCTGCCCTGTGACCGGGCACCAGCCTGGTGTCTCAGAAAGAAAGCAGCTTTCAGAGAGTCTCCCAGCTACTGTGAGTCACCCGATCTGATTCCAACGAGGGCTTAGGTGGATTTGAAGACAGCCCATTGCCTCAGACTAATGCCATATTGCCTCAGAAATCAATTTACCTCCCTAGAGTTTCATAAACCAAGGAAGCATTGCATTTGCATAGTCCAAACTCCCCGGCCCAGCAGGCCACCCACTTGGTAAGGCCCAGAGAAGCCTTATCCCAAGTGTCTGGGATTTTTCAGGGTTTGGCCCTCCCTTCCTCCCTCCCTGCCACACCCAGTCTAAGCCCATGGGTTCAAGTCACAGACAGGGAGGATCCTTGAAGCCTTGACTGGGTCTCCTTGTCACCACCTGGGATGAATGCTTCCTAAATCTCTACCAGGCCTCTCTCCAGTCCCCGCAAACTTGTGCTGCCACCCAGCTCTTTGACACCCTCTGTAGCCATCCACCTGAGAACCTCTTGGAATGTCAACTCCCTGTGTGGCCAGAGATCTCTGTCCTATCCCACACCCCCCCACACACACACACAAAGCCCGATCCCAAGCTCTCCTGGACACGACATGGTTCCGGGACATTTCACTGTTCCATCCCGTTTCTCCAAGCTTCTTGCTGGCAAAGCAGCCCTACTTAGCATAGAGGCCACTTGAGGAGCTTTTGCAACACCCCCAGTGTTTCAGCTGCTGTGGTCTATTAACACAACCGGAAACCCAAAGGCTGTACACCGGCAGTCCATAGGAAATAGGTTTCGTTAACCGGAACCCCTCCTAAAGCGTGCTGTCTAAAGGGCTACACCTTCCTGGCAAGGGCTCACCTGCTGGTTTTGGGAGCGGAATGCTAAACTTGGCACCTGTCACCCTCGCCTTTCTTCAGATGGCCGGCCGCTGCTGAACCGCGGTCACTCATCAGCCTCCCCGTTAGAGCAGCAGATCTTAGACGATGGTCAGAGCTACGAAAGCGTCTAGCCTTGGCGGTCCGCCGCCAGCTTCACTCTGCCACACAAACTTGGTTGCTCCTTGCTTTGGCGGGGTAAGAAGGAAAGTTCAGACAAGGTGGGGCATCACCACACTGGCATCAAACTTAGGGTCTCCCTGCCACATTCACAGACTTACAGGCCATATGAATCCAAGCCTTCGCTCTGTAGACAGGGAAACGGAGGCTTAGATGAAGCAAAGGACTTCTTGGGGACCCCAAACTTCCGTAGCAAGCGTCACGGTGCAGATTACCCCACCGACACCAAGTCTACCGGCTTACAAGAGGAAGGGGGTAGAAATGAGGTGGTTCCCACAAAGGAAAAAAAACAACAACACAGAATGAAAACGCATCCTGGCCACGGGGTGAACTGATTATTATTAAACCTGAGCTGGAAAAGAGCTCGGGTGCGCGGCCCAGCGCAGATGGCAAACCACAGAAGCCAGAGACGAAACGGACGAGTTCTGGAGTTCCACATCTGCGAACGGTTCAAAGTGGGCCAGCCCTCCGTGGCCTGCGGAGTCCAGAGTGGAGGTGACAGACGGGGCTGAGTGCTCACGGGTACAGAGCTTATCCTGGGGCTAGCAGGAGTGTTCTGAAATGAGACAGCGAGCTTCACAATGGTTGATGTGATCTTTTTTTTCAAACCACTGGATCAATCGTATGTATTCCTTGAGATGCTTCAAGTGGTATCATGGGATGGCAGTGACATCGTATTGTAGGAAGAAGATAACTATGTTTGGAACCCAGGGCTTCACAGAGGCAACTACTCTAAGCACTGGGTTATAACCCAGCACAAGACAGTTTTGTTTTGTTTTTAAGAAAGCCTGAGGCCACCTTGCTGCCCACAGCCAGGGAAGGAGAGGAAAAGACAGAAAATGGAGGGTGTGAGGAAACAGCTTTCCCTCCTCCCCCTTGCTCCCAGCCAGCACACAGAGGTGGTAGGGGAACAGTCCCTCTCTCACAGCTGCCTCTGCAGTCCCCCCAGGTGACCACCCTGGGCTCCTCCCTCACTTTCTCTCTCCTTGGAGCTCGGGTGGGAAGTGTCCCACTCCATCCCCAACCCGTAATAAGTCCCTCATCTGCAGGCCGGCGTACAGGCTGCCTCTGCCGGGCTTCCTAGAGAATCTGCAAAAGGACTACAGAGCTCTGTGTGGCTACGGCTCCCTGATGGTGGGGGCACAGCTCTGCTCGGATCCCTGACCAAGGGACAGAGGTGACAGAGTGCAGTGGGGATGGAGGAGAGGGAGAGTTTCCTAGGGATCCCCACAGAGAAGAGAGGCAATAGTTTCAAGCTGTTCCAGAGGAGGGGAAGAGGAAACTTCAGATCCCGGACATCAGTTGGAAGCTCGCATTCCTTTCATGACGGCTCCACTGATCCTGTGTGGGCGGCTCAGCTCCTGGCAGCACCGTGCGTGGGTGGCGTTCTGAGAACACAAGGTCGCTGCTGCCACCGGAGCCGGCACCTAGACAAGGCTCTGTCCTCCCCTCACAGCCACCACAGCAGCAGAGCCCAGGCCCACTCAGCAGACACAATGCATCCCCGCACACACACACACCACACACATATATACACACATGCACACCACACACATATATACACACATGCACACCACACACATATATACACACATGCACACCACACACATATATACACACATGCACACCACACACACACACACCTCTCTCCTTCCTGTCTGCCTCCTCCCGCCGGGGTCTCACCCATGTGAGTGAGGTGCTCTGTAACTCTAGCCTGTCAGGCCTCCAAATGGAGGGAGGGAGGAAAACATTAAAGTCCAGAGCAGCCCGTTGTGATCACCACAATGAGAGCGGCTTTCATGAGTTCTGAGTGTCTTCAAACAGCTCTGTAAACACAGACTAATTAAGCCTCCTGCATTCTCCCTGTCATAGATGAAGACGGCGGCGGCGGCGGCAGCAGCGGCTCACCCAGCCCAGGCTGGTCTCAGGTGTCCCAGATGACCCAGCCCAAAAGGTCTGCACTGACTTCAGGAAAAGAGTCACGTGGGAACCCAGGACCAGTTCTGCAGGAGCAAAAAAAGATTGAGCAAGAAGGACAAGGTGTTACCTCCTACCCTCGCAGGGCAAAGCCCCAAGTCACCCTGAGTGCCCAGCTAACTGGATGTCTGGCTTCTGAGAGGAGAGGGGGCGGGACTTCCGGGGCAGTGGATTGAGCTGTAGCCTCTGCTTTCACCTCGTATTGGCAAAACGGGGTGGGGTGGGGGAGGACAAGGCCTTGGAGAGCTGGGTTTCCCAGGAGTGACTCATGGTTACCTATCAGCACACCTCATCCCCGGTGCTGGGTCTCTTAGCACCTCACGGAGATGGGTGGACCTTTCTCCACATCAGAGGGAAAGTAGGAGTCCTGTGTGCTGGCCTGTTGGTGCAACGGGGAAGAGGCCACTCTTGTTCACCCAAAAGCGCTTCAGGAGGAGCTGTTTCCCCGGAACGCTGAACCAAGACCGTCCCTTACGGCCACCGCTTTTCCTGTCTCCTTGCCTGGCCAAGGCTTAACTGGAAGAGCTTCTAGGACCCACAGCTCTCAGGACGCCAACCCAGGCAAGAGCTGCCCACCTCCAACCCCGGGGCAGCACAGATGCACCAGCGGCTTCCTTCAGAGCTGGGACCCAAGCACACAGGGGTCAGAAAGAGCAGAAACACAAGATCTGATGAGTGGGGACTGCTGAGGACGTTGGTATAGGTTCCTTAGTCAGAAACCTCGCCTCAGAAAGGAGGAGGAGGAAGGAAGAGGAGGAGGAGAACTTATCCATCTCCATCACTTCTAAAATTGTCATTTTCAACTAAAACCACTTTGCAAATGCCACTTCCAGTGCTAAGCATGTGTGCGTGCCAAGTGTGTGTGAGTGTGTGGGTGTGTCAGGGCAGGCCTATTTGTGTGTTTGTGTGTGTGTGCGCACGCTCTGTATATGAGCAGCAATGCTCTGTGTGTACGTGTGTACCAAGTTTGTGTGTGTGTGTATGTATGTGCATGGGTATGTATGGGCAGGCATGTGCGTGCTCTATGTATGAGCAGCTATGTACCGTGTGTGTGTACCAAGTATGTGTGTGCATGTGTGTGCTCCATGTCTGTGCAGCTATATGCACTGTGCGTGTGTGTGTAGGTGTGTACCAAGCACGTGTGTGCATGCATGTGCAACTGTGTGCGCATTGTGTGGAGGCCAGAGAACAGACTTGGACGTCATTCTTCCTCAGATGCCATCTACCCTGATTTCAGAGACACGGTTTCTCACTGGGACCTGGAGCTTCCTAAGGAATCAAGCTGTTTCTCTCCCCGGGGTAGGAAGAGCACACGGCCAAGCCTGCCTCTTTCCTCCGTGCTGGTGCTTAAACTGGGGTCCTCGTGTTTGCATAGCAAGCCCTTCGCCCACAGAGCCGTCTCCCTGCGGGACACACTTCATTTTCAAGGAAACCGGTGTTGCTGGGTGAGCCGCTGAATGAAGAACGTGGACCTCCCGGGTGTGACGGCTGTGCTGGCAAGATGCAAACTGGTATTTTGGCACAGCCAAACCGACCTTGGGTTAATTACCACAGTTGCCAGGGTTTGAGTATTTGTAAACTCTAGCAGTTGGCTAATGCCGCCACGAGCTCAGGAGCCTAAATTCTGCCTCTTCGTTGACCTGCCTGTGGAACACAGGTTGAGTAACACCCCCTCCCCCACCTCTAGAGTCCATTTTCCCCACAGCTGATGGCAAAAATCCCTCCCGAGGGGCCTGGATTTTTTTTTACCTTCCAGAACCAATTAATTACTGCTTACTTTACTGAAGTTGCCAGCCAAAACAACGATGCCTGTAAGGGTCCCGAAATTTGCATCTTGGTCATCTAGGTATTTCAGTTAGAATCAGAGACATGGGAGAGAAGCAGGAGAGGAGGAAAAGGAAGAGAGGGGGAGAAATGGCAGTTGATGGTCAAATCTAGGGAGAAACTGTAGGAAAGGGAAGGAAGAAGACAGGGCCTATTTTAAAGGAATAGGAGGCCATTAAAATGGAGCTAACCCTATGACAGCCCATCTTTCTTTGAAAGTGAGAGAGGCCCGTTGTCTTCACAGCTTCCACAAAAATACAAAGGTGAGAATGGCCATTCAAGACATGGTTATACCATCCTGCTCCCCAGCATCTCTTCCTGAAGCCTCCCTCCTATTCTAATTTTAATATTTATTTATTTTTGGGGGGTGGTTTTCTCTGTATTGTTTTGGAAGTTGTCCTGGAACCCGCTCTGTAGACCAGGCTGACCTCGGACTCACAGAGATCCGCCTGCCTCTGCCTCCCGAGTGCTGGGATTAAAGGCATGCGCCACCAACGCCCGGCTCTAAATTTAATATTAAGTAATTAGTAATGTGGGCATGGGCGGCGCATGCCTTTAGCGCTAGCGCTTGGGAGGGAGAGGCAAGCCGATCTCTGTAAGCTGAAGGATAGATAGCCTGGCTTGCACAGCGTGTTCCAGACCAGCCAAACTACATAGTGAGACCCTGCCCCAAAAAAGAGAAGCAAAAGAAGATAATTAAAGCAAGTGGGCTAGAGAGATAGATCAGTTAGTAGAGTGTTTGCTGTGTAAACATGAAATCCTGGGTCTCATCCCAGTGCTGGAAAGTCAGAGGGTCCCTGGGACTGGCCAGCCGCCTCATCTAATCATCAAGTCCTGGGTCTCAATGAGAGACCCCCGCCTCAAAAATCACAACATGGAAAGCTTCTGAGGACTGTCACTTGGGCTCCACATACATGTGCACACATGTACACCCACAGGAACACGTACCCAGACACGCACATATATACACAAATATGCATGAGCGCGCGCGCACACACACACACACACACACACACACACACACACACACACACACTCATGCAAGCATGCACGCAAGAGTAAAGCATAGGAAGCTAGACCATACACAAATCATGGCCCTAAATTTCCTTGGCAGGTGCCATTTCCCGAGAGCCCCTAGGGCAGTAGGCCACCAGTTCCAGGGGTCCTCTTGACAGGCTGCACCAAGAGCAGCCACCCCACTGACAGAACTATCCAGAAACATCAGTCCTTTCAAGATCTAAGGTCTTAGCAGGGAAGTGTGAAACAGAAACAAAGGACCCTGGTTTCCAGCTAGGCCTAGGAAGCCTCTGTTGAGGCAGATCAAAGCTCTCAGGCCCCTTCTGCCAGACTGTGTTGATCAGATGTGTGGTTTCTAAGTCCCTTGGGGCACAAAGGTACAAGGTGACTCCTTCAGCTCGTCACAGGCCTGTGTCAAAGGTGGCCTTGGAGTTCTGCCTTGGCCTGGCTCCTCCCGGTGGAAACAGCACTGAAGACCCAAAGGGCTCCCCGGGTGATGTCACAAACGGAAGCCTCCTGGATACTCACCACCGGGACTGAGACTTGGGGTCTTTGGGTTGATATTAGGCCAAGCAGGGTGCCTAGCCATTTGGTACACCGTTCCCTCCGAACCTTCTAATCCCTACCCAGTCGTAGAGGGAACAAGGGAGGAAGGCGATGGGTGGACACAGCAGGGGTCAAATGAAGGGCAACAGACGCTTCCATGCCACCTGCAGTGAGGAGCCGCCATCTTTCCACCTGAGAAGCCAGCCATACAGATGGCTCCCAAACACAAGCCCCCCAGACAAATCCACCAAGTCCAGCAAAGCTGCGCCCGGCCCCCCCCCCGTCCCCACCCATCCTTGCACATCTTATGCCTTAGTTCCCGAGCTCTCCGTCATCCTCCGCACCCACCAGGACACCCTTCCACTTTGAATACACCGGTTATTCTCAAGCCCTGGCATAAAAATCTCATGCATTCCTCCCTTCCTGAGGCCGTTCCTCGGCCCCTTTCCCCTCTGCCAAAACATCAAGACCAAGGCCCCTACGGTGTACAGGGAATGTGTGTTGGGCGGTGGGGAGTCCTGCAGGTGGACAGGAAATAGGGACACATTCCAAAGCTTTCCGCTGCAGTTTCTGGTCAAGGTGCACTTGGCATCTGTTCCCTGGCACACAGTAAACCCTTGACTGAGGGCCTGTCACGTGTTAGGTGCCGTAAAACTCGCAGGTGCTCCGGGGAGTTCCTCCGTGATGAGAGGGTTGGGTGTTAATGCGCATTCGTTAAGAGTCCACCCTTTGCCCACCTTCTGGAGACTCCTGTGACATGAAATCCCTGAGTAGATTTACCTCTTTGTCGCTGGCCAACCTCTCTTACTGGTCACCGTAGGAAAGGAGTTCGTGTCATCAGTACGGCCACTGCCCCTGAGCTGTGGAATCGCCAGGGTGAATGTGCTCTGTGTGTGTGTGTGCAGTTGCTGGGGACCTTGGTGGACCCTCCTTAGCTTAGGGCTGTTTGTGATGGCACAGACCCGGCTTTGATCGCTTTTGGCCTGGAAACTTTGTCCCTCGGGCACAGGGATGAGAAAAGGCAAACGACGGACATGATTCTGTGATGACTTTACCCGCAGGGGTAGACTGTCGATGTCATCCAGGGCTCCTGGTCGGAGGGATGCCCCGAGGATGTAGCAAGACAGGAGGGCTGGATACAGCAGAGACAGGGCCACTGGGCAGAAGAAACGCACAGCCAGCGATAGCTCCCCTAAGAATGAGCAATGCTCATGGGAGATGTCGTTCTGTAAATCTGTCTCTCTTACTCATTATTGAATAAAGCACTGTTGGCCAATAGGGAAGCAAGATAGGTGGGACTAGGAGTCAAGGAGGATTCTGGGAAAGAGAGGCAGAGTCAGTCACGATGTAGCCTCCAGAGGAGTAAGAGGTCCGGACCCTTTTCTCTGGTGAGAGAAAGTACTTAGATTAACAATTATGGGATTAAATACTTAAGTCAGAGCTAGCCAGTAAGAAACCAAGCAAACGGCCAACAGCTTCGTAATTAATATAGCGTCCTGTGTGTTATTTGGGGACTGCAACTGTGGCAGAGTCCAGGCAGATGGCGGGGGGGGACCAAAGCGCCAGGCAAGGAAGGCTACACTCTACATATTACACTCCACACAATGTGGCCACAGCCACCAGCAGACTGATGCCTACAGGGGAAAGCCCAGATCGGCATGCTCAAGGAGACTGACCTCCAAAGATGGCCCTGGCTTTTAAAAGCTTCCGAATCCTTGTTCCTCTCATACACCCCTCTTTGCCACCATATCATACCTTCCTCGGTGGTTTTAATTTTTAATTTTATATATTCAGGCGTTTTGCTCATATATCCGTCTGTGCAGCATGTATGGGAAGTGCCTGTGGAGACCAAAAGAGGGTGTCCCCTGTGACTGGCGTTACAGATGGCTATGAGCTGCCATGTGGGTGCTGGGAATCCAACTCAGGTCCTCTGGGAGAACAGCCAATGCTGTGAACTACTAAGCCATCTCTCCAGGCCACCTTAGTTGTCTCTTGAATCAAAAGGAGACTTCACAGGGTTCAGACACCCCCCCCCCAAGAGAGTACAGAGGAGCACTGCCAACTGGAGTATGGGTCCCTCCAGCCAAGGGTACACCTAGCTCACCGGCTTCAGGGTTGTCTCTAGCTAAATGGGGCCCCAGGGCATTTCATTATTTTGTTTTTTGCTTCTGGCACTTCTTAAAACAAACCTCAAAGATGGAAAAAGAAAAACCTCCTGTCTAAAACGCATTCCTTTTAGAATCCAAGAAATGACTCACAGAGGCTGGGCTGGCATTTACGGTCCTGCTAAGATGATTAGCTGCAGGAATCCTATTTTTGAAATGTAGGCTTTGTACCCTGCACATTCTTCTAGAACGAAATAGGAGAAAAATAACTCTACAGGGGGATGAGGGAGGAATGACACCCATGTTTACATATTTAGCATCATTTAAATACATACTATTTACCACTCACTTCGTACTTCACTGTCTATTTTTAACACAGGATTAAAGAGATTGAGGGAAAGGATTCAGTAAAGTCGCTCACAGTGTTCTTCAGAAAACGTGGCATTCATGTGTGAGCTGGAATCTAAGAAGCTTGGTTTTCACCCAAATGTCCCGTGAGTGATGGTCAAACAAGCAGATGCAGGATACTCTTCACTCTGACAGAGGAATACAACTCTGGTACTTGGCACATGCACAGACGAACTTTGGGAAAGTTAGGAATGAAATAAGCCAGCCGTGAAGTGACAGGTGCTGTGGGGGTTACCACCTTAGTCATCTGATCCACAGAGGCAGAGCAGAACGGGGATGTCAAGGCTGGGGGAAGGGGGAGGCTATTACTTAATGAGCTGTCTGAGTGTGGGGTGACAAATGTGTTCTGGAGCTGTAGGTGAGAGATGGTTGTACCTCAGTGTGAACCTGCTTGACGTCTTTGAAGTGAACCCCTAGAAAATGGTTGCAGTGGGAAATTTCATGATAGGCAGATTTTTACCACAGTAAACATTGTTTTCTCTGGAAGCAGACATTGAGAAATACTGGGGGCCTGAGGCTTCTTTCTGCTCCTTTTTCATCTTGGCGATGCCACTGCCCCCCCCAAGGTGGCCAAGGGACTCACTCTTCAATGCCAATCATTGTTCAGGCCTGCCCACTTGATCACAGACTAGCCCAGGTCCAATGGGGGCAAAGTGGCTTTCTGATGCCTATGCAATGGACAGGCAGCAAGGGACAGGTGTGCGGCGGGGCAGATCCCAACTATAGGAGCCTGATGTCTCTGAGACTTGTGTGAAGCATTTGTGTCTGTTACTCAAGTTTACACACCACCCCCCTTTGTTCTGGTGTGGTACGCCTGTCACTGTCACGGCTCTCAAAGCAACATGGCCCTCTGCTGGGCCATAAAAGCCAGCCCTAGTCTAAACCCACCCTTTGATGGTTAACTGTGTAGGAAGCCCTGGTTCCTAAAAGAAAAAAAAAGGTTTTATTTGTGTGTGATAACGCCTACATAGAAATGTTGCTCACAACGAATGTCCGTTCAAGAACAATGACTGCACTAAACTCCAACCTGAGGGGCGGGCTCTCTTGTTGGAGACTTACACGGGAGATAAATTAGCCAGAATAGAGACCTCTGAGATCTTCGGATATGAATGAAGGTGGAGTACACACTCATCCTATGCGTGTTTCTATGCTTCCCGTGCAGGGTGCATTCCGTGTTCCAGAATTGCGTGTGAAGGGCCACACAGAGCAGGGAAAGCAGCTGCAGTGTTCCAAAAATAACCTGTGACATCTATCAGAACCTTTTAAACACGATGTGTTCAGAACATCAGGTTTTTTCCTTTACAATTCACCAGGTGGATTTTGGTTAAGTAGGCTCCATGGAACACTGACTCATCCGACACAGACAAAAGCATCAGGGAAACTTTACAAATAGAATGCTGACCTGAGCAAGGGGGAGCTCATGGACCCCAGACTGACAGCTCAGAAACCAGCATAGGACAGAACCAGGCACCCTGAACGTGGGTGCCAGTTAGGAGGCCTGGGCAGTCTATGGGGCCTCTGGTAGTGGAACAGTATTTATCCCTAGTGTATGAATGGACTTTGGGAGTCCATTCCCCATAGAGTGATACTCTCTCAGCCTAGACACACAGGGCCCTAGGCCCTGCCCGGAACGATGTGACAGACTTTGATGATCCCCCATGGAAGGCCTCATCCTTTCTGTGGAGCGAAAGGATGGGATGGGGGAAATCAATGGAGGGCATGGGTGGATGTGAGGGAGGGGGAACTGTGATTGATACATAAAATAAGATTGTTTCTAATTTAAATAAATAAAAACATACTAAAACAAATAGAATGTTGCTGGCATTTTACCCATGAGCAGACAATTCCATCTCTCCACTGGAGAACGTCTGGAGGGATGTCAACTCGGGCCTACTGGCTTTACCATTCCTCATTGTACATCCCTCTGAGTGCACATTCCCTGGTAACAAAGAGGCCAGAAAATGGATAAAGCCCATGGCCCCCAGTCTGCAGGAGGCTGCATCAGGCAGACCTCTTTGCTTAGGGGACTTGGGGAAAGCACCACATTCAAAACCAATTCAGAAGGGCAGCTGGATTCCACAGTCAAGAGGTGGCCACCACGCTCTCCCTCCAGCCTCCATTTCCCGTAAGTTTCTAGGTGGATAGCTCTCACTTGGGATGGATAACTTCCCCCTTGGTTCTATTGATATTGTAACTGGCATGGAAAAGGCAGGGTTTTACTGGAGATCCTAAGGGGAAACCCAGGAGCCCTTCCCAATAGTTTACATCTTGTGGTCATGGAAGGCAAGCAACATTGGAGTTCTGCACAAAAAAAAAAAAGGATGTGAACCAAGCCCTGGAGCATCCTGGGGGAAAACCAGCTGGCCCACAGGATGCCCATGTGGGTGGCCATTTGCTCGGCTGTCGAGGGCCCCTGGCGCCAACAAGTCCCCAGCCTTTGGGAATACCCCTGACAGCGAAGAGATGTAAGCTGCCAGCCCAGACCTCCTCTACTCTCCCTCCTTCTCCGCCTTCTAATTCTGTGGCTGCTAGAGTTTTCTCCTAAAAGGCCAAGTGCAGACAGCTCTGAGGCATTCAAGAAGCGGCGGCCTGCAGAACCATGCAGGGGCTGAGCCTCAAGCCCAGCGTTGTGGCAGGGGTGTGAGAATGGGACCTAAGGGTGGGCTCTGAATAACACACAGACAGTTTGAAGGCCAGAACCGCCCATGAAATGATGGGGGGTGAAATCCAATCCGCCAGGCTGGCGCTCACCCCACATATGGCGTCCATCCATCCACCTTACTGCATCACGAGACCTTGCCGTACGTCGCCACGGGCAGACCGCAAAGTCGTCAGTAATGAAGCAGAGCCCAGACGCCAACCTGTCCCTTTTCACTCAACTCCTTCATCTCTGTGTCCACAAAAGTTCCTCAGCTGGCTTTATAGAACACTTGGGCTGTCTGGGACCAGCCGTAGCCCGGACATCTCACATGGAGTAGCAGTCTAGGAACACTTGGCAAGTTTTCAGCTGCGTGGTTTCCTGGAATAGGGTGTGAAAACTTAAAGTAGTCCTGCTAAGACTCACTGTGGTTACAAACTACCACCACCACCACCACCCACCACCACCCCCGCTTTGTCTGGTGTATCTACTAGTCGCTACTTAGTAACCAGTCATCAGTTTGACTGACCAGACATCAGCACCAGCCTCGGGTGCATGCATCCATCCACCTCTGGGTGTCTTAGGCAGTATCCCTCCCTACTTGGTGGGAGGGCTATCATATCTCATTATAACAACTCCCGATGGGGACTAATCTTGCCCCCAGTGGACACTGGCAGCTTCAAGAGGCTTTCTTGGTCATCAAGACGTTGCCGCCGGCATCTGGCGGAAGGTTGGGGAAGCTGCTGGCATCAAAATGCACACCTCACAGCCTCGGCGGAGCGCGGTCCCACCCAAGACAGTAAGGGGTGGAAAGGAAGGATCTTGGTCTTACAAAGGAAGGATAATGGAAACTGTTTCATTCCGTGAAAGGAAGTGGGGGGGGGGGGGTGTATGTGACTAGAAAGATGTCTTAGTGGATAAAGAAAGGGCTTGCTAAATAAGCGTGAGGACCAGCGCCCGGGTCCCCAGAACACACACAGTCAGATGTTATAATTACATACAATAGCCCTCCCATGGAGTAGGGACATTGTCTAAGACACCCGGAGGTGGATGGATGCATGAATCTGAGGCTAGTGCCAGTGTCTGGTCAGTTGAACTGATGACTGGTAACGTTCATCTGAATTCCCGGAGTCCCTGCACTACCGACTCACAGGCCAGCTAGCTTGATGGACATATCAGTACAGAGGACCCTGCCTCAAACAAGGCGGAAGGAGAGGAACCACACTTGACACTGTCTTCTGACCTCCAAGGCGTATGTCCACAATCATGTGACGACGCGCGCACACACAGGATAAACAAAAAAGACCCGTGATGAAACCTGGCCTGTTCCTTTCAAAATCAAGACCCCCCCCACTTTGGTTGCACACTGGAAAGCAAGTGAGTTTCTTCTTTTTAAGTACACAGATGAGCTATGGATGCTCGCGTAGCTGACTTACGGGCTCTTACATATCCCAGTCGGTGACGTGTAATCTGTCGTGTGTTGGGAAGAGACTCCTCGGAGTGAGAAGAGAGAACGGACAAATAGCCCTCACCCTTGTGGCCCTCGGAGCTTCTACAAGCTAGACCATCGCCAGAAGTTCCTCCCTATTGCTTGCAATTGGGCCCAAGGCCCAAAGCTGTAGGGGTTCTCTGGAATTGCGAGTTCGCTTTTGAACTCTGCCCTCTTATACCTGACCATGACTTTCCCCAAAATGTATTTCATAACAGCCTTAGAGATCGTGATGTAGTCCAGGGGCAGAGTGGCTGTCCAGGGTGTGGAAGACCTTGGATTCAACACCCAGTATCTCAAAGGTGAACTCAAAACCCTTAGATGTGTCACTGAAGCCAAACAGAGTTTGTCATGTGACTTTGTATAGGAAAGGCTTACTTCCACTGCCTCAGAACATGACTGACTTTGGAGATAAGACCTTTAGTAAAATGAGATCATTAATGAGTGTCCTGATTCAGTGTGACTGGTGTCACCTCCCCCCCAAGAAGAGATAGGGAACCAAATAGGCACAGAGGGATGACTGCAGGGAAACGCCCAAGGCGCTCTCGCCCCTGTTGG
The DNA here is from genome assembly GCF_017639785.1 of Mesocricetus auratus. NCBI lineage: Eukaryota > Metazoa > Chordata > Mammalia > Rodentia > Cricetidae > Mesocricetus > Mesocricetus auratus. Next base: position 2,204,179 of record NW_024429192.1, on the reverse strand, counting down.
CTACCTGCAAGGATGCCCATCCTTCTCATAGGGATGGATTCCTGGGCCCAACCCAACAGAACCCAGTCAGTCAGTCTCTCTCAGAAAATTTGGCGTGCAAAACCCCAGAGATGGCTCCCAGGTAAATCACTAAACCTAAGACCAGCCGGGCCCTGTCCTCTGCTGACAGAGCCTGTTCAGGTCCCAATGTCTCTCACCTGCAAGGAGCCAAGACCTGAAAGGACACAGGGCTTCTAAAGCTGTTGTCTCTCCGGATGGCCCATCAGGGACTAATGAAGACCCTTGTGATGGTCGGTTGTCAACTTGTCATAGTCTAACCATCAACCTGAGAATCTCATCGAGGGGTCGTTTATTTTTGGTTGGCCTATGGGCATGTCTGTGTGGGGGAGGGTGTATCGATTGCTTTCATCGGTGTGGGGAGATCCAGCCCTCTTTGGGTGGCACCCTCTTGCCTGGGTTTGGACTGTGTAAGGGTAGAGAAAGCCAGACGGACACTAAGCATCCATTAATTCCCTGCCCTCCACAGTAGCTGGGTCAAGTTTCTGTCAACGAGTTCCCCGTTAGGATGGACGACAGCCTGGAAATGTGAGCCAAACGAAGTCTTCCTCTGACGCACTGCATTTTATCACAGCAGCAGAAACCATGCTAGAAAACACTCTTCCTGCTATGTCGGTGGGGTCGGACACAGGGGATTTTGAGACTGAGGGAAGCCCACATGGGATGGTGGGAAATACAAGAGGGAATGAAGGAATTTCCTAATCGTTGTCGGAGCAAGATAGACATCTGGCTGGCCTTAAGCACCGTCAGCCTCTCTTTGTAAAGCCAAACTTGTTTCACATTTGAGGTTAAGAAAAACTTGTCCTCAAGACAACCATGTTGGGGGAGGCAAACAGGAGAGATCCCACCAAACCAGGCATGGGCTAAGGCAGAGACACGGTCTACACAGCAGTGCTTTAGGTCTGTGGTCGGTCTCCCTGGATGCCTCCCTCCCTCCTCTGCTCCCCTCCTCTCTCTCAGTGTGTGTGTGTGTGTGTGTGTGTGTGTGTGTGTGTGTGTGTGTGTGTGTGTGTGTGGTCAGAGGTCAGTGTTAGACGCCTTCCTCAGTCCCTCTCACTGAACTTGAAGCTTTCCATTATTCCAGTTAAACTGCCTGGTGAGCAAGCCTTCAGAAACCACCCCCGCCCCAACTCCCCCACCTTCACCTCCCCGCACTGGAATCACAGACACGCTCTGTCACACCTCACTTTGATGTAGGTGCTGGGAATCGAACTTGGGTCCTCGTGTCCGTACTGCAAACACTCTCCCTCTCCAGGCTCCACCCACACACTCTCTACGGGATGACACAGCCCCTGAGGAGAGCGAGTGGCCCTGGAGGGGCAAGCGCATTTCACTCACCTACCCGGCATGGCTGCGCTTTGCCACGCTGGCATGCCTCTTCCATGAGAAACACAGCAGAGCATAAACGTTTGCTTTTTATCCCTCTGAGGAGTCTTTGTATTGAGCAGCTTCCCGTTTCTGTAACAGACACCCCGTGATGCATCTTCCACTTCTAGAACACAGAGGATTATTTTGGCTCCCATCCTAGAGGTGTCGGCCCGTAACCCAGGCGTAAGGCGGTCCATCCATCCTGGTGGCGCAGTGTGACAGAGCAAAGCCAGAGACGTCACACCTGGAACGTGAGTGGGGGCTGGCGTTCCAATACCCGCTTCATGGGCACAGACAGCCCCAGTGGCCTGGGGTCCTCCTGCCACAACAGGCTTCTTTCTGCCCCCTCCCAGGGGTACAATGGACTTCAGTACGCAGCCACAAACTGCAGAGGTGACAGTCACCACAAGGGTTAGGTGAGTTGAGGGAGGCGGACATGTGGAAAAGGTCGTGGTAGATCGGGGTGGTTCAGAGACATGATCAGACCCCTCTGATGCCCTCACAGGCTGATGTGTGATTCACGTGATTCACGTCTAGCCCTCCTCGCAGAAGAGGAAGGAGGAACGCACTCACAAATTCATGCCCCGCCAACAGACAGGTTAGCGGAGGGCAGACCGAGGGCGCCGTTACATCTGTCTCTTCTCAGCTTCTCACAACAATCCTGACGCTACAGCAGCATGACTTGGGGTAGGGGAACTCTGCCATCCGCTCTAGGCATTTCCAGAAAATACAGTCAGCTGGTCAGTACAGCAAAACCCCCAGAGACGGAGCTTAAAGAGGAAACGTTTGTTTTGGCTCACAACTGCGAAGGGTCTTGTTCAGTTGGCTCATGGCTTAAGGGCTGCGGAGCACGTGCTGGAGGGAATGGTCTGCCTCGTGAAGGCTGTGCGGCTAAGCACGGAGAAACTTCCTGGAGTTCCACAGTCTCCTTCAGCGAACCAAGACCTCACCCCAAGCCCCAATCCCTGAAAGATTCACACTGGGAACCAAGCCTTCAACACACAAGTGCTTTGGAGGAACATTCCAGGAACAGACTATATCACCAGGAGACCCCCCCCTTCACCTGGGCCTTAATGTACGACTTTGTTATAAAATGCAGCATATTCATGCACTCATATTTATATTCATACCCTGGGTTCCAGGGATTGTGGGCCCGGGCTTGTTTGGAACAATAAGGGGAGAGCCTTAATCAGGGCCCTGTGCCTTGCAGCAGAATTCTGGTTCCGGAACCCTTCGCCGTCAGCCTGGAGAGCAGCGGCTCCGATAGGGCAGTAGACTGGGGTCTCAGCCCAGCTTGTGATACGGGTGCTCCATTGGACCCCCCAACTGCAAAGCCTGCCCTGGATGCTTCCCAAGAGTACGTATCATTAGGGGAAACTTTGGATTAAAGGGTTAAAGGCACATGCTGTGGGTGGTGTTACGTGTAAGAGATGTTACCCTGAGCTGGCCACGAGACAAGCAGTGTGCAGTCTTCCAGGGGCTTGGAGAAACCCCAGACAACACGCCACGGGCCAGACCGGGTCTCTGCTGAGGTTTGTGTCACGCTCTCTGCATGGAGGTCACTATCCCGCAGCAGCCACCTAGGAGAGTGCGGTGGCTGTGCACGCTCCACGTAGATATACATTAACTCATTCCCCCCTCCCACCCAGAAGATTCTTCCTCCCCTAAAAGCATGCTTTTAAAGAAATTGCCCCCAAACAGTCACAGCGAAGTTTTGGATGGGTAACAAAACACATCATTAAGCGTGTATACGACTTCCTCCCGGAACGTTCTGTCCAGGTGACAGGGGATGGTGAGGTGGCCTATTTACAGACCACCCTCCTCACTGCCCCAACTCAACCCCCCCAACACTTCATTAAACTGCCTCCAGGCAAAGAAACCAAAGCAGATCCTATCTTTCTCTTCAGGTCAGCGTAGCTAATTAGTCAATAGCTGGTTCCCAAAGCAGACCAGTGATGTAAGACATTTCTTCGTCTAACTCCCCCTCCGCCCCCATTTTGCTTTTACTTTCATTGTTGAGGTAGCAAAACCAAGTTCAGGAAGGAAGGAGTTATTATGGCTTATGCCTTACAGGTACAGTCCATGATGTCTTACAGGTACAGTCTATCATGTCTTACAGGTACTGTCCATCATGTCTTACAGGTACTGTCCATCATGCTTTACAGGTACTTACAGGCACAGTCCGGCACACCTTACAGGTAGTGTCTGTCACGTCTTACAGGTACAGTCCGTCAAGCCTTGAAGGTACTGTCCATCCCGTCTTACAGGCACAGCCCGGCACACCTTACTGTGTGTCAGGGCGAGAGCCTGAGGCAGCCAGCCGGTCACTGTGCATCTGCAGCCAGGAAGCGGGCTGCTGGTACTCACCTCGCCTTCTCCTTTTTAATCCAGTCCAGCTGATGGGATGGTGACACCCACATTCAGGGTGTCCTCCCTCCTCAGTTAGACCTCCCTGGATACGTTCTCACAGATGCGCCCAGAGGAGTTCCTCCCAGGTGATGCCGACTCCTGCTGAGTGACTACAGCGATTTGTAAACCCTGAGGTTGAGGTCGGAAGCAAGCCAGTAAGCATCTCCCCTCCGTGACCTCTGCATCTCTAGGTCCATGTCCTGTTTGAGTTCCTACCCTGACTGCCTTTGATGATGAACGGTGCTGTGTAAGTATAAGCCGAATAAACCCGTTCCTCCCCGACTCGCTTTGTAGACATGGTGTTTCGTCGCAGCAGTAGGAACCCTAAGACAGACTCCAAAGCTGTTTGGCGGCTGCCAGAAACTGGAATGGTAAGGAAGGACTCTCCTGTGAGTTCTCAAGAAGGAACCAGCTGGGTTGAGGAGCCAATTAACCCCACGACTGCAATGATGAATTTCAACAATCTTAAGCCAGTCAGTGTGGACTTTGCCACACTGGGCCCCTAAACACTCACATAGTTTAGGGCCTGAAATGCCCCTTTGTCATACTTCACCTTCAAAGCTTATGTCATTACTAATATTCCTATTCTTTTGTGTGTGGGGAAATCATAATCGTACAGGTGTACACATATATGTGGACACCCATGTCAACCTTGGATGTCATTCCTCGGGCGCCAACCACATGATATTTTTTTTTCTGGACTTTTGAGATACAGTCTACCTGTTGCAGCCCTGGCTGGCCCTAGAGTTTGCTATGTAAGCCAAGTCGGCCTTGAAATCCCAGAGACCCACCTGCCCCTGTCTCCTGAGTGTTGGGCTTGTAGACATGCACCGTCACGTCCGGCCCACCCTGTGTTTTGAGAAAGTCTCTTTCACCAGCCTAGACCTCACCAAGTAAGCTAGGATGGCTGTCCTGTGAACCCTAGGGACAGACCTTCCTGCTTCTGCTTCCCGGTGCTGGGAACGCAAGTATGCGCCACTGTGTCCCCTCTTTAATGTGGGTTCTGGAATGGAATCCAGGTCCTTGTGCTTTCAAAGCCAGCTGAGATATCTCTGCGGCCCAGTGTTCCTACCCTTAATAAGCCCCTCCTTTTCTCCTGCCTGCTCCCCGGGTTCCCTCCTCGGGCCTGATTTAAGATAAAAGCTTGGGGATTCTGTGGTGGTTGGAATAGGAACGCCGCCCCCCCCCCCCCCCGCCCATTGGCTCACAGATTTGAATGCTTGGTCACTAGGGGGCAGCACTGCTTGACAGAGACTAGGGGGTGTGGCCTTATTGGAGTGGGCGTGGCCTTGTTGGAGGAAGTACGTCGCTGGGGGCGTGGTGAATTTGGGGTTTCAAACGCTCAAGCCAGACCCAGTGTCTCTCTCTTCCTGCTACCTTGTGATTCATAAGTAGGAATTCTAGCTACCACGTCTGCCTGCACACACACCACCATGCTCCCCGCCACGAGGACAATGGACCGGACCTCTGAAACTAAGCCAGCCCAATTCCACGTTTTCTTTTGAAAGAGTTGCCATGGTCGCGGTGTCTCTTCACAGCAGGGGAGCACTGACTAAACCGGAAGCACGAAGACCCCCTTAGGAACCCGCAAGTCATCCCCTGGCCCCAGCTCCTCCCATCTCTGTTCTTTTGAATCTTATGCAGAATAGCACACAACACATACGCATGTAGATGTTGCCATGGTTAACCTTCATTGTTGACTTGACTGTATCTAGAATCACCACGGGAACGCCTCTCTGGGCCCATCTGTAAGGGATTTCCTAGATTAGGTTTACTGAGGTGGGAAAGACCCACCCTAAGGATGCCAGGGGCCTGGAGTCTCCAACTGAATGTTGGGAGGAAGCCACGTTCCAGCATTTATCGCTCTCTGATTCCTGAGTGTGGACCCTGCTGCCACGACGTCCTGTACCCCCTCAAACTGTCAGTCACGTACGCCCTTAAATTGCTGCTTGTCAAGTATTTGGTCCCAGCAACAAAAAGTAACTGCTACATATGTATGCATGCCTAGAGCAAAACTCTTGTCATGTTTTCTACCCGAATGAATGTCTCGCAAGCTGCCCGCGTCTTCTAGATTGCTTCTGTTACTCTACCAGAGCTCACGGCGGCTAAGGCTTCCCCATAACTTTCCCCACAGAGGAGGCTCTATCCATGGCACAGTGGTAAGGCATGACATCCATTCATGTTCAGCCACTGCTTCCAGAGGCTTAGAAAGAACTTCCATCCCCAACGTTGTCAGCTGATCTTGACCTCTCTCCAGAGAGAACCTGTTTTTAAGTTTCACAGATCTATGGCCATCATAGTAGGCTTCTACCTTAGGCCTGTATGTTGATATCCTGGCTTTTCCCTCTCCCTGGGTCCTGGGCAACCTAGCCCTGTTCCTGCTCCCAGCTCCTGCCCCGTGGGGTTTCTCCCCAGCACCTGCCTGCCATCCCGCACCAGCCCTCTCCTGGGCCTGGGCCTTCTCCTTGGGGAAGCTTTCCTTGTGGCAGGGTGTCTAATCCTGGGACTCTCTCCCCGCCCCCCCCCATCACTCTTCTCCGAGCTACCTTCCCTCGCACTGGGGTTCATCTTTGACAGGCGATCGCTCCTCAGTGACAGCTGTCAAAGGTTGCATGGCTGGCTGGGCGGTGGTGGCACACACCATTAATCCCAGCACTCGGGAGGCAGAGGCAGGTGGATCTCTGTGAGTTCAAGGCCAGGCTGGACCGACAGCCTCCAAAACAATACAGAGAAACCCTGACTCATAAAAAAAGGTTGCTTGGCTGACTCAGCATGCCAACGGCAGCTCTGAGGGCCCCAACTGCAGAGACTTGCCCTGAACCGCCCTCCCCCGTTCCCTATATAAGCAAGCGCCTCCTGCCTGTCCTCTCTCTCTCTCTCTCTCTCTCTCTCTCTCTCTCTCTCTCTCTCTCTCTCTCTCTCTCTCTCTCTCCATTTCTCCTCCAGATCAGTTAACACCTATCCCTCCCTTTGCTCCCTTTCCCAATAAACTCCCTGTGGGTTTGTTGAGCTTGGCCCTCTGAGCTCCTAAGTCACGTGTGACACCACCAGAGGGTTGTCCCTTGGTGTCTGTGCCTACCCTCATTAAAAGATGGCTGACAAAGCCAGGAAGAGGAGACAGGACACCCGTCAAGGAAAAGGCAATGGGGAAGAGCCTTTTCCCAGGGATAGGGGTCACACCAGTGTGGGAAACAGCAAGATCCAGTTTCCTCATGGGTCTGGATAGGACCTGGAGGGCTGAGGCCCTGGCCGGTCTGAAAGCAGCTCCATTTATTCAGCGCTATGTATTTACAGGACACAGATGGACACAGAGAGAGGGGGGGGAGAGAGAGGGAGAGAGAGAGAAGAGAGAGAGAGAGAGAGAGAGAGAGAGAGAGAGAGAGAGAGAGAGAGAGACCCTACACACATACCAACTGCCCTGGGCTATCAGGCTCTACACGCTCACACACACACTTTACATAGTATATCCAAACCCTTACAGCCACCCTCATTATGAAACGGGGTATTTCCAACTATCCCATTGCACAGATGAGTGAGCTAGAGTCTCTGAGGGGAATATGCCCCAAGTCTCTTAGCTGAGCCATCCGCTCAGAGGTAGCAGAGCTGAGATTGTCACCTCACTATCACACTACCCCCAAAAAGGAGCCTGGGGGTGCACTCCGAGTCTATGTTGATCCTAAAACCACCTCAGAATGACTGATATGTTTCTGTCCATTTAAAGGGCTTTGGTCTTTGTTGTCTGGTCTTTGTTGTCTCCTTTGAGAGGAAGGGGGTGGTCAGAACGCTACTGTGACCCAGAGACACACTCAGGAGCAACAGTGTAGCATCAAATGCAGGCCCCCGCCCTCGTTATAAAGCAGGGAGTGCCGAAAGAAAGGGGGGAAGGGACCATGGCAGCTCAGCTGGTGTCCACGCACAAAGGTGGACACAGGCGTTCATCAAGGCTCAAGACCTGCATGCAGGGAACGTAGGCAGCCCCCCACCCCACCCCGGAAGGCTCCTCCTGCTCCTGAGGAGGCATTGCGGGTACGGAGAACAACCTGGGTGGCTGCACACAGCAGCCCTGCGGAGGAAGAGAGCCTGGCCTTAAACTGGGCACCGAGAGCTGAGGCAGGGTGGTTTCCTTGCAGTTGGTTGATTGGGGAGTGCGGGGTGAGGGGGGGAACAGGGGTGAGGGGCGGGGGGCGGGGAGTGCTGCTTTGCTTTATTCTGACAAAATGCCTCTTCATAGGCTCAGAGCGGAGGTGAGCAGGTGGAGAGTCGCAGTCAGCCCGGAGCTGACAACAAAGCAGCCAAAGAAAATAGCTTCTCTTTCTAAAGACACCAACAGCACAAGAAGTGTTCTGTCTGTCTGTCTGTCTGTCTGTCTGTCTTAGTCAGTTTTGTTGTTCTCTCCCATCTTCAATGTCTATCCCTGTCTCTGTCTCTGTATCTACCTATCTCTCCTCTGCTGGTATTTCTCTCTCTCTCTCTCTCTCTCTCTCTCTCTCTCTCTCTCTCTCTCTCTCTCTCTCTCTCTCTCTCTTTCTCTCTCTGTGTGTGTGTGTGTGTGTTTTGATCTCTCTCTTAGTCTCTGTCTCTCCTCCCTTTGATGCTCTCCCTCTCCCTCTCCCCCACTCTCTGTTGGTGTTGCTCAGTCTCTCTCTCTCTCCTTCTCCCTCTGTTGACACCTCTCTCAGCTTCTGCCTCCCCCAGCACACTACTCTACTCGCACCCACCAGCCTTGAGCACACGCTGTGCCCGTGGAGATGATGTCTCAAGACCTCGGAGGACTTAGAGCAAGAACTCCATTCACACACGGGCCTGAACACCCCCTGATTGGCCGTGGACACTGTTGCCCTGGCAACGTGACTCAACGCTTCCTGCCTCACGCTTCCCCCCCCCGCCCCCGCTCCACCCCCAGAAGTACCTTCATTACTCCCAGCGACACCGAGGGTTATTAAGGCTGTCTAATGAACTCAGCTCTGACACACAGCGCTCTCCATCACCGTCTCTCACCCTGTAAACGCAGGCAGATGAATGTGCAGCCTCTGGGGAGCCGGGGGGGGGCAAAGCCTGTGAGCCCTTTCTGGTGTCGATCCTCATTCTTTGGACCGCATGAGACTTATGTCCAAATAGCACTTGATGAAATTCTAAGGGAGGAACCAGCAGAAAGCTGACTGCTGCATCTTCTCGTGGGATGAAGTGTCCCTTTATCTTCCAGGGCACGAGAATCTAATGTGAATAATGATTTCATCCGTAGCCAGGAAGAGTTGACTCGGTCCGTTGGGGCTGCTGTAACAAAACGCCTTAGTCTGAGAGGGTTTATAAATAAACAGGAATGTATATCTCTTTCCGTCCTGGAGGCTGTAAGTCTGAGACGTAGTCACCCGGGGGATTCTGAGTCTGTTGGGGACCCACCTCCTGGTGGATGTGTGTTCTCACCTTGAGCTCACACAGAGGAGGGGCAAGAAGTCTTGGGGCATGTCTCTTATGACGGATCTAGTTTCACTCCTGAGGGATCCCCCTTGGTGACTCCCAGAGGTCTGACCACCTCCTGCCATCTCCTTGGGCACAGGCTTTTCAACACCACGCTGGGCTGAGAAGGGACATACACTGAGACCTTTGTCCATTGCTAGGCATTTCAGGGGAGAATACAGACTGTAGGCCAAAGCTTCTGGTGCTGAAAAAGAAAATCCATCTTCCCAACCCTTGCCCTAGAGGACAGAAGGAAATGGGGAGGATAAAACAGAGGAGATATAGGGTTCTGGGCCTCAAACACACAGGTCCGAGGCTCTCGGCTCGTTCCAGGGACCAATTGGGGGGAGGGGAATTAGGTTCTTCTTTCCAACAGCACCTGGCTGAATTCCCTCCGTGGTACACGCAGGCAATGGTCCCAAGGACACACTGCTGGTCCTATGGCCTGGATGGTCACAGCATCCGTCCCTTTGCACCGTGCACCTGTGACGTCATATGCTGTTCTTATGGCCAAGCACTCAGTGGCCACTTGTTCCCTGCACTTTGCCCCAGTTAAATGTTGCCCACTGCAAAAAAAAAAAAAAAAAAAAAAAAAGAAGCCTCACCATGGAGAGTCACACCAGTCCACAGTATAAAGATAAGAATTTAGAAGGTGCACCCATTAGGACCCAAGGTGTAATAGATTCTCCCCCCCCCAGGGCCTATGCCCACTCAAGCACTAGGGTCTTAGCCAGATGAATAGTACCATACATGGTTTCCTCCTCTGGACAGTATTTAATCCAACCAGAAAGCAATTGGCTATCCCCATAACATTCATAGGCACAGTAACCTCTGGCTTCTGGGTGAAAACTTGCTTTGATAACTGCATCTCAACTTGCATGGCTTCCTTTAAAGCCTATATGTATCTTCCTTGCCCTTGAACAACCTTTTTTCTGAAACATGGGGTGCAGCTTTCATATGTAAATGGTTAAGGAGCAGGAGTGAAATTTAATATCACTATGTCCATTATTATCCTCATTTCCACTCCAAGAACTCAGTCACCGGCACCTCATCAATACAGAAGGAAGTGAGGCCCTGCCAACGTGGTTGGATAACCCTGTGTTAAGAAAAAAAACAATCTGAGTTGGCTGGGTGGGTCTACAAACTTAAAAGCAAAGCCCTGTCTCAGCCTGGAGGGGACATTCCAAGAAGGAAACACATTCACAGGCCCTTTCTGGCTCTGGCAGGCAGAGGCCATGAGCAAGGACAGGGCCAGCAAGAGGCTTGGGGTTGAGGCCAGCAGACTGACGGCAGGAACCTGGGACCTCAGTTCTCAGTCCCCGGGACTGCGGTACTCTGCTAGTGGCCAGAAAAAACCTTAGAAATGAGTTTTCTCCAAGCCTCCTGGTAGGAGCTCAGCTGGTCAGCCCCATGGTTACAGCTCACAAGACCCAAAGCAGAGAGAGCCGGCTGAGCCATGCTGGCTGGCCAAGTTATAGATAGGCCTGTGAGAAGATGGGCATCGGGGTGGTGGTGGTGGTAAGGGACCCAACCCCTTGCTCATCCTGGGGTCTCTGAGGACCCGTGTAGCCCGCCCACCTCACCTCTGTAGCTTCTCCCAAACTCATGGGCTCTGTGTGTTACTAGGCCCCTGGGCCCCCACACATGGACCCCAGCATCTCTGCTTTCCTTGGCTCCTCTGTGGCTTTACTCACTCTTTGTTCCCTCTATTCGGTACTTACACTTAACTCATTATCTGTTCTGCTGAGACAGCGGCTCTCAGGTGATGATGTTATTCTTGTCTGCCCCTAGGGACAGTGGGAAATGCCTGTGACACCTTTGACATATCCTGGGGACTGCACTAAGAGTAAGGATGAAGGATGTGATAGCGTTTCGAGAACGCCCCCGCGCGCGCTAAACCATGGTCCATCCCAAAGTGCCATTCTCTTAAACGGCTACCTCCATGGGAATGGGGATTTCCTTTGCGCGACAGTGTCCTGGTGACTGTAACAGAGCCTGGCATCTAGAAAGGGCTCCCTGACTGGACAGACGCGTGAGTGATGTTGCTTTGCGATTGAGTGATGGGGTTGTCCTTCTGTGTGTATGCTTCTCTTAATGGTTGGCAAATAAAACACTGCGTGGCTAGTGGCCAGGCAGGAAGGATAGGTGGGGCTACCAGAGGAGGAGAATTCTGGGAGATGTAGGCAGACAGGAATCATGAGGTGAGCCCGGGGAAGAGAGGGTGCTTCAGGCATTCTCTGGTAAGCCAAGACCATGTGGAAATACATAGATTAATAGTAGTGGGTTAATAATGAAGAACGAGCTGGCCAATAAGAAGCCCTAACCAATGGCCAAGAGTTTTATAATCAATATATGTCTCTGAGTGTTCATTTGGGGCAAGGTGGTTGCGGAACCCTGCAGGAAATCCCATAACAAATTGAGGGTATACCTGTCTGTTCATCTACACTGGCCTCCCAGAAATTACCCATTATCTAACCTTCCTTTTCCCTCTACTAGAAAATGGGGACCCACTTTAGCATCTCTTTCTCACTCACCGTTTTGGGTCCAGAGCCATCCTTACTGCCTCTGTGGGCTCCTGGGTTCCTCTAACCTGCCCCACCCACTTCCGTGTTGACCAGGAGTCTACCGTGGGAAGCAGAGGGTCCTCCAGTCCCTTCCTCTTAGAAAGGAGACAAAAGAGACCAAAGCAGGCTCTTCCCCGCCCCCCTCCAGCCACCCTCCCTTTCCTTCCAGGCTTGCCTGATTTCCACCCAGATCCCAGAGCTCCAAACTGGATGCAAGCCATGTGAGCTCTGCTCTCAGTGGGCTCTGCTCTCAGTGGGCGACCAGAACCCCCATTTCATTCATTCATTCATGGCCTGGTGAGGTAAGTGAGTGGAGCCCAGGCCCTGCAGTCACCCATCACCATCACCCGCCGGGAGCCTGCTGGGCAGGAAGCCACAGGAAGAAGAGAGAAGACATGAAAAGGATGGTTCTCAGAGAAGACTTCCTCCCAGAACCTAATGCTCTGGGGGAAAAAAATCTCCGTAATTAGTCATTAATTGGTACATTATCAGCACCATGTGCCAAGGATTAAGTGGGTAATTCCCATGATTTCTAGAGAGCAGAGTAAGGCATCTCACCAGTCAGGCAGGATGGGGGGGGCATAGCTCTCCCTTACTCTCTAATTGTGGCAGCCTGAGGCCTGCCCGCACAGCCTCCATCTACCCCGTGGAGCTCTTCTTGGGTTTACTTCCCCAGCACAGAAAAACCCTCCCGTGCTGCAGGCTGCTTCTCCCTCCAGACAGAGGGATATGCTCTTGTTGGATACAGATCTTGCCTCTTAAAGGGGGCTATATTGATTCAGCCTGGTACCTCTTGGCCATTCCTGTAGAACACTGCAGATAATCTTAGCCGAGTTGGTCCTGTAACTTTCTGCATTATCAAGATGGCCATAGACAAGGGAATTGTCAGGAGAGGTAGGGAGGAAAGAAAAGATCAGGAAAGAAAGAAGAGTATGCAATCAAAAGTCTTTGTGTGTGTGTGTGTGTGTGTGAGCATGCATGTGTGCATGCATACATGGAGGCATGCACGGGTGCACATGGGTGTGCAAGCATAGGGTTCGCATGTGTAGAGTCCAGAGGTTAACATCCAGTGTCTTTCCTAATCACTCTCCCTTGTGGTTTGAGACGAGGTCTCTAACTGGCAGGGCGTTTGCTGGTTTGGCTAAACTAGGGGAACCAGTAAGCCCCGGAGATGCTCTTGTCTCCAGCTACCCAGAGCTGGGGTTACAGGTGTGTTCTATAGCTTCACATGAACGCTCTCACTGTGTGGGGGGAGGTTATGGAACCTTTTAGAAGCCTTGGTGGAGGAAGTCTATCACCATGGGGCAGGTTTCGGAGGTTTACAGCCTTGCCTACTTCCTGGGCTCACTCCCTCTTTGCTTTCTTTGCGTATTGTGAAATAGCAATGAAAATAATAATTTTATGACTGAAGATCAACCACAGCATGAGGGAACTGTATTTAAGGGTTGCAGCATCAGGGAGGTTGAGAACCCCTGCCCTAGACACGGAAGCATCACCCTAAGCTCTCCTGGATGTTATCAGGCCCCTCGTTGCATGATTGGGGGCACGTGGTAAATGTCATGGAAGTCCTCTAGGGTGACTCAGAGGGGAGCTGCCTTTCCAGACTCTGGGTAAATGCAGGCAGCCTGCAGGAACACAGGGGCCATGAGCAGCTGTTCTGTAGGTGAGGCAACCTCTTCCTCCTTGAGGCTACACCTGACAGTACCTAGATGGAACATGTGTTTGAACTGTCTGTGTGTCTGTGTCTTCATTTTATTTTGGTATCCCCAAACCTGGTGAGATCTATCTGATCCCACAATTGTGCCCCCTTCCCCCCGCCAGCTTGAGCCTGAACAAAAGATCCAGGCATTGGTCTTCATTCAAACTAAAATCTCCAGGTCAGTCTTGGCTGCTGGGATAAACAGAAGCCGCATTCGCCTTGAAAAAGAGGCATCTTCAACCTGAGCATCAGTGCCGAGTTCCAAGGCTGAATGTCACGCACTCCATCCCGGAGTTCTAGTCAAGCTCAGCATAGAGTTCAGCTCCTGCTCTTCGCAACAGAGAAAGAATCTGATTTGCAGGGTTCCTGAAGCACTCGATGAATTTTGTGTCTCTACTCCCATGCAAAACCTAATTCAAGAACTCAGATACCATATGTATATTCAAGGAGTAGTCTCATTGGTTGACAGAGTATGGGTAATGAAAGACAATCCAATCCCCCTCCTCTATGTGTGTGTGTGGTGTGTGGTGTGGTGTGGTGTGTGTGTGTGTGTGTGTGTGTGTATGCATGTGTGTACAGGTGCCCTTAAAAACTAAGGAAGTCCCCTGGAGATGGAGTTATAGGCAGTTAGCAGTTAGTAGTTCCTGGGAACTGGGTCTGGATCCTCTGCAAGAAGGGTCAATGCTCTTAACTGCTCTTAACTGTCTCTCCAGCCCTCGTGATCTTTGGTTTTTATCTACACATTATTTCTTCCTCAAGAACTTTCTAAGTACCAGCAACTCCTTTGTCTTACATGCAATGGAATTATTTTTAAATGACAGAATCATCTTGTATTTGTTACAAAAAAATGATAAACAAGAAACAAGTCCAGTTATGGCAAAGAAAGCTATAAAAACTCAAATGACCAAAGCTTGGAGATAATGGAATAAAAGAAGGTTCTTTTCATTGTAATGAAATATCATTGGCGATATCTAACCAGTCCACCCTTGTCCCAGAAACAGCGTGGCTTGGAATTGACGCTCCTAGGACCTCTGGCACGCTTGCTTGGTTTCATCATAAACCTTTGAGCATATCCCCAGGATTAACAACCCCACACCTTAGCTTTTTCTGTTTGCCATAAACTGAGGTTATGGCCTGACAAAGTTTCATTTCTGATTTGAGTAACAACAGGAGTGAATCAACCAATAAAACTCTTGGTTAATGGAAAACTTCATTAGATGTTGGAAAAAAAAGAAAAGAAAGAAAAAAAGAACAACCCAGCACACAGTGAGTTTTCTTGTGTTTACCATGAAGTAGTCTAACTCCACCCTGGAGTGTGTAAATGCACAGACGGTTGGTTGTATACATTGGCACTGGGTTGTCAAAAAGGAAGTTATGTAAACACACCCTATGAAAACTTAACTGCCACCTTCATAACTTAGTCAAATACCAGATGAAAGGATGGCATATATCCATCCCGGGAGGACTCACTTTATGACAGCCAGGCACTGGGGACAGCACATTGTGCAATGTACCCTGCCTTCCCTGTTTATATGACAGTTAGGGTCCCTTTGCTGGTACGTGTTAGCTATGGATACCTGCCAAGTGTCCTTTGAACATGGCCCAGAAACACCACTTCAGTTGGTACTGGATTTCTTTCTTTCTTTCTTTCTTTTTCTGAGACAGGATTACTCTGTGGCTTTGGAGGCTGTCCTGGAACTCACTCTTGCAGACCAGGCTGGTTTTAAACTCACAGAGATCCGCCTGCCTCTGTCTCCCGAGTGCTGGGATTAAAGGCGTGCGCCACCAATGCCTGCTGTACTGGATTTGTAAGTCTGTGTATGTGTTTCGATGTCTGGGTTATGATTAATTAAAAAAAAATGCCGTTGGAACCAAAAGTTAAGCTTTAACTCTGAGCTCAAAGTGAAGTGGAAAAGCCTCCCTGGAACTGAAATGAACGTCTAGAGACACTGCCGGAGAAACGGGCAGCCACAAGTCGCCGTCCCAGGAGTTAGCCTGGACCTCCACAGCTTCATCCTCCTCGATTGACTGCACCAGGGACTGCGCTACGTCCAGAAACTGCCAATAGATTCCACGAGGCTGGGTGGCTTTTGTCTTTTGACTTCGTTTTAACCACGGGAGACAGTGGTCGAGGGGTACACGGGAACACCGCCAGGTGGCTGCCCCTGGCCTGGCTGTCCCTGTCCCAGAAGATCTTCCCAAACTTCAAATCCTCACTCACTGGTGACCATGGGGGAGTGAGGGACAGTGACCACAGAGAGAGTTGGGGACAGAGACCACATAGATAATGAGGGACAGAGACCACATGGAGAGTGAGGGACAGTGACCACACTTGAGACCATTTCCTCCCAAGTTTCTGGAGTTGTCTCTTCTTCAGCTACTTCATGGGAATCTAAGCCCCAGTTACAAGACACCCCTGTGACCGACCCATGGATATTCTTACTTCCTTCTGTGAATGAATCCAGCCACCTCTCTGGTTTAGAAGGGCCACCGCCCAGGGAAGAAGTGCAGGTGACACTGCAAAGTGTCACCTGGAAGAGACCCAAAGGCCAGCTCGCCTCTTGTCATTCCGGAGCCCTTCGAACATAGTTGAAGCAGAGCCATGGACGTCCACAGGAAGGCAAACCCAAGGCAGGTGAAACCCCTCCCAACGTAGAGTCTCCCGACAACTCTGTAGGACCCACGGGGGAGTCTCCAGGGCTCAGGTTCGCCAGTGTTTCTTCTGACCCGAGGTAAGGTTCGCGCAACAGAAAACCAACCCCGTGACGTGGGCAGCTCAGCAGCGTTCAGTCTGTTCACAGATCAGCCACCACCACTCTCTAGTTCCAAGACATCCGCGTGGCCCCAGAAGATGCCCACAGCAGCTGAGTAACCAGTCTCGAGACCTAGCAATCACTAATCTGCTTTCTGTTTCTATGAACTTATCTATTCTGGGTATGCCAATAAGTGGAACCAGGCAACATGCAAACCTTTCAAACCCTCTCTCACTTAGTACGTGCTTTTCAAGACACAGCTTGTATCAGCCCGTTACTCCTTCCGTGTATGAACATTATCTTACAACATGCCATATACCATCACCCCTATGTTACCAAGATTCCTCTGTGTGTCTGGCTGAATGCTGTCCTGTTATGTTCCACACACCGCTGGGGAGCCGGGGTATGTCTGAGACACACATTCTTAGGCAGATTTGTCACAGGAGCCAAAAGGAACGTATCTAATAAATCTGAACTGCACAGGCCACCACATAACAGAATCCATGGCTACCCAGCCTACTATAACCGCACAACCTACTACACTCTTAAACTGGGTGACTGTGCAGCCCACTCTAGTACCAAAGTGTGTGACTGTACAGCTCGCTACACCTCTGGCTTGTGTGGCTGCATAGCCCACCACGCTTAGCCATGGCCAGAAAGACTGTTCAGGCTAGAGCAGGCTACGAACCTGCCCAGCAAAGGAATTCCTTTTCTTTTTCTTTTTTTAAATTAGAAACAAGCTTGCTTTACACATGTCAATCCCAGCTCCCTCTTTCTCCCCTCCTCCCCCGCCCCCCACCAGCCCCCCGAACCCCCCCACCCAATACCCACTCTGTTGCCCAGGGAGGGTGAAGCCCTCTATGGAGGGGGTTCTCCAGAGTCTGTCATTTCATCCAAGACAGGGCCTAGGCCCTCCCCTATGTGTCCAGACTGAGAGAGCATCCCTCCATGTGGGATGGGAACCCAAAGTCCATTTGTATGCCAGGGATAAATACTGATCTACTACCCAAGGCCTCATAGATTGCCTAGGTCTCCTCACTGACTCCCAAATTTAGGGGGTCTGGATCAGTTCCATGCTGGATCAGTTCCAAGAGCACCCCCTTGTCAGGTCAGCTGTCTCTGTGGGTCTCACCAGCCCAGTCTTGACCCCTTTGCTCATCACTCCTCCTTCTCTGTCACTGGGTTCCATGAGTTCAGTTCAGAGTGTAGCTGTAGGTGTCCAGCAAATGAATTCTTTTTTTTTTTTTTTTTTTTTTTTTTGGCTTTACGAGACAGAGTTCCTCTGTATTGTTTTGGAGGCTGTCGGTCCAGCCTGGCCTTGAACTCACAGAGATCCGCCTGCCTCTGCTTCCCGAGTGCTGGGATTAAAGGCATGCGTCACCACCTCTCAGCTCCAGCAAATGAATTCTTAACACTGTGCCAAATCTAAGGCCATAGCAGTGGGTGCTTTGCGCTCCTTTACAGCCTCATAAGATGGCTGTCTTACACACTGTCCATCCATAGACACAACGCCAGCCCTCACATGCAGCTGTGTTCGATCGGCGGGAAACATTTCCTTTCATTTGCCCGCTGATGACAGCTTCCATTGTTTCTACCTGCTGGAGTGGCAAACGAGCTCTAGTAGTTCTCTGGAGGATGTCTTTATACAAGTGTTTCGGTCCCTGTTTTCAATTCTTCAGGGTACCTACTGCAACACACAGATTTAACAGCTGAGTGACCGCTCTGCAAAGTTCTGCAAAAGCTGCAGCTGGCTCGCGACTGAGCAGTTCCCGAAGCCTGGTCACCGGGTTCGGCGTTCCGCTCCCACAGAACCAGGACTCCCTGGGATCGCAGGCACCCCTGCTGCCTCCTACTCTCCTAATCTCTCCCCCCTTGAAGCTCGGTCCCCATTACCTTCCCCATGAGACACCCCACAGACCTTTCAGCTTTCCCTCCTCCAATACAGGGTCTGTTATCATTTCACTAACCTAAACCCACATGAGCTGTCATGGGAACCCACAGAGCAAGCTTGATTCATGGGTCTCTCTCTCTCTCAAACTCAGGCTGACGGTAAGGTCTGTGTGAGCATGAGCTTGGAGACGGTGTGCCACGCTGAGTGTGTGAGAGAAGACTTGTGCAGCCAACTGGGTGACGGTAACGTCACAGCCGCCCCACGGAGACACAGTCACCGTATGCTTCGTCATGCAGCAGCCCCTAATGCAAGCCATCCAGGTTTTTATGACCTCCTAAACGGTGCTTCACCTCACCTGCTGGTGTGGCTCCCAGCAGTGAAGCTACCAGAGGTTTCAGAGGCGTGGCAAGCCTCGGCGTTGCCGCCTTGCCTTGCCGGCAGCCACTGAGAATGTGGACTGGTTCCTGGGCCAACAGCCAGCCCAAGAAGGAAGCACCACCCCTGCTCCCTTCTCTGAATAGAATCTGTCCAGAAGGCCACGCTGACCAGATCACGCCCGTGCCTGCCGGAGGCCCTTCCTATCCGAGCCTCAGCTCCCCCTGATGGTACTTGCTCTTTTGTAGAAGTCATTACTGGGGGTGGGGGGGGTGTTTCAGGGTCTTCTAAAAGATCCAACAGAAAACACAACTTTTAGATCCACCCTGTGAGTCCTGTTACCTCAACACATCTTATCGATTGATTATCACAGGAGCAGTTAATCCCAGGATTGCCAAAAGAGATGGGTTTATGGGGCTGGGAGGGGGGGAGAGGAGGAGGAGAGAGAAGGAAGATGAAGAAAAGACAAGGGGAAGGGGTGGAGGAGGAGAATATGAGGATGAGGGAGACAATGGAGGGAGGGAAGGAGGAGGAATGGGGGAAGGGAGGGAAGGAGGGAGGGAGAGAGGAGGAAGAGAGAGAGGGAGGGGAACACTAATACCCTCTGCTTTTCTACTTTCTCATTGCTAGATTTAGAGTGAAACGCTGCCTTTTGACGTCAAAACTTGAGGAAAGAATAACGCCCCACCAAAGAATGCATTCACACCAAGTAATGAGGCACCAGTTTCTTCTGCAAGGTCTGAATACCGTCAAGCAGTCACTCATCTGGTCACAAGAACAGAAGGCGTTTGAGCTGCAGTTTGAGCTGCAGTTGCAGCTCAGTGGTAGCTGGTGCTGGTTTTGCATGCCCTCCCCCCTCCCCGGGGGTCTAAACCCCAGCACCACCCACTGATATGAAAAGGAGGCACAAATAGAACCCCTCCACTTGACACGTGCAGTTTAAACACACACGCTACTCAGGAACTGTGGTGGAACGCAGACCAAGACCCCGGATGGCTGGGGCTGCCACAGGCAGGGAGGCTCAGCTCCCCCCCCCCATTTAATATCCACAGGGGCTCAAAAGGGGGCATTGGCATCCTGATCTAAATGTGAGAAGCAGAGGATCTATGGCAGGGAGGAACACAGCCCGAACACCAGGGTGCGTTGGAGTGAGCCCGGGAGTCCCTTGGCCCCTCCTTCCCCACCGCACCTGATAAAGCGAAGGACAGAAACACTGCCCTGCTTTTCCCTGGCATCGTCCCTCCCTGTGTCTGTCCTTTCTATGTGCCCCATGTCCACAGGACCCTGGAGAGGCACAGGGACCCCGGACGCTGTGACCTCCACGCCTGCTGAGCAAGCCTGGCCTCTAAGCTGACCAGCACCTGCAGGTGTTGTGGATACAGACAGGAGGGCACCTGCTTGTATCCAGTTCCCAAAGTACTAAGTCACTCGCTGGGCAAATGGGGAGGGTCCTGTTCATCTTAATGCAGAGTAAGAGAAACGAAAAGGGAAACGGGATGGTAAGTGACTGTCCCTGGAGTTGGAGCCTCACTCTCTGCTTCTGCGGGTGACTTACTACTCCCTCCTGGTCTCAGCTTCCCCATCTGTGATAGGGGTAAACAATCAAGAACAGTACTGAAAAAAAAAAGTAATATTGTACTGTAGATGGGTGTGGTAGCCTATGGGGTCATCACGGCACTCAAATGGAGCTGAGATGGGGCTATGAATTCAGGGCAACTCGGGCTACAGATCTTCATACAATATAAAACAAAGACCAAAATGTAGCCAAAAAAAAAAAAAAAGGATTTGCTCACAGTAGCCATGAGGTAGAAACAACCCAGCTGTGTATTGATAGAAGTGTGCGTCAGTAAATCACACAAACAAAGGAAAATGCTGGTCAAGAAGGAAAAGCTAACATGTGTCAGGGCACAGAGGGACTCAGCTACAAGAGCTTCAGGAAAGACTGGGCACAAAGGCCAGAGGCTACAGGATTCCACTTCCATGGGCTGTCTGGAGGAATCAGGTTCTCAGAGACAGGGTAACAAGGTGGCCCATGAGGAGCCAAGGGAGAGGACCAGGGGCTTGATGAGGAAGGCTTAATTTTACAGACAAAAAGCAACCTGAACATGGAGAACGGCCACAGCTGCGGAAGCAGCAAGTATTTAAGACAGAACCGGCCCGTGCCTTGCAGTGACTTCGCTGGCAAGACTCATGTCATAGACATTTTGCTCTCAGCCAACGGTGAACCAGGCATGGTAGCGTCACACTGGTGAAGAGGTCGGAGCAGGATTGCAGGTTAGAGGACAGCCTAGGATGATTTTTTTTTTGTCTCAAACCAAGAAAGTAACAAAAGCCAATGTGGTGGTCCTTTTCACCTTCCAGTTTTGTGGCTGGGCTGAGATGAAAGCAAGCTGTACTGTGGACCCAAATCCTCCAAGCAGGTTGTTTTCTACCCTGAATGCATTGCACATTTAGACTCTCTTGGTAGGTAGAGGGGAGTTTGGATTTAAGTGGCAGAAGCCCGAGGTCTACCCCACAAGTTGCGTCGACAGTTTACCCTATAATTGAGGTGTCCTGAAGGCTCCATCCTGTGCAGGAACAGAGAATCACAAATAGGCGGGGGGCTTGGCTCACACCAGCAACTCACGTCTATTAGGCCAGAACTTCTGCATACTGCTGAGCATAGCTGGGTGCCTTGTGATAGGAGGATCGTAGGTATCAGCCACCTACGTTGGATCAAATAAAACCCTTGTCTGCAAACAGGACTAGTGTTACATGCAGGCAGCATGGACCCTGCCCTCTGAGGAACCCAAATTCTGTGGGGGGGGTTTCTTTCTTCTTTATTTTATTTTATTATTTATTTGTTATTTTAGTTTGGAGACAGAGTAGCCCAGACCACCCTCAAACTCACTACGTAGTCCAGAATGACCTTGAACTTGATTCTCCTGCCTCTGTCTTCTGAATGAGTGCTGAGATTACAGGCATGTGCAACCAGGCTCAGTTTTTACACAGTCCTGGGAATTGAACCCAGGGCTAAGCCAGCATTCAACCAACTGAGCTATATCCCTAGACCCAAAACTCCTGTTTTAATGCTCAATGGCCGCCATATTGAAGTTCCTAATAACTCCTGAGCAGGGAGTCCATATTTTCCTCTGGCCCCAGGCCCTATAGATCATTGTCCTGTCCTGTCTGCAGAATCTGGATTACATTCTAGGCCTAGGTCTGGAGGCGGGAGATGAAAGGAAGAGTAGACTTGAGGCGCCCACAGTCTGAAATCACCCAGAGAAAGGCTAAGTAAACCATCCCAGGGACTTCTGGTCTACCAGCAGCTGACCGGGCGCATTGGTTAGCTGGCTACGCACTGAGCTGCCTGCTAGAGTGGGGGAGAAAGAAACCCAGGTCATGGAGTGAGCATGCTCAGGCTGATAATAAATAGCGCACGAATTAACATGGATGTCCAGTGGGGCTTAGAACAGAGCCAAACTAAAGAGCAAAGCAGCACCTTGGCAGATGATCTTTGAGCTACGGTCTGGCCCTGAGGCGGACAAGAAGCATCAGAGTCTTCCCTCTGTCACTCAGGCTTCCTCACTCTGATGAAGAAGACTAGCTCGATGGCATTAGCTGGACTGGCAGCTGCCATTCACCAAGGGTTCCTGCTACTTCCTGCTTCACAGAGGTTCTCCCTAATCCTCCCCAAATATGGCCATTAACTGACCCATTTCACAGATGAGGACCCAGAGGATGAGAAACCCTTGGGTTGCTGTCACCATGGCGACAAGGCCGGTCAGCAGGAGCTATAGTATGAATTGGGGGCTTTGCTTTTGAAATCTGGGTTTGACCTTGTGTGATGGCTACCTGGCTGAATATTGCCTGTTTCCTAAGACTGCTCGCATGAGCCCATCCCCCTACAAGCCTAGGGGACCCAGGGATGAATGGAGATCACTCTCCATTCTGTCAATTATTAGCATCCTGGGCAAAGAGTTCCCTTAAGGACAAAGAAGAGCAGCATCAATAAGCAAAGCACTCTCTGCGAGAGAGCCTTGTTGAATCAGAGCCCTGGCCTCACCCTGAGCCAGGAGCCTGCTTGACAAATGGGCACCCTGTAGAAGGATGAGCCGGCAGCTGCCCTCTGGGTGATGAATCTCTCGGCAAGGCTACTGCTGCCTGCCTAAAAGTAAGGTTGGGGCAGGGTTCGGGGGAAAATTGCGGGGCTTGCAATGTGCCGCCCACAGCCTGTGCACCTAGCAGCTGGGGGCTGTCCTCTTGGCACCCAGCCTGGAGATAGCTTTGTGTGCCAGCATGCCTGCCTGGGTTCCCCCAGTCAAATGCCACCCTTGACAGTGCCACCAGCCTCTTCCTCCTCAGTGGGAATGTACTGCTCCGCTAAGCTGTTACACGGCCCTTGCCTCACAGAAGCCTCGAAAAGCACGCATCCCGCAGCGATTCTGAACCATCTAGCCTTTCATCATTTTTTTTCTTTATAGAAAGCCCGTGGGTGGAGGGGAGAGAAGAATCATGAGGTCCCTGAGCAGATGACTCACCGAAGACAAAATGACAAGGCAGTTTCTGAACAGACAGGACACTTGGCAGAATGTCACTCATTCATTCACTCACCATTCATTCATTCTCCATTCATTCACACATTCAGTTGCGTGTTCCCAGTGCCAGCTGGGCACTGTGGTGGGTGCCTGGAAAGGTGCAACAAAACAAAACAAAAATATCTCTCTCCCCCTGGGCCTCCATGCTATCAGGGAGAGAGGAAATGAATGGAAAATGGTGTTTGGGGTGATAGGAGCTGTGGAGTGAAGTCGGTAGAAAAGAAGGTGAGAAGTGAACTTTGTAACCATCTGGTCTACCCAGATAGGGGAGGTAACAGGGCCTAGGGAGGAGTAGAGCCAGCATGGCCTAGGCATGACCTGGAGGAAGCAGTGTGAATGAAATCAAGCAAGCAGGAGGTGAATGTGGATGGTAGAGGGTCTGGGGATCATTGGGGAAATGTGGGTGTCCATGCTGAGAAATGAGGTGGCTACCGTCCCGTGCAGAGGATACACATGATTGGCCCTGCTTGCTTCTGTTCAAGGCTGAGAAGAGGCAGGGAGGAGGACACAGCCGCCGTCTTGGTGCAGGGTGATGGAGTGGATGAGGTTAGGGAAATGGCCAGCACCCAGGGATTCATTATGTTGGGGATGGGGTGCTGATAGACATTTCCCTAGGCTAGGCATCCCTCAGCACCCTAGGAGGCTTGTGGTAAGGCCTCCCTAGAACCGTCCACATATGGGCCTTGGCCAGTGATAACAGATGCTCCAAGCCGTGGTAGTTCCATTTCGAGCAGTCCTGGGACTAAGTCCCTGTCTCTGTTTGCCACCAGAAAGAACACTGGAGTAGAGGGGTCCACACTAGATACATGACTGCTGCTGTGTGCCTGCATGTGTGCACTCGCCATCAAATGCCAGGCCTCCAGGCAGGAGGAAAACATGTACAGGCATCACTGGCTCGCGGGCCTGATGCTAGTTCACTCTAAAAATGGTCTGTTTTCCAGATCATGATTCGGGCTGAGAAACAGATAGGCCTCTGCATCTTTGGGAGCTCATTACTCTAGACTTGTCAGAGCGAAAACAGATCAAGTCACCACCGTAGAATTTACGGACAGATTTTCCTTTCTCCTTCCCAAATCTCAAGCCACGCTCATATAGGTTTAGCCGGGAACAGGGCAGCTATCTGAAAAGAATAGATTCACACTGAAGCTCAGAGCAAGCCACCATAGAGCACACATCCTACGTGCCACATGAACTAACCTCAGGCACCACAAGGGCCCAGGACAAATATCCAATCCATCACCACCCATAAGTCACATGTGGCCGAGGACAACTATGAATGAGTCGCAGCACTACGCACAAAACCTACTTCAAACACGACGAGGGCTTTAACTTCTGCAGCTTTTCAGATTGAACTGCCTGGTTGTCAAGCATGACCATGGTAGAAGACAATGTGGCCCAGAGAAGCCAAAAGGCTGGCCACCCAGGAAACTCTGTGTCCCTGGCCACCGGGGGAAACTCTGTGTCCAATGAATAAACCTCCCTGGCCACCCAGGGAAAAGCTATGCCCAGTGAATTCTGTGTTCTCTTTCTATAACTGGCCTTCTGTGCACACGAAGGCGGACCAGACACCAGAGTGATGCAATCACAAACCCAGGGATGCCCAGAGCCAC
Organism: Mesocricetus auratus; assembly: GCF_017639785.1. Taxonomy (NCBI): domain Eukaryota; kingdom Metazoa; phylum Chordata; class Mammalia; order Rodentia; family Cricetidae; genus Mesocricetus; species Mesocricetus auratus. Next base: position 2,179,419 of record NW_024429192.1, on the reverse strand, counting down.
AAGAAACTGCAGGAGACGAGCGTGGACCCTCCCTAGATCAAGTGGAAGAAATGTGGTCCTGTCCTCTAGAGCCAGGAGAGTGTGAGACAATAAATTCCTATTGTTTGAAGCTACCAGTTGGTGTACTTAGTCACAGCAACCCCGGAGTCTTTGTTTGTGCTGGAGTAACAAAATATCCGAGGCTGAGTAAGTTGTTAGAAAACAAAAAGAGTTTTGTAACAATTCTGGGCTCATAAAAGTCAAAGAAGCCCTGTCCCGTGTGGACTTCTTGACTGCTTCCAAAATGGCTCAGGGTAGCCGGGCGTTGGTGGTGCACGCCTTTAATCCCAGCACTCGGGAGGCAGAGGCAGGCGGATCTCTGTGAGTTCGAGACCAGCCTGGACTACCAAGTAAGTTCCAGGACAGCCTCCAAAGCCACAGAGAAACCCTGTCTCGAGAAAAAAAAAAAAAAAAAAAAAAAAAAAAAACCAAAATGGCTCAGGGCTGTGTTCTCCAGGCCAGGAGGAACACAGCTCCTTCACAGAAGGTGGAGAGGCAAGGATACTGAGCCTGAATGAAGACCTTGTGCCTATTCACTGGGTGGGGAACCCTCGAGACCTGACTGAACCTTAGAGGCCCCATAAAGTTTCAACACTTCTGCTTTTGAGGGACCCATTCAGACCACGGCACCTCAGAAACGACCTCCACAAGGGCACAGGCCCTTCCCATCCCTTGATGTTAGAGCTTCCTGAGGCCCAAACACACTTTCCGGAAGTGAGAGATAATAAAAGGTGCCGTTCCAAGTCACTACAAGTGTGGCAATCTGTTCCTGCAGTAATAGGATGGTGGGGATATCTAGCAGGCGACCCACACAGGCGATCTAGCCAGATGGCCAAGGAAATCCTCCAATGAGTAACTTTGGGGTGAGAGTTAGGGAAACTGTGGTTAGGAGAGAAACTTCCAGAATGGGAACAGCAAAGGTTTAGATCTGTGTGGTCTTTGAACATAACAAACAGGCTTAGTTTTCATTTACGGTTACAGTTCTAGGGAGCAGAAGCTATCAAGGGCTTCTCTGAAGAGCAGAGAACAGAACACCAATTCCTGCAAGGCATCCTCTGGCCTCCATGCACATTGTGGTGCACGCACACACGTAGACACACACACACACACACACAAATGAAGTTTAATTTTCCAAGCAACAATGACACACTTCAAAGTAACTGATAAAAGGAGGAGTCAAGCTGGTTCCCTTGCTCTGTCTGGCCATTCAGTGCCATCCCAGGTCGTAAAGCAGTCGGGAGAGTGTCACCAGATAGGTGTCAGCTCAGGACTCAGCCTCCAGAACTGTAGGAAACATATTCATAGTCATTGTCAGCTATCCAGTCTCAAGTATCGTGTGACAGCAACAGAAGATGAAGACACTTGGCAGAGGTTAAACTCAGTCATCGATGCTATCCCGTCCCAAATAAGGAATCCAAGAGATAGGTCGTGTCTAAACTGCTGTTCCCTCCTCCTGTGGTCATGACACATTTCTTTACCCTCCTCATCCTCTCTGACCCCTCTCTTCTCATGCCACGTCTAGCTCGGCATCAAAATATGGAATTCAGGTCAGGGTTCTACAAAATGCACGAGCCAGGAGGCAGACGGGCCTCGTGTATGTGTGTGTGTGTGTGTGTGTGTCTGGTGAGCACGACTCCCGGCGAACTTTTAAGGAAGTGACAGCTGCCTGCGGATCTTGTAAAGCCTCAGAAAACTAAACTGGGCTGCGACTGACAGGAGGGCAGTCTCACGTTTGCTCTTTCCACAGTTACTCACAGTTCGTCTACAGAAAAATCACAAGCCAAGCTGCTATGCGCGGCTGACACCGCCTGACTCCAGTGGAAGCTATGAGGCGGTGACACCCCCGGCACAGACTCCAGCCCGCTCCCTCGTCCGTGCTTCTCCACGCTGCCTGTGATGGGTCACCACATCCGGCCTGTGTAAGAGACATGTGGGGCTCCCCGGAGAGACCCCTGTTTTAGTGGTGTTTGCATGTGTGAAGACTCTGGTTTACCCCTTTCTCCGGCTCCGTTCGCTTCCTGCAGACAATTGCAAACTCAGAAGCTTTGACCAAGCAATGTGTGGAAGAACACATTGCTTGACCTTTTCTTAGGGAAGATGCTGCAGGCATCCACTCTGAAGGCACCCACGGAGGTGGCTTCTTCCTGAGCCGTGGGACAAGTTCATTCTTAGCTTCTTCCAGGTCCTAGAAGCCACCCATGCCTTGGCTCCTGCTGCTCCAATGTCCCTGGTCTTTTCTAGCTTAGGTCTTCCTGCCTCCTTCCTGTAATATCCTTGTGGTGGCATCTGGCCCACAGGGTGAGCCACCAGAATGTCTGTTACCCACTTCAAGATCCTCCACAAAGTGACAACTGCAATGTCCCTTTTGCTATGTCCATTTACATTTCAGAGCATCTAGGGATTGGGACCTGGACATCTGAGGACCCTTGTTCTGTTTGCTGTATCATCCCACATCTTGTGACCAACTGGAGTGAGTCCCTCTACTCATTCACGCGCGCACGCACACACACACACACACACACACACACACACACACACACACACACGAGTTCCCTAGGCAGGCAGTATGCACGGCCCTGGCCTGGCTTCCTCCGTGCGGTGATGGTATTCACCGCCTATTCTCCAGAAAACAGGCCGGTACCATTAAGCCTCTTTTCCTGCCCAGTTCTGTGTCCCAGTCTGGCATCTGGAAATCGTGGCTGCCAGAAACAACACAGGAACTGTCTATCCGACAAGAGATGTCTTCTCGGTGTATACATCACAGAAGCCTCATGGGCACCCCCAGAACCCATCAATCACCACTCAATAACCATGGTGGCCCACGGGGGACTGAGTCACTGCAAGTCTAGACAGCTTCCCCGTAGTGTGCACACTCTGGGCCCACTATTCCTCCTGGCCTAAGTCGCCGTGATCTCTCGTGGGGTCCGATGCTGCAGCCGGATGAACGTCTTCCTAATGCCCACCTGGTCCCTGAAGCCCCTACCCATGTAGCTGCCACTGTGATGCCCCAAAATGCAGATAATTCCTCATTCCTCATTTAGTTCCTGCAGCATTCTCATTACTCACAGAGTCCCCAAAGCCCTCCCGAGATGGTCCTAGCCTTCCCACGCCTTCCTCTTCCCTGTCTCTTTTTCTGGGTCCTTTCCAGACTGATCTTATCTTTCATTTGTCATGTGGAATTCAATCCTTCCACTATGAACTGGTCCCTAGGCCTAGCCCTTCTCAGCCCCAGCCATTGAACACTCCTGTGAGGAGGTGACTGCAGAGACTAATGGGATGGGCTGGATCACGGCTCCCCTCGTGCTTCCCAGACTGAGATCAATGCTAACTAAGCTCGAGTCCCTTAGAATGATGGTTGATCTTCACCGCAAACTCCAGAACCCCTTAGAGGGGACCAGACAGATGGCTCAGAGGTTAGGCGCACGCGCTGCTCTTGCCGAGGGCCTGACTTTAATTCCCAGTGGCGTGCAACTGCCTGAGGCTCCAGATCCAGAAGGTCCATCGCCTCTGAGGGCTCCTGCATCTGTGTGCACACACCGTTCCTCCACAGAGACACACAATCAAATATAAATATAAAAAGGCGACTCCCCCTCCGAGAGCTACGCCCTACAGTTATCTGTGAAGGCATTTCCAGGAGAGCATCTGAGGAGAGAAGATCCACCCTAAGCATGGATGGCACCACACGAAGGGCTGGAGACCCAGACTGAATCAAAGCGAGGGAAACGAGAAAGCAGCCGGCCACCTGCTCTCTCTGCTTCCTGGACCATTTGAAAGAAAGGATTCCCAGCCTCACACTCACACCCCTTTCTGGCCCTCCCTCCACCTTGTCTCTTCCACCCTAATGAACTACCTACGCCCTGTAACTGTGATCCTGAACAAATCCGTGCCCCGCCCCCCCTTAAGCTCCTTTTGTCCAGGTCTTTTTATAACAGCAATGAGGAGAATAACCAGTTGGGCAGTCACTGCCGATGCCCTTACTTGAGGAGGTCGGTAGGACTGACCCTCGTGGCTACGCCGGGTACCTTAGCTTAGCAAATGGAGGTGAAGCAGGAGCTGGGTACAGACCTTGTACGGGGAGAACACCGTGTGTGTGTGGTGTGTGTGTGTGTGTGTGTGTGTGTGTGTGTGTGTGTGTGTGTGTCACCATGTACACCAAAGATGCCAGCATCCCAGAAGATCCTACAAGAGGCTGGCTCTTCTGCACCGCCCCCAGGAGAACGAGCCCTGCTGAGACCTCCACTCTAGCTCTGCCGCTAGCTACGTGAAACATTTCTCAGACTGTGGCACCCGGTCCCAGCAGAGTGGCGGCGTGCTGCCAAGGCCACGGTTCCCTGAGCTGGGACTTTGGGAGAAGAGGGGACACACACTCGTGGCCCTTACATGAGCTAAGACAGAGGTGAGCTGGGTAAGCCAGGTGGCCAGCTTGCTGATACTACTTGGACATTGTGACCAGGTTCACCGTGCCATGGTAGCATTGGGGCTCCTGCAGCAAATTCCAGTGGCTTCGCTCTGCGCTGTCCTGGGGTACTCGCTATGGTGGCATCAGACGGAACTCAGCTTTGTGGGAGCGTAAAGGAACCTTTGGTGACAGCAGGCGGTCCTTCCTAGCCCTCTGGGCCCAGCCCGCAGATCACCCCTGAGCCTGGGCTCCAGCTGCAGCTGCAGGCTCTCCCTTTCCCCACAGCGGCAGGAGCCATTCAGGAGTCTGCCCTGGGAGACTTCCCCACAGCTCCTCCCACTAAGCCCTGGCTCTCCCCAGCCCTCCAGAATGGCTGCTGGGATTGTGCCTGAATTTGGAGCAGATGTCCCAGTCCAGACTCCAACCTGCCCTCCTCAGACACCACCCTCTCCCATGATGTACCGACCATTGCCAGGGTCTATCGTTACTTCGTCTGCCAGGGGTATTTGCTGGCTTCTTACGTGTTTATCGCCGGAACCCCTGCTTGGTTCCATGGAAACGGGATCTCATGTTCTTATCCCCCTCCTTCCACTTCCTTGGCCAGGAACAGAATTTGGCACACAGTGGGCAATTTTGTGTATTTATGGAAGGAGAGGGGGAGAGAGGGAATTTCTAAGTTTAGTTTCTCCCTAAAGAAGCTTCCAAAGGTATTTTTGGAACACGTCGAGTATTTGAGAATATGGGCCTAGTAAACTCTGTTAAAAAAAGAATTACGCCTCAGGCACCGACTTTTCCTTTCCACTTCTAAATAGCACGTCCCACCATTTCAAAAAAGAACCTTACAGCTCCCAGACTGAAGTTTCTGCCTCTTCCTCCTCATCCTCCTCCCCCTCCCCCTCCCTCTTCCCCTTCTTCCCCTCCTGTCCCTCCCAGCCCCCCTCCTCCTCCTTCTCCTTCCCTTCCTTCTCCTACTCCTCCTCATTGTCCTACCCTTCCTCCTCCTCCTTGCCCTCAACATTTTATATTGATTCTACACTAGGTAGGCAAAACTGTGACTTTGACCATGTCCATGGTGGCGGAGCAGCGCCCTTCCTCGAGACACACTGCTCATCTTGCACACTGAAGAACGTCCATCAAAACTGTCTTCTTTTACTAAAGCAACACTGGGGATTTCTGGGGGGGTTCTCTGGCGCACTGGCTTCTGTAAGTTACAGTTCGTGGGAACACACGGCTACCTCCATTTGTTTACAAAGCCCATGGCAGAAGCCCAGAGTCTAGGAGTCTGGGCGTTAGGGCAGAGGCCATATGGCTCATGTGGCCCCCTTAGGAAAACATTCATCTGCTGTTGCCCCTCACAAGCCTGGCAGACAGATGGCCCCTGCCCTGCCTGTGGTCCGACCCCAGGTGGAGATTATGGTACTCACTGGATCACACCCCCTTTTCTCTCTGGGTAAACAGAGCCCAGGCAAGTGACAAACAGATGTGATCTGGGGTGCGGTGAAATGACAACTGGAGAGTTTTATAGCTCCCATCCCTAACTCCTCCTTCCCCCTGGAACCCAGCAAGTGTCCAAGAGTGAAGCCAGGACCCTGATGGTCACAGAGACCCAGTTCTACCCTGCTACCTGCAGCAGACTGACCAGGAGGGAGGAACGAGGCTTCCCTGTTCATGCCTCTGCGACTTCAGGATTTGTTACAGCTGCAGGTCCTGACTAGTCCCGGAGTCCTCGGTGAAAAATCATTTGTCTGAATTTCCCAACACTGACGAGTGTTCCTTTGCTCCTGCCTCAGATAAACCTTTTTTTTTTTAACTGAAACTGTTTCTCCTCCTTCCCTTTCCTCCCTGCTACTATATTCTCAATCCACTTAGTACTGCTGGTATGATGAATATTAATTACATCGGGGGTGACCGCTTGCTGTTAGATAAGAAGGTTCATCCGCAGTTGTCAGGTGGTCGACAAAACACTAACAGTTTCCTTTTCTCCAGCTCGGGCCGCAGTTCCTTAACCACATTCAAAGACATGGAAGATGGTTCTAGAGTTTCAGCTCTGGCTGCAGGTCCCTGGGCTGATGATAGCGCATGCGTGAAGAACCTCCCAACCACTGATGATGTGGATGGCAACAGTGTAGGCATTTGAGCTAGGGTGGTTACCGTGGCAACCACGGAGCCGCCTTTACCCTGCACAAGGACCTAACCCTGTAGGGCTACTATGCTCCTCATTCCTGGGAATAAGGAAGCTGGGGCTGAGGAAGGAGTGGCTTTCACGGGGTCCCTGACAACTATGAAGCCACAGAACTTCCGTGGCATAATGAGGGAAAGCAGAACATTCTGGAAATGAGGGACCCTGGCTTGCATGGGACCTTCCAACACACAGCCCTGCCTTCATCTCTATCTGCCTCCCAAGATCGTGGAGATAACATGGTGAGACTCCAAGCTGACTTTCTCAGTCTAATTAAGGTAGGGATGGAGGTATCTGGCTGTGTTCGTAAGTCTGAAACACAGCACCCTCGTAGCTGGTTTACTTGCTATGCAGACTCAGCCTTTCTTGTCTAACAACTGCAGCCCTACTCAAGCTCTGTGGGACAGTTCAAAGCTGCAGGGAGAAGCCGTCTGGGGCTGCAGGCGGGAGACTGGAGAAAGCACACTGTCAGTCTCTCCGCTCTTGGGATGAGAGACAGAAGAATCGTTGCCACCCACTCTCCTCCCGACTCCAGCATAGACTTTTCTCAGTCTTCACAAATCGGGGAGAGGTGATGTTTCGGCTTCTAAAGGGTAATGGTCGTACGTCTTACACCACCCCACCCAGGACTGTCCATTTCCAGCGCCAAAAGTCAATCACACAAAGCTGGGAGCCCCTGTTCTAGTTTGATGTGATTTTTTTTTAAAGAGGAACTCTCACTAGCCAGTAACTCTTGAATTCAATGCACCCTCTCACCTCAGCCTCCCAAAGAGCTGGGACTATAGGCACAAGCTATCGTGCCTGGAAATTTAGCTTACCCCATAAAGAAGTGAAGGCTACAGCAGGTTCCGGCATCCTAAGCTTGTCCAAGAGCCAACCCCCAGCTTCATTCCGCTCCAACTAGCCAAAGTGAGTTAGCCGTCTGAGATTCCCCATAAAACTCTAGCCTTCTAATTGTGTGGTTAAGCAGCCTTAGGCCTCAGGCTGAGCGGAGAGAAGGGAGCTGGCCTCACAGAAGCCAGATAAAGCCACAATGAGGGCAGAGTGTGAGGCAAGCATGGTCAGTCTGAGCCTCGGGCTTCCCTGTTTGGTTTTATAGAGACACACACAAGCATGACATCACTTGAAGTAGGAAATTAAAAAAAAAATAGAGTCGAACTGGTGGCTTAAGTGCCCACAAGCGCCTAGCAGAACAAGAAGCTTGGCGTTATCTCATTCCACAAAAGCCTGATTGACAGGGGCCGAAGCCACAGCCCTTATTCCTTCTGGTCGGAGCACACCAAGGCTTAGACATCTGATGGCCCGTGTGAGGTGATAGGGAGGATATGAGGCTGGGACCACACACCTTTACAGCTAAGACGGGGAGCAACAGTGGCCTCCTGTCAGCCTCAAAACTCCTGTCGTCTCTGGAGAGACCAGGCAGAGCTCTCGAGTGAGCTTGAGGTGGGCACACAGTGGCCCCTGTGATGGCATCAGCCTTGGCCTCTGCTCACATCAACAGAGATGGCTGGGCTCGGCCCTCAACAAACAGATCGTGTGTCCAGCCTGGGAGAGTTCCACTGAATGATACAAAATCAAAATGGAGTCACCGGTAACAGACCCCAACAACAAAAGTCCACAAAACACCTGTGAGATGTTGGTTTCTAGTCGCTATTCTGTTGCTGTGACTTTAAAATTTATGAGGCGATGTGTTGGATAAAGGGTTTACTTGACTTACAATTCCAGGGTATAGTCCACCACCACAGGGAATTGCTAACTAGTCAGTCCAGTCATGGGCAGAGAGAACAGAGCCACGGACCCACTCAGCTTACTTTCTCCTCTATTTATGTGCTATTGGGGATCCCTTGCCTAGGGAATGGCACTGCCATCAGTTAACAATCAAAATAATCCCCCAGAGATATACCCAGAGGCCAACCTGAGCTAGATAATGCTTCATGAGGGCACTCTTCCCTTACGATTCTAGGCTGTGTCAGGTTGACAGTTAACACCATCAAGCACAGGGCTAGTGGAAACCCTCTCACAAGCACGTGCCTGAGGATGGGAGCTATTAAGGGATCAGGACCAGAGCTGTTAGGATCACCACCTTGCCCAGTGGTCACTGTAGACAGAAGATTCTGTCCCGGCCCAGTCCCACGCCATCTGGTCCCTAATAAACACGCAGAGGCCTGTATTATGAGCTGTTTGACTGATGGCTCAGGCTTCTTGTTGGCTAGCTCTCTCTCAATTATTAACCCAGTTCTATTCATCTGCGTATCTCCACGTGGTCTTGGCTTACCAGAGAATGCCCGGGTGTCCCACCTTCCTGGTAGCTGCTTGGCGTCTCCTTGACTCCGCCTACTACCATTCCCTAGTCCTGTTTGGACTTCCCACCTGGCTGAATCCTGCCTGTCCATTGTCCAAAACAGTTTAATTCATCAACCAGTAAGAGAGACTTATATATTCACAACACACGGAAGAACATCCTCTATCAGGCCACCATGACCTCACACAGAAAATATTTCTGCAAGGACATCGCCTGTCCAAATGTGAACTGACCCTCACCTCTGCTGCTAATCGTCAATGACTGACTATTAATTTATAAGCTACTTATGTAACCCTCCTTATCTTGCCTCAAACTCCCAGGACGTGCCCACAGTTTGCTACGGCATGTGTGTTGGTGACACTGCAGAATAAACCAGTCTTTTTGGAAACGGCACCTGTCATTTAGATTAGTACTGGTTGGGGCCGTTAATGGAAGAAGTGGTTGAGGCTTCTGTTTTGTTTGAGTCGAAAAGGCCACAGTCAACTCTGGAGCCATCCTTCTCTTGAATTGCCCACAGAAATGGCTTTTGCTCCCTGTCTCTCCAAGGTGTAGAGTGTGTGTGTGTGTGTGTGTGTGTGTGTGTGTGTGTGTGTGTGTGTGTGTGTGTGTGTGTAATGGTATCAGAGCTGGAATCCCCAATCCCCGTGGCATGTGCTCTCCTAATTCCTGTCTCTCTCCTCTGCAATTCAGCCTTGAAAACAGATAGGTCTCAGACCGTTCCTTCATACAGACATGAAGAGATGGCATTCGATCTCAAAAGCTCTGTCTGCACATGGTACTAAGGGTTCCTGCATCTCCTTGGTGGCACTTGCTCGTAGGGGCACACAAGCCCTACGCTTCATTCACACCTGCAGCCCTGTCCCTACCCTAGACAGCAGGTCCCACCTCACAGCGTTGACACTAGCCACCAGTGCTTAGAGGACTGACTCCCTGTCGACACCTAGGCCACACGCACACTGAGAAAAATGGAGCAAACGGAACTGCCAAAAGAGGCAGCACTAAAACCTGCTCTCGGCATAGACATGGGGGTTAGATGGACCATTAGATGTAAGCAGCCTGCCCAGTGCTGAGCTGACAGAGGTAATCCTCAGACCAAGGTAAGCCACTCATCGTCACAGTGGCCCCTGGGACAACCTGCCTCTGGCCTCATCACACATGGAAGAGACTGAACTCGGACAGTATATGTGATTTTTTTCCTCTGAAGCTCACACGTCTAGTGCAATGGCAGATTCATGTCAACCCCCAACCCCCCACAAAACCAACCTCACTTATACAGAATTTGAGACATACAGATAGGTGAATACAGAAAAAGAGCATTGCCACCAAACCTCTGTCCTCCCTGCTGGTGGCCGTGCACCTCCCTGGCTGCATTTGCTGGGACTCTGACCCACCTGTCCTGAGGACATAGCTTGCCTAATTGTGGCAGGCGCTGGGCTCAGCAGCACCTTCACTGACTTGCCAATGGCCAAACTCCAAATCCTTAAAGGTCTCTCTGCCTTGAATGGAAGAGCGGATACACAAGAGGGTTTGCGGGCTTCGTGTGGGGGAAACTCCCGCTCCAGGGATTAAAGCTCTATTAATTCTCTGTGGCGCTGGGAATTAAATCAGAGCCAACCCGTGAAGACCACCCCTCCCCCCCACCCCCGTGTGAGTTACTTCACTACAGCAAAATTCCCCCACCAAAAGCAACTCCCGCAAGGAAGGGTCTACCGTGGCTTGTAATTTGAAGGTGTGGCCCATTGGAAGCCACGGTCCGAGGTCTGAGGTGCCTGGCCACCTTGCACCTGCCGTCGGGAAGCAGAGAGAGGACCGCCAGTGTCCAGTTCACTCTCTCTTTTTATAATACAGTGTGGGAATGCCACCAGCCCCGTGGACCGTGCTGCTCACATTCGGGGAGGGGGGGAGCTCGCCTCAGTCAGCCTAATCTAGAAACTCACAAACAACACACCAGAGGCTTGTCTCCTGGACGGCTCCACTGGGCTGACAGTCATTATTGTCACCGAGATCACCTTTGCCATGTGTCTGGTGGCATTACTCATTGTGCCTGGATCCACCATCCCAATGACGTGTGTGTGTGTGTGTGTGTGTGTGTGTGTGTGTGTGTGTGTGTGTGTGTGTGTGTGTGTCCGTGTCTGCTGCTCCTGTGGTCACAGATTGACAAATTCTGACACCAGCAAGGTGGGAAAAGCAACT